>NW_027286985.1:61600962-62800962 GCF_022747635.1 Hetaerina americana | reverse complement strand
AACTCTAAGAATTGCACTCCAACCCAGTCGTTTCATTTTGGTCTCATTTCCACCGTATTACCACTGTACATTATTATATTCAATTCCTGTAATAAAGGTCCATCTAATTTACTACCACGTTTGTCCCAGGTTGAAGTGTCGTAAAGACATGGGAAGGACGACCCGACTTTGGGTAAGAGTGAAGCCAGCAAGACACTCTGCGATCCTCAGCCGTTTATTAGAGGGGTCAGATTGGTAATGTTGACTCGATCAAGCACCGGAACGGGTAAGGCAGGGAACTTACAGGGGAAAGGAAGTATTCGGGCGGGAATCATCCGCAGACGTGCTGGCAGCCGACTGATGAACGCGGGGCTTCGTCGATGGCGGTGGCCTAGCGGGGAGTCCGATGTCGGTGGTCTAGCGGGGAGTCCCTCGGATACTCCGATGCGGCGGCGACCAACGGGCGAACACAGGGTCTCGGCAGCAGGTTATATCAGTAGACTGACCCTCTATCGCGTCGGTCCGGATCGCCTCCCTGGTCCTCTCTTTCTCCGCCCCCGCACCACACTGCCGACCCAAGCTGGTCCGCGCGCGGCGGCACCCCTCCCTAGGGCCTTCCCCGTGACGTTGGTCACTAGCCCGGTAGCCCCTCCTCCCACCTGGGATTCCCTCCCTGGAGGCGTAGGAAGGATCATTGCCCCCGAGGCCCTTTGGCGGTGCCCAAGAAACCGCTAGGGTTATAGAAACCCTTCCTACGACCTCGCCGAGGCTTTCCCGCTTTAGGTCTTCCGGGCCTTTCCCGTGACGTCAAAGAGTCCGTCGCCTATCACAGGCATTGTCTGGTCATGCCCCAAAAGCTTACAACGGCGAGAACAGAGCCCTCACCACATCACCCTCGCGGAAAAATAAACCCCCAGGTATTAGGGGTTGGCGCCAGCCCCTCTCTTTGCGGTCTGGCCACGACCCTGCTGTTTATAGGTGTCCAGGTGCCCGAAACCACACAACACGTGGCGGAGTAATAGGGAAGGGGGAAGGGAAGAGAGGGAGTTTGGTGCACTGACCTACCAACATTTCCAAAGGTTACAATACAATACAACTTACAAACAAATAAATAAGTACACTTGGTGAATTCAAGGCAGGTAGTTCACATAGCAAGATACGAAATTCTCATGGTTCATGAATGTTTAACACGAATGTCTGAAATCTATATAAAATTCTAAATATTGTCTTAATAACTAAAAGAGGAAATTTTACATTTTCTTACATATAGGGATGCTTGTCGACTCTGAAAAATATCTTACACACTAAAACAGAATTTTTACATTTTCAGATATTTGACCAACCTTAAAAATGTCTTAATTATTGTAAACAGAATTTTTCACATCCCGACACTCAAATACTATTTCACGCCTTGAAAATGGACACCCTTATTAAATACAGAAATATCACCTTCGTTCACCCGTATTTCAATTCACAATCACAAAAAGGAAGAGGTCACCTTTTCGTTCACACGTTTTAAGTTCACATCACAGATCACTAAAACAGAAGTCACTTCATCGTTCCCGCAGTCTTGTCCTGCGCGGGGTCTTCCCTGAGATGCCCCGGGCGCGGTCGTAGGTTGTACCGGTGTCGGGGAAGGGAATGCTTCTCTAATTGGGCGGTCGACGTAGGCGTCTTCGGATCGTTAGGGTTTGGCGAAAGGGATGAGGGACAAGGTTCTTGCAGATCTGGGGTATGATATGATATGTGGGTATCGTTCGCAGGTGTTCCCTCGAGGAACCTTGGTGGAGTACTGGGTACGGGATCTGGGGGTAAGGGAAGAATATTGCGCAGATGTGCAATGAATCTACGACCACTCTGGAGATTTTCGATGTCTAGCGTCACCGGGCTTCTCACTCTAGTGACTTTGTACGGCCCGATCCACCTGGATTCCAACTTCCTAGATTTTCCGGGGGATGGAGCCATATTCCGTAACAGGACTAACTGGCCTACAGAAATTGCTGGCAAGGACAAGCCTTCATTATGGCGAGTATATTCTTTGTTCTTATTTTGTCTATTAAACTCAGTTGCTTGTCCGTGCGCCACGCGTAAGCGTTGGATTAATTCACTAGGGTAATCGGACTCCGATTCGGCATGTGCTAGCGTCGGCGAGAGGACGTCATCCCAGGGCATCATTAACTCACGGCCGTATAGTAAGTATGCTGGAGAATAGCCAGTCATCCTATTTTTCGTGTTCCGGTAAACAAACAAAGCAAAATTTAGGTGTTCATCCCAGTCGCTGTGGTCTTGCTCCACGTAATGCGAAATTATGTTTGAAAATGACTGATGAGCTCGTTCTAGCCTCCCATTAGCCGACGGGTTATAGGGGGAAGTGAATATAGCGGTTATCTTTAAAACCTGGCACACGTTTTTCATTAAATTGGATGTGAAATTCGCCCCTCTGTCCGTGAGAAGATACTGAGGAACGCCATGGCGACAAATGATATTTTCCGCAAACGCGCGGGCTATGGTTTTGGCTGATTGATCCGGTATCGCAACTGCTTCGGCGTATCGAGTGAAATGGTCCTGACAAGTTAAAATGTACCTATTTCCTCGATGAGATTTAGGAAGTGGGCCCACTATGTCAATCGCTACTTTTTCCCAAGGGCGAGTGGCTTCCGAAACCGGTTGCAATGGAATATGCTGGATCGGAGCCTTACGCTTTTTACATTCCAAGCAATTGTTTACATAGGTGCGTACGTCGGAGTAACAACCCTCCCAGAAGAAGTGTCTTCGTACGAGGTCTAGTGTTTTGTCAACGCCGCAGTGGCCGGCTAGCGGCGACTCATGGCACCGCTCTAAAATATGTTTCCTCATTGACTGTGGAGCGCATAAAACTAGAGATGGACCCAGGAGTTCAACAGTCACCTTATACAGAAGGGCACGCTCGTCGTAGAAATAATTTAAATCGTTCCGACGAGCAAGAACATGGAGGGCAACGAGCGATGGACAATCGGCTTGCTCTCTAAGTATTTTTTCTTTGTCCCAATTTATATTACAGTCACGGGCATCGAGAGAATTTACGTTGGTCGGTACCCTAGACAAGGCGTCGCTGTGAGATATTTCTTTCCCTCGGCGATACTTAACGTCGAAGGAATACTCGCTCAATTCCATTACCCATCTGGCGAGGCGCGGCTTCGGCTCCTTAAGTGACAATAACCATTTCAGAGGCTTGTGGTCAGTGCAGAGAGTAAAGCGTCGACCCAACAAGTACACACGAAATTTTTTTACCATCTCGACCACCGCCAAGCATTCTAATTCGGTGGCTGAATACGATTTTTGGGCTTTGTGTAATTGGCGGCTGGCGTACGCAACGGGATGTTCTCCATCCTCCAACTCCTGTGACAATATACCCCCTAGGGCGTAGCTGGACGCATCCGTGGTGAGAATAAACTGTTTGGAAAAGTCGGGGAATTTTAGAACAGGATGAGTTGCTAGGCAATTCCTTAAATGTTCGAAAGCACTTTGTTGCTCCTCTCCCCAAATAAAATGCACCTCCTTACGGATTAACTTCGTGAGAGCACTAGATATTTTGGCAAAATTAGGGATGAACTTTCTATAATATCCCGCGAGTCCAAGAAAAGATTGGACGGTTTTCACATTCGTCGGTGTCGGAAATGTTTGTAGACATTCAATCTTTTCGTCGTCCGGCTGTATTCCTTCTGCCGAAATGAAGTGTCCAACGAATTTGACTTTCTGTCGGAAAAAGTGGCATTTTTTTGGTTTGAGTTTTAAATTTGCGTTACGAAGCCTGCTAAATATTGCACTTAAGCCGGCGATGTGACCTTCCCACGCCTGATCATATCGCAAAATATCGTCTAAATAACAAATGCATCCGTTCAGGAGAAGCCCTTCCAGTACCTTCGTCATAAGGCGAGAAAACGTGGAGGGAGCGTTCGCCAGGCCAAAACTCATTCGATTACATTGGAAATGCCCGTCAGGTGTGCTGAAGGCTGTATATTCTTTACTCTGCTCGTGCATTTCTACTTGCCAATAACCACTGCACAAATCCATCGTGGAAAAATAGCGTGCGCCTCCTAAGTGATCAAATATTTCCTCTAGGTTAGGCAACGGGAATACTTCTTTTTTAGTAACGCTATTTAGCGCACGATAGTCTATGCAAGGACGGTACTGGATGGGCTCTCCGAGCGGCGATTTTTTCTTTACCAAAATAATTGGAGAGGACCAAGGGCTCGTTGATGGTGAAATTATGCCCTGTTCAAGCATCTCTGAAATGCAATTATTCAGAGTAGTCCGCTGTGAATGAGGAACGCGGTACGGTGGTTTCTTACAGGTATTGCATTTCCCACATCGATCACGTGCTTGACCATATTTGTACAGCCTAAAGCATTTCTGCTGTGAACAAAAATATCAGAATAACTCGATATGAGTATCCTCAATGAATCTAAGGCTTCCGGTGGGACGTGACTGAAATCAAATAGTGTTAAAAATGGTTCTTCCGACTGTTCTTCAGGCCAAAATTCGTTCCCTTCACAAGAGAGTTCGTTTACGGTGGATGTTATTTCCTCTTCCACAAACGGTTCTGCTGGAATATTCGCCCCTTTATGGAAGATTAGATCATTAGCTTCGGGATTAACAAGTAATATGGGAGCGAGACCTTCATTCGAAACTTTAGCAACTACTGATAGCACGCTAGCATTCTCATTGCTCCCTCCAAGGAGAACATTTTTTCCGACCAACTTTTCGTTTCTAGCCCAAAATAACACGACTGACCTGGGGGGTACTCTAACGCTTTCCTCAATACAAAAATCCTCAAAGCCATTTTCAGCGCCCGGAAAATCTCTCTCTATTAATGACCGTGCGATATGCCCAGTGGCCGCATCCGAGACCAAACACACAGACTTAGGGGTCTCAAATGGCCTAGCGTATTCATCGCCTGTCTCCTCACTCTCTATTTCACCTTCCGTTGCAATGGTGGCTTTCCTTTCTGAATGCGTTTGGGTTCCCTTCCACTCGCGTGGGTTATCTTGCACCTCCACGTGCTTGGGAGAAAAATCGATCTTCTCGGATCTCTCCATGTTCCTTAAAATTCCCAAATCCAAGCAAGAAGCTGAATGCGGTTTGTAAATATCCTCTTGAGCCGTCAGCGACGGATTGTCGGAACTCAAAGGACACTGAAAATTGTCTTCTTTGATGGGCCCAGTACCTTTCGGGGAACCAACCTCCGAGTCAATCTCGAAATCTCCTGAAGGTGGGTCATCATCAAATGAAATTAAGTCAATGTCAACTCGTTTGGTGATGCTGGATGTCAATGGTATTTGGTGCTCCCTATTAACCGTTAATATTGAGAGGTCTAAATTTATGGTGCAGCTGTAAGTTACCATGAAATCTAACCCAAGAATTCCATCATAGGGCGTATTTCCTAGATCTATTATCAGGACATCATGAGGATATGCCTTACTGTCAATCACAAATGGGACGAAGCACTGACCGCTAACCGTTAAAGTATGTCCAGAAGCACTTTTAATGGGAGTGTAATACGGAACAAGTTCTAATTTTGTTGAGGCTAAATTCCGTCTATGAAAAATAGCGATTGCTGCACCGGTGTCCACGAGGAATTTATACCTTCGCCCAAGGATATTTATTTGTATTGTCATACCAGCCTCCGGTATCACGGACAAGATTAATGGGTCCCCGACCTCGTGGTCGGGGTTGGCCAGTTTCCCTGATTCTTTATGCTTTGGCAATCAATCGGGCGGTGCCCAGACTTGTGACACAGTCCACAAAGTAGTAGTGGGCATTCTCTTGAAATGTGCGTAGTTTCACCGCACTGAAAGCAACTTCGTGAATTAGCGAGGCATTGCCGGGAAATGTGTCCTAAGCGGCCGCACCTGTAGCACTTGCGTGGAGGTGGTGGGGAAAAGGGACGGCTGTTTGAATGCGTAGAGCGGTGATTCTCACGGGAAGAATATTTTGTGCCTGTGACAATAGAGTGGATATTCTCTGCTTGCTGGGCGAAAAGAGGATCAACTGATGAGCGACAGGCAGGGGAGAATGGGATTGGAAGGGTATGTGGGGGTGAGAGGTAATTAATTCGGGATTGAGGCAAGTAATGACTGGGAACGTCTGCCACTCTAACTGCATAATTCCTGACATGCGCTTCCTCAATCCGTGCCAGTTCTTCAGCCTCTAAAATGGTCTTTGGGTTCCGTACGACAACAAATCTACCCAATTCTTCTCTTAGTCCCAGTAAAAACTGTGTCAAAAGCCTATGACTAAGAATGGAATTTGTGGAGTCTGATTTCGGATCAGGAAATGTTTCCTTTAACTGTCGCGAGAGTGTGTGTAGCCGGGTGGAAAAGTCGTTAACAGACTCGAGGGGGCGTTGTATACACGAGTTAAACATCCGTTCAATTGCAATTGGTGAAGTCCTTAAGGAGAATCTGCGCTTAAGATTTAATGAAAAATTTTGGAAACTGTCTAAGATGTGAGGGTTCGCCTCAACATATTCGGCTGCGGAGCCACTCAGCCTTAACCGTGCAATACATAGGGTTTGTACTTCCGTCCAGGCACTGATATGACTGACTATCTCCAAGTATTCTAAGAATTTACTAATGGAGGTATCATCGTCTCCATTAAAGTTTGGGACAAGATACGCCTGACTACCTATCGCGGCAGGCGGCTGGGGGAGGGTTGTACTAGCAGTTGGAATCCTCGGGTCAACGGACGGCACATCAGCTGATAATGTATTTACAAAGGGGTTGAAATTTGAACTCGGATCAGCTGAGTAGGAATATGGGATTTCGGGAGATACAGAAATAAAAGGATTGGTAGAATAAGAGAGGAAAGGATTGTACGAATACATGACTGTAGATAAATTATGTAACATTCAAAATGTAAGAAATAAATCAAATGAAAATGCACTAAGCCTTAAATATGGATACCGGCACAATGATCTGTTTAGGGGAACAGGGAGCGGATTCTTCCTCTTATACACCTGACACCAAATTATGTCGTAAAGACATGGGAAGGACGACCCGACTTTGGGTAAGAGTGAAGCCAGCAAGACACTCTGCGATCCTCAGCCGTTTATTAGAGGGGTCAGATTGGTAATGTTGACTCGATCAAGCACCGGAACGGGTAAGGCAGGGAACTTACAGGGGAAAGGAAGTATTCGGGCGGGAATCATCCGCAGACGTGCTGGCAGCCGACTGATGAACGCGGGGCTTCGTCGATGGCGGTGGCCTAGCGGGGAGTCCGATGTCGGTGGTCTAGCGGGGAGTCCCTCGGATACTCCGATGCGGCGGCGACCAACGGGCGAACACAGGGTCTCGGCAGCAGGTTATATCAGTAGACTGACCCTCTATCGCGTCGGTCCGGATCGCCTCCCTGGTCCTCTCTTTCTCCGCCCCCGCACCACACTGCCGACCCAAGCTGGTCCGCGCGCGGCGGCACCCCTCCCTAGGGCCTTCCCCGTGACGTTGGTCACTAGCCCGGTAGCCCCTCCTCCCACCTGGGATTCCCTCCCTGGAGGCGTAGGAAGGATCATTGCCCCCGAGGCCCTTTGGCGGTGCCCAAGAAACCGCTAGGGTTATAGAAACCCTTCCTACGACCTCGCCGAGGCTTTCCCGCTTTAGGTCTTCCGGGCCTTTCCCGTGACGTCAAAGAGTCCGTCGCCTATCACAGGCATTGTCTGGTCATGCCCCAAAAGCTTACAACGGCGAGAACAGAGCCCTCACCACAGAAGACCCTGGAATTATTCGCCAGATCTATGGAGGCCATATTGATTGGTTGTTCTTTTTCTTTTCTGCTTCATACGAGCAGAAATAACTTTAATTAGTCCTCATATTGTAATTTATCTTCACTCAAATAATCCGTCTACTACCCATTGATTTTTTCCAATTAT
Source organism: Hetaerina americana (assembly GCF_022747635.1). Lineage (NCBI taxonomy): Eukaryota > Metazoa > Arthropoda > Insecta > Odonata > Calopterygidae > Hetaerina > Hetaerina americana. The sequence continues at coordinate 62,793,077 of NW_027286985.1, read as the reverse complement.
GATCTTAAAAAATGAGTCATCATTTTAATTAATCAAAGGTTTTTATAATTGGCACAATTTTATTTTTTTGGAATTATTGCGTTTTATTTAAAGTCCATTCGCAAATCTTTTATGTTATCCATATAAAAGTTCTTGATTTTTAAAAACACTTTTTGGTATTTTATTGAATTCTAAGCTTTTTGTTCACCCAAAACTACTTTTCAGCAGCATCGATTCCGAAAACATCGGAATGAAGTCTCCAAACTCAGCTTCATCCTGGTATATCTTCCGTGTACCTATCGCTGCATAAATTTCCTTGACGACATGAAACATTTTTCCAACTGCTCATTCCATTTCATGGATGTGTTTCCTCCTTCAATGAGAAAGTCGGCGCTTCCATCTAGAATTGCCGTGAATGTCGCTCCGTGTTCATTGAAGTGGTTCCTCACGCTCCCGTAAGCTGCTTCAGCATTTTCTTTCACAAAGAAAGATAGCCATACTATTCCACTCCTTGCATCGGGGTAACATTCCTCGACCAATCACGTGTCACAGGTCCCTCCTATTCTTCCCCAATTGCCCTTACGGAATGTTTCCCTTGGCCTTGACCGTCCTTCAGTCCCTCCATCTCCCAATGGTCTTCACTGCTTTCTTATTCATCCCGTCCGATTTCAGAAGAAATCCATTATTCACTCCAATACCTCCTGACTCCCCCGTTCTCACTCTCTATCGCTTACCGATAATGCTTTCATCACCTGCAATGCACCGTTTGGTGGATAAGAGGGTGTTGTTGTAGAATGCATAACCCGTGCCTGATTCGCACACGATTGTTCAAATATTACTCACCATTCCACTTGGTCGATATCCGCTTTCCGGGATGATACCCGGAGGAGGAGAAAGAGCGAAAAAGGGAGGCGTCGTCGATGGCACAGATCTTTAGGGAGGAGGGAAGGGGAAAGTTACATCGCGGGGAACTTTTTTACTCGTCTTTGTTTCTTTTTATAGGATCGGGCGGGGGAAATGGGAGAGGGCAGGAGTAATTCAGTGAGAGATGGGTGGGTTTTCAGTGTAAAAGAGGGAAACAGGGAGAAAGTTAAGCGTAAGAATTGGGGGAAGGGGATAGATGGACCAAACGGAACGAACGAGATGGGAAACGGGTCGTGGTTTACGGCGGGAGCGGGCAGGGGCGGCAAGAAAACTGCTGTGGAGACATAAAGTTCCACCGAGTGCGACGGATTGGCGCTTTTAATATCCCGGCTGGAATACAAGAAGGTCAGCGAGGCAGAAAGATGGGAATAGCGCGGAAGAGTGGCTCAAAGGAAGAATTGGGTTTCGGAGAAAATTGTTAGGTAAACACGGTCTCTGAATTATTTGCACTGTTAACTTTTCCCAGAGATGTACCCGTGGCAAATTTGTGCAATTATCTCATCTTGAAAATGGCTAAACGAACTCTTGGACTGATATCATGCCTAGAAACTTTGTAGACAAAGGCAGTATCCTTATTATATTTGCATGTTCAAAGAGCGAAGATTGATATTGATTAAAATCTTCAAGCATGTTAGGCAAAGAATATACAGTAGGTTTATTTGAATAAGCCCGATGGTAGTTATAGCATCAATAATTCCCTAAATTTATAATCCTTGTACACCCCTACACATTTATGACCATTTTTAATATTTGAGCGTGAAGTTATTTCAATAGGGATTCGTCTTTAAATTGAATAATACAAGTATATATTTTTTATGCAATAAATTATGCATAGATTGTTTCCAAAGCATCATTAAGAACACATCAACTGTGAACAGTAGCAAAATAAAAAGAGTATATATCGCTATTACGTATGCAGAGAATTCATGTATGATAGAGAGATTCCATTACTAGCGGAGTTGTGAATGATCCTTAATATACACGTATGCTGCGAGTATACTAGCCTGTTCTCACAACTTCAATATAGGGCACTTCTAAAAAGGATAATTTCACAGAATATTTTTCGTTCTGCTATATATTTCAAAACATTTATTCTGATGCAAGAATTGCAGGCATTGTTTTTTACACATAACCCCTATATATGTATAAATATTTCGTGTATAAATATAAATATTTCATTCCCCTTTAGTGCCATCTGATTTAAATTTTAAAATGAGTTTTTTGTACTATAAACAATAATATTAACATCAACGGAAACCTTTGTACAATATTAGCAGTGTGTGGGATTAATAAAGACGCTTATTACACGTTAACATTGTTTCATTATACCTTCCAATTTTGTTATAAAAATGCAAAAAATTACTAATGATCTCCAGCGCCAGATGAGATTTTCCCTCATAGCCTTCGTTTTTCGTTTCATACAAGAGATAATGCGAAGTAGGCAAGACCAACTCAAACAGATTTAGCAAAAACTGCAGTAGCCTTTGGCTACGGATCGTGCGGCAAACATATGAAAATCATGCTCATCTTGCTCTCATGTCCTGCATACATATGCTCACCGTCTGAACTGCTTACATTAGGAAAATTTCTCGAGATAATCGTCAAAACCCCTGTGCAGATGAAAATCATACACATGAAAGACCTGTACAGCTTAGTGAGGATATTTAAAACATAATGCGTATCATCAGTTGTATTGATATCCAATGGTTTTAACCGTATAAGATAAACAAAATAAAGAAATAAATAAAACAAAATAAAAAAAAGAAATAGACACTTTATTATCATTGAAGATTACATTAATTTAATATCAACTAGGGTTGACATTACTTAAGAATAATGTAGTTCCCATTTATTTCCACACAATATTTCTCAAGATTGGTATTCCGTCCCATTGGAAAACTCTCCACCACTCAGTAATATACATGCGCGTTTTTAAATATCCCTTCGCCATATAGCTACTGACACGGTATTTTACTTTTATTGGGGATTGAAAAAATATTTTTCCAATGAACGTCTCTCACATAAAATAAAGCTTAAAGTTTTATATTATCATTTGAATACTGTCGCTTGCAATACCAGGTTGATTCACGGATCAACCAATAGTCTTTAAAATATTTTATATATCTCTCCGTATGCGAAAAATATCTGCAGAAAAAAATGTCGACAAAAAATGAAGCTGATATCGTTTTTCAATAAATTACCTGAATTACAAATACGAAGCAACCGTTATGATTTAACGTTTTGACACGAATGTTTTTTGAGGTGATCCCAGTGATCTTTGCTTTCATAAAATCACTGAAAAAAAGGACTCACTCATGGATTTAGCACGGAGGTTATGCCATCATTCACTTCCGGTGAGAAGAGACAGGGTCCGGGACAAACGGTCCTTCATTAGACAGCGTGCTCAGAGGCGACCCTGCTGCTGCGTGCCTATTCCGGGACACGCCTGACACGGATTCTCTCCACTATGGGTCCCACTTCCTCCGTATGAATAGCTGTAAGTTCCTCCTCGGGGAGGACATACAAGAGTCCGAGCATCTGGCAATGACTCGGCTGTACCCGACTCCGGCAGGCACCCTTTCTCGTTTCCTTCCCTCCGAAACAGGCACTAAGTTCGCGCCGGACGGACATTCATTTCTCGTTTGCTCCGAGCAAAAGTGAAGTTACCCTCCCGCGTACATCATGTTGTTATTACTCACTGCCTCCATTCGTCCTAAAATGAGAGAGCGTTACGCCCTCATCCTCCATACACCTTTCCTCTCACAGAGAGACTCGGTAATCGGCAGGGCTGGTAATTTTCTTTTCCATCAACAGGGGCGGATTTTAACCCCAGGGTTTCCTCTCGGAAGGTCGGGCGTGATGGCAAAGCATAAAGTAAATAACGAATGAATGGACGGATGGGATAATCCGGGTGGGATGATAGAAGGAGCAAGCACGGCGACACTCCCGCAAAGGATTCCCGAATGATTAGTTTGCATACATCTTCTTCAATCGCCCATGGGAGAAGGGGGAGTTCAAATCAAGTAGAAAAAATAAATAAACGTTTTGCATTCCGAAAAAAGAGTCGCTTTTTTACGATATTTCGATTTTGTGCGAGAATTTATGTTAGATATGGTTTGTACATATTTTCCATGTGAAAATTTATTTAAATTTTTCAAAATTGTACATGCATATTATACCTGTGCAATTATACATTGTATATATATGCACACACACATGCACGTGAGCATACACACTTTCTTACACATACATGGGTCGTGGCAGTCCAGGAGTAGAGCGTTGGACTACTGAATGGAGGGCGCGGGTTCAATTCCCGAGCATGCCTCGCTAGACGCCCTCAGCCCTACCTAAGCTGTGTGATATCCGTGTACCATTTCTTCCTGGAAAACCATAGTCGGGGAAAGGAAAGGTCGGCTCGGCTCACCTACCCTGATGTGTGAATTTCACTCGTCATCGGGTTTAGTATTGGGTAAACTCTACCATCAAACCGACCTTCGAGTTGATAGCTGTGTGTCTGGTTTTACATAAATGGAATTGTATTGAAAGTAATGAAAAATACTTCAGCCATTCTTAACGCATGTATCCGAATGGCTCCACTCCAACCAACACGTTACTATTTTCACTAGGCAGATTCTACACAGTTTATCTAACCATCTTCTCCTTAACTCGATGAAAATGGCCAAAATTTTTTCCACTCAAGAAATAACAGAAATTCGAAAGATACAACATGGCCCGAGCATCACCATTTCTTCGGCTGACAAAAGCTTCTGTGTTGTGGTCATTATCACAATTGACTGCGACGCGTCAGCTTTATGATTATTCATATTATCAACCCCTTTCCCACTAATCCCGTATTTCAGTCAAAAATATTTTCATGCCTCAAATCCCTCAGATCCTAAAGGCTCCTGAAACCACCATTATTTCTTCCACTGATGCATGTACTTCCCACTTTTGCCTTCGTCTTAAAACACAAACCTCAAAACTCAGGCCGACCTATCATTTCAAATACTAATGCACCCTTAAATCGATTTCCATCTTCAAACCCTTCTCTCCGCACATCCTTCGTTCATCCACGACTAATTACTTTTTAGAGAGACTCCGCAGTGTCAAACTTCTTCCAAAAAACAATGTAATAATGCTTTGCCGTCTTATGCACTTCCATTTCCCTTAGTTAAGGCCTTGCTGCACTCTCGCACCCACCTTTTTCGACACCAAACTCCCCGCGCATCCTCCATCAATTTCCTCCTCAACTTCATCCGTTTTGTATTGGAAAAAAATTAGCCATCTCCTTCTAAGACAAATTATTTCTACCGATTAAAGGTCCTGCGACGGGTACAAAAATGGCTACCGAAGACCCGTGCCTCTTTTTTCTGGAGGAATATTTCCTCTCTTCACCGGCATACACACACACACACACGCTGCGTGGGAGAAGTGAGCTAGTGATGTGTGTTGGAAAAAGAGAGTGTGGGTAAAGGAATATATTTGTTGAATTAGGACCTGTGATGAGTATGCTGGGGGTGAAGGATATCAAAGAACAGTGAGCGGGGACGGTACTGAATTGAGGTAAACGTAGCGGTTCATCTAGGAAGGGAAGTAGGAGGGAGAGCTTGTCTTTGGCTAGAATAACCTTAATAAGATACATTTTCATTGCACAAAGGCGTCAATCCCACTGTCAGGTTCACTTGGAATAGGATTGTAGTAAGGATGAGGAAGCATAGAAGTAAGGATGTCACACTATTATCTACAAACGTTTTAGATGTTTGATCTAAATAAACAGTGGTTCAAACAATGATATGCAATTAGTAAATACCTGAATATTTTTTTGGAGGTAAATCCACGGATTTAAATTTAAGGGAAAAATTGCCCTTAAAAGAATTTTCAGCGCGTCTTTCTAAACTGACAAATATCATTAATGATTTATGCTTGTGAAATCTGTATTTTATTTTTTGCCCCTAATATCAGCAGTTGCTTAGAGAAAGGTTTTCTTAAAACTTCCAATTCTCATTTGCTTACCCACGGTAACGCTAGCTAACGGACTTTTCTCTCTGTCAAGTGAAGGTACGCATCAAAGATTTTACTTTGTAAGTCATTTGTATCAGATGTTTTTGATGAAGTTAACCTAAAACGCCATTTTACAGAACATTCATGAATAAGATAACCCAAAGATTGAGCTTTGAACTTCGTCTCATGATACAAGTTAATTAAAGCGACCCATAGGCTGGCATTAATTATCTCATCTTTTGATTGCCCTTGGTAGTCATACAATTATATATATTTGATGCGTCTTCCATCCATTCCTTTTCAATCATGTTATTTTTGGAAAAGTTGAACACCATGAAATAAATACGCCAAGGTATTGCGCCAATCTTTTGATTCGCCCACAAATCGCAAATCAATTCATGCGGTATAATATGGAAGTCAGTATCATGTTGATTGGGATGTGTGTTGTAAAACGTACCTTGATTATAACAAGTAACTTTGCTTTTATTGTAAAAATATAGTTTTAAAATGATCTGAACACGTTGCTGAATAAAACAATACCCTTATATTTCACCTCTACCCTCCCCTGAGCTCAAAACAGCAATAGTAATAGGAAGTTAGGATTATTTCACAAATGAAATTGTAAAATATGAGGAAAATTTATTGTATTTACTTATGTTATATTAATGTTTGCTTATATTTTAATAAGGAAATTTCGCGTCATATTTTCCTCCTAGTATACCTCAGCATATTGCATTTTCCCCTTTTTCTCACAAGCCCGTTTCTCAGTAACTGGGGGTAATTCTTGAATTTGATATATCGTCATGAGAGTTGAGGTAAGCTTTTTAAACGAATATCGCTTGATGAAAAATTCAATACTCATATCATCATGTATTGTACGCAGGAATGTTACTTGATTTTATTATTACTTTAATGCGTCTCAGGAAGTAAAGTTATATTACCAAATACCCGATTGTTAATTTGGTTAAATTTTAATTTTTTATGAGAGTGCTTAGTGAACGATTTTATCGTTGTAATACTGAAATTTATACATCTTGATAGTCCTCCCGGCGTGAGAGGAGAGATTAAGAAAGCCTTAAACTTCCGCTGAGAACGTCTAGTAGGCCGACCATTCCGAGCCCCGAAGCAGGAAACAAGTCAAAATTTGTTTCCTGTTTCTCTCTTTTCAGACATCTCTCAGCTATGAATATTTAGGCAGTGAATTCGAGTGCACCACTATATCCGTCGAGTGAGATGCCTGAACTCCGTTCCCATCGAGTCCTAACGGTAAAAGCATGGCAGCACCTGGAGTGGCTCTATTACTCCTTCTCTCCATGGATATCCTATCTCCCCTAATTTCCGACTCTACCCATTGCCGAAAGCGGCCTGGGATTTATTGGTAAGATATCATTATTTTGGGAAATGATTTTCATGAAATGGCATATCTGAAAAGCATTTCCCTTGAAAATAATGTTTGCATTTATGAATGAAAACATGAAGATTATTTTAATCCACCGATTGAACGCATACCATTTATCTTAAACGTGGACGTTAAAGGAATTTGTTGGCTTTCTATATCAACGCAATGCCTGGAAATCCGCCGCTGCAAGTCTGAATAGTAAAGGGTGTTAAAACACAAGACATGATACGAAAGCAGCTATCAAAATGAGCAGGTATATGTATCTATCACGGCGTGTTTCCTTCTCTCTCCGTCGCGGCCATAAACCGTGTGAGGGAGAAAAGGTGCTCACTAACCTTTTAGTACTGACTGACCGACCATTGCAAAATAGGCTCTTTCAATGTTCCTTTTAAAATAAAAAAATCGGTGGACCGGCTGACCGCGGTTATCTTGGTTGCTCTGCCACCCGTCGTATGGAGTAAATATTATTTTTTTTATATGAGAGACGGATGAACAATCCCATCAAACCAAACTAAAAAGAGAAAGCCTAGTTAGACCCGAGGCTGTACCTTGAATTATATTTGTTACTTTAAAAAGGTCTAAATCCATCAAGAGCCAGCAAAAAATACCACAGCAGTGGCTTTTGCTTCGCGTTGATTCTTACGGCCTTTACCACCACTTATCTCGGGTTAGGTACAGGTTGGGTGTCCATGTTCTTATCACACACACTATGAGGTTATGTGGAAAGTATGTCAAATGGAAGCTAAACGAGAGACGTTCATTCACGATATGTAGAGATAGACTCATATTTGACCGACGTACATGAAATACCCTGACAGTTTAGTCAACTAGCAGCGTGGATCGGATCTGGTGACTTATAAACCTAGGACAGATAGAACGATGGAGCAAGTATGTGTTTGCCAGAAGTTGAGTGTGGTGTATACGAGCTCTAAAAAATATTAAAGAAATATCAAGTCTTAAGTGAGCGAGTTTTTGTTTATTGTACTTTTCCCGCTTAGGTTTTCTATATTTGCCTGTACATTTTACTACACACACAAATATATATGATGCAAATACGTATGATATATACGATAATGAGTAATATATATATATATATATATATATATATATATATATATATATATATATATGCATATATATATATCGACCGTCGCCATCAGAAGGATGATACATTTGACGACGGTCGAGCCGTCGTAACGTCAAAACTACATATGTGAGTGTCCTTTCTTTGTGTTTCTATGTTTTAAAAATCAACATCTGTGTATATATTTGTGCGTCGCCGAAGATCGTTCCATTTCGAAGAAATCTCTCTCTCTCTCTCATATATATATATATTTCTTCTATGTATATATATATATTTATATATATTAATTCAAAAGTGCTTCAGCCTCCATACTGGGTACCTGAATGGTTCGCTCAAAATTGAAAGAATCGTTCAAGCCTAAAACATTTTACCACCGCCTCATTTTATGACCTCCCGATTCAAAGATAGTGGAGACTACAATGGGTAAGTCGAGTACACACAATTTCTTTAAAGCTTAAATTATTGCCTCTTAGCCAATATGCCGTAGTTGTCAAATGATTTCACTTATCTCTACTCTTTTCAAGCCGCGAACGTCTCCTCTCCTGAGTCCCACAAAGACCATTTCCTTTCGCCCGGGACATATACCCCACTATTGTCATTTTTCATGGTAGACAGTTGAATTGAAATGAAAAGAGAGTAATCTTGCCACTGATCATACATACGCCAGCAGGTGGCTAGAGCATCTATCTATATGACACTCTTCGACCTTCAATGAGGACGTGTGGCAGGTTTTTACAGATCACAGGAAACTAAATGTCGTGAAATATAATCGGTTACGACTTGCATTTGAACTAGTTACACAAAAGGTTATTAAAAAAGAAAATATGGCGCTGTCCCCGTGCTGTTATCATTTTTAGAGTACAATAGAATTAGTAATAATCGCTTAGAGAAGGTAGCGAGTTTTCCAAAAGAAGGGGTTTGATAATAAGTAACTACTGGTTCAAACATTATCACAGGCATAGATATGCATAGAAGATGGCGAAAGAAACACGTAGACACCTGTTATTGAATTATGATTTGACATAGAAACAGTGTCATCAATAGGTTATTTCCCAGGTGCGGATGGAATTGGAATCATGATTTAGTTTAGCGAAAGTGAAATCTTGAAGTCTCGTCGGAAGTAGACATGAAATAAACTAATACGGTCAAGAAAATGTCCTAGAAAGATGGGTGCGAAGATGCAGAGAAATTTCTGGGTCAGGGAATAGAGGAATCACTAGATGAGACGATAAGATAATTTGCAGGATGAAGCAAGGGTAAACCTACATACGAATATATATAACCTGAGGGATAAGACAGGGAAATTATGAATAGAACCAGAAAATATTCAGAGAAGGAGAACATAGTACGAGGAAGGGTTTTATGGCCAAGATAGTAGGCTGATAGGTCTAGAAATGGGGAGGAAATGTGACTACCAGATGAGGATGCCTTGCGTACTGGATACTAGAAAGTGAGATTGAAAAATCGCCAGTGGAGATGAAGTCGTAAAAGGTAGTGCATGATCCAAATGGATATGATGATGTCCAAAATTGATGGAGGAAATATAGTATTGGACGCTGAAGGCCGTGATAGAAGGAATACCCTTTGGCATGCTGGGCAATGGAAAGAAAAGAGACAACATGAAGGATGGTAGAAGTTACGAAGTGATGAAGTAAGAAATAAATGTGGTTAAAGAAAGAGGATGCTCAGGCAACACTTGAATATCGATATGAACCGTCCAAAATTTAGCCTCTTATAGATAGTACGTGTATACTTTGGTGGATAGCCCTGCTATACTAAAGAGTCGCATTTTTATTTCAGAAAACCAATATTCATCTCAAAACGAGTAACTACTTGAGACTACAATAAGACAACAATAAACATTGACAATTTTTGGCTTTGAAAGTGATAGATGGATTTTGGATTACTTATATGAAGTAATTTTTAAAAAATGAGTCACTCTAATCGCACAGAAAAGTACACCGTTAAGAGTTACTAACGTTTCATTTGCATTTACAAATATGAGTACAAAAACTGATTTGAGAGATTTTTGATTGGAAATCACATATTCGTGCGAGCACTGATAACGCAAAATGATTTATTTTTATCCATTTATTTCATTTACTACCTTTCCGCTTTGCTTATTTATTACAATTACAGAATTCAGACTATAATTCCAGAATGAAAGATTAGAAAGAGAGAAATCGAACCTTGGTGTGTCTTATTCTCGATTATGTCCATTATTTTTTCAGCATAAATTTCCGTTTTGTACTCCTTCTCTACATGTCTCTGTTTCTTAGATTTGAAATCCAAGTAAAATTATTGATCTTGATACTTAGTCTGCAGTCTTATATGCCTAAATAATGTGCCCCTTTGGGTAAGAGCACATATTTCATCTGTCATTCAAAATTAACTCCGTAGCAGGCGGCGGAACAGCTCAAATGAAGTTTTATTCATGGATTCGGGTATGGTAATCGAAGAAAAAGACAGCCGGATTTGGTAGAATTTCAAGTTTCCATCAAGGAAACCAAGGGAACAACAAAATAAATTAAATGATAGCTCTTGAATGATATTAGAATAGAAATACTTCTGCTGGAAGCGAATAAATCAATTCGTAATGAAACCCAGTCCATAATGAATAACCTTAACTTTTTCTTCAGAATATTCATTTACATATAGATTTACAGTTATATTTTTCAATGGAATACTTAATCAGTCTCTTTTGACGCATTGGTTCTGCAAAAATATCGAATTTAAACACATTTCACTTTCAATCATATTTGTGGACAGTTGTCACGATGCAACTAAAAATGCTGCTCGGAGTAACTAAGCCCGGTTGTAAATTAAGTTTCTCTCCGGCGGGGTCACACTTTGGTTTACGGTTCCTGTTCAGCATTGAACCGTGAGTCCGTCGTTTTTTTGACGAAAGGGTGTTTGCTTTCACGTTGCTGCAATGACCCACCTTATGGTAAGCTAAATTACGTCCTCCATATAATACTGTGAAATCATCGATTATGGCGTGAAATATCATGTATCCCTATGCGGGATGATGCAACCGAACGACTGGATAAAACATAATTCGGTGGGATCGGCCACTCAACTCAGCTCGTTTCCCTCACCAAAATCTCACTTTCAGGCATAATTTAATCGGATGGCTAAAATGATTTTGAAATTAAACGTTCATCTCGCAGCTGGAAATAACATTGGATTACAGACACCGGACCCAAAGCAAGAAGCCTCATAAGCTTTTTCTTCTTTCGCCGTGATTTCCAAAGTCATCTGAAATTGAAACGAAGATAAGTTTTATTAGTAATTCGTTAAGGAGAGTTAATTACCTGAAACTAATTAGTGGGGAACGATTATTTTGTTTCCGTTTCATATATATATACATACATATACAATGAATCAAACTTTTATGTTTAGTAAAGTTACTTCTAAAGTACTCGAGAGAAGAAAGGTGTAATTATTACTAACCCCTCGTATTGCAGAGGTGGCCGCGGTAATCTCTGTAGATACGTTTAACGACCTTTAAGTGTTATTTTGCGTGAGAAAATGGAGTGAAATATTGAATATATGGCCATTATTGATCAATTATATGGCTTTTGTTTCACACATATTCCATAATTGCCATCTAAATGTTCCCAACTAAAAAATGAACGAATTAAATTATTGCCGTATTCAATCAAAACAATTCGTGTTCATAAATATTTCACTCCAGCGCTCCAAATGGAAAATAAAGGTTCCCGTCAGACCGATGAGATTACTCTGGGACTCATTCTAATGATATATTAAAATTCAATTTACAAGGCCAATGGGAACCATGGTCTGAACATGAGCAATACACGAAACCCAATGTTTTAAATTGGAGCAAGGATATTTCTTGACAGTTTTGTGAGGGGTTCTACCATTCCAAAATCTTCATCTTTTCGTAATCAATGATATCATTCGTTCCTCAGTCAAGTGTGGTAATTGTTTCGTTGCTTTATACTTCATTTCGATCGTTTTCAAACGCAATCCTCCTAAGAGGGTAAAAAATAAAGAATTGCAATGGTCTCTACCGCGAAAAGAAATGAAAACACTGAAGATTGTTTTTCTACCCGAATTGAACTGACATGAAATAATGGAGTTGTGCTAACAACATTGGTCGAAACTAATATCTCTCGTGAATTTTGTTTTGTACTGTGATGTAGCGAAGCGAGGAGATTTTCATTACGTTTCAATCCGAGTCGAGACTAAACTATTTCGTTCCGGTTCGATTGCCTCCTCCACGGGAAAAGGAATTAATCACGTGGAGTGGTGAAAGGGGTGAAAAAAGGAAGAGCTGACCGCGGCCTCCTGGTGCGGAGGAAGAGAATGAGTTGAAGCTATTTAGGCAAACCATCCGATCACATCATTATTAATAGTGCCACATAGGGGCAGGTTTCTATGCTTCGAAAGCAAAGTTTCTGTTGAGCACCTTTGTGGAAGTCAACTCACCACTTAGAACAGAGCTGGTACCCTGTCAAGATGATGTTTGATGAAGGGAAAATAATATCTGATTTTGGAAAATTTCCGGGTATCTATCTTAACATTGTAGTGGTTAAGCTAGAATGAATTGAAATATGTGTACCTCATTGTAATTGCTCTCAGGAACCTCTTGTGACCTTTGTGCCTCTTGGTTCCCCATAGGCATCTTTTGTCTTGTTATTAGGTTTCAGAGATCGAGAAGATATTTAACTTTCTGTGGAGTGATATGTCATCTATTAAAGGCATGTCTAGGATACTGAAGGGATGATTTTAAATAATATCGTGAATTTTTATAGTTCATTGATATGTTGGAGTTCCTATTGCTGAGAAAACCTTCAGCTTGCGTCACCAGTTACCTTCATTGAATCAATACCAATATTCGATGTATGTGCAATAAGAAATCAAATAATCTAATTGAATTAAATACATTTTTCTTCTTCTAACTATTTGCTTTCTTTTCAATTAATAGTGGATAGCTTCTAGAATTTCCCAACTCTGACGGAATTTATCCCACAATATATCCCATCTGAGAACGTACTCTGACGTCAACCTTCCCATTGTCCTTTTTCTGACTTTTGAAAACTTTGAAGTGTATTTTTGATAGTGCTAATTATTGATATTAAAATTTAGCTTTTGATGAGTACGAAACTAATGTCTGTTTTATAAAAGGGTTTTCTTACGCTTCAAGTTTTTCTCGTCGATGACTAGCGTTAAAGGATAAACTCGACACGTTCTTTAAGGACTTCTCAGTGGAATATGGAGATAAAGACATTAGGATATTAAGGATATTAGGTTCAAATGGATGGAATGATGAAAGATATTAGGAAAGATGGTTCAAGGAAAGATATTAGGTTCAAATGGATGAGGTGACACATTTGCACAGACAACCTTCCCGAATTCATAGGGCACATGTATACTTCTTACTTTAATATTTTCCTTTTTTATCTAATGATAATCGCTATTAACAATTTTTGACAATCAAATGCATTTTAAAATCATGTTTGATGGTTTTTAGGGAGAAAGACAGAGCTATACGTTTAAACAATATGTTCAAAATAATTCAAACACCCTATTGTGGCGCCCTATTATAACCTTGTTCATTGGAATGTTTGTTTTGGCTTGCCAAATAAGGAAGAAACATTAATACGGTGAAAGCAGTAAAAATCTTAAATGACTTTCTTTTAATTTTATACTACTCAATTTTATACTCTAAACTAATTATTTGAGTATTAGTTTAACGTTGCCCAACCTCATACATGATGGAAAAATACCTTCTGATACAGACAGGTTCCAGAGATACACAAGGGGATTGGCAATTTGAGGGTTAGAAAACTTAATTACTTTGTCAGGTATATCATCTCTCCCTGAAAAGAGTTTATCGCTAATAGTATGGCCTATGCAGATAATTTCATTTCTAGTCGCAGGATTTATAGTAAATATATAGAATATGAAACTGTTAACGAATGGGCGTTAGATTAAGAAATACAAGTTTGTTACAAGAAATTGGAAAAAAATTCTTCTGGAGTCTCAGTAAAAAGTATTTGCATGAAAATAAGATTTGATTGCACATCACCAGCTGCTGTGAGTTCAATATTTCTGTGGACTAATGTCATTTATTTCCATATGCCTAATTTGACAAGAAGTCTTTGTTTTATTTTTTGAAATCTTAAATAAGTGAACGAATGGTTGTCAAACAGGCTAATAATATATTAATGAAAATACTTGAGATTCTGGTGAATACATTTTAATTTTATCCTTGGTACAGAATCTCTACGGGAATTAGATATCATGTTACAAAGCGTCACGGACCAAATGTGTGACGATTATCTTCAATTTCTGAAGATACGTATCGTTTCCGTCGTGATATTTCCACATAATAGACCAGATTTAGTTCACCTCGACCAATGAATAATGCGAGGCGAGTATTCAAAGCAGTTTATCCTGAGTTGAAACGTTCTCGGCGGATTCCGGCCCATCTAATCAAGAATCCGGAGAACTCAGTGATATCTGCCGGTTTACTTCCGTAACTTATCGTGAGAAGCTGTATTATTTCTCCTACGGCAAACCTGCTCCTGTCAACGATCTCAATGAAAACCGAATTATCGAAAGTTTTCATACTTACCCGAAACATGATAATTTACTTATTCTAAAGATTAAATTTTGGATACTACTAATAACTCTCCCAATTGCTTATCGATTTGATGAAATTAGCAAAATAATGTTCAGAAAGTCGCGTCTAGCTGGTTCACAGTCAGAATGATTCTTAACAGACAATAGATAACTAATAATAATTTGCAATCAACTCCTGGTAAAAATTGCATCAGAGATAAATTTAAAATTATTTTAACCGAAAGAAGATACTTTAGCATCCTGTCTTTTTACAGTCCTCCATACTGTGAAGTCGTGAGATTTATGGGAAGGCTGTATTTAATATCACGGTCTTTTCTAAAACGAAAAACCCGTTTACTCATTGAAAATGAGAAATGAAGCCATTTATTTTAGCATCATACATTTAAAGCCCCATGATGCTGATAATAAAAATGGAAACTAAAAAATAATTAAAATATTTGGCTAAATTTTAGCTTAAACGGAGAAAATTAATAATTTTCTTCATAAAAATACAAAATAAAGTTTTGACTCGGTTAAAGCTAAATATAACTTAACAGAGATAGGATGTTAGATATGTTATCAAATCAGCCAGAAATTCAGTGTGGAATTTTTGTGATCATTCCATTAGATAGTTTGTATTCCGTAGACGCTTTTATATGGTGACGCTGGTAAAACATTTGGTTACCGAAGACTTGCAAACACGATATTACGTGCGTCATTATTTTAGCTAAAGTTCAATGATACTCAAATATCCATTATTTGCTTATTTGAGTGAAATTGCTTGCCCGTAGGTGTGGATAATTATTTGAGACCCAGCGTTATTGAAGAGTTCGTTTGACCTTTTGGAGCGCGAGAATTTCTAGTTGTTATGCTGAAAACAATACACATTAAATTTAGAGTTATTTACTATCGTTGCACAGGTTTTCAAAATTATGTGATAACTGTCTGTATGACAAAAGCGAGGAAAGCAGAATTGAATATGCATAACCACTGCGTAACCCTTTATTCCTTATTTATTGTATTAATATATTTAAATGTAATCGACATTATGAATGTTCACATACTACTAGAAACTTCCAAAGGTTGTTCAGATTATACAGTACGTGAACAAACACTCCGCTCAACAAATCTTAAGGAAAAAATCTTAGAAAATCGAATACATACATGATCTTTTAGAAAGAGGAAAGAAGAGAAGTTCATATATTATGGTATGATAAAATATTTTAGAATAATTTTTCGTACTGATTCCATCTCCCTAAAATTTCTATAGAAGATATTTTCAAACAAAATACAAATATTGAAAACTTTTATGCAAGAAAAATCTTTATTAGCGCTCTAATTATCAAGTTGTTACAAGTTATAAAAGATGTCAATTCCATTACTAGTCGCATGTCTAGTAATAAACTTAAAAACAATGAATTTTCTCTTTCTCTTTTTAATTTCCTGCAGTTAAATATTTGCAAGTAAAACGAGCTAGATTTCACCATAGAAATACAAAATAGATCAACTCGCGAGAAAATAATTATTTTTTGGCAAAAGTATTAGGAGTGGAGTATTTGCTTGAAAACGTAGTTGAATAGTTATCATATGGCCAATAACGTGACGTATTGTTCCAGCAAATTGAAAATGTATTATTTACTTTCGGTTATGCCACTTAAAAAAAATAGGAATAATGAAAGAGTGGGGGGTTTAATGCCCTGATTCGCGTGTCTCTCAATATTGCATTAATGTATCTATTTAATAATCGACTCCATGGGCATGTGTTGCACGCGTAAGCATTAAAGAAACCATGAAATGTTTTTAATGGCACGAACGGACTCCAGCCACATCTAATTTTTCGACTGTTCGTACCCATTTTCTTGCGCTTCGATGTCCGCCGACGGCCATTTTTCGCTTCAAATCAAAAATGTCAAAACGGCCTGATTCACTATGATATTAATGGGTCATTTGGCTTGTCCTGAGGCGCAACTTGAACAGTTATTGCACTGAGCCTCTCATACCCTTTCTGTTTAGAGAGGATGAATAACGTCTTGCTTCGCGTAATTTTCCTCACGCTCCTATTTTTGCTCTTTGTAAGAGGTGAGTTACACAGCCAGTTACATGGCAGTTTTACGATCTGTTGCACGGGATCCAGAAATTCGGTGACCCGGTGAAAGCGATAAGGTTTGATCTAATCCAACTGATAAATGGGTTTATTATTCAATACTTCATGAATGAAAGTCACTAGTAATCACCTCTTCAGATCGAAAGTAGATATCGCTTTTATTAAAATTAATATCATGTTCCGGTGCTCGTTCAATGATTAAAAAAAAGACGTCATAGTAAGTCAAATTAGCTCCAAAAAATACGCCATATTTAATTATAGACCAACGAAGGCTTTTTCCTATTCCGTCTACTCGTAATCAATGCATAAAATGACTCTCTGCAGATAGCCAGAAAGACTTTTAACTAGCATTCGTGATTTTCAAAAATACTTAGCCGCGTAGTGGGAAGCCTGTTGGCGAGAACCAGCGGGCAGTTGTTTAGTTAAGACTGCACAATTGTCGGTATTGCATGAAACGATATTATTTTTAATTTTACCAGTCTTTGAAAGATATGCACATGTTTATGCTATGCCAAAATCCTCTTACACTTGCAACACCATGGCAGACGCTCAAAGAAAAACAGAGGAAATCATGAAAATCATATTTCAAATCACAATGAGGAATATCATTCACCTGCTGATAAAAACAATTTCCGCTCGTCAAACATAAAGAGAATTTCAGGAATTTGTGTATCAGTGGGTTGATCTATGTGGCACATAAAATAGATTAGGCTGAAAGATCATAGAATAACGCTTTTGGGGCAAAGTACTTGAAAAAATCAATCATCGGAGTGATTTATTATCAGAATCGGGGAAGGAGACACTAATCGATGAAACTTAAGTATTGGAGGTACATTATCATTTTACTAAACGAGTTAAAATTAGACATACACAAACGGAATAGCACTCGAGAGTAGTATATTTTCACGGTATAAATATGATACATGCGAGATCCCAACATCTCTCATTTTTCGAAAGAGTATAGTTTTCTTACTGTAGTTTGTAGATTATTAATTTAAAATATTTTTGAATTTCTATGCCTAAACCTTAGCATTTTTAAGCTTAAAATTATGGTTAGATTAAAATTTTTATCTGTACTAACGATAAAGCAGATATATTTGGATGCATTAAGTAAAACCTAAAGATGCCAGGTAAAATTCAATCAGAACTTAAAATGATTCATGTTATAACTTGTCGTTTATGGCCTCACCTCGTCTCCATTTGCACACAATTTTTCGAAAAAATATTCTAGCAAACTTATATTATTAAAATTGATAGTGCGTTTCTCATTTATTATTTACGATATGTTTGTTCATGCAGTCCGAGGCACTTGCATTTTCTTTGGCGGTTGTGTGAATGCAGTCAGTTTAGTGTATCTAATACAAATCAAATAAATCAATGCACATATGACAAAGTTTCACAATGAAACTTAGGAAAGTTTACTCGCTTGCCTGAATGGTTTCAATACGAACAGAAAGTGAAAGATGAGAATTGCTCTAAAAATTTTAGTGAGGTGAATTCATGCGTTGAATCGTTTGCGCTGATTTCATCAACATAAAATTATGAGGTTTCTTTAGATATTTTGTCATCGCTGAGTAATAAAGTAAATGGATATTTATAGCATACAAGCTTACCCTTACAAGCTTATATCTTTTTCAATGTTAATAAGGGCCAGAGTCAATATTCCGTCGCTACAGCATTTCGTTTGTTTTCGTGTGCTTCAGGTATTTCAGTTGGCGTTTATTAGACAGACCAGAATTAAAAGTTGAGAATTTATAGCCAATTTCAGGCCAAAGCCACAACTCTCAATAGAATTCCATCTTTTAGTTTATGCACTGTTGAGTACTCATATAAGCAAATATGTCATCAAATATAAAATTTGGCGAGCTTTTTTCAATTTGAGACCACCGCGAGTCGTTCTCTCACCAAAGTCACCATTTGGTTTCCCGATAACTGTTATATCGAGAATATTCACATTGTTTGAATTATAGATGTATTTGTCCATAATTATTGCCCAGGATACGCACCCGAGACTCTAACATCAGTAATCGAACGCTCTAACTACATGTATTACGTTATCACGCCCTGGATTGAAGCTTATGCATCAATGGCGTAATTTACGCGTTGCATCTTTAGTTCATTAAAAGATTTCCAAAGTCATCAATAACGATACTTATGATAGACAATATATTTTACAGCATAGCCTTAAGTTGTTCTTGCATATCTCTTTTAGATTATATTCCCATCCATCCCACATTTCTCCAACGGCTTTAAACCATATTGTACCTATTACTTGGCCGCATTCCACGTCATCCCCTCATCCATCCCCAAACGGCCGATAAGGGTGGGAAACTATTCAGGAGGAAGTGAAATAATTTCATCGGATATTGGTGTCATGGACGAAATTACTCTAGAGTGATACATAAACCCCAGCCTCTGATATTCCCGCGTCGCAGAATCCTTGCGTGTAACGCCCACTAATAATGAAGATTTTATGAGCTTTCCCAATCGGAATCACCACTCACTACGCACGTCTCTGGCTGCTTTCCAAATCCGGGAGGAGAAATCTTTTTATTGCCCCTATTGAATTATAAACGCTACGGAGATAAGAAAGAATGGTCGATTTATTTCCTTGAACGGCTTATACACAACGAGATGTGGCGATGCTTTCAATGCTAACTTTTTCAAGCGTTAGAGATCGCTTAGAGGATTACTTTTTAGTTGAGATTGATATTTTTCATCCATAAATTATTCTCGTTATGGGAGATGCTCAAATTGTTGCGCCATTAAAATTGCTCAACTATTTAGAATTATTACCGTGGTTATTACTCCATGACGTCTATAGCAGTGGATGACCAAAGTTTTGGTATTTATAACGTCCGAAGAGACGTATATATGACAAAATGAAATCGTTATACGTATACAAAGATGAGTGAAGTATATCATGTTTACAAAGGTCTTATTAAATATTACAACAAATTACTTAAGTCTACCGCATGAGTATTTGAAGGGGTGTTGCTTGAAATACATGGAAATTTAACCTCGCTCGGTTATTTGACATTGACCGAAAAATATTCAATAGTTATAGAGCGAGCTATTATGGCTGAGTTATTCTTTGAAGTAGGTTATGGCAGAAGTTTGACAAAATATCTAATACCAACGTTGTTCGCAATATCATGGGTAAAATATAATTGTTTACACTAATGGAAAGTGATTCATCGTGAAAAGATAATATTAACCAGATTGTAAGACCAAAAATTTCAAATCTACGATACACAAAGCACCGCTACCCAATGCACGCCAATATTTTACTAGCGACATAAGAAATCCGTTTTATTATAATATTTATTTATTTTGCATTACTCTTTTTGCACGCTCTTCGTCATTCACATCTTCTCGGCCCTCTGTGAACATTTTGTATCACCAATAGACGGTGCTTCGGTCCTAGGTAGCTTCTTCATTCTTCACGTCAACATTCGGAATGCGTGCGCGCTTAATTTCGTTTCTCACACAAAATTTATTACAGATTCTCTGGTCCATTATTTTTGGAACAGGCAAAAATCGAAGACAAGCAAAGACACGTCCCAGCGAAAAGCTGTCAAAAATGTATGGAACATTCAAAATGGCCGAACTTGTCGACGTAAAGGAGAAACATAAGTACCATACATAATGCCACAAAAAAATCAAAATTCAAATGTACTCGTACGTACCCCGATGAAATTTAAAATTCGCGGTACCTTTTAGACAGACCTCTTACTGTAGCAAAAAACCCATCTGGGTCATTCCCGTAGTGAAATTAAGTCCTAATTTGTTTAAATATTCTTCTTTCAGTCCATTCTCATGAATACGTTTGATATGTATTACCTGACCTGAGCGTATGATTTAGCACTAATACTTTAAACGCGTTTGACAACCTGTAAACGCGACGCCTTTTCTTCCAAGCCTCAACAAGTAATAATGCAGGCGTGTAGTAAGGTTATAGAAAGAATTAGAAAAATTTTGATAAAATTGAAAAATCGAAAACGTTCGCAGCTATACACTCTTCATACAATCGAAAACGTTACCTACCCATGCTATACATTCTTGTTCGCCACCGTCACGCTCGAGTGCAGGTAAGGGAATTTTGAAAGGCAATCCGATAATTATAAAACGAGGTACTTATGAATGCGATATGGTTTCGGAATGATTATTCCAGAGGAAAAACTCACAAAATGACATTTTATCTTATATTTTGTTTAAAGCCGGGAACTAGTCCTTAGGTAACGAGCAATTACATCTAATGTACGAGAGTAGGGAAAATATTGGCTGGGAACAAATTACTTTCAGATGTTCGACGAATCTTAATTCTATCATTTCCAACCAATGAGATTGCATTATGATGACGCCTAACAAAGTGCTGCTCGACTGAAATTCTGGCACCAGCAATTATTAAAAACGGATTCTGATTAGGATACATTATGAAATATTTGTAAATAACTTCATATTATAACATATAAGTAGAGTCAGATTAAATACTTAATTGTCAGTGCAGACTTTTAATAAATAAAGAAGTATAATATACTTACGGCTCAATGTAGAGGAAATTAATGCAGGTTTTAAGTAATATTATCGTGGTTTCACCTATGGAGATAAAATACGTTTCAACGCACAATAATAACAAAAGTGTCATCAACGCTTCCTTTAGCACTGAAATACTAAGTATATTTTAACTCATTCTATAAACATGGACTTTCAGGCATTATTTGAGTTATATGGTCGAATCCCGTATTTTCAGGATTGATTCGGTAGAATTAGAAAATATTATCAATGAAATAGTAGCAAATGAGCGCGAGATGATTTTTTTATTAGTTTTTTGTGTACTAGATCATCTTCAGGTCAGTCCACTCGAAAATCAATGAATTACTCCATTAAAACTTACTCAGCGATAAAAAAGTTTTCAAAGAGTGAAAAAGTGCTACTATTTAGCCATTAATATGGAGTTAATTCAAATAATTATGTCAGAAAGTCATTGTTAGTCCCACTCATACAATAATTTAACATCCCTAAGTAAAACTTTGAATGGTTGCGAAAAACTATTCTAAGAGATCAATGCTTTTCAAATGAAAATTCATAAATTCGTTAGTCGTTTCTTTTGAGAACTGTTTGAACTGTATGATTTATGCGTTTTAAATTTTAGCTAGGTATGACCTAAGTTGCGCCGGTGTCTTAAAGATATACTCCGTATAGTTAGGAAAGATAATACGAGCATGTTATCCGAGGCTTGAATCAATTGTAAGGCCGATAAGCATATATGCCTGTCAGCGTCTCTCAAAGGAGATGATTTCAATTTTCGGTAAGATACAAGTTCTTAGTCCCTTTTGAAGTCGCTCTAACCACAGAATCTTAATAAGAACATCACATGCGTCACTAATTCACAATTAATTTCAATGTAACCCTGCTTTAGCTCATTTTAAAAATAATCATTTTCGTTTCACGGATGCTTAGTTATACCCATGAAATGTTTGGCATAAACTCATCATCATCATTAGGGATGAGTTCGCTATGCTTGGAAATAAACGCCAAATCTCGAATTCCAACAGAACAAATCACAACTGATGCCTTTGAAGACGAAACTGCTCTGTTAAATTGACTAGTTCCTCAGGAAGTTGGCTAAGTGTACGTCATGAGTGTGCAATGGGCGATTAATATCAGTCTGATTCACTTTATATTGATTATTAAGCTTTAAATAATATTTAGCCCTGAATAATACTCAATATTATTAATAACCTTGATAATTAGGGCTAATAGTCTTTTACCGGCATTTACCCCATTTTTTAGTTATTATCATATCTTGTATTCTATTCAACCTCATCATTGTACCGTAAAGTTCGCAAAACTATTTTCATGAAGTATCAGACATTGAACGCAGGTCCTTGAAATGGGGTCTTTTTTATAGTATGCTATGTTAAGATATGCCGCACCAATTACTTTCCGGCCTTGCGATATTCACGAGAGCTTTTTCTGTGATGACTCTAATGACAATGATTTTCTGACATATATTTGGCAGCAACTGAGTTTTGCCTCATAAAAACTTTACTTTTCCAGTTTCAATTTGGTATCGTCATTTACTTGGGAAATTTTACCTGAAAAAGAGAGCTTTTACAAAATAGCCAAGTGCTATAAAAATAAAATTCAACTAATATACTTGAATGAGTTATTCAGGGTAAGAATTAAATGCCCCTTAAAATCGACTTTTCATCAGTATTACATCAATAGTCAGACGGCATATGAAGCAATATTACTAATGCTATGTTTGAACGTTATCTCCTCCTTCTTAATTGGAACACATAGTCAATGGAATTTATAAGAGGGTGATAATTTGCCCCTGGTATGTTCAACACACATATTAAGATTGCTAGAATTACATGTTTACACCATTACATGATGTTGGATCTGGGATAGCATCATACTATGTCCGTAACCATTCTATTCTACTTGAATTTTGGTTGAAGTGATAGAGGTCTTACCAGGCCCTATAGAGTGTGAAATTCACACATTTTAGTTACTTTTCACTATGTGGACAGATGTATTCTAGGAAGAATCCTGAATAAACACCAAGACTGTGCTGGTGGGAGAGTTCAGATGCATATCAACCTGACTTTTTACCTGAGATTTTCTGTTCCGTAGCTAAACGCTCTACCAACTAAGAATAAAGGCCGTTACTTAATCTGAATAATTGTGAGGAAAATAAATAAAATCTAGTTACACTATGTTTTTAGTATCACTATGTAGTAAAAGATATGAATTGCATACTTTTTATCCGTGATATAAGGCTGCTTAAAAGTTTCGCGGATTTGACATGAGTATACTTTGGACTAATCTGAGGGATAGTTGAAATATACAAGTAATATAATTAAACTAAATGCAGATGCAATTTATTAAAGCCATAAATCTACAATTTTTTCCATAAAAATGGAGTCAGTGCAATGCAGTCATAAAATGATATTCTTATTTATTCGGCCTGAGACAGTAATTTTAATCAACCAGAGCTACAAGAGAAATCAATCACGCTCTAAGATAATGTTTTTACACTGGAACGAGTAAAAATATGAATTCATCCTGTACTGATAGAGGTATTATTCGAAAAAAACGACGTCTAAAGGAATTTTCTACGGAATTCAAGCAATTCTTTAATGATAAAATATATGAGACTCTTCATATATTGGAAATTGAAAATGAAAATATAAGCTTTTCTAAGGTCAAAAGGGATTCGAAATGCAAATGGGAGGTAAAGAGTTTGAGGCGCGCGTATTGCGAAGGGAAGGATGAAAGGAATAGAAAGATGGGTCCGCGCGGGTGATAGGAAAATTATGAGATAGGAACGCAAGAGGAATTTGGGGAAGAGAAATCGAATACATCCAACAGGCATGAGGCTGGAAAGTGTTGAAACGTTCAATGAAGTACTCAATAATGAACTTATGGAAGCCTCTTGAAGTAGAGGGAATGCAAGAAGCCATTTTCAAAGTGCTGGGATCAAATAGGAATTTACATAAAGTAATAGTGTTTATTTATACCATTCATATTACGTACGCATCTTATTTGAAACATCGGTTAATCTTGCTAGAATTCTTTATCTGAATATTATTCAAGGTTATTCACACAACACCACCATTTTTTTAAAGTAGGTTTAATTTTAAAAGGTACAATGCCCATATTAATGAAAAAGTATTCAGGTTTTTAAGCCCACTTTATGTTTTTATGCCCACTTTTTTATCACTGAAAACTGTTGCATCAATGCAAAAGGAGAAATTTCAAATATCTTGTCGGTTTTAAACTTGGTATAATGCAATAGAAATCATGACCGGAGATATTATTGCAGTAAAACACTGTACTTTTCCCTGTGACCTTAATATAATTGTACTTTGCTGTAATTTTTAACTAAAATTTGTAACTGTGTTATTGAAAGAATTCCAGTTGAGTGCGTCCAATATTTATCTTCGCATATAGGCCTAATGGAGTCATGCTGGACTGAAATGGACCATGTGAGAAGATTTTAAGCGAGATCAGCTGGATAAATATTCTAAACGAAATTATTTAGGTAGTGAAGAACGAAGTGTGTAAAATTTCTAAGCTTGAGTCAGAAGTAATATTTTCCTTGTGTGAATTGTTAGAAAAACTAAGGAAATCTTTGATTTTGAATACATCTCAAATAGCAGCAGAACTTATGCGTGTAAAACTATTGATAGACAAGAGTAGTAATAAATGACAGAAATGTCGAGTGAATGCTGCGCATACATGTATCAAACGTGCAATTGAACTGAAACTAAATCATTAAATTTAATTACTACTTTACATATAGTTAAATCAGGGAGAGATTTTACCGATAATTTCAAGGGATATATTCACAGTTGGTACTTACAATAAGACTATTCAATTACGCCTTTTTACTCCCTATTGCGATTCAAAATCGTTTTCAATTTCACCAACTGTTTGTTCAGGACGCTCGAAAGACAACTCAAATTAATGCAAAGTTATTCACTTTTTCTGAAAAATTTTCATTTATGTATGGTTATAAATGCACTAGTATGGTACTATGCAGTAATATATGATTATATATATACTAGTATTACATTTACTTTTTCGTCCCAACCGATTTTCGCTGGGCAATTAATTTGCCACTTCTTAAAATTTTCTTGGAAAAACAATAATTTATGAATATCTTATATTTGAAAAAACTATTATTTTTGTACCTGATGATGCCGTAAGTCGGTGAAACGCGTCGTGCCGTATAATAAAATCTGTGGAAAAGTTCGAGTCTTTCTTTCTATTTCAATAATGGATATTATTTTGGCGTTCATTTCACCCAACATCAATGCTTATTTAGCTCCACCAGCATACGGTTCTATTTATTCCTAAAGGAGATGCCAATATTCCATTTGCTTATTATTCTCATTTTAATACAAACGTCCATTGAGGAGCAGAAATAATGAAAGCTTAAACCCCATGTGCGCAACCTAAATTGTGTCGCCATTCGTCACCGCAATTATGGTGTGTCCATAAAGCAGAAATGGCATGCCTTAATTGAATTTGACGCAAGGAGAGAGAGAGAATTTTTAAGGGGACAGAAGGTGGTAGACGGAGCTCGATTCTTCAATCCGGAATAATTTTGAATCCCCGGATTAGAACTCTATCTACCGGTGGCCTGGAATGACGGCTAGAAGTAGTTCATTCCTCCGACTGCTGAGCCACCGGATATCTTTTGTCTGCCAACTTCGCCTCTCCACTTTGAGCAGGGTGGTTCTTTCTCGGTGAAGTCGCATCTGCAATTCAATGGCGCTAAAATATTCACGATTTCCCCGGCCTTTTATTAAGGTCCTTTTTATCGTGAAAACTTGAAAATGGAAACCATTTGAAGAGAAGAAAAGTACTAGTGAAAACAAATTTATTATCGTGAAACTAAGTCGTCGAGTGGAATTAGTTTCGGCATTTATTTGTTATATAATCTTAAGCCAGTCGCCATTGTTTTATTCGAATAGACTTTGGCATTCAGCGTCTATAATTAATTACCGCTCATTGCGCGGGAATATTTCAATTTGATATCTTCTTTGGACACCCATCATTTTTCTTAAATTCTTATATCTTAAATTATATCTTAAATTATTATCTTAAATTATTTATATCAAATGGAATTATGTTATTTTCTCGTAGCAAAGAAATTGAATAAATAATATAGTGTCAGTTTTTAATCTTAGTTTTTCACAAATAATATTTTGGACATAAATCTGGTAGCATGGTGCAGTTATGTCCGCTAATATCATTGTCTGTCTTTCACTTAACTAAAAAAAATATAGTAACAAGTTTCACAATTTCTGGTCGTCCAGTCTTATTTGCCCTTCTAAAATGGGCATCACACTTCCAGTGTCAGTCATTCAATTAATATTTCGGCCAATATTTTCTATTTTTTCTCGTAAAATATTAAGATTTTATTGCTTGAAGGGAAGAATTTCGAGAAAATATACGGAATTTCAGCTTAAAAATTTAAAATAAAAATGAAGCGGTCTTCATACGGCTTTGAATATAAATGTAAATACTAAAGAAGCGTTAAGTTGTCCAAAAGATTATTTTCTTAAGCACTGACAGGAAAACAGGCACTTATCAATCAAGCTGCCTAAGGAATCATTGTTTCAGGGAGACGAATAATTTGGTGCTTCGTTTTGTAAGCATTAGTAATTTTCAGTTTATAACAAACAAGGGGTAGCCATGAAAGTAAAATATTACAGTGAAATTACATTTATTCAAAATCCTAAAAAGGAAAATAGAATTATAATATTCTTACAAGTTATTACGGATAATATATATCTACCATAATTTTTCTGATTGCATGGTTTACATATTTAAAAAATTGGTGCTATTAATTATTATTTCGAATCTACCTATGGAATCATCCACTAAATGTTCTAGATTAACTGGTAAGGTAATATCCTTTAATCCATATACTATGTTTTGTAACCAACTAAATTTATTTCTTTAAAATGCAATAGTCATTTATGCTTATAAAAATTAGGTTTGTCACAAACATATTAGTATTTGTACGCTTAAAAACTCATACGAAAGTGCCAAGCTATGGAAATGGGAGAACAAAAGAATCATTTCCTTCGTGAATATTGGTATCAATACAAAAATCAAAAGCAGCATCTGGTCAAAGCGAGAATCCTGTCGAGGACTTCTATTTGGCTCAAAGTTCTATCGAATTTTTATGCCAACACCAGGTGTATGTATATTTCGCGTTTTTGCAGTACAAAGGTATATTTTTGCAGACTTTGAAAATTCTCAATATGAAACGTGAGCAACAGAATGTCGGCGTTACGAAAATGAGCATCAGTTATCTGCTCTAAACATATTTAATTATTAAATGGCGAAGAAAACATATGATACAGTCGCTAACCTCGTCGGCCTCACATGTTACGTTTCCATGATTATGTTTATGTTTACTCCTAATTTGTCATATATTTTTTATTATCAAAGTTATCTCCACCATTTTCAATGTTTGATGAAATGAAGTGAACTAAATGTGTAAATCAACCTATCATTCAATTCGCTGCAAATAAAAATGAATGTGCTTGAATTCATAATTAAATCCTCAAGCTAATGATACCACGCTGTTCAAGGCTTTTTCGTCTAGCGTCATGAAAATTGTGCATCTAAGCTTCTCCCATAAATACTCCCCGAAAAATTGACATAGACCCAGAAAACCCTGGTTAATGACACAATAATTTTGTCACAAAGGTGTCTATGAACTCTGTCACTCTTTCTGGCTATTGATTCACCATGATGTTTGAAATTTATTTTTCAATAAAATTTTGAGTAGCGATTAAACTTTCGGCTATTAGAACAATTTATTTTCCAATTAATTCTCTATATATAGACGAAAAAACTCATTGAAATTGTCGATATTGAACTTTTTTTCGATGCCTGAAGAGGATAGGCCTATTGGATGGAGTGAGGGAGGAATGAGGCATGAAGGGCTAATGCAGTGTCTGATTTCAGATTGTTTTTTGTTAGGAGATGGTTAGATATGCATCAGTATTCTGTCTGCGTCCTTTCAAAAGTCACGATGAATGCTAGCACTTTAATATATTAATAATTGCGAAAAAATCTTTTTTCAATGCATATACATGCTACGACAATGTGGGATCCGAAATGGATATTCCTTCCCTGAGGACAATTAAAATCTTTAAAACTGTGATAAAAAAGTAATGAACCATTAGTTTTTGGTTGATTTCCTGGATTTGGTAAATATTAGGCCATAATTCGGGTAATACACCGCGAAATCTCCCTCCCATAGACCTCACCGCATTCCACTTCACCATTTTTCCCTTCCAACGGTCTACACCTCCGTCATCCTGGCATTGAGTTCCATCTAGGCCTCAGCAGCATTTTTCAGCATGCGAAAATCGGCAGCCGTTTCAGAGAACACTACGGTAGTTCTAAGCCATTGAGTGACTTCTCTCCTCGGCTTTCGAGAGAATATAGGTGCCTTCACTCTTTTAGTAAGTGGCTCACGTCCGCTACCTAAAGCCTAGATCAGTACCATAGGTAGATGGCGCATGTCATCGGCCAGGGATCCGCGTGAATTGAGGCAAACATGACGAACAGGAATAAAACGTGATATGGGAAAAAGATGTCGGCGTTTGAAAATTGTACATCGCTGTGATCAATTATTCTTAAAGTGGACAGATGCGAAATAAGGAGCATACAATGCAATCCCGACTTCTTATACATTTACATGAATTGAAAATCCACGATATCGGTACTATCCTTGATTAACTGTCTTTCACTTATAGGCGTTATTTTTTCACATATCATCTTGGATGGCATTTGCTCTACGAAATCCGATACGATAGGTGCATTTGGTTTATTACTAGGTGAGCTCTATCCACATCTATCAAACTAATCCTCGGGTTGCTGATATTTTACGCGTATACATCACCCTTGAATGAAATTTTTATTATTATTATTATTTTCTTTGCTTGTGTCAGAGAGGCAGTAATAAGAGTGACTGTCTATAATCGATTTGTTTACCAAGTGCCTAGTCAACATTGATAAACATTACTTTGGATAACATTGGAATCTTTTTAACATTTTTTACATATCTGTTTGACATGGTCCTCAACCTTAAGCTGGAATCGACTATCATGCCGAGTTACTTAACATCCAATTTAAATTCTAACATTTGACTTTCTGCGTAGTTAAAGTGTTTGGGGATGTTTTTAAACATCTCTTCCTGCTCATTAATATGGATTTTCATCAACCTTCTGCCAATTTTTCAGCGTCCATTTTTTATGTATTTCACCTCAACCATTTGGTCAGCTGATTTAACTATTTATTTAATGTGTTAAAAATGATCAAATACTCTTTACTGGAGATTCATATTGTTATTCAATGGTCGTGATTTACCTTGATTTTTTATTGTTACTGTGACTCTTTTTTTAATGTAAACTCTGAGCCAGCAGCAGCCTTCTAATGTAAAATAATGTGAATTTTACCAAAATATCTCCTTTTATAGTATTATATACTCCTTCGAGGTCAAAACTCACCCTAATTACAATTTGGCTATCATTGAGTTCCCTCCCCATCTACTGTAAATTAGTTGTAATGAACCTTCTTCATTGATGACTTTCCTAAAGTCCGTTTGGTGACCATAGAACATATCTTTATTCTAAAACTTATTACTACATTGTTTTTGTATCCAACTTTATTACTTTTTCCAATAATGGTCACGAATAAATTATATGGGATTTATTGACGTCTAGTGGTATTCCAAATTTTAGGGATTAGGATTAACATTGATAGACCCCATTCATCAGGCATTTTATCTGTTTTTTAGAATAAATTTATCTATTTCACCAATAAATTGTAGTATTCTCCAAATGTTTCAATAGACATTTTAGACATTTATCATATCTGGGTTTGGCCAATGATATTTCAATGAAATTATTCATTTTCTTAGTTAATTTACAGTGATGATATTAAGTCAGAGAATTTTATTTCATTTTCATTTAGCAGTCGATCAATAAAAAAATCAAATTTATTATTAATGGTGGTAATACTCCTGTAATACTAATGTCTTACTGGCGAAGAAGGAGGAAGGCATCTTGATCTACTTCTCAACTGCCTTAGTTTAAAATGCAGGGATCCGGTTATCGACAAAATTCCTTTGAGATTTTCCTAACACAGTTTTTCTCTTTTACGTTGATGAAAGGTAGGTAACAAATACACTTTTTCATCTGAATTATTTTTTAGTGGAAGGATTTGCATTGTCATACAAGTAGACGGCTAGTTAAGTATTTTGTAATGTACGTAAAACCGAAATGTTTAGCTGTGGTAGCTATTGCTAAGATATGTCATGATGTATTGCAGGTTAAAATCGCATCTTATAAAGATGCATCTCATAGTTTTTTCCAGCGGCATATTTGTTTTATTGTAACTCATTTTGAAGTGTAATTACATAAATTTCGAAGTTAAAGAATGCTTTGTAGGTTAAAGACAAAAAAAACGATAGTTTTAATGAAATGGTGCGTTTAGTGTTCTAATATCGAACGACTATTTATGCAATGATATGCCAGTGTTACTCTGTGATTTTCAATTGGTGACAATTACAGTTATCAACCCGAAGGTTAGTCTGTTAATTGAGGGCTCACGCTATACTCGACATAGGTTAAACTTCATTCCAGTAAAGTGATTTACCTAACATGGTAGTATGATAGGCTACGGAGGATGCGTTTAAATTTTATTTAACCTTGCAAGACGCGGAAGGGGAATAGAACCAATATGCGATACCAGTCCGGTCAACATATCGAGATTACAGGCAGATTTACAAAAGGTTTTTAAATACTATGTCCAAGGGCGTTAACAATTGATTCATCAAGGTGGGGTCAGTTCCTTCCCCTGTATCGCCTGTGGTTTCTCATGAAGATCTGAAACCTGTATTGCCGCACAGCTCGGGTGAAGCCTGTGCCCAAAGACGAGCGTGGAATCTCCGGTCAATAAATCTTGAGCACTACCCAGTGCACTACTCGGCCCATCTGCATTTATAAATGTTCTGAATAAGATGTAGAGATATCATAATGTCTGTTTGTACCGTCGTAAGAGCTATCGCTTTCCAATTTCTAAGGAAATTCAAATTAATTTCTTCCTTTTTTCGATGAGTCAGCAGGGCACTAATGTGGAGGAAATCGATTTTTTTCAAAATGCAGTTTAAACGATTTGTTTAATCCATTATAATTGCGTTGGGAACAAATATATTTTCAAAATGTTACCATTTTTGACCTTCTTCTAATTTTTGAAATGTACACCAGATTTGATCATAATGGACCGAAAGAACCAACTTTGATATAATATAAAATATGCACTAGTCGGTTGCTCCAAGAGTAAGTCGATCAGCAATCTATTTGCCAACAATCACTGGTCCTCAATTTCACTAGGTTACCGAGGATATTATTGCATGTGCATGCTGCCACTTGCGTGAACGTCAAATTTATGACCGTTAATGAATGTTAGTTTTATATGGGCCTATATTGCGTTAAAAATTCATTTAATCTCTATAAAACCGTTTAGCATGTTAGCTTTGTTTTCTGAATTACTTTTCAATATTCATATATATTGAAAATAAAACGGCAGGTTTTAAAAATTTATAAATATGAAAAATCTATGGGAAAAGTTATCGGTTTAAGCTTTCTACTCCGCTGCAGACATTCGCACCGTCTTATTTTACAAATAGACGCTTAAACTTATATTTTTATCCGAGTGAAAATGTTTGAAATTATTATTTTTAGGTGTAGTTTCCTCGGTTTCATGAAGTTTTTCATGGGCCCCAAATTACTCCTAAGTCCTATCTAGTATGACAAAAATTTCCGTGTATCGTATTATAGTATATCCTTAGTAGGATTATTATGGTTTTGAGATTTTTACATTTAGCGAACGGAATTATTTTCCATTGGTTATCAAACCTAGAGTCTATAAATAATGTTCATGCAACGAAAAAGATTTGCAACTGCGAATATTTCCACTGTCAGAACCCGAATATGCGCACTCGTATGGTATTACTTTGACTGCTCATAGTTTAATCTTAATAATTGAATTTTCCATCGGTTATTGTACCTTCATTGATTCTTGGGGATACTTATTCAATGTGAAAGTATTTTTGCTTGGGGAAGGCTAATATTGATGTATATTTAAAAAATTAAAGTTAACTCAAAAAATAGGTTAACTCTGTACTATTTGCCAATTTTCCATAAGCGAATGTAAATAGACACACCGGCCAATGTTTATTCAGCTGAGATTCAGAGACTAATATGGTGCCAAGTTTCTCATTTTTTCGCATCCAAGTTCTTTATCGGCAAAAAAGAAAAAATATTGTAATTTTTATCTTTAACTTTTTAAGAGACGCTTTCTATGATGGCGAATATAGTTATTACATCTTGTTAGATTTATAAGAAAGGGAAATAACTATTTTCGTTTACATCGACTATATTTGAATTCATTCATGAATTTTGACGAATGAACTATAGCTAAGAAATTGGAAAAGGGAATGTTCCTAATTTGTAGCATTATTATATACGTGGAAGTATTCTCCTTAATTTCATTATATTTCTTCTCGAATGGAAGTCAATTAAGGACCCTGATGAAGCTTTTATCGATACATAAGAAAATAATTCTTTGTGTTTAGACAATTTTAGAGTGCTATGAATCAATAAAAATCCAGCTGATTTGCAATAAAAACATCATCAATTCGTGCTAAACCTGACTTATAAGACAACCCATTATTGTGTATTAAATTACATTATACGGTGTTTCAAGACGCTGAGGCGTATTATCCACCTAAACAGAATGTTCTTGTTAATATCCTAATCTAATTTATTCCTATTTTATAGGTAATGGAATTGGCACTAGACCAGCAGTTGGCGCGAGCCTTCTAGTCAGTTCGCCATGCGTTCTACCCAATCAGATGCTCTGCTTCCACAGCTGCTTCAAGATTGAAAAATTCTGGAATCCGGAAAGGTCTGTTGCATTAAATTTCTTATTTTACAGCCGAGGAGGTTTCTTTAAAACTGCATGATTTCCTATTTGACTGCAAAAATCTCAAAACAATTTTTGTTTTGATCAACAATTATTGTTGCCATGTTTCACTCTTGTTTAGTCAAACATTTTTGGGACGATAAAACTGCATGCACTTATTTTATATGCCTGTAAAATATTTTATAATTATTTTAGAATATTGGCGTGAGAAAATTCAATCCTAATGACTTCAGTAAATTTTTAAATAGGAAGTGTGGCTTAGAACTGTATTCTTTAAATATAAGGTATGTTATTGAACACAAAACTGCAACAACCATATATTTAAGCCCTATTAATGTTGACACTAATGTCTTCAAAATTTATAACGCAAACGCTTCTTTATTTTAAATTTTCCGTTTTTTTTTAAATCTTGAAATATGAATGAAATTTAAAAAATAATTCGGTGGTTATTTTGATATTATGTGAAGAAAAAATAGCAGAATTTAATACTTTAATCAAGAAAATGTACGGTTTCACGAAGTAAAACGTCATCTCGTTCGTAGCATAAATGTATAAAAAGGACATCAGATTTCAGATGCGCTTCTAGGAAGGAAACCTTACTTATTTTGGAAAGATTGTAGGTTTCTACAAGTTTGAATGAAAATAAAATAACAGATTGCCTTATTGCGAAAGAGGGGATTTTACTGACTTCTAGGTGTAATGGTTTATCACAAGGCTTTCGCGTAACAGTAAGCGCAAGACACCAAAAAAGGGGTCAGAATTTCAATGAAAAATCTACCACTGAGTATATCAAGTCCAATAGAGTGGAAAATACACAAACCTGCGTTCCCACCAAAACTCCTAGTTTTTTCAATCCATAACTCTTAGTTAGCAAAATTAATTATCACAACCTATATACAGCATTAATTACTTAAGAGTAACCTCATTTTGGCTACCCGGCAATAAAGATTCCAGTGCATAATTTACACAATAATTTTACATAGCACTTTTCCCGTTAATGTGGCTTGGCGAATACGTGCTACTAATACGAGTATTTACTCAGCACAGTAGATTTTCCGTACATAGTAGACTTTCAGCCTTTCTCGGGCTCGTACGCCCGACCTCGGAAATAAGTTTACGATGCGCGGAGTTGGAACTAATGGGTTCTGATCGTTCGCCATTCGGTATATTCACATCAATATGCCGATGGTGACGCTAAGGTAATATAACGGACGGGCCTAGGCAACCTCCCGTGAATATTTTTCCCGCGTGCCGGTCACTTCCCAATACCTTCTCTTAAGGTGCACTCGTAAATGACATCGACCTGATTTTTAAAATTTCTGGCTTATCAACCACCATTAAGTTCGAGAAACCTATTCCTAAAAGTGCCCTTATTCCAATAAAATGAAT
Organism: Hetaerina americana; assembly: GCF_022747635.1. Classification (NCBI taxonomy): domain Eukaryota; kingdom Metazoa; phylum Arthropoda; class Insecta; order Odonata; family Calopterygidae; genus Hetaerina; species Hetaerina americana. The sequence goes on along the minus strand of NW_027286985.1, from coordinate 62,758,067 downwards.
TGCTGAAGCGTAGAGTTAAAAGAAACTGTTTAAACAATCGTCATAACTACGCCATATATTTTAAACTTATAAAGAGGTAGTACGGATTATATAAACTTTTAAATCAGAATAGAACAGAAAATTATTAAAAAAATAATGTTAGCAAAGAGATTAAAAATAAATGATAACCATTATTATTATTGACAAAATAAGATAAATAATTGGTTCGCAGATAAAGATAGCTCCTTTCCTGACACCCATTTTTCGCTAAACCTCATGTACTAATGAAAATCCAAGGCTCTTTGAATGCAGTGCAATTACGAAATTACATCATGAAGAATGAATGATCGCAATAATTATTACGAAGATTTGTGTGCGATTTTAGCGTGGATTTCACCTGGCATTAATCACTAGAGCAGTTAAAACTTGCGCTTTCGGATTAGAGGCATTCATTAATTACATAGTTTTTCTTGGAGTTTTCATGAAAATCATTTTTACCATAAAATAAATTAATTAAGTTCTATTTGAGAGACTTCGCCTATGTTGAAACCAAAAGCTTTAGACAAAATCATATCTGAAAACTCCTATCGCAAAATTAGGTATCGTAGGGCATTTAATGAATACCATCTAGATCATTATTTAGTTAACCATATGTTATCTTTTATCTTTGTCTGGGTATAAAAAAACCGGTTTGAATAAAACTGTCTGGAAAAACAAAAAATCTTTTCCTAGATAACAAAATTTTATCTACTATCACCTTATCTATTCATAGTTCATTTGGTTCTACAAATCTGCCGCCCAAGTCAATCCATGGGAATTGGCCTAAGGCAATTTCGTATAGTTCATTATGACCTTGGACAGCAGATTACGTAGTTACTATTATTTTAACAAATAATTACATCAACGTGATCTTCCAAGTATACTCGAAAGGGGAAAACCTTGAGTTTACAGAAAATAAATTTGGCACTCATCATCTCCGGTTATATTTTTCAAAAATACGATTTGACTGATTCAAATTTTTATATCAATTTTACTGGGAAAGAATCGAACCAAAATATGGGATGCGTATGAAGTTATTCAACAGGACATGTTTATTATCATGCAAAATTTCACAATGATGAACAATGTTAATACTCTACAGTTTAACCATTGTTTATACTCTACTAATTCACGCTTCACTTCGTAGAAAAATTTGAAATTCGCATTAAAAAATTTTAAACTTATCCACATTTTTAGATACACCGCATTTCAACGACTTTCGGAATCATCAGGTACAAATACTATATCACTTGAAGCACTGGAATATATACGCTTAGGACATAAGGGAGGAGTGTGGGTATGATTAGGGGGTGAGGCAGGGTGGGATATTGAAGGTGGTGATAGGAGTAATTTGGGTAAGGGAAGAGACGGTTGTGCCGTGACGATAATGTGACATAAGAGTGGGGTGGAGAGGCATGGGAAGGGCGGGGGCGATCACGTTGAAAGGTTAGTTTTATTTTTCTCCTCTCAAGGTTAGTTTCTCGGAAAGTATTTGGGAGGGTTGCGGGGGCTGTTACAAAGGGCCGTGCATAGGTCTGCGAGGTGCCTTCTTATCTTCAATTGCTCGAGAGCGTCCATTATTAATGCTTTAGAGAGGATGTGCAGTATTTCGGGGAAAAAATGCTATTGTGATTGTATTCTACGAGGTGGTTTGCAAAGGGAATACATGAAAGAAGTTTTGTATCAATGGGAGACTACGTCTATTGATGAATTTGAAAAGGTTCGGAGAAAATCTCTTAGATTTGTTAAATTTCGTTACGACAAGAGCGTAAGGCAAGCTTGTTGTTTATATCAGAGGAATTAGATAGGGAGTCCTTTGATTCGCTAAGAAAGTGGGCATGACATACGAGTCGTTAACTTGTAGAAAATTACCAAATACATGAGTTTTCATGCGACGCCGAGGGAGTTTTAAAAATAAGATATAAATACAACATCAATAGTAGATTCAGTTTCTTGTTCTTCTATCGCACGACACGCAATTATAAAATAATTGAACCAAAGCACCTAAATATGTTTACTTTAAGAGAAAAATTTGATAAGTTAAGCAAAGACAACAATAATTGCATGGTTTAATTGCGCAGGATCTGGCGAGTGATTGTGTACATACGAGTAAATATGCATTCAATTGCATGTGTCGAATAACATTTTTGCATATATGGCTGGTGTCCTAGCAACCCCCTCCACACGTCTTTCGGCGAATTGCTGTCCATGGTTTAGATGTAGCTAATGCTGCAATCAATTTGGATGAATAGTGAATTTCTTCGTTAAACCAGCCATTTCAGCCATGAAAGAATGTTTTCTGTTAGAAGGTTAGACATTTCTGGGAGGGATATTGGGATGGCGGAGGGCAGTGAGGTTGGTGATGCAGCTTCATCTTGCTCTCAACTTCCTATATTTTATGTCAAGTGCGGGAAGTGGACGTAATCATAGATGGCAGCGGGGTCGTATCGTAAGGACAGCATGAATTACAAAAAATCCTCAAATGCTCTGCCAAATGAAAACGCTGAAATGCGTCAAGGGCCCTGTTTGAAGCACGACCATTCACTAGGTGGGAGACTTTTTGCCGTCCGTCGAAGCTGTGCTTTTTGGTGTGAAAAGTCTGTTCTTGTTTTATCCTCTTTGGAAAACGTGGCTTTTCTATATTTTGTGTGTACACCAGGACATTCCACATGACCTCGCTCGCTTTCTAGTCGTTGATATGTGAACATGTGCATGCAATCCATTCCACGACGAAATAACTAAAAACGAGAGAATTGAGATAAAGTATTCACCATTTTCAGAAAGCATGAATAGCCTTTCAAATGGGTCTAATGACGATTGCTGAGTTAAAATGTGACAATATTTTATACAAACTAAGCTGATAGGAGACATAACCACTGATTTCAGTTCTCCCCCAGTGTCTACATAGACACGAAATTATGCTAATTTAGCATTTTCAGAGGCTTTTCGAGTCAGAACGGTTCGTAAAAATCTAGTGTAGACAATCACAATGATCAAATTTGGTCTCGATCACGATGGTAATTTAAACAGAAATGTGCATTCCTTCGCTTCATGGACGATGGTGAACTACAAATTTCTGTTGGAGTTTGACCATGAGCGATTGTTTTCTTTCTACGAAGAAAGACTGAAGAAGGGTAGCTAAAATGTTTCCATGAGACAGACAACTAACTGTAAAAAAAATCACACACTTGCTCCGCTTCTTAAAGCTGGCTGCCTAGACTCATGAAATATATTTTTGATGTGAGATTTTATAAAATACTTGTATTTAACGCAGAGGGCCGTTGAGCAAGGTAGGAATTCAGTGCGCTCAGTATTAACAAGGCATCATGGGGTGACATTTCTCGCTGACCTTTGTCTTTCGAAAGATTAGGAAGGACGAGTTGTTCGTCAAATTGGAGGTCACAAGTGTGCAACCGGAGGCCTCTATTTCGTGTTGTCACCGCCCGAAGGAGGATTGTCTTCGTTTCAAATTCATAAGGGTGGGAAGGGTACTTCCCTAAAGCAGGTGGGTAGGAGTGGCTTTGGAAGCAGGACGAACTTCTGAGAGAGAGAGAGAAAGCGAGAGGTTGCGCGTCGGCAATGGAATGATGAGGTGTCGACGTAAGGAAGACTTCGCATGGTGGCTGTCCCCCTTTGGTACGTTCATCGCAAACCCTGGAGAATGTGAAAATGGGATGGATGATTAATGGCGATGAAGTGTCTTCCAGATGCAGATAATGTTAACAGTTCAATCCACGGCTGCTTTTCATCGTATGGTCGCAGAAACAAAACACCATGGTTGGAAATAATACCCTTGAAATTTTTTAGCTGCTAATTGTTATTTGAGTCACCGATTAGTAATATTTGAACAGGACCCTTACTTTCTGCAAATTAGCTTTTAAGAGTTTTTTAACCGACGTTCTGATTTATTGATATTTCAATGAATTTAAAATGATTTAATTTGAAGCAAATGTTGATTAAGTGCATAAACTTTCATACTGTGTTTGTTATCCTTTAGAAATGAAGTAATGTAACTTCCTTCAGTCCACTGACTTCATTTGGAGTACCACTGGTGAAGTACGACAAGATTACTCAACGCACGATACGACATTGTTAAAATCTTTTGACCTTTTGTATTTAGAGGACTTGTAGCCTATTGGTAGGGGCTAACCTGGAAAAGCAAGCGTGTTCCATGCCAGGGTAGTTCAAGTGAAAAATGTCTCTAGTTTTCTATATGATTTTTCTACATCACTCATCAATGATCCAGGAAAGAATGACCCTGAGAATTCACTTGTCATTTCTGTCGGAAATAGCCCCATCTTAAATCATTGGAAATAGAAAGATAATGACCCCTGGGCTGAGGTACACTAATATTATGGGTAACGTACAATTTCGAAACAGATATGGCTTATGTCTTTTTCTCTTTCTTCTATTATCAATTTTTATGATTATCTTAAGCTAAATTTGAGTCATCCTAGTCGTTCTTTCAACCCTAAAAATCGAGCGTTGGAAATTTTGCCTCATTCTCCATGGTATTTGCTGGGCTTCATTTCCTCTCATGTTTTCAAAGAGGCGAGGAAAAGTGACAGTTTTCATTAAATCCGTAAATGAGTACTAAAACGGAAAATAGTTTTATTAGACTGAAAGGATTATTCTCTTTAAAAACTTTGGTTTTTAAATTCAACGCCTTATAATGTAATTGTTATTGGGCCATAAGCCGCTGATCCCACGTACAAATAGCTAATGCATATATTTGAGGAGCAAAACCAACTATCCGGCTTATCACCCAAAGTTACGGTTCACACTCGGTGGCCAATTTTTTTGGCAAAATTTCATCAAGTGACGTTTTACTCAGGCTAATACTCTATTGTGATATTTGCTCTTCTTTCGAGGGAATATGGAATTAAATATGAAAGTTATGCACGTCCATTCAATTTGAAGAAACTCCCCAGTGAAAATGCTATTTCGCTTCTAGGTGTCCATATTTTAGTGACGCTTAGATTATCCGCATTACAAAATTAAATTCCAGAACGTTCGAATTTTATTCCAGGAATGTAAACCACATTTAGACTCAAGGTTCAGAAGTCACTTTCAAAGCAAACACGTATTTGTAATTGTGTGCGTAAAGTTTTATCAAATTACAAGTTAAAATAGGTTTTGACTGATGGAAGTTTGATGCACATTACAATCTGTGAGTGGAATTGGTGGAACTAGATCGCCAGTGTGAATCCTGACTGGGGGATGGGCCAACAGAAATCGTCTAAACTGGGGTGTCAAAGTGGGTCGTTGTCGAATTTATCCCCAAAAATCGACCGATATTCTCTTCGATCCAAATGTCTGCGTGATTCGAAATTGGACCGCAACGGAAGCCTTGTCACAAGAGTCATATCTTCCGAAAAATTCCAAAATACCATACCCTGGATTAGAAAGAGTTGTGAACGTCTCTCCATGGATATCAGTTTTATTTTGCAACTACTATGATTTTCTCCACCAAGGAAAAGTTGACTGTGTGAGGATTTTCCTCTTCAAAAAACAGAAATATTATAGCCGTGTGCTTCCACGATTTTATACTTACCCGACCGTGTACAAGTGTGTAGAAGATCCAAAAATAGAAATATGCCCCCGGCAGTCGTTTAGGGTTTCCCTCGATAAAGAATAGCCGAGGGAAATTTGAGAGTAGAAAGGCTATAAAAAGTAGCCTAAAAAATAATTTTTCTCCTTCAGTATGTCTTTCTTTCATCCCTTTTCCTTTGATCGGTGTCCTTCCTTCTTACTGCCTTCTATTGTCCCATTTCCTTCCTTCCGTATCTGGCGCTCGGCCTCATTTGTGTTCCGCAAAATCGATTCTCTTTTCATAGACCTAGGGGATTCCTTCACGGTTCTTTTTATTCGTCTCCCTTCTCGGCTCTCCCCCTCTCCAAACTCTTCTTTTTTCCTCCTCCTATAAGCACCTGAGATGGTGGTAAATGTCCTCTCCATTCCTTGTCCTACTCCACCCCCTTCTCCCCACCTCCCACAGTATCCTTATCCTCCTACCCACTCCTCCCAATTGCAGGAGCACAATCAAAGGCAGATTGACGAGTTCACTGAAAAAGGGAATTGGGACGCATGCGAACGGCTTTCAGCTTCTATTTGTCTGTCCTGTATCTTCTGTTTGTTTCCATGTTTGAACACGCCTTCGTAAGTTGCGTCCGCCAGCTCCCACCTATCGTCACCCCTCTTCTCTTGCCCACCCACTTTATCTGCTATCCCTTCCTCTCTCCGCCGTTTCACTCCTCTCCTTACGATCCATCCTGTACTCAATTTCTTCCTTTTTATTTCCTTCGCCATTTTATCCAAATATTTTTATTTGCATTTACGATGTTGCAATGCGGCAGACTTCCCTTTCCGTGCAACCCCGGACCCAGCTCACAAAAGGAGCACGCTTCTATTTTCTATTTTATTTCGATCAATGCGTTGACCTCTTTGGCCATTTTCACAGCGAAACAAATGTATTGAAACCGTCACGTAACGCAAAGGATCATCCTAGAAGGCCGTATCGTAGAGTTTTTCATACACGACGGGGTCACTGGGTGAAATCTGACTCGCAACATCTATTTTATTTATTTATATATACCCTGCAAGCCACCGCTATGTTGTGTGGTAGGGGGTAAATACACACCAGAATAATTTCACCCCAGCATGACCCTACCGCGGTCGGATAATGCTATTATGATCCCCTATCGTTCGTGGAAAAAATGACCTATTAAATCTATCTGCTCTACAATTAATCTATCTAATTTTATTAGCATGGTCTCTCCTACCGTAGTACGATGGAGGTAATAATACATGTTCAACATACATACATACTGCTGAAGAGACCTCCTTCCAGTATATGCAAGAGCTTCAATCTGTAATTTAACCTTCACTCCGTGAGTGATCCCCAGCCAAACCGCTCCAATATTTTGGATACACGACTAAGGTTATCATAACAAAATTTTACAAGTCTAGCTCCTCTACGCTGTTCGCGATCCAGTTCAGCAATTAATCCAGCTTTGTGAGGATCCCAAAACCTAGCAGCGTATTCTAAATGAGGCCTAATCAACGACAGAAAACATTTCTCTTTGACCTTTTCATCACATTTACCAAGTTCTCTTCTAATAAATCCTAATTTGTTAGCTTGTCCACATATTCCCCGTATGTGCTTCACCCAGGAGAGATCATGAGTGAGGGTAACACTCAAGTATTAAATCGAGTCTATACATTCCATTTCGGTGTTCCCGATGCAGTAGGCGTTCGTGAGGGAATTGCTCTTTTCCAAAAAAATTCATCGCTATGCACTTTTTTAAGTTAAATTCTAATTATCAAGTGTCGCACCAGCGTTCTATAGCATTGAGGTCATCTGAAAAAGCTGCTGTGTCCTCAGGATCACGAATATCACGCTAAACCACTGCATCATCGGCAAATAAAGGTATCTTACTAGTAACTACGGAGTCAATGTAGTTAACATAAAGTAGGGATAAATGAGGTCCGATTACACTTCCCTGAGGAAGTTATTTCTACTGCATTTGAGCTAACTCCATCTATGACTACTGTTAGTATCCGGCCATTCAAAAAGTCTTTAATTCGACCCCGGATATTTTTATCTATGCCATATTGTTAAAATGGACGAAGCGTGGGAAGATTTATGACAAGGGATAGAAAAGCCTAACTTTAAGGGAAAAAACGACCATAGTTTCAAAATAAAAATAAGGACTCAAATAACAAATAAGAAAAAAATAATCTTTTTCAAATATAACTATAATTGATTGGAACCAGCTGCCTGGAGGTTTGTTTGAGCCCTTTCCATCCAATTTTAGAAGTTTTAAGTTGAAATGTAAAGCAGCCACTGGGTAAGAAACTTCATTGTAGTTATTAAAATATAGTTTGTATGTGATGTGGACGGCATTTTGTATGTGATGTGGAAGTTTTTTTGTATGTGATGTGGAAGTGTCATTATGTAAAAATATTTTGTCTCTTATCTGTTTTTATGTGTTCGTATGTAATTTTCGTTGTAAGAGTTATCTTTGACCTAACTTGACCGTTGCCACCAGGAAATTCGCCTAATTGCAACTTAATTGTGTAAATAATAAATAAATATGCTTCTAGCTTTGCGAGTTGTTTACATTGAGGTACTTTGTCGGGGGCTCTCTTAAGATCTAGAAAAATTGCATGTGTCTCGCAGGATCTACTATTTCGGAAAGCGTGCTGATTTTTCATTGATAACTTCTGATTATCGAGGTGTCTCACCATCGAAGTAGCAACTACATAAACCTGTATGTTCCATAACCTTGCAAGAAATGGATGAAAAGGAAATATGTCTGTAATTGCTCGGTTCTTCCTTGTCTCTGTTTTTAAATATTGGTGTTACGTTAGCCGTTTTCCAATCTCTGGGAACTTTGAGATATACTAGCGACTCCTTATATATGATATCTTGATACACGCATTTTCCGAAGCTAGATCTATAAATATACGAGCGGATGTTTCATCGGGCCCTGAATATTTATTTGGCTTAATATTTTTCAGCAACCGTTCTATTTCATCAAATGAGATTTAAATTTTGGGCATCGATTGACCGGCACGATTTGTTGAGCTATCGGAGGTATTCAGTGAGATATTAATGAAGACGATTTGAAAGAAGGAATATAATAAATTAATCTTTTCCAAACTGCTGGTTACTCTTTCGCCTTTATCATTTTTTACTGTATTAACTGCTGACTAATTTCCTTGAACCTCTCTGACGTATGGCAAAATGCTTTTGGGTTCTCTTTTAAATTTTCCGCTAATATTTTACTTTTGAATTCACTAAACGTTTTCCGAAATTCACTCCTGACCTTAGCCCTGGATATCTTATCATCATAAGTGATCTCATTATTTTTGTCGCTAGAGATATTATCCCTAATATTTTTCATCTTGGCGCGACGAAGACTTTGACGTCATAATACCTTTCTAATATCCGCGTTGTAACATCTAGGTTCCTTGTTATCTTTTGTAAATTTAGTATGAATGAACTTGTTGACTGCTGACCTCTCTCCGTGATCTCAGAGAAGTAATTCCACGCATTCTCAGTATTTCGGTGATTGCTATCTTTCTTGAAACTGGCAAATTAATTCTGTGGCATGCACTTTAGGTCATTATAGTCCCCTTCTTTAAACAAGTAAAGCTACCTTTTAAGCTTCTTATCTCGGAGCCCATGTAGCGAAAAATTAGCATTTACTACCCTATGGTCATTAATTCCGTTTATAGTTTCTATAGTTGATTTTCCGGGAATAATCGATGCTAACAAGTCAAGAGTACTATCACCCCTAGTTGGTTAAGCGACAAGTTGATTCAATGAGTTCAACGCAAAAAAATCCAAAAGCGTTTCGCAGATATCTTTGTCTATACCTCTTGTTATAAAACTATGTTCTCTAGTCAATATGGGATATTGAAATCTCCACCGATTTTAACGTCGCGATCATTGTGTTGGGATAAAAACCTTATATTTGCTGATTTAATTCTAATATTGAATTGTATCTGTCGACTGGCGGTCTGTAAAATGCACATACATAAATTCTTTTGGTTTGAGGACTTTTAATTGAGCACCAAACGCTTTCCGAACCTGTGTCCGGAATTACCTCAGCTCTCAACCCTGCTGACACAAGAATTTTTAACTGCAATAAAGACTGCAACCCCGATTCTATTTGTTCTGTCATGTCTGTAAATGGAAAAGGATTTAGGGAAATTTTCTTCGTCGGAAATATCAGTGGATAACCAGCTTTATGTCCCAATAATTATATCTTTGCTTGTGCTTTGAATAAGGTGATGATATTATGCGACTTTGTTTTATAAACTTCGGCAATTAACTACCAACACAGATAATGTTTCCTTGGCATTACGGTTTTTGAATTTTTAACGAGGATCGTCACCTTATTAATGTTGACTCCAGTATAAAATTTTCCGTCTGATGCTATCTGATTCGTGTTAAATGAGCTATTGCTAACACTTAACCTCACCTCTTTTAAAGCTACATAATTTGGCAACGTCACTTCTACACAGATGACAGACGTGTTCTCGTGAATGAACACGTTCTTAATTGTTTTAAATATTTCAATAGCAGTAGCGGTCGTTAATAAACACGCACATGCATCCAAAATAAAAGATACCCCCGCGTGAGCTGCAAAATATTTTCCGAGAAGTAGATGGTGTACCGTACAACGCACCTCTCATTTGCACAAAAACCGCAATATTACAAGGATCAGTGGATACTCTCAAACAATATGAGTTTTTGGTACGATAGAATGGAGCTACTTAAGGGGGAATGGTTAAAAAAAATATATTTTTTGGGAATGGGTCCTCATTAAATTGGCTAATCCTAACGTCCTTATGTGCTATCCGGGGAAATAAGAGTCTTTTTTAAAATGAAGTTTACTCTTTTTAAATTCGATATTGATTCGAAATTAAACTTTACAAGAAAAACGAACATATAAGCAATACTATAGATACGCGATGCAATTTTCGCTCCGTGAAAGGCGGAGGGATTGCCTTAACTCGGAATAAAAAATATTCTCTCATTTCGCAAATTACAGGTGAAGTGTGAATAGAAGACTTATCAGCGACCGAACTCAGTGAAGTAACTAATATATTGATGATAAAATTTCGCTAAATATAGTTACGAGAGAGCATTGGAAAAATATCAAAACGCCAACCCCTCACTTATTTTGTCGCAAAATTGGCGTTTACAAGCACCCAAATAAATGCGATAAAAATCCTTCATATTTATTTTACTTTTGACGACAAATTTACAGTTATCTTCTCATATTAAAGGATGGTGATCTAACAAGTTCTACAAGACTTGGTGGCATCTTTCAGTGTTACTCATAAATGTGTACTTACAAATATAGAAGTGGATTCGTTAAATATCTTGGGTGAAAAGAATACTCCACATTAATTACTCGCACTTCGTAGTCTTTTAGAGTTCTTACGATTAGACTTCTTCTTCCTGCTATTTTTAACAATTGGGTTTAAAAAATGCCACAGAACTTAGTTATTAGATCCATCAAATGCCTACCTTTACCGCAAGGAGCTCTTAATAGTAATTTAGCAAACGAATTATGAGGATCAATAGTAATCAAAAAACCTTGGAATTACCCACAGAATAAAAGAGGGACAGCGTTTTTGTGTCGTTGGGTAAGCATTTAAAGCACGAAGTTGATATTAAATGCTAAAGACTACTAATCGAAAATATCATATAATAGTAATTACCATACGCATATTAAGCATACAAATATAATCTATGAATTGCATAAAAATTGAGGAAAATAAAATGTCAGAATGCCCCTTAGTGATTAATATTGTCTAGAGAAAATGCTTAACAAAAAAAAGCTTTCACTGGGAACCTGAAGTAAAAAGTGTATGCGACTTATATGTTTGATCTTATACACTATTTCAATGGCTGATAGTTCTATTTTATCTAATAATTAATCTATTCTATATGTTTAAGCCGATTCAGGTAAAATATAAACGACAAATTCAGATGTACTTGCGCTTTACATGAAAAAATATTCTTATACAGAAAATATCTAGGCAGTATCAATTTTTAGGTGTCTCTGTTCACAATAGAAGTGTTTGAGCAAAATAACCAGCAATATCGGACAGGTTTATACAATTATTGTTGATAATGCTCTATGACGGTTTTAACTTGAGCCTTGCGAGGCCATAGAAAATAGTTTCTAAATAATAGGTTTTATTTACCAGACTAGCGCAGTTCTTCAAAGGGATAAGAAATTTTTAATGATTTTGTGTGTGCTTTTCCTTTAGCAATGGCTACCCATTGGGCGCCCATTATTCATGCAGCTAATACTTGGGAGCATGTATGCATACATTGAAAGACACGATTCCGATAATGCCATGTTGTTATTTCATACTCTGCTTCTATTCACGAGTTGAATCAGGGTCGCACATCCGTAGAATGCAAACTTAATACCTTGGTGAACGGCAGGCACAGCAAAAAGCTTGTGTACCTTTGGCAATTACCAAAAAAATAATGTTGTATCAAGTTGAATTTTTTGGTTGTATCCAGCCCCACCGAGATACCCTGATGAAAATGATTTGCATTTTGGTTTTGAAATTAGGTTACTATACGATCCAAAACTGCATATTCAAGGTAACGTTTACTTTTATCTTTGGTTTCTGTTAATTTTGTCTCCACTGTAGAGATACGACCGTACGCGTACGTGTATGTAAGGATTTACTTACGTAACTAGGTACATTTTTCAAAATTTCAAAATTATTTGCCCAGTCATACTTGGACTGTGTATCTCCAGATATACACTTGACAGCCTCTTTCCGCAAATCTGGATAATTTTTAATTACAGTGGAGTAAAATGTTAAGAAAGAATTAAGTTTTTTTGACACTTCACAGATATTTTACGTATTCAAAGTCGAACGTTCTTCCTTTTTTGCTCTACATTCTTGGCCTATTTCATGAAAAATAGTTTTCTTTCTTCCAATTCTACTTTAGCAATCATGCTAACCAGAGCATAACTTTGTTATTCATCCAAAACATGCTAAGCACTCAGACAAACTTGTTCGAAACGGACAAGGAAACGCTAAGTTCAAAAACTTAGCGTTTCCGTGGGAGGGAAGCCGCTCTTGAATAACGGAAGCACTCTGGAAACGATAAAAAATTTACGATAGTTCAATGATTCCGATGTTGTGAATTGACTTCCTCTTTTGCCGGAGAATAACTTAAGGTTTACTATATTGCTGAATTATTTTATTGGGATGAAAGTGCATGCTGCAAAAATTTCATTTCTTGCTGCATTTACAAGTAACATATATAATTATATATGTATATATAATTATATATGTATATAAATATATAAATATATATATATATATATATATATATATATATATATATACACACACATATTATGTACGAGGGCGATTCGAAAAGTAAGGTCCCCTATTTTTTTCATGAAAAATCAAATTTATTCCCAACTTTGCATACATCATTGGAAAGGTTGAGCATTTAGCTATTTTTCTACATAGTTGCCTTGACGATCAATCACTTTTTGCATCCTTATAATCAGCTTTTTAATACCGAAGTCGTACCTTTATCCCGCCGCGTCACGAAGCCAACTGACGACTGCTTCTTGCACTTCCTCGTCTGACTTGAATTTCTCTCATCCAAGGTGTTTTTTGAGAGCGGAAAAGAAGTGGTAGTCGCTGGGGGTAACGTCCAGGCTGTAAGGAGGGTGGTCGATGATATCCCAGCCGAATTCATTGAGTAGGGTGGTCGTTTGATGTGACACATGTGGACGTGCATTGTCATGATGCAAACACACTCCTTTGGTGAGACACCTTGTTATAACCGAGGACACAATATTCTGCACGAAGAAGTAGCCACTCTCTTCATTGAGGCCTTCCTTTATCTCATGAAGGGTAATTCTCCGGTTATTGCCCGCCATCTCGTCAATTGGAGCCGTCATTGGTTGATTCCGGCAAACTCGGCGAACCGCTGCTCCTCGTGGACGTTTTCCCGGCCATCAAAAAACTCCCTGCACCCCTTTCGCACGTTTTGATGTCCACACACTTCTCACCGTACAACTCCTCTAAATGGCGATGATTTTATATCAGAGAAGCAGTCGTCAGTTGGCTTCGCAGCGAAAAATAGCTAAATGCTCAACCTTTCCAACGATATACCCAAAGTTGAGAATAAATTTTATTTTTCATGAAATAAAAAATAGGAGACCTTACTTTTCGAATCGCCCTTGTACTCTTTACAGAAGCGAATTTCAACCATCATGGCGTGATTGCCAGAGGATTATAGTTTTGGCTATCAAAATTTTCAATTAATCTGCAGAAAAAAATCAACTTATCTCTGCACTTCGAAGATGATGTGAGAAGGCTTGAGGAAATAAAAAACATAAAAATCAGAATGGCAGACTTACGAGGGTGGTCTGAAATGTTTCCGACCTCAGAAAATTTCAGAAAAAATATTTTGTATCTTTGTCAGGTCGGAAATTTTCAGACCATTCTGACTGTTATGTTTTATATTTCCTCAAGCCTTCTTACATTATCTTATTCATCATAATATTCCGTATTTCTTACATCATCATCTCATCATAATATTCCGTTTATAATTATTGGTGAATACGATTTAGGGCTAAAAGTATGCAATTAATTATCATTAGCACTCCATACACTTTATTTGACACTGAAATATATTGGTATTCTTAGTTCATGAACGCATATGTATATACATATGTTTTTTCTTCTGCATTACTAAAACGGTTGTCTTACATAGGAATGGTATTAACAATGAAATATTACTTCAATTGTTCAATGAAGTATGATTTCCATGTATTTTCTCATCCATTGCGCCATTGGAAGAGGTCCACTCTGTAATGGATATCAGGGATGAATATTATCCCACAAGATAGAAATATTGCAACTAAATATGAACCATCTTCTATCTATTGTCTTGACAATTTAAGCTATTGCCATAACGTTCTGGATGGTATGTAAAGTTAATATCTTTCAAGATTGATCACAGTTGGTAATTGGAAATGAAATTGGTAAAGAAGAATGATCAGTCTCGACATTCTATCTTTCTGCTTTGATTTTACCAGCCCTGCTCTCCCAATTTTAAATCTCCCACAATACAGAATTCTATAACATATTATCCCTCAGAGGCATTTAGAATTAGCCACAAAATATTTCCAAGATTGGAAGGAGATAATTTAAATTGAGATAATTTTGCCCCAGATTGGATTATTCCATCCAGAAACATGAATATTTTTATGATTTTTTTATGTAATGCCTTCCGCTTATCTACTTCTCTACGTAAATTACTGGATAAATTCTCCCTACTCCAGAGAATTATTGCTTCAGAATTCAGGGAATAAAGTAACTTGATAGTTAAAAAAATTAGGAGTATGTATGCGAAAACTAGGGGTGTTAAGACATATCCTTTATATAAAGAAAAACCTACAGTATGTGATAATGATGGCAAGATTCAGTTGAATACCTTCATTACAGGTTTTTCGTTTCAACTATGCCACCACACTGGCAGTAGTTTTTATATAAACAAATAGAATTTGGAATTAGTCATGATTTAACACTTAGTTTCGGCAACTTGGAGTACGAAAACTCTGCTCTCAACAGGTTGCTCATTAGTCAAAATTATATGACCGTATATGATTTATTCTCCCATTCATAAATTAAATGAGGTGTCACCCCATGAATAAATATCAACAAATGTCGTGTTTGCTCATTTTTTTTAATGTTCCCCTATTTACTCTTTAATGTGGTTCAATAAACCGGGAATAAATATTTGTTAATATTTGATTGATATGGAAATTTTTTAATATTTACCCAAAAATATATCTGGGTTCTTGTCTTGTTCATTAAATTAAGCATTTGGTTCTGTTTTTGTAAGCCAGCCATAATTCGGCAATAATTCAATCTTAGTTTTAGACATGAATTGAAAATTTTAAATGTCATTAAATTTCATATATAAATAATCCACCTTTGTATTTATTTATTTGCTAGCAAAACAAAAACGATTAATTTTTGCCTTTCACATTGGAATATAAATGCAAATAGCATGACCATCACATTAACCCAATTTCTAGTTGAAGAGTAAAGTGCAGGAAACGAGCGAAAGGAATAACTTGCGAGGACATTACCTCTCCTCCGGCACAGGAGGAGCTTTTGAATAAGGATACCGTGTAATGCTGGTTATTTTATATATGAAAGGGGTGCATTCAAGGCTTAAAAGTATCCATGGCCAAAAAATCTGTTAATAATTTAATTATGACATATGTTCTTGAAGATCAACATAAGAAATGAAATAAAACGAAGGAAGTGCTTGTAAATTACCGTTTTTAGATTCATAATCTCATACCGATTACTCAGTATTTAGTTGCAAAGGCTCCCTTGTTCACCCCAGCTCTCTCTTCTTTTGCCAGCAATTAAAACAAATATAAAATATTTATGCAACCAAACAAAGTTAGTTCAAATTCATTACAGCTGCAGAAATAAATTTATTTCCTTTAACAGGATTATTTAGAACTAGCGGCCCGGCGAATCGATATCCGCTTTAAAACGGTCAGGTAATTATGGAAAGAAATATTTATTATTACATATAAATATCCATATTTTAATCAACAGAAAATATGTATGATAATGTAGAATATAGTATTTCACTATGGACTACGCCAAGTATCAGCTAAAAGTTATGACGATCGTCCTATATTTTTTCCCTGACGTTTCCTTGAAAATGCAGACATCTTTGTATGAACAGGCATGGCTGAGACTACGTTAAGCAGGTCATGTACAATGACAGGAAACTGAGGCTACTTCTGAAAAGAGATTCACCTAAAGGCATGTTAATTGTCATGGCAAACGCTAATGTGACGGGAAACTCGTATCGTTGCATTTTGAAAGGAAAGTCTCTGAAGAAAATAGCTTGACTCGAGAAATGAGATATCTCTCTCCTGAGCTCGTTCCATTAGGAACTATGCAACAAATGGAATTATGCAGCCTAATAATTCGTAGTCATGTTTCATTAATAAAGCTCATGGAAATTATCAGAATATGAAAGGGAAGAAAGGCGTCCAATTTTTACGTGTTACATATCTAGTTTATTACAACTTCTAGTACTTCGGCGCCAGAATATTTTATCATCTTCGCGCTCTTTGCATATTTCGATGATATTATGAACATTTTAATGGCAAAGGTCATTCCTCTATCTTAATCTTAATTAATGTGCCCACATTTTGCAAGTGATTCGAGTACATGCGTTTGATAGGACTAACTGAGACATAAAACGGATATAATAGCCAGGTTTTGAATCACTGCTGTATTTACGAGAAGTACATTTGTTTTCAATTCGCATCCTAGCCAAAAGCAATAATGAAACGAAAACATGTTGTGTTCACTAGTGAAATGAAAAATTAAATATCTACTCCTTGCTTTAATTTGGAAGTTTCAGTGCTACCCTATTATTTGAGAAAATATGCGAATGCACGATTGCTTTCTTGTACTGGAAGGAAGCGTACCTCGTATTTCAAATATAAATCAGGTTAGGTTAATTAGTTTTGCTCGGTATTTTGTGACTGATAGACATTGAAACAATACAAATTCGAATTAACGCTTTACTCTTTAAATATAATCGGGGTTGATATGGTGGAAATGGATATCTATGCTGTCTGGAATGATAAATATTTTCCTTTTGACCCTGACTAGAAGCATGTATTTCTAAATAAATAATTGACTAATAGAATATCAGTTAAGCTTAGTTTGGCATACTTATGCATACCAGAGTACTTAAGCACACACATTCACACTCAAAGTTGTAAACAGGCAGTACATTCTTTGAATGTTGAAAGTGATTGACCTTGATTGGCTTAATTGGAACCTTAATTGGCATCACTTGCCGCTGCCGTAATGTTGCGAGATGATTTCGCGCCGGACCTCTCATCTTCTGACTCCTCTCCCATCTCTTTCCCTTACTTTATGGACTGCGAGGCTGATTTTTTCCTCGAGAGTTCTCCTTACTTTCCTCCTCCACTTCTCACAACGGGCACCATTCGGGGCCTCGTCGATCTTTTCGTCTACCTCAGTGACCATGGTTTAGGAGGTGCTAGGGCCGCTGGGGTGGAATAATTTATGCAAAGAGGCTCAGTTCCTCATCCGTCCAGTTTCGTAAACATGGTTTTTCCGTGTAAAGGAAAAATGGAGTTTTGGAGTTCTGAATCTTCCTAGTCAACATTTTCAGAAAACCACATTTCTTAAAGCTTCGTTCTACGTGTATATATCGCTTTTACTTACACTCTGTGTAAGTTTTGTCTTGAGTTTTTATTCCGAGGTTCATGAATGTTTTCGGTTTGCTACCTGTCTCTCCTTCTCACTGCCTCTTTCTCACCAGCATCCCTACGCTTATCCACCAAACTTTCCGGAACACTATGGCGTTTTTGATATTTTACTAGTGCTTAACTTGTGCTATGAGGAATGTCCGATCAGACGACCCTCTTTTCCCTGGAGCTAAAAATGAAAACTCTTCACTCTTCCGATGGGTCTTCCTGACTGCTCCGTCATCCGATGGGGTAGAATGTTTCCTATAAGCGTTGTCTGGTGCCACCATAATCATGTCTCGAATAGAAACAGCGACCATTTCATCCTAGCCTTGCCTCTTGCTTATCATCCTCCCTTTTCTTAGCACTTTTGCGATATCTCTATTCTTTATTTTTTTCCTTAACCTTCCCCTTTTCCACCCACATTCCTCTATCTACAACCTCCGTTCCACCGCATTATATGGGGACGGCATTTTAATGATTGATTTCCCGGGTATTTCCTCCTTCCGCAGCTGGTATTAGACTTCTGCTCAAACACTACCATTTCTATAGCTACTTCGTCTCAGTACTTTCTAGCACTACAGTGAAGTTGCATCTAACAACTGCGCTAGAATTTTCTCTCAGGTCTTCGAGGAGGAATAAACTAATCAACTGCCGCTATCTGCCTTTCTAATACCAGAAAGAATGACTCAATAAGCTTCGCTTTCTCGCGAAAGCCAGCTTTTACCATTCGATCACGTTTCTTGTTATCCCATTCACTTGCGAATACTGCTAAAGACAGGTATAGGCAGTCGTGGCATTATGTATTTAGTCACTGCTGGTTATTAGAAGAGAAAGATATGGGAAGTGCGGCGATGAGGTGGGGCACATTGCCTTAGAATCGTCTCCTGGGCTTCAAGAGGTGTTCTACGAGAATGTCTGAAATGAGGTGATAATAGCAGCGCAGCCTGAGGCTTTTTTCTCTTGCAAGTTAACGGCTATCGAGAATTATGCTTCGAGTTGATGTGGTTCTCATGGAAAACCATCGCGTGTGGCTGTGGGGACTATGCAAGAAGGGTTATCCATTCATAATTTCAGTTATGCGTTTGGTACCTTCTCCAGTCGTAAGAAACTGGTAATCTATATTGAATGAAACATGATTAGGTAATAAGACCTGGGGATAGGATGTTCTGGATTCAATCATTTAATAAAGATCTTAGCGTCCATTTACGCATTAATTTAAGCGCGTAACTTCGTAAGTTCTTTAAGTTATGGAGTTGACCATTTCCCTACTGCCCCCACCACTTTCCCTACTGGTGCCGGTTTAAGCTGGCCGATATATTTTCGTGAGCAAAAGTGCAATCGATGATGCGCGAATGTGGCCGACATCTACCGAAGTTTTTGAACAGACCTATGTGCTAGTGTGGGTTGGCCCGCAGCTAGCACCAATAAACCATTAGGTGTTAAGGAATCTTGACACTCGATATAGTGGACGAGGGTGAGTTGCTGTAGAGTCCACGTGTAAACACCAATCGATTGCTTTGGGCAGAAGCCGTCTCCATGGCATAAAGATTAAAGACTGCCATAGTTTGCATTTATCGACATTACATCATTTAATGAATGGAACAGCCAAAAACAATGATTGAGAAGAATAGGAAGAAAATTCATACATTTGGGTCGCAATACTTCCGAGAAAACATTTGATTGGGCAGTCGAAGAAACGCTGTTCCGGTGGGGATGAAGTGTACGTGCTGAAAATATGATTCATCGATAAAAGGTGTTTTAAACGCGTAGCCGACGGAAATATGTAGAAGGTTCTGCTTAAGCAGGAAAGGAAATTTGAAAAAAGCAGTACATTTTTATTAAAAAAAAATATTTTATTTGCACTTGAAATAAGTACCTAGGATATTTCTCTAGAACAGTTGAATACTGATTGTTTCTGATCCCCCGAATACGAAGGAATCACAGGAACGGAACCTATATAAATCCGTGTATATTGTTAGATAACAACTATAGTAAATGTTCATCTTCCAAGATTAGTTCTCTTAAAAAAAATTCTAGCTTATCTTCTCGTACATATACCCAATTGTTTTTCCCAAAAATATAGTACTCTTTGTCGCCTTTGTCGTGCCCCCTAAAACAGCAAATAATCATGCTGCTGGAGAAGAAGCTAGAATTTCCCTTTGCTTCCTGTCGCATAACGATTTCAATCTTTTGAATGGTTTCATAACAGTGGGCCGTGTTCTGTGGGGCAGAGCTTCAAAACGTGGGAGCTTCCCATGCGTCCTAACGCACGCTTTATTACGCGCTTTGTGGCGTGACAAAACATACGGGATCTTTTCCGAACACTTAAGCACACGCGCTGCTGAGTGGTGAAAGGAAACTGTAACTTAGCGCTTGAGAATATCGGGAAAAGAAACGATTACTAGAAGGTGCGAGATTTAAAATCTGCATGTATTTGAATGTCAAGTAAATTTATGCTATCTTTTCCAACCCGTGAAATTCGCACATCTGGGGTCTAACTCGGATTATTGTCGGCGCCAAATGTCATTCAGTGGTACGACTTAACCATCTCAATTACAGTGGGATATGTGCCAAAAAAATCCAATCCGACAATCAAGTGTACCGAATCAAACCTGTTGGCTTTGACTCCCGATTAACTTAAACGGTATTGCTATAGTAACTTTCCACTCACTCAAAAGTTAACTTGAACTAGGGCGCGTTTACTCCGTTATTTGGTTGAATGACTACGTTAGAAGCTATGTTTTTTTAATAATTTTATGACTTTTCTGCTGGATAATATTATCAACTTCATTGGAAGCTATACTGCGAAATACCTTCTATTGATGAGCATTTTAGGATAGCGTGAGGATAATGTGTGTTAAATATTGATCCATCTTCACAAAAGTTTAAACCCGTATTTTTTGATGACATACAAAGTTAATGATTGGAAAAAATGGTGTAAGCAAGATCGTATTTACGTGAAATGTTTGATTTGTTAATCCCGTCGTCTTTTTCATTCTTCATCCATCCGGTTATACACACATGATACTTCTTCTTCATCCTTTGAGGAAATTTATTATATATAATATACATGATTTGTATATATATATATATATGTGTTTATTTATTTATACATACAAATAATCGATTTCATCAAAGGGCGCTAAGGAGAATAATGATCATTTCGTGAACATCAATGTTCCCGATCAATCAACGGGAAAATGAAATGGACAGCATCATTTAATAAAATGAATTTTCCTGTCGAATCCCTGCTGAAAGGAACCACTTTACGAAATTTTGTAAAATCATAAATCCCGAAACGACTGCGAAAGGTCTTGTTTCCTCCTTTGGTTCTGTTTTCGACTAGTTTTTGTCAATTTTAACGTTAAACTGACCTAAATTAAAGAGTACATTTGTTATCTCATCTAAATTTGTTTACCTCAATATATTTAGCTAATTTGATATGTAATAAAAACTATTAATGACGAATAATTTACTTATAAATACGAAAGTTACTTATAAATGTATTGTTGAAAAGAGAAGAAAGCTAGCAAGTCCAAAAATATAAGCTTTTCATATTTCGCCGGGCAGAGTAACTTGAAGACTTCGAACGTTCCACTTGACACACTCTAAAAATACGAAAATATTGCAAAACAATTTTCCGATTGCCATTCCCGTGTGATCGAGTTAGCCGATGCCATCAGGGCAGGATGTGAACATCTTTACCTTAAACTTATTTTTATATAACTCAGTTATTTCGCGTTACAACGCCCCTGAGTTTTATATTTTATGCTTCTAAATTATCTTGTTATATTTAATTTTGATTTGTGAATGAAAAGCTATTGGTGTCGAAAAATAATGGCACCATTTACATTAGGGTTTTATGAAAATTAGCTTCTACAGGTATTGCTGATTAAAATTTTTAAATTGATATATCTTCAATCAAAAAAAGAAGCGCGGATATTTATGTAAAATAAATAAATAAATACAAAAATAAATAAATAAATAAATAAATAAATATATATATATATATATATATATATATATATATATATATATTATTGTGTGTGTGTATAACCGTCTACACATTTACACTATCGTTAAAAATTATGACACAGCTAAACGGGGAAGGAGTTACGGGTCAGCTGGAAAAAAAATTGTCCGCGTTAAACTCGGGAGCGATAGATATTGTGAAGTAGGAAACAAAGTTTCCTGCATTCAAACGTGCATCACGAGATTCGGCGTTTCAAAATGGTGAATAAAAAAGACTTTTAAAAATAAAAATGCGTGGATTCAAGTGGAACCTGGAATAAAAAGGAACGACGTGCATTTCGTAAAAAATTCGCGGCTATGAACTTGACATGTCCGCGGTGAGTCATGGCGGACACTTGCGACGGCATCATTTTTGTTGGCTGTCGGTCGAATGAGGTCATAGCTGAAGTTCGGAAATGGTCCGGATCTGTTAAAAACATTACAAAAATATGGTTCCCTGCATCTGTAATGCATTGATCGGAACAAGCGTGGATATTCCGCGTGATTCCTGATGCACTGAGGGGTATTTCCCGTTAAAACTGCCAATGGCAATGAAACGAACGTGGAATAATTGAATCTCTGCCTGGCGGCTACTCCTATCTTTCCCGTTTTAATCAAAGCAGAGGGTACTATCATAATATGCTATTCTACGAGAAACCATTTCTGTTGTATGACTTAAAATTTAAAATATTATTCATAGTCAATAAATTACAAAGTTAAAGGCTGCCTTTTTATAAAAATTATTTTTTCATTACAGAAAACGCATTTCAAAGTGAAACAATTTTTTTTTCGTTTCTCGTTGAACTCGATGGTTTCAGTAGGTTTACCAAAAAGATTTTCTTGTCTTGAAAACTTATCGTTAGACTCGGTGGCCATTAAACGGCATGAAATTATTTAATACTGGAATTGATTATTATGAGTTGATTATTAGCTGTTCGAGAAATATTTTATATTTTCATTTTGAGTATTATGATCTGCTCCTTCATACATTAAGATGTCACTAATTTTTATAAACCTTATATATTATTTAAAATATTATCAATAGGAGTCCGCTAGTGATCAAAATTTGATTATTTGAAGATGGAAATCAATGAGATAATATAGAATCATTTCGTCACACCCAACACAATTTTACATTGATGAATTCTTTGAAAAATTAGTCATGGAATATTCGCAATAAATGGCTCTCTTTTTCAATTTTACTGTTGAATATTCTTTCAAAACATTTCACCTAGTTTAAATGATATTTGGAACTAAATGGAACTAACCTCTTATTAGGAAATAGTTCCTCCAAAAAAGTATAAAATGTAGGTATTCATCTTAATCTTGTGGCGTGCTCACTCCATTCTCTTTTGTTTTGCATTCCACATTTCAGTATTAAATAACACATATAAATTAACTCAGGAAAAATCAAGGAGAGGAAGATGGCTGAGATTTTGAATTATTTCAAGGAAGGCAGTTTATATTGAGGACAGGAAATTGCGAACAATTGTTTGTTACGCAGAGAAATATTTGGCAATTTAGACATTTGGGAAATTTCAAGCTGTTCTTATGCATCCATTTGTAAACACTTGTTTCTGACCGTATAACACTTGCTTGGAATTTCCTGCTATGAGTATTGCCCAGAGAATGTTTGGTGAAAAGCTCCTTACCGATACATTTCCCCCCCGTTCACTTTAGCAGGACGGACGTCATTAGTGAGTATAAAATCCAGATGGAAATGAGTGGGAAAAACAGGATCTGATGTCGAAATATATATTTCAAGAGAGCGTCCAATAAGTACAAAATAAGTCTACATATGTACATAAACTTTATATCGAACAGACACTCTCACAAAAATCAATGTATTTAGAGCAGCGGTTTGATCAGGTTGAACACCCTATCTACGAGAAAAGAATATATATCTTACACTTCCACTGCCATACATCTATTTTATATGATCCTTATACAACTTCGATCATGAGTTAACAAATACTCTAAACAGTTAATGTATATTTATTTTCAGGATATATATCAAATTTTGCCTTGCACTTATGAGCATACCGCAAATTATTTATCTTATTGTTATCGTCAAATTCAATCGAACCAGGAACTTTACCCCTAGAAAAATCCTAAGCATTATATGAACGGTTAACATATTTTGTAAACCAAGCCCTCGAGCCTTTTTTGCGTGGAAAAAAAGTCTAAAGGCATCACTATCGTCTCCAGGTAAGTCATACTCAATACACCATAGAGAAAAGAAGAACCAGATGGTTTGGCCGCACCCTAAGGCACTATGGATTCGCGAAGAATATCATACAAGGAAAAATAGAGGGTAAAGTCCCAAAAGGAAGGCCAAGGGATAAATAAATGGGACAAATAAGGTGGAAAGTGCGTTGCGAAAAATACCAGGAAATAAGCAAATTAGCATCAGTTAGGGTAGGAGAGGGCTTCAGTCACCCAATCTTAGGCTGAATGACCAGTGATAATGAAAATGTGATAAAAATTTTATTAAAATTAATTATTTATCTAGCAATTATTTTTTAATATAAAACTATGGTAATATAATAATATGTAAACTATGGTAACTATATGAATAAATAAAAAATTTAATGGCATCTATGATTTAAAATTTTTGAATTACATATCTTCTTGATATCAGGCATAATATTGGCAAGTCATATTTTAACATCTCGTCCGGCGTCGAGGCTGATCCTGCACTTTGAATTCGTTGTAGCATGATAAAAAAATCCCGCTTCTAATGAATAGGTTGTACAAATTGGAATTAAAGCAATAATATCTATGGGAGTCCCTCTTTCCTGCTTTGTCGCTAACATCTTCCTACATTACTTTGAACAAGACTGTGGACACACGTTTGACTATTTCCCTAACACTTGGCTTAGATACGTAGACGACATTTTTGCCATTTTTGACACCAGCAAGTCTGGCATAAATGACTTTTTGGACCGGCTGAACAAAAACCACGATTCCATAAATATCACCTTTGAAGTCGAACAACACAACTCACTGCCTTTCTTGGACATACTAGTAATTAGAAGCCAAGAGGTCATAGAGTTTGACATTTTTAGAAAACACATCCACACCGACAACTACATCAAAGCAGATTCACACCACCCCTTTCAACAAAAAATGGCAGCTTTTAATTTTCACATACACAGATTACTGACGACACCACTCAACAAACAACGCTATTTCAAAGAGTTGGAAAACATCAAACAAATAGCCATTAGCAACGGATACACACCCAAAATTATAGACAAATTAGTTAGAAACAAAATAAGAAAACTTGCTAATAAACATACGACACTCCTGCCACAACGGGAAGACAACAATAACAAATTTATCACATTACCTTTCTACCACTCATTAACCCGAGGCCTTCATAAGGTCTTTAAACAAATTGGCACCAAAGTCACTTACTCTAACCGTAACACTCTTCTTACGTGTTAAGGGAACCCGAAAGACGCAACACCACATTTAGACAAATCGGGTATTTACGAAATAACTTACTCACACTGCCAACTCTCCTATATTGGACAGACGAAACGTAATCCCAAAATCAGATTTAAGGAACACATAGCACACTTTTAAGGAGAATCACATTTAAGGAGCACAAGAACGGACGTTTCGAAAGATTAGCTGTCGCCAAAGACATTTTTGAAACTGAACACTCCATCACTCCAAACGACTTAACATTATTAAAACCGATACAACACTGTAAACTTGATGCATGTGAGAGTTTACACATTCACTTAAACAAGGATAAACTTATGAACAATGAACCATGCATCATCAACAGTTCACTTTTTAACTTCGTTAGTGAATTCAAAAATAGGCAGCCCCCACCTAATAGCCACCACTCTTCCCCCACTCCTTCCCAGGTGACCTCAACAAACTCTCCCCCACCTACCGACCGTCACTGAACCTCTCCCCCCTTGCCCCTCCAGGTATATATACCTCACCCCCCGACCTGAACACCCACTTGACTTTGGACAGTGCCTGGTGCATAGTCTTCTTCCAAGTTCAAGTTCCCATTCGATTCGCTCCCCGTAGATGGTCACCTGGTGACCGAAATACCGGTCGGTATTGGAGTTCTTCTTCATTATTTTTATTGGCTATAGGATTTTCTTTCTTGTGATATCCTTGTGACAATAGTATCTTGTTCTGAAAAATTGGGATATTCTTTTGACAAACTCGCCCAGAAATCATTTAAAGACTGATGTTGGTCTTTTTGTTTCAAACCACAGTCACTAATTAAATCAATTAAATTTTCATTGTCACTTACGTTTACTTGTTTAGCTGTAAAGGAAAATGGATTCCGAACACAGGAATACTCCTTAGTAGTTTTGGGAAAATATTATAAAAGGGTTGTTTTCAAATTATGTAGGTACCTAAAAATTCTTTGGAAACGTCATAATCGTCTTTAAAGTTTAATATATTCAAAGATTCATGTAACGCAGGAAAACAATAAATACTATTAAATTCTAATGATGAAATCCAAAATTGTATTTTTTTACCAAAATATGCTATTCTATCCCTTGTACTAAAAATGTGATATATTTTTCTTTGTAATAATAAGTTAACTTCATTACACTTGTTAAAAGTGCCTGTTTCATAAACTATGGTGGATTTATGAAAACTTCAACAAATTTTTGTACTTAAACTGAAATATATTTTGTCTTCAGGAAGACCAATGTCTCCCTTCGAATTTCACAAAGTCTTAAAAGTGCCTTCCCTCGGGGGGGGCGCTCTCAATAATCTGGGATGTTGGCGATCGCGATGGTGCGGTGGATAACGTACTAGCCTTCCACGCAGAGGGACCAGGTTCGTAGCCCGTTGGCGGTAGTGGTATCCCGACCCCTACTTGAGGTGCTTTGTGGAGAGTACTTGGTGTGAGCAAACCGTCCGTCGGATGGGACGTTAACCTGCGAACCCATTGGCGCCTTTCGTCAAGAGTAGGCTAATGCCAACGCTAGGTTTCTCTCCACCCTTCATCCTTTCCGGTCCATCCCAAATGGTGCCAATTACTTTAGCTATCGGTCGCCTCACCTAAATACTGATACTAATGTCCCAGGTTGAACTGGTCTTGATTTAAATAGCGTAACACTTGTACGCCTTCATCCATAGCATTTTTTTTCATTTGTGGAAATATTTTTAGTCACTATTGCTTGTTTACGTAAAATATAATGACTGCTTGTGGTTCTTATAGCTACTTTCTGGGTACGTGCTACAAGACCTTTCATGTGTCCTATCATAAATCGAGCACCATCTGCACAAATATCAATGTGCTTCTCCCAACCAATCTCTTGATTTTTAATGTAATCATTAGTACAGTTTAATATTCCTTCTCCTGTAGTTTGTCTACGTAAATTTTGGCACATGAGTAAATCTTCTTTAAAACTTTTATCACATGGATAACGAACCAATACTAGCAGTATAGTGCACGGACTTATGAAATTTCCCGCAGTTCGTTCCTTGCCGAATTTATGCGCTAATACCGTAGACTTGTCTTTTGATGAAGAGTGGAGGAGAGCTGTGATTTTATTCTTAAGGTATTTCCAAGAGTACAAATATTGGAGGCGCTCTTAATTTCCATTAAAATATCTAAAATTAGTTGTGTGTTTATTATTAGTTCAGCAGCCTGGGAAGAGCGGCACTGAGTTATCAAAGTAACTTATAACTCGCGGGAACTACGAGTGGCTGGTACGAATGTCCGTACATTGGTAGAAACAAGAACAAGCATTATTTACACGCCAGCACTTTTACTTGAAATATCCACACACGCGCACCCATGTAAAAAAGCAGGAAATTTAAAATTACTTTTAATTTATTACTTGGAGTAGAGAGTGGCAGACCTTTAATGGTATTGTAGGGTATAAAATATTTCCAAATTGTGGAGGAACACCTGTTCAAGCGGAACACCAGTGTTCCGCGGAATATAGTTTGGGAACTATAACCTCGACTGTTTAAAGTAGATTCAAATATCATCAACTATGCAAATATATTTTAACCACCGAATTCAAATTTTGCAGGAGCCAAAAACTTAAGACCCCCTAACACACACTTGCAAATAGAATTAACATAATACTTAGCATCTAACTCTTCAAACAATATAACCTTAAGATACTAACAAGCCGATTCTTGATACAAAAATTTACCAATACCCTTTTTTTTATTCATACGACCCGGGTTTCGAAGTAAAACTTCATCATCAGGTGAGCTCTCTACATTTGCAACCCTTCTTATATACAGCCAGGGCGGGGTGGGGTGGAGAAAATCAGGAAGGTTGGAAGGGGTAAAGTCAGGAAGGGTTTGCGTGCCGGAGGGGAGGGCAGTTTGGGGTCACCTCCGCAAGGTTGAAGGAATGTGGAGCGGGAGGGAGAAGTCTACACTGTAGAGCTCTTGTGGTCAGGGGATTAGGGAGGGTTGGATGAAGGGGAGGGGGGACGTGTGTCATCCACGAACCTTCCTGATTTTCCTTCCCTCCCAAACCTTCCTGATTTTCTCCACCCCATCCCGCCCTGGCTGTATATAAGAAGGGCTGCAAATGTAGAGAGCTCACCTGATGATGAAGTTTTACTTCGAAACCCGGATTGTGGTAATAGATTGTTCGTGTGGAACTACAAAGTTAGTCCTTTCATTTATTATTATTATATATTATAATTATTTATTATAATTATATAATATGATATAATAATATAATTATATAATAATATTTTATCAAACTACCTCCGAATTAAGATTTAATACAACTAGATTAACCAACTGTAGATAAACCCGGCAAATACAACAGCTTCTTTTACGCTGTTTATTATCATAAATACTATTTAACTATATTGCCATATTCATGGGGCACTAATTAACTAAATACCTGATTTCCACTTTTTTTAAACTATGAGCGTAGGCTAAAAAGTAATACACACAAGCTGCTGAGGGTGAACGAATTGACATTTTGAAGCACGTCAGGGTGTATGTGGAAGTAACATTCCCAATGCACTTGCACACTTTTCAGGTCGTTGCGTTCATCCAGTGTATTTCAAGAAGCGGAAGTATGAAGACGTGTTCTAGTGCTATGTCAAAGGGAGTTAAACAGCGTGCTGTTATCGAATTTTTGACTGCTGAAAAAGTGACTCTTACTGAGATTAATCGTCACTTAAAGGCTGGTTATGGTGGCGATGCTGTTGATAGGTCTACTGTGAATCGATGTGTAATGTAAATCCGTAGTTGCGTGCCTGGAAAAACCATAATTGTTGATGAAATACGCGGCGCAAACCACATTGGAATATCCATGCCAATAATCTTGCAAAATGACGAAGCTTGTCCACACACCTCGCACGCAACTGGAGAGGCTCTACGAAACCTGAAATTTGAACCGATTCCACACCCTTCTTATTCCCCCGATCTTGCGCCTTGCGATTTTTATATACTACCTTAATCAAAAAGTTCCCGGAATAACCACCGTGTGGCGCTCCCATCGTTCCGATTTGAGTTCTGTTTTTTTTGTTAAATTGGTACATCTGTTGTTGATATTCACTTTAAATCTTAGTGTCATAACTTGACATTTGCAAAAGTTACGGTCGGTTTTCGGTATGTCCATCAGTGCTTCCTGCGATTTTTCCATTACTTCCTCTCGGCTGCTAAAACGCGTTCCCCGTAATGGTTTTTTAACTCGATTGAACAGAAAGAAGTCACAGGGAGCCAAATCAGGTGAATTCGGTGGCTGTTGGATGGTATTTGTTGCATTTTTCGTCAAAAAATTACGAATAATGATAGCACTGTGCGACGGTGCGTGATCATGGTGCAAAATCCACGAGTTTTCTGCCCACATTCCTGGTCTCTTTCGGCGAATTGCTTCACGCAAACGTCTCATAACGCCCAAATAATACTCTTTGTTTACTGTCTGGCCTTCTGGCAAAAATTCATGATGCACTACACCGTTGTAATCCATGAAAACCGTCAGCATTGCCTACTTTTTTGACTGAAAACGACGTGGTTTTTTTGGTC
Source organism: Hetaerina americana (assembly GCF_022747635.1). NCBI lineage: Eukaryota > Metazoa > Arthropoda > Insecta > Odonata > Calopterygidae > Hetaerina > Hetaerina americana. The sequence goes on along the minus strand of NW_027286985.1, from coordinate 62,728,188 downwards.
TCGGCTCATTTGGTGAACGCCATTCACTTGCCTGATGTCTGGATTGCGTGTCGTACTCATAAACCCACGTCTCGTCTCCAGTAATGATCCTTTTGATGAATGTGGGATCGGATTCAGCCTCGCAAATCATGTCTTTTGCGACGTCAACACGGTCTCTTTTTTGCATGAAATTGAGGTCTTTTGGCATGCTACACGACGGAAACCCAAATCATTAACCACAATGTCTTGGGCGGATCCATAGGCAATGTTCAAGTCCTCCGCTATTTCTCTGATGGTTAATTTGCGGTTATTGACCAACATTTCTTTTACTTTATCAATTTTTTCACCGACTTTCGATGTCGATGGTCTGCCACTGCGTTCATCATCTTCGATTGACTCACGACCACTTCTGAACCGCTCGTGCCACTGGTAAACGACCGTTTTTTTTAGAGAATCGTTGCCGAAACACTTTTCCAACATTTCCAACGTCCGTGCGCCACTAAATCCGTTTTTTACGCAAAATTTAATACAAGTTCGTTGTTGCAAATTTAAATCCATTTCAGAAATTGTAAAAAATCGCCAACACACACAGAGATAGATGTACTCTTGGCTACGTAACTTTTGCAAATGTCAAGTTATGACACTAAGATTTAAAGGGAATATCAACAACAGATGTACCAATTTAACAAAAAAAACAGAACTCAAATCGGAACGATGGGAGCGCCACACGGTGGTTATTCCGGGAACTTTTTGATCAAGGTAGTATTTCCTCAACTCAAGAGAAACCTCAAGGATAATCATTACACCTCGGGCGATGAGGTGAAGGCAGCTGTCAAGTCCTGGATTCGAGAATAGTCGTAGGTATGTTGAGTTTTTCAGTGACGGAATGAAAAAACTTGTTATACGTAGGGATAAATGCGTTAGCCTTAACGGTGACTATGTTGAAAAATAAATATATGATTTAGAAACTTAAGAATTACACTTAAATGTACTTTTTGACCGAGCTTGATATTTGTTTTTGTTCGCGCTCTACAAGTAGATGTACATTACTTTTCAGCCTACCCTAGTATCAGTAACAACCTGCTTAGACCGAAAATCATCGAAATAATTTTTCTAATATCTTCATCTAGATAAATACCCCGCGATTTCCAAAAGGTTTTGTAGCAGGTAAGACAGGTGAGATAGGTGAGGGATAAAGGAGAGGAAGGGGGGTTCAATTAGAAAAGGGAAAACAACCCACTATAATCCCTGAAACAAGGTGCACTTGCATTCTAGGGGTAAACCTAGTTTCGAAGATTTGCTTATTTCACATGCGACAAAAGTTCTAGAGAATACTAAAAAAGAGGGAATAAAAGTGAACCACAAACACTTATACGATAGACTATACTACCTTACCAAGAGAGATCTTAAGAGCAAGAAGGGGAATATTTTATTAATGAATAAATAAATGTATATAATAACCTCATGGAAATAGATAAAAGGAAAAGGAAAAAGAACACATTTAAAAGGCTAACACAGGAATCATTGGGGCTCGTTTCTTTCTTCTGACTATACAAACCACAAAACGCACTGTTTCTCTCCTTCATGACATGGTATTTGTACATTCATGATTGCTACCTCTTTCTTGTGTCCCTGTCCATTTCTAATATGATGGGTGAAATAGCTCCCCAACGCCTCCTGACCAAAGAACTGGAGCAAAGAGTTGCATAAACCATCGTAGATTTAAGTATAATTTAAGTTTCTTCGATAGGTAAGACAAGACTGCTTTTATCGAGTTAACGATTCTCTTCGGCGACCTAAGCTGGGATTTGGAGAGCGGTACTGCCGGGCTCTCTCGGAGATCGAGGTTCCGATCGTGTTTTTTTAATGCGGTGGTTGACCGTCTAGTTCTTCTAGAAGCGTGAGGTTTGACTCTCGACTTATTCCGCTTGGAAGGCCTTGCTTTCGTTTTCTTTACTTGGTTAACACTGAACTGTTCTCCTGGGTCAGATCTTAGACTCCTTTTGTTTTTCTACCACAGAGTGCTTGCAGCGGGGAGCGAGTGTACACGTGTCTGCTCTTACCGAGTGTCTGTTTCTTGCCGGCGACCAAAGCCTCAACCGCCGGGGATTGGAGAGCGGCACAGCCGGACTCTCTCGGAAATCGAGGTTCTGATCGTGTTTTTTTTCGAGCGGCGGTTGACCGGCTGGTTCTTCTAGAAGCGTGACGTTTGACTCTCGAATTCTTCCGCCGGGAAGGCCTTGCTTTCATATCGTTACTTGGTTAAGACTGATCTGGTCTCCGGGTTCACATCTTAGGCTCCATTTGTTTTTCTACCGCCGATTGCTTGCAGCGGGGAGGGAGTGTACACGATTATTTCTTTTCTTTCTTTGGTTCTGACCAGGGTTTGTTCGTTTGGCACGCTTTCCTTCTTCGCGCAGCCATGATTAATTTGATTTTTTCAGAATGACAGCGGGGGAGGGTGCATCTATTTTGCGATGGCCTCCCATCCCCAACGGCAGGCCCCTTGAATCCTTTATTATGGACAATCAAGGAAGTAGGAAAGTCCGCGGAAGTTGACGAGTAAAGGTTTCTCGATGTCAGAAAGCCCAGATACCCATTCGTCCTCCTCCATTGAGGGTCTCTTCGGCAGATGAACCCCAGTCTACCACCCCGATCCTCCCTTAAGCCACCCCCTGCCCTGGGACGGGCCCCAGCCGTGCTCGCTCGAAATCCCCCTGCGGAACGCTGCCGAGTAACCCGCTCTCCGTGGAGACCACGGCTGGCTCTTCCTCTTCGGAAGAGTTCGGGAGGAGGGATGTCGTGACAACTCGTGCCCTCGATCGTCGACCTGTTGGACGATGTATCCCGGAAAGCGGCGAAGTACACGTCGCCCGGGTACGAGCCGCGATCGGAGCGACGCAAGCCGCAACCAGGACTCTGGTAAGTCATGCCCAACGCCCATACCTGTTATATATTTTCACCGATGAAACCTATTTCGCTAAATACTACTGGCGTCTATTGCGCCTAAAAATTACAGTCCTTCAACATTTTGTGGTGATCCCAGATCTGATGTAATGCTCCTTCAGGAGGTAAAAGAGGATATCGTCTGGGATGCGAGCGCATTTCAGGCTATCAGTAATTTCGCCGACTATTATTCTGGCACCACCTCCGAAATGGCATTCCGTTCTCTCACGTTCGCCGCCACGCCTCGAGACGTACATTATCGTGAATGAATCCAAGCCGATGTTACCCCTACTGATACTCGTCTCCATTGGAGTTATTTACGCAGGACATTTTTTCGCGCCGGTCCCGCCCCTGCACGCGATCAGGGCATAACTTACAGACGCAGATTGACTATCGCTTTCTCTCGGCATCACTAAAGAATTATGCCCAGAGAGTGGACACCCTCTCGGTGTCCTCTGATCACTGCGCGCTCATGCGCGATCATGAGAGTTACGTGCCCGGACACAACCCCGGCAACACGCGCCCGTTGCCGTGACACCGTTTGGCGAATGGACCTCGGCGTACTGGAGGACGCGGCTTTCCTCGGTTGATTCCGATTGATCGGGAAACTCCGTCCCGGTGCAGGCCTCGCAGCATGGTGAGACGATGTATTCAGACCCCGCATTGTCACCCACATCAAAAGAGAAACTTTCGAGTGGCGCAGAGAAAAAAATTCCCTGGCGCTGCAACACCTCCTGCGTAAGGACGTTGTGCTGAATGGTTCACACGCCCAAGTGGCATCCCTTAAAAATTATACTCGGCCACGAAGTTCAAAAATACGCTCTCCAATAGTGGCAAAAAGAACTGGATACAGACATATGGGGTCCCTTAACGCTATCCGAGCTTCGGCGCTGGATGAAATCTAACTCCGGCTCCGCCACTGTCAGAATCTCCCTCAATCAGTCTGCCGCCGGCGACACCGACCTCCTATGAGAAGCGGTCCGGCACTTCCAAAAAATTTTTAAAGGTAACCTCCGTGGAAGGAGGTAGAGGCAACACCCCCTCTGCCTATACTCTTCTCACTTCAAAATGATCATTTAGGTCGAGACATAACTTCAGAGGAACTGGGCTCCCAAAGGGCAAAGGGTTCGGCTTAGACGATCTCCCCTTTGAATTCTTTTTATCGTTCTAAGATGTTTTAAAATAAATGGTTACTCACCTTTTTAATCGCAATTTAAGTAGCGCCTCTCTGACTGCAAGTCAGCGCACCGCCGTGATAACCTTTATGCCAAAGATGACGCGCCCCGAGTCGTTCAACGACTTTCTACCCACGGCCCTTTTCAATGCTGTCTACAAAATATTGGCACACGTCCTGCGCTATAGAATGACGACTGTTGTGATATAGCTCTCCCTCCATCCCAGTTCGCCGTGTCAAAAACGCGAAACATTTTCGATGCCCCACTTCTAATTTGCGACGGTTTTTTCCTCACTCTCATATGGCGATCGTTTTCTATCATTACTCGTCATTGATCTTGCGAAAGCATTTGATCTGGTCTAGATCGAATGGATCCTAAATGCACTCAAGAAAATGACCTTCCCCGAATACTTCATTCGTGCCATCTCAACGATGTACACAGGTATATATTCTAGGATTAGAATAAAGAATGCCATTTCGCAGCCCATTCCTGTCAGTAACTCCGTTCGGCAAGGGTGGCCGATTTCAATTTTTCTCTTTACCTTTGCCTTAGGCTTCCTACTTAGACGACTGCAGAGCAGTGAGATCTGGGCACGCTGTCTGCCTGAGTGTCGCATACGCTGACAACATAACTCTCTTCATAGACGACCCGTCTCACATGGCTCTTGTCAGTGACATCCTAACGTCATATGAGGATAGAGGTCTCTTCCTTTACAATCGGAAATCGAAGTTTCTACTGCTTAATGGTGACCAGATCGCAATACAATTGGTTGGTCAGAAGCGCCCTCCCTCAAATCATAGGGTTCTGGTAGGAGAAGTAGTTGAATCCCACGATTGAGCGAAACTGGGGAATTGTAGACCACCACATGAAATGGCATGTTGGAAAACTATCACTCCCTTCCCTCCCCATCGTGACCCGCGTCCGCCTCCTCAACCAGGTAATCTTCTCACGGGGCACTTACCCCCTAAATATAATGCAGTTTTTATTAAAGCAACCAATCAAATGATCTGGAACGGTTACGTCAAGAAAATGTTCCGCAACCAGCTCTATGGCCCGCTTAAACTGGGATGTCTAAACGTAGCAGATACATAGCCCAGCCTACGTATCTGCGGGGGGCGACGACTCGTGGCGCAAGGCGCTCCTCAAGGGGGCGTGACAAGAACTCGAGCGCGTCGACTGCCACCGGAGGGCATTTGAACGGAGGGAAAGGCCGCATCTCTCTTGCGATATGGAGAAACAGCAAAGATATACTGAATATGATATTCTAAAGTCGTCAACAAGTTTCATTGTATCATACAATGCGTTGTTTAAATTACACACCGTTCAATGATTAGCATAAATTATACGGTATACCTGCATCTATGCGCTCTTCGAAATTCAGTAAGCTGCCGAAAATGTACGATATTGAATTGCGACTGTTAAATCACAATATTTCAGAAACACTTCTATATATTAGATTAATAATCGATATCTCTTAATTCAACTTTTCGGACCATTTTTTCAATTAAAAAAATGACGTTACTTCCAGTCCTTCTTAGCGTGTAAGCACCCTCAAGGGTGCATGCCATCCGTTCTGATGACAAAATACGGCGTTGTCATCATTGCTATAAATTTTAAGAATAACATTAAGTTCGCCGTAAAACTGTCAATCATATTGGATTTTTTTAAATTTAAGAGGAAATCAGTCATGCACGATGCATGTACATATACAGGTATTAAGCTGTATTAACGGTGCATATAGAGGTATTAACCTGTATTAACGCATAACTTGTACCAAATTATAGCAAACCTTTTATGTAACAACATAAATCTCTCTTCCAAAAAATCGGACCCTCGTACATCTTTTTAATTAATAAAGTAGATACCTTCGATGCAATTGGTTTTCTTTAACCTTTATTCATATTTAAATATTATTTTATGTTAATATAATTACATTCCTATCAGATTTATGCTGCAATCAAATTTTTAATGAATTAATGAAAAACGATGACAAGAAGCATTTAAGCAACATTGCCATTAAAACGGAAGTCATCATTGCCTTATAAACGAATCACCATTTTCCGCGTTATCTCATTTGTCAAAACCCTCTTATTTTATGGTTTGCGAGGACTAAGCGCAGAATAATGTGTTAAACTTAGTAGTTTCAGATGTAACTTTGCAAAAATTATGTTTATTCGAAGAGGTGAATATCATCGTAATTTTCCACAGTATCATATGAACTGGTTGTATCGGTATTAGTACCTTCATAGGCATTTCTGGAAATATTAAAGGCATAAAGCTCGTATAGTCTGCAGAGTACTACCAGTGGTAAGGAAATGTATTTGAGTGGGAGCGGAAGCCAAGGGAATGAAAGTAGGCGGAGCATTGAACCTAGGGTTAGGGTTGGAACATAGAGTTGACGGGAAAGGCTTAAAATGGGTGAGGGCTGTGCTTCACCTTAGAGGACGACTGGCGTTAAGGTTGCATTTGAAAGTGCCGACTTGCAGCCCTTTAAAGTTATGAGGGGGAGAAAAAGGTGATTGCCTGCAGAACCCAATGACCGTAGAATGGCGTTCGTGACCCAGAAAAATGAACCCACCCGAAGTCAAGGTCCCCTGGCATTCGGGAGTCTGAGAGGAGTGGAAAGGACAAGCAAGACTGAAAAGGCATTTTCCTTCCACCGGAAAAGTGGTCAGAGATTATTTCTAACCCTAGAGTGGTGTATTTGAACGTCGGAATATAATGGACGGGTTTGAACACGAGCACACATTCCATCATTCTTCATTGCTTCGAAACTGTTGTACACGAGTCCTTAATTGTTGCTGCACGAGTGCTTAGAACTTCGGCTAAAGTGCATTTTCCAAGGTTATATTAGATGTTCAGAAGGATTAAATCATAGATGAAATATAACATCCTACCGTAATTAACAATCATTCGAAGTGATTTCATAACAAAAATTTCATGAGAAACATTTCTGGGTCTGATATGGGAATATTTCTTTGTAACATGTCAGATGAGGACCGCGGGAAGTTTAATTAACGTGGAATATTTTTCGGCGTCGCTGCATTAGCCCAGCACATGTGTAAATTAACTCCCGAGTGGAATGATTTAGACTTAGAAGAGCTCGCTCGGTTTAGATTACTCAAACAACATCAACGATTAGCTAAAACGAAGTGCTTGCTTCGCAAGCATTTTGAAATGCCACCTTCATGTAATACATGAATATTCAACCGTTGCTCCATTTCTAGCGTATTTATCATTAACGCTAGTAATGATGATTGGCCTGAAAAGTATTTGTAAATATTTGACTAGTGATTTCAAACTCCTCAATCCCCACTCAACCCTTTCACGATAGGTACTAGATGAAATTATGCAGTCTATTTCTATGTTCAAGGAGCACCAACTAAACTGTCCACACTACTTGAAATGCATGAACTCTCAATCCATAGAGAACAACCTGAAAGTTGGTATGATACGTGAGAAAACAGCTACATAGTACTGTAACCTTACGGTGTTTGAAATTGACTTAATTAGCTTTGAACTTCAGCTCCTCTCTCTGTTCCGCCTGTTGTCTCGCAGAAAAATCCGATACTCGCAAAATAATTTAAGATTGTTGAAATCACTGGAAAACGATCCAGGGGCCTCTGTTATCCAAACCTCTGCCCACTATGCTACCATAATCCTTTATCACATAAATATGACCAAAGAGGAAAATTATGCGTTCACGAAATCTCGATTTTACCCAATATGATGCCATGTCAAAATAAATCTGATGACAGTGTATGTGGATTAGATTCCCTCAAATCCCGTTTAAACGTTTATCGTTGCACAAAGAGTGTTTACCTCACCTTTTTGCTCTCCTTCAGTTACCCCAAAGTATGAGAAATTCGCATGAATGTCCGAAATACATGTATACGAGTACTCCGATGTGTAGGATCTAATGAGGAGATCTCCGGGTTCTTTTAGAAAAAAGGGTCGGAATGAGTAATGATCAGACATTTTATTTAATATCTTTATTATCGGTGGCCTGAGTGTTCAGTTTTAACGTTTCGCCTAGCCTCTGAGTCATCACCATTTAACCACCTTAAAGGTTGTTGCCGTCGAAACATTTTCGGCCTAAGATGTCCCAAACAAGACATTCAATTCCCCCGATTATTCCTTTTTATTTTCCGTGTTTTGTGTATATTGTCTCGGGTGTGAAGAAATAGACCCATGTTTCAGAAATTCTGCTTCGTTGCTGTGAAGCTTTGTTAAACACTCAATTGAAGCATCTTCACGACACTGGTTTTGCTCAAGTGTGAGCAAACGCGGCACCTATATTGCATACAGCTTTCTCATGTCCAAATTTTCAGTTAATATGTGATCTACCGCACTTTTTAAAATGCCTACTATGTCAGCTAGCTCGCACACTTTCAGTCGACGATCATCCAGTATCACTTTGTTGATTTTCTTCACCGTTTCAGGCGTCGTCACCTCATATGGTCGAGCAATGCGATGCTCGTCTTGCGGTGTGTAGAGCCACGTTTAAACTCTGCTACTCAATATCTTACTGTTGTAAACGAAGGAGCAGACTTACCCAGAGTAGAATCCAGTTCAGCTTTTATATTGGCTGGGCTGAGGCATTTCAAATAAAAGTATTGTATTACATAACGATGACCAATTTTCTCCATTTTCACAAATTCACTGAAATGTTTACTATTGATGGCTGCCAAACAAATACTAAACCGCGTAGCGTCTTCAAACTTGAAACACATGCTTTATAGATTGCATAATTTCTAAACCAGTGATATTTTTTAAACAACTTCCGCCATCTCTAGGTCAGACCGGGTACTTATGGGACCTCCAATTTAAATGGATGAATATCCATAAAAGCAATGATTGTCGCTAAATTCTCTCTCACTCCAGGTGTCTTCATAAGAATTGCAGTTTTAGTGTTCGTTAATTCCTGTTTCCTCAGCTCTTGCGGTCGACATTTTTGTTTTTTCAAAATCTACCGGTAACAGCTTGCTCTGGAAGTCTCTATCTGTTTACTGGGTGAATAAGATCTTGCAAACGTATTCATTCTTATTATTAAGTCCTTAATTTTTTATGCTGTTCCGAAAGTCTTGATTAACCAGGAATTTCAAAATATGAACTGCATAATTGAGCCGCACGTTATGGTTCGTAGCAAATTAGAATTTTCCCAAATACTTCAAGGTCAATATCAAATAATCCACGAGCATGGGTGGCGACAAGTTCGTTTTTATCTTCCAATTTTCTTTCTCCTAAGATGCCATTGGAGTAGAGCCAATAGCACGCTTATTCACGCCTTTTGAATCCTACGAAAAGCAGCGAGGTCTATGCGCATAATATACGACTTGAAAGCTTTTTTCCGTGCTCTTCGTAGGTAATGGACATGTGTTTCGGAGTCGTTGCACGTTTATGTATTCTCTCCTCATTTTTTCGTTAACTCTGCCACAAAACCAGCGCGTATGACAAAATTCGTTGGGTGGAAACTTTTCCGAATTGAAATAAACGTGCAGAACTTTTTTCTTTGGCACTTCCAGTTTTTACAACGTGCGATCCTGGTCGAGAAACTTCATCTCGGCTGCCAAAATTCCTTCAACTCTTCAGCTCATATCATCGTGTTTTACGGTCTCTTATTTTCTTTATTATTTGACTCAGAATCTATATTTCCACCCTTTCTAGAGATAGATTACATTTTTCACGGATCGTAAACGGATTTTCCCACAGATATCTCGGGAATTTATTTTCTCCTTAACCGGGAGGAGGAAATTAACTCACGAAGTCAAGGATGTTGACCAGTAAGCCCTTATCCGTTAGCTGCAATCGGCGAGAGTCTCGTAAAGGTTTTATTGCCTGAAAGTTGATTTAAATCGGCAACTAAAGCAACGACTTGCAGGGATACTTACAGATCCTGGGCGATCACTGAGCAAGAGTGGTAGCGAGTCGCCTAGGGCCAATATAATAAAATGAAATGGCTTCTACGTCGGCCATATGCCTTCAAACGGAATGTAAGACTTCGAGTATAAAACAGGATTATGGTGTCACATTCAAAGTTCGCCCAAACTAAAGAACCCTGTTTCTGCTGAAGGCACAATGGCGTTGAAATGATAACGCAATTTGACACTTGGAGTTTCTGAATAATCACCCTTATTATTCTATGATTAATCTAGCAGAAGGTTTAACTTATTTTTGGCAATATGTTTAATGCTATTGCGTCAATACGGTTGGAATATTTCAGAGACGGATTAAAAATTTTATTTATAATACACATTGTTGAATTTATTTAAATTTAACTCTGGTTGGAGTACTAAATAAATTGTATTTTACGGGAATGAATTACTTTCCATCATTTTGAGTGTTACATGCTATATTATAGTTGCATTATTCACTATTGACCTCCTATAAATTTATTAGCGCCAGATTCAAGGGCTTGTGTCTTAGGTGCAAATCATCAATTTTTCCATATAACAGAATAATTTTTAAAAACTTGACATTTTAAATATTTTAAACTAAAACGAAGGACCCATTTGTTTTACGGATGTTAAAACCTTAAAATAAATTTATTAAAAGTTTAATTTAAAATAACATGAATTTACTCCCAAAGTACTGGTAATTTCATGTTAGTTGAAAGCGCAAGACAGAATACTCTACTCTTGGAAATTATGTCCTATCCTCAAAATTATTAACTATCTTTCTGTAATGATAGAATATCTATGGGAAAACCTCATTATCCGCGGTTCCGGGTGCAGAGTGTAAGGTTTTAATTGCCCCCATAACCAGAGCTGGAGATAAACATGCTACGCGTCGTCGACGATATTGTAATGTTAGCAGAAAACCAGGAGGACCTTCAAAGGTCACCAAACGTTTTGGATCAAGTTCTACAAAGATACAACATGAACATAAACAAGGCGAAGACTAAAATTTTAGTATGTGGAAGAGAGAAGCGGAATACAGGAGTCACACTGAAAGGACAACAATTGGAGCAAGTGGATTCCTTCACCTTTCTCGGAATTACCATCACATGGGACGAAAGAAGTATCACAGGAATAAAGCGAAGAATGGCTGAAGCCAAGAGAGCATTCACAATGGAAAAACAACTTCTGTGTTCAAAGACCATAGAACTACTGGCGAGGAAACAATACGTGACAGCATTCGTATGGAGCGTGGCACTCAATGGATCAGAAGCATGTACAATCGAAAATGTAGACCAGAAAATACTAGAAGCCTTCGAAACCTGGTGCTGAATGAGGATGCTAACCATCAAATGGATGGATTTAATTAGAAATGAAGAATTATAGGGAAGAATATATGAAGAACGGACCTTTTGGAACACCATAGAGAAAAGAAGAACCAGCTGGATTGGCCACACCCTGAGACACAATGGATTCGTGGAGAATATATTATTATCATTAGGTAATCTACCAGTTAAGGTAGGTTTTGGATGGACACAACTACGAAATACATATTTTGTGGCTCTTAATAAAACACAATACAGCCACCTACACTGCATAAGATCCCTCTTCATCTCTGTGTAATTCCTTCGTCCCGTCCAACATCCCTATCTTGTTCCTACCCACACCTCGTTTGCCTAACATTCTCCCCTACATTACAGTCTTCAAAATCCCACTGCACATCAATACGCCCTTCATCCATTTTTCCTGCCTCCATAGGATTTCTCCCAACAAACCCCTCTCTACGCCCACCATACCAAATACTTCCTCATTTGTTTTCATCTCGGTCCATTTCATCTTCTCCATTCTTCTCCACACCCACATTTCAAAAGCCTCCAGTCTACGACTATTATCTTGTGGCCACGTTTCCGCGCCGTATATAACGACGCTCCATATCAAAGTTTTAAAGAGTCTTTTCTTAACATTCTTACTCAACGTCACTGTCATCAACTTCGTCCTCCTTGTGAAAGCCTCCTTGCCTAGCGCAATTCTTCTCCTCACGTCCCTACTACTTTGACCGTGTTGGTCCAAAATATTTCCAAGATATATTCTATTCTACCTGCTCTAGTTTTTGCCCTCCTATTTTTTTCTAGAAAATCGCATAACCTTTGTTTTATTAATATTGATTTTCATCCCATATCTGGTGCACTGGATTTCCAATTCACTCAGCAATACTTGCAACCCCTTGGCTGACTGACAAACCAAAGCTTGGTCATCAGCGAACCTAACTGATTTAACGAATTCTCCGCCTGATTGCATTCCTACCTCCAGTTCTTCCCATACCTCTTTAATCATTTCCTCTGCATACAGGTTGAACAGCAACGGTGATAATGGGCAACCCTGCCTTACACCTCTTCCTAACACTGCCCAACCGGACTCCCCGTTCCCCACTCGCACCTAAGCAGTCTGAGACATGTACAGGTTGGGGATTAGCCTCCTGTCGCTCCAATCTATTCCTATTTTCTGCAATATACTCCTTAGTTTTTCTCATTTCTCTCTATCAAACGCCTTTACGAAATCTACGAAACAGGCAAATGCGTCCTGATTGTATTCTATAAACCTCTTGATTAGTGATCTCATTACTACAATGGCATCACAGGTGCCTTTCGCCTTCCTTAACCCAAAATGACCATACCCGAAGAAATCATTTGCTTTGCTCTCCACCTTTTTGTTGATGATCCTGAGAGCCATTTTAGCTGACTGGGAAATAAAATTTATTGTTCTGCAGTCTTCATATGATGTAGCCTTTACCTTTATCGGAATAGGAACGAACATGTATCTCACAAAGTCTTTCCGCCAGATTTCTTCCATGCAAATGCCACAAATCAGTTCATATAGTGTTTTTACCATATTTTCATAAATCATTAGCAGTTCCACAGGTATGTAGTCTACCATAATGGCATTATTCGATTTCATCTCCCTTAATACTAATTCTCTCTCAACGTCGAGTATGCCTGGACCTAAGCTATCATCCTCTACGCCATGTTACTTACCTCTATGTCTAACCTTTTTGGCATAAGTCCTTTAGCGTAAAATTCTTCCATATATTCTTTCCATTTCTCTTGGATCTTTTTTATGTCTACTGTTATCTTACCCGACTTATCTCTAACTGTTGGCTCAGATAATTCCTTTTTTACTTCCCGATAGTGATTTAATCTTGCTGCATAGTACACCAATTTCACCCTTCCTCTGAAAATATTATATATCCGCGCACTGCGTTTCCACCATTAATAAATGGAGAATATAACCGCAGGAAAATACGAGGGAAAAGTCCCAAGGGGAAGGCCAAGGGATACATACATGGGACGAATAAAAACGAAAGTACACTGCAAAAAATACCAGGAAGTAAGCCAATTAGCATGAGATAGGGTAGGATGGACGGCTGCAGTCAAACAATCTAAGGAATAAACTACCAATGATGATGAACCAGAGCTGATGTATGGGTTCCATTAGTCTTGTATACCGTTCGTTTGCCGTAGCAGTAAGTGGCCGTGATGGGTGGTTTGGTGGAAAAAAGAGATTTAGGCTTTCTTGTGAGATTTTCAATTTTGTCGCCTTGAAGGATGATTCTGGTTTTCAAGGTGGTAGCTTTCCTGTATTACTGTAATAAATACTCATTTCATTTTCCACTCTTCATTGGACACCATTCTGCTGTTTAACGCTTAATTCTTAGATTAACCTTTATATTTGGACGAAAATGAGTTCGCTCAAGATTCCTCTACCGTTTGAGCGAATGAAAAACCCTATACCCTTGGTTCAGTCTGAGAATATTCTAACCGATAATTGAAAGTGGAGGAATAGCGGTAACATTCTTTTTAGTACCCTGCAAGCTAACACTAGGGTGTGCGGTATGGTGTTAATACGAGTCAGTAAATCGTACATACCAGGCTAATTTAGACCCGAATATGACCCTTCCGCAGTCGGGCAATGTTATTATGATTCCTTACCGTTCGTGGAAAAAATGGCATCTTAAATCTATCTGTTCTACACTTCATTTCCCAAATTTGATTGACGTGATATCTCCTAGCGCAGTCCGATGGGGGTTATAATACGTTGTCAAATCTCTGCTAAAAAGACATTCTTCCAATTTACGCAAGAGATTTAATCTGTAATTTAACCTTCGCACCGTGAGTGATTCCCGGCCAAAACCCTCCAATATTTTGGGTATGCCTCTATGTTTATCATAATAAAGTTTTACAAATCTAACTCCTCTACGCTGTACGCGATCTATTTCGGCAATCAATCCAACTTCGTGAGGATCCCACAAACTAGCAGCGTATTCTGTATGAGGCCTAACCTAACCTAACGACAGAAAACATTTCTCTTTGACGTTTTCATCAGGGCGTTAGGGTGGGAGTTACTCTTTTTCCAAAAATTTATGACAACGCCCTTGTTTAAGTTTAATTTTAAATTCCAAGTGTCGCACCAGTAATGTATAGCATTTAGGCCATCTGACAAAGCTGCTGTGTCCACAGGATCACGGATATCACGGTGAACCCCTGCATAATCGGCAAATAAACGTATCTTACTAGTGACTACGGAGCCAATGTCTTTCACATAACGTATGAATAAACAAGGCCCGGTAACACTTCCCTGGGGGACACCTGAAATAATTTCTACTGCATTTGAACTAACTTCATCTGTCACTACTCTTTGAACCCGACCATTCAAAAAGTCTTTCATCCAACCCCGGATATTTTTATCTATGCCATATGAATCTAGCTTTGTGAGTACTTTACTATCAGGTACTTTGTCAAAGGCTTTCCTTAAATCTTGAAAAACCGCGCTCACTTGAGCATTGCTCTCTCCTAAAATAAGAATATTATTAACAAAAAGCGCAAGTTGTGTCTTTCAGGATCTACCATTTCGGAATTAGTGCTGATTTTTCATTAATAACTCCTGACTCGTAAGGTTTATCACGATCGAATTAATATCTTTATGTCCCATAACCTTGTACGAAAAGGATTTGAGGGAAATAGATCTGCAATTGCTCGGTTCCTCCTTGTCTCCCTTTTTTAAATATTGGTCTTACGTTAGCCATTTTGCAATCTCTGGGAACCTTGTGATAAACTAGTTATTTCTTAGATATAATTTCTTGATACGTTGCAATTTTCGCTATGCGGATCCTTGATAGATCCTCGACACTAGATCCTTAGATATACGAGCAGGTATTTGATCGGGTCAATACATGAGATTTCAATTTTGGGCCTCTGTTGGCCGTATTGGCTTTATTATTTCTGACCTCATATATGGCACGATTAGGCAAACTATCGGAGACACTCGGTGAGAAATTAGTGAAGACGGTTGGAAAGAAGGAATTAAATAAGTTAGCCATTTCCAAACAGCTCTTTACTTTGTTGCTGTATCATTTTTGAGTGAATTAACTGTTGACTTATTTCCCTGAACTTCTCTGACGAATAACCAAAATACTTTTAGATTCTATTTCATATTTTCCGCCAACCTTCTCCTTTTGAATTCACTTAATGCTTTCCGTAATTCATTCTTGGTATTTGCCCTGAATATCTTATAAGAGATCCCATTGTTTTTGTCGCTAGAGATTTTACCCATAATATTTTTCATCTTGGCGTGACGTAGACTTTGACGTCGTAATGCCTTTCTAATGTCCGCGTTGTAACATTAATAATTCTCCATGCTAGCTTTAATAAATACACTGGCAGTGAACTTGTTGACTGCTGACCGCGTAATCTTAAAAAAGTGATTCCACGTATCCTGTCTTTCTTAAATTTTGCAAATAGACTCTGTAGCAAGCATTTTAACGATTATATTCCTCTTGAATGTAACAATTTCAGAGAGTAAAAATCATTCGCCTGATTTTTACACTCTGAAATTGTTGCATTGAAATGCACATTAGCGGATGACTCCGTTAAAAGTTACGGTTGCGGCAGTTTCTTTGGAATTTTATATTCCTCTCCTTTCAACAAGTAAATTTTTTATGCTTCTTATTATATGTATGTAATTCACGTTTTTGATTTGGGTATTTTCGTTGCTAAAAAATAGGAATATTATATGTAAGTAAAAGGACAAGTTGATGAAAAAGTTCAACGTAAAATAATCCAAAGCTATTCGCCGTTATCTTTGTCTTTATTCCCGTTTAAAACTATATGTGCTCCAATCAATAGAAGGGACATTGAAATCTCCACCGACTACAACGTCGCGATCATCGTACTGGAATGAGAAACCTTTGATTCGCTGATGTAATTCTAGTATTGAATTATCTTTTCCGCTCGGTTGTCTGTAAAATGCACATACATATATTCTTCTGGATTCAGTACATTTAATCGAGTACAAAACGCTTTACCTGGAGTATCCGCAGCCCTGCTGACGCAAGAATTTTTAACTGCAATAAAAGCACCGCCCCAAATTCTATTTGCTCTGTCCTTCCCTTGAACGGATACGGATTTTGGGAAAATTTCACCGTCGGCGATATCAGTGGATAACCAGCTTTCTGTCCCAATAATTGTATCTGCGCCTGTGCTTTGAATAAGGTATATACTGTGCGACTTTATTTTTTAAACTTCGGCTATTAACTACCATTACAGATAATGTTTCCTTGTCATTACAGTGTTTTTGAATTTTTTTACGAGGAAGGTTTCCTTATTAATATTGAATCCATCATAAAATTTTCCACCCAATGCTGTCTGACTCCTGCTAAATGAATTATTGCTAGCACTGTCCCTCACTTCATTTAAAGCTGAATAATTTAAAGCTAATAATTATAATAGATAAGCGTATGCATATATTTATATATTAGTGATTACACATGTGAGTATTAAAGCTCTTCACCCTGGCTGTTGGCGTTAGATCATATTACAAAAGCGCATGTGGTAGAATTCTGTATGGGGTTTTAAAGAAATATTAATCGAACTTATTTCCCTCAAAGTACATGCCTTGGCTGGCGACACACCTTTGCCAACGTTTCATCGAGCTCTCGAACCCTGTCTGGTAAGCCGCCTTAGAGATCCTCTTCAGGTCCGCCGTACATGGGTTAAATGAAAGAAGGGACCATTTGGTCTCAATTTCGCCCAAATAAAGACCTCTATCTACATGAGCTTTAATGTCCGCAATAGAGTAGAATCAGGGTCCTTTCAAGATTGATTTTAACCTTGGAAACATAAAGAGTCTGATGGATTCACGTCTGGAGAGTAGAATGGCTGCGGGATCACGGAAGTTGCGGTTCTGGCGAAAAACTCTGTTACGATCAGCGCTGTGTGAGCCGGCGCGTTATCGTGACGCGCGTCATGTCCAAAATGTCTGTCAAAATTGTCTGACAGGATCCAATACTAATGCTCACTTCCTCCACTATTTCCCTAACAGTTAAACGGTGATTTGCCCGCACCCAATCGTTCACCGATTCGACGTGGTTGGGTTTTGCCGACGTGGAAGGCCGCCCCGTTCGTGAATCTTAATCTTTCGTAGTTCTCCCCGATTTAAAACGACTGTACCACTGAAAACACTAAATTCTACTCATATATTTATTAGCAAAGGCTTGCTGAATCATTCCAAATGTCTCCGTAGCACTTTCGCCAAGTTTGAAACAAAATTTCAGGCACACACGCTGTTCCTCTAGCTGATTCAATGCTGCCGGTGCACGCGGCGACGAAGAGGTTAAGACACGTACTGCTGCTGCTGCGGAAAGACTTGAGGTAAATAAACGCAAAACCTCTCGTTTTAGCCGTCAGATGTGCCACTAAATGGTGCACTATGTTTTGTTTCGATCCGTTGGACGGGTTGCGCAGAATAAAATCAGTCCTGTCGTTTTTTGATCATACCTTGTACGGACATGGCCACAGCTGGGTTTGACAACACTGCTTGAATCGCATGTGAGGCGGTTTGAGGAGTTATGGTTGTGATAGCACAGACGAGCAGGAATAAGTCGACTTTCGTAAGCAGGATCTTTCGCAAGCGTGGCTGGCTTTGTGGCTTCAGTTAGCCTGGTCACCCCCTGAATCAATTATGGCACCGCCAGCATTTTTTAGGCTTTGGACGGCCCTTAAAGCAACCGACAGAAACCCCTGAACCACCGTTGCAACTCCTATATTTGACGACAGCCTAACTCTTACGAAAAAAAACAAAATATACGAATAATCATTTTTTACTCACAGCAAATGCGAATTACTTGGAGTCCCTAGTTGGCTTTAATGGCGTATTTATGGCCCCTGATATTTTAATATCGGTGTGCCCAGAAAATGGTAAAGCCATCCGTAGTGAAACAAAACTCAACGAAATTTCGCGAGACTGTGTATACATGCCTATTCGATTTAGGCCCGATAGATAAACCTATTTATTTCATACTTCTGAAATAAATGGTGGCTTCGTAAGACAGAGAAGCTCCTTTCATAAATCTCCCACCGCCCTCGACCGCTCTTTATTCAGGCCGCAATTAACTGCGTGGGCGACACTTCCGTGGAACGAGGCTGGAGTGGTGGGTTGGGGGAAGTCCCTTTTCTCGGAAGAGGAATGTTTTTTGTGAGCTGTCTCTTTCGGTCCGTATTTTGCCGGAGGGCGTTTCTTGCAGGGGCGCGCATCAGAGAGAGAGAAAGATAGAGGAGAATCCCAAGGAGAGAGCACCCCTAGCTTCTTGAGGAAGCCGTGTCTCCCTTTCCCCACTTCCCACGTAAGGGAGTGGCAGGTCTGGGGTGGCCATTCGTTCTGTATTGCAAAGGACTCTTGTATTTTTTCCCATCGATTTATTTTATCCCTCTTCGAAACAAAAAGAAGCAAGTGGCCTTTTGACCTCCGCCTTTTTGTCAGTACAATATTTTTTAACCTGTAACTGGAGGAAAATGTGGTAATTTTACGGTTATGATTTGCGATCAGCATGGTAAAAATTCTCATATAGTTGTATACGCAAAGAAAATGATCGAAGTACATAAAATGGTACATAAAAATAGCTCAATCTTTGATTATAAAGGCATCCTGTACTATCATAAAGATCTGAGTAACAGGCCACCTAGCTATTAGCCGAAAAACAATATTCTTGGACACCTAGTGTTACATTTATTGGTATCGATGGATGAGACTAACCCTTTCCGGCATATGCGAGCGTCATTTACCATTTACTCATTTAAAGTACATATCGTACACGGTGTGGATGACATAATGAGTGTAACAGGCGACGTACACGCTTATGTTTTGAGCCTCATTCCTTGAATGAGGTTACCTTGAAACTATTAGAACATATTCTGAAGATTAATGGCTAATACTTGCGTCGGTAATCATCGTTATCGATTTTTTATTCCCTCAAGTTCTTGCATGTTAAGCTTTCGATATCATTTCTCACGATTGAAGGCGCACTTCGTCGTTCTCTGTTGTTAAACCTTGTGAAACCCCTGTAGACATCCTACATTTTGACCCATAACGGGAATAGCGGGAAATAAATCGAACGGATAAGTAAAAATGTGGTTTTCCCTCTCCAAATTCCCAATGTGTATAAAATTGATTTTTTATCATAACATTTCTTATGCATAGACGACAGAATTTACTTATGTGAAATGGTACCTCTTAGAAAAATAATAAATGGAGTTGCTATAGCATTACGTTTCGCAAGATTGTAATATAAAAGTGCTCACACATAATCAAATTTGATGCCAACATGCTAAATAAATCTGGGTCTAAAATGTGTACCATAGGATAAAATAATGTTGAGGCGTGTTTCATGTGCATTAGAATTCTGATCCATATCATTTTATGACTTTCTGGACAATTAAACTTATAAAATAGCAGTGTGCATTATTATTTTATGCAGAGTTTTCCTTGTCTTTAAAATTTATTCTTCAGCCACCGTTTAAAGCAAGGCCTTTCAGGTATACTATTAGGCTCTTGCATTTTAGAGCGACTTTGCCCGTGTGGTAACTTAAGGAAAGTAATAACATTTTAAAGCATTATTTATATCTTCGTTTTATGAGCACTATGAAATGTTTTCCTTCTTGTTATATTCTCGTGATAGTAAATGGAGGTTATAGCCGCCAGAAACTCGCATGAAAGCAAGAAAGCTGCCTATTTGAAAAACATGGCATTTAGTTACGCTATCGATCGTATTTCTCCTAGATACTTTGCTCTGTGAGAGCCATTTTCAGAGAGAATCGTGGACGTTAAAATTGGAACTGTATCTCTGCAGGCATGACTGGAATGCGGAACACTAGAAGACCTTTTACTTTGGACAGACATATCAAAATTGTTACTTCGGTAGGATATCTGTAGCGCCTTGGGGCACGTCCTGTTACGGAGTGTTGGTGCGCAAGCTTGCGCATCAGTGGCAGCGAAACACGAATTTCGACTTCTTGCTTATGAAACGGAAAAATGAAAGAACGTATCTCTTTCTATGGAGAAATAACATTGATATCTGTGAGTAGAGATCATGATTTCTACAGGAGAAATAACCGAGCCATTTTTTCATCTTCCGTCACTACTATCCTCCGAGGGAAAGGTTAATGTCTTCCGGCATTCGATCTGTATTAGTATAGTTCATGGGATAATATATACGCATCATTTTTAAGGGGTCGTATTGAAGCTATGTAACCATAAATCAATAGCCGTTTGGGTTCCAATCATAATGGGTTTCCCAAAAGAACTTCCAAATGAATCCCGCCAGAGATACCGAATAGGAATATTCCTGTGAATCATATTCCATTGCTATCCATATCCATTTTTTCTGTTAAATCAATATCCATTTTTTATGTTAAAATTCTTTCCAAATTATTGGGACTTTAAATGAAATCATTTATCTGTTCTCACATCCGTCATTTTGTCGCACATTCATTTATACTTTCGTTAATACGAACTACCGCAAACAATTCCCATTACACTCATTCGAAAAACGTATTTGTGTTTATTGTATCATTTTTGGCTAAGCTCGAATCATCAAACCTAACCAATTCATGAAACAAAAAAATAAATAACCAAAGTTACTCCGAGAAAATTTATTTGACTTTCATTCAGCATTGAGCAATCAAAGATATTTTATATCATGCGAAGGTTACGTGTGTCGTTTAGTTCAGGTGACAGTGGTTTCCGTGACATCACAGAAGAATTTTCGTATCCGAAACATGAACACACCATCTGGAGCGCCGGAGAAACCCAATGGGTGCAGTGAAAATCCAAGAATCATTTTACCATAACATATTATACATCCCGGAAGCCTTGTGCTTGGATGACTTTTTGTATTTATTAGAGAGTACATCGGTCTCACTTCCTATAAATAACGATTTGTTAAATTTAAGGCCGATACACATGAATAATTAGTCGCTTTAAAGGAAAAACGAGAACGATAAAAACTGTTATTATTTATTTACACAATTACGTTGTAATTAGCCGAATTTCCTGGTGGAAACGGTCAAGTTAGGTCAAAGATAACTCTTACAACGAAAATTATATACGAACACATAAAAACAGATAAGAGACAAAATATTTTTACATAATGACACTTCCACATCACATACGAACAAACTTCCACATCACATACAAAATGCCGTCCACATCACATACAAACAATATCTTCATAACTACAGAAGTTTATTACCCAGTGGCTGCTTTACATTTCAACTTAAAACTTCTAAAATCGGATGGAAAGGGCTCAAACAAACCTCCAGGCAGCTGGTTCCAATCAATAATAGTTCTATTTAAAAAAGAGTATTTTTTCTTATTTGTTTTGCTGACTATGCTGACTGACATATTGTCAAAACACAATGAAACTCATGTAGAAAACTGTAGATCTATCAGTATTTGCTCGTGTTTTTTTTGAATGGATATAAATGTTCAAAATGAATCCTTCCTTTCAAAGGAATATTATTGCAAAGTAGACTAAAGCTTGCTGAATTCCTTAAGCTGTGAATGAATATCAACACTTTAAGGTTTTATAGTCACTAAATTTAAATGAATGCTTTATGCACTAAAAATATTTTTATGAACTCCCTGAAAAAGAGTGTGGCAATTGTGACAGAGAGGTAGATGGAATGAGGGAATCATATTTGTATACAACTGGTGTAGGTAGGGAATATAAATGAATAAATAACGGAAAAAAATTGGAAATTGAGAGCAATATTGATATACTTTCATAAACTTCCGTATTCAGATCATTTAACTTTGGAAATGTTTTATTCCTTATTTGTTTGGAAAAAAGGAAATCTATCGCTTAATTTACAAGGAATAAATTACATTTTCTTTGAGTATCCTCGATTTAGTTTAGTCGTACAGTTCAATGGTGTCCAACTGGCAGGGCACTGAATGTTATTTGGGTTAGGAGTGATTGACTGGGTGAAAATATTATTAGTTATTTCATTTTATCAATAGGAATTTGAATGGTATATAAGTTAAGGGATTTAATCTGATAAAAGTTTAGGGGAATCAAAATTAAATTTTACTCTATCCGGGTAAATTCACATAATTATGCCCTCAGGCCTACCTCGACCCACAACCTTTTAATCTACATATATTCACATAATACGAGCTCGTAGCCTGAAAAGGCATGTTGCAGGGGGTGTTAGGGTACCAGCCATACAGATACTAATAGTCCATGCATGTATCTTAGTATATATTTGCTCATATTCGCAAACTATGGCATGCCTACACACATACACAGCCCCATAAAAATCATTCAATATTTGGTGTGCATTACTAAATCATTGAATTTTGGTCTTTAGGTTAAGTTACTTGGGTTTGATTGTTTAATTTTCCAGTAGCTGTGCGAGGGACAAACTAGCACTCTTTTGGTAACGGCGATTGACTCTAATTTTCAACTTTAAGTTGAATCTATTATAACGCACCAAGACAGAATAAAAAATTTGCGTTCCCACATAAAATCCTGTTTCCACAAAACTTTCCTGTGGAAACGCAAAGTCTTTGATTCTTTCTTCTTGCATTACAAATGGATTTCCACAAAGTATCGGCCTCAAGCATCTCTCAAATCAAATTGAATCTATCAATATAATTTGCAGCCATATGATTCCCATGGTGTCACAAGAAAATTCAGGTGCCCTATATTTTTCTCAAAGATAAATTGAAGTGCTCGCTCTCTTCGTGAATGAAGTCTTCCAACCAAATTACTCCTAAATGTCCGTTATGTTCACTCTCCTCATAGCAATCGCAAACAAATCTGGTGGATATTTTCCTTGAACCCTTTCTAGTTCCTGAATGAACGTTTTTTCCCACGGATCCTGAATAATATCCGAAAATCCCAAACGTGGTCTAACTAAAGCTAAGTAATACGTATCACTATCCTCCATATTTTCATACGTGTCTAATGAAATCTAATGTAAATAAAGCCGACCGGAACATTCTTTTGATAATTGTGCCTCATAAAAGGTTTGAGGTTAGTGTATTCCCCAATTCTTTTACCTTTTCTGAATTCAATCCCAACTATTTTACAGTTCCGTCTTGTTCTTCCTGTCTTTGAATTCAGAACTCCAGAGTAGTAACTTTTCTTATATTAAATTCTAACACCCCAACCCTAACTATTTCATTAATTTTAACTTATTACAAATGTGATAGCCACTACATCTGTGAATATTACGAGATGCATTGTAACTTTTAACTATTCGCTCCATTCAAAAATTAAAAACTCGTAATAAGATAAGGCTAAGATGAAAACAATATATCCCCGCAGAAGTGTTAATATTTACACTCCCTAGTAGAAAAAACTTAACTTATGAGAATTTTGATTTATAATTGTAGAGTTTAGAGTAAGGATTATTTTTAAATGTAATAATTGAGTGTCAATATTTATTGGTCTGAATGTGTCACATATATGATTGTAGTTTTATTAGTTGGACTCATTATTTCAAAATTTTCGAATTGAAAAGTTTCATTCGAGACCAAAACATTAGTTTCAGCATTATTCAAGTTTCTTTGTCCATTCTGTCCGGTAACATACATGTATTTAAGAGTGTGAAACGTTTTTTTACTCCGGCTTATGTAATGTAACGTAAGCCGGATGATACGTATGTTTACCTGCATACTAAAACAGAGATTTTTGCTGAATCATATTATTAAATCGCAATGTTTTGACGTATAAAACGCAGTGAAGAGACCGCTGATATAGCACGGAAATATTTGTAAGAAT
Organism: Hetaerina americana; assembly: GCF_022747635.1. Taxonomy (NCBI): domain Eukaryota; kingdom Metazoa; phylum Arthropoda; class Insecta; order Odonata; family Calopterygidae; genus Hetaerina; species Hetaerina americana. The sequence goes on along the minus strand of NW_027286985.1, from coordinate 62,704,075 downwards.
ATTCAAAAGAGAATTTAATAAAGGGCTTAGAATTTTTCCAGAAAGTTCATATAAAGGAGAATGGTTGGAAGGAGAGTGTTGAAGGGCTGAAAGTTGAAAAAAAGTTCTTATAGTTTTCCTCAATTATCGCTGTAAGTAAACTTTACCCTGGAACAGTTTTTCTTACACAAAAACATTCAGAAACTCTCCATCATAAAGTTATTGATACGCCTTTTGTGCTTAACTTTCCAACATGCTGCACTCCTTCCACTCCCACCCTATTCTCCTAGTTTTCCGGACCAAAGTTTCAGCATAGTTTTTTCGTATATGTCTTCAACCATCCGACTGACCATATGATCTTTCGAGGAAAAAATAAGAAATCAATTTATATATACATCTCTTATAAGAAATCAATTTTTCAAAACATACTGATAAAATATTTATAGTAATTAGTGAACTTTTCGCTTCCTGTCAGACATTTTCATAATTGTGAATCTTAGATATACCCAGAATAATGAAACCAGTCATCTTGCAGGTGCATAAAAAAGCTATCTTAAAATAACGGGCGTAGTAATGGTATCGAATACATCTTTGGATGACGATGTTGCGCTGTTCTCTTAGCTTATGCTGCGTAATAATGGATCGACTCTCGCGGGCACATAAAAACCAATTTAATTCAACCACTGAATTTTCAATAGTCAAAACATGGAAGGCGAGTGTATGACAGCCAATTTATCGTCCTCGTCGTCACTTCCACTTAATTTTTATATTTGCTGCGTGTCCAAAGAATATATGCTTTTGCGGGAATTCAAGGAACTAAGGTGCGCCCATGGCCGCTATGTATTCCCCTATTTTTTGCGCACGCCGACGTTTGGCAGTGCAGGCCAATGACGTGTGTCAGCGATGAAATAGTGGCGTAGCCTCCCAAGCTTAGGTTTTGCTTAGTTGTGCATCCTCAAGTGATAGAAAAAGGGGAAAACCAACCGCAGAGGAATATGCCGTTCTTCCATGTTCACCCCTTTCCGCTCTCTACATCGTTGCAGTTGACCGAATCTTACAGGATTAGTAATGCCAGTGTTCTTACAGCATCTTGATCGTGAGTATTCTTATATTAATAGTGCTGAGGGAAATCTTAGGTCTATGGTTTTTAGGTTTTTAATTCGTTAAAAAACCTCATTAGACCTGCGATTAGCATATTTAATGCCCTTTAAAAAAATAATGTTTATTCCAATATGGACAATTTATATATTGGCCCAATTATATCGAAGGATATTTCAAAATATTCAATTTCCATGAGGATCCTTCGGTAAGACCTAAATGGAGAGCCAATTTTTTGCTTTAAATGTTTTTCTACAAACATCTTAGTAGTTAAATCCCAATTTAGAAAACCGTAGAAAATTTATGGCTAAAACGCATAATTTTCCTTTGATTAAGAGACATAAATGGTTACCCATTTTTTGGCGTAATCCTTCTCCATCAAATGAAAAGTGGGTGTTTTACTTTCCACCGGATAATAAATTGAATCCTGGATCATCATCGTTGTCATTTTACATACGGTGAAATAGTAATTTTTTGAAATGTAATTGAACTCTTTATTCCTAGAAATTGTTGGAGATGCCACAAAATGCCCAAAAATAGAAAGTATTTAATAAGAAAGAAAGGATAAGATATAAGAAATTTAAGATATAAGAACTTTTCTAGCATGGTTATCGCTTAAAATGGTAGCAGTTCCTTTTTACCTAACTTGGATCCCCACATTAGTTAATTTTGGCAGCATGCACTGTCTAAAATCATTTTTAACATTTTCTCATGCAAATGAATAGCATATTACTGCGTGTATACACTCAAAATAAATAATATTGTATGCACATTTAGTTCTTCCTACTTGATCGAAGACTTGAGTCAAAAAAATAAGGAAACAGAAAGAAGTTACATATTTCTGTAAAATATTTCAAGTAGTATGAATACACCATATGATAAAAACTAAAGTCAATCACACCATCCGTCATTATGAACGTTAGATAAGTGAAATGAGAAGGCAATACACGCTAAATTTCAGTTATCCAGCGTGGAAGTGGTAGTGAAACATTGAACATCGTATTCAAGAAAAATATTGTCGTTGGCAGAGGTATTGCCGTTATGATAATTTCATGCATTACAATTTATACCCTATTACCATAATAGAAATTCACGTTTATGGTTGAATTGAATTTAATACTTACCCACCAAGTGATGTGCTCATTTGGAAAACTGCTCCCATTGGAAGAATTCAGCCACTGTGCATACTTTATCATCTTACCCGCACGAATGTTTCCGGAAGATTTACGCGAAGACCCACTTATGCAGAGGTGGCGTCATTAACCCAAATGAGAATGCTAATGACTTAATACGTGGGTGAAGAATGAATTTTTTTAGTAAGTATGAAGTAAGACTGATACTCGAGGAAGGATGAATAATGTTCTAAGGCGAGAAAATGTGACGTAAATGTTCCGCATCCATAAATTAGAATAATATCTTAAAACCCTTCATTTTTATTTTATAAGTCGGATGTAAACATGACTGCTCATTTAAGCTTTATTCAGTATTGGTATTAGGAAATACAGCCAACATTTGAGCATTAAGAATGCTTTTAGGAACGTAAACGGTAAAATCTTGGAATTAAACTAAGTTCTGTGACAAATGTAAAAAAAGTTACCTTGTAAGCAATGATATTATCTCTATTTGCCACTAGTATAAAATTCGTGTTCCAGCTGAGTAAAATTCCGGCCCGAGCAATATTATACCAGTAGAGTGGATACTGGGGTTACATGCCAATATTATACTTTCGATTAGACAATCAGTTTAGCATGGCTAAATTGATTATTAATATTGACTACTCACTTTACTGTTTTGAGAAAGCTTACCTTTCAAACGCGTGTATTAAATATTCTAATTATGTTTATTATGCTGATAATGCCTCTTGCATTCCCTCTTCAACAAAATTATGGACAAAAAATTATTTGAAAAGATAAAAATAATATTTGCTCCTCCGAAATTGATGGGCTGGTTTATTAATGCATTCGTACGGAATCGGGTACATCAAAGTGTATAAAGAATATTAAGCGCGCATGCAACGCAATATTACTGGTTAAGAGTTGTGTAAAAGTGTGAAAATTTTATAATTTTCCTAACCTTTGTAATTCTTGTGGCCATGAGAACCCTGACCATATATTATTTTTCATTTTCACCACGTATCGTATAAATGATTGGTGTTTATTCGATCGTTTGTATTAACCCATTCGTTCATGCACTCAAGAGTTTTTCTATTCTCACACTATTTCCTAAATAGGTAGGTAATCACATCAACGAAATACCATCAAGCGTAATGATGGCCGATCATCGAGGGGGAAAATAAATATATTTTCGTCGTGGGATAAAATATCTCCATGCCCTTCACCAATTTGGTGGAAATTCCTTATCTCCACTTCCAGGAAAAAAAGCTTTAAGCCTAGGCAAGTGGCGCAGAATTCCCCTTGGCGAGGTTTCAAAGCGTGAAAGGGAGCCGTCCCAGACACACTCCCATCGCCCTTTAATAGGGAACGACGGGCGACCATCGTCGTCGGGGGATGGTCTCGGGCAAGGGCTGGTAGGGGGCGCTGGGAGGGTATCCATCAGGGGCGTCGATGGAATCGAACTTCGGCACACACCTATGGGATGAAATTTTCACTGTCGGAATGGCTGGGAAAGTAAGAAAAAACCCTTAAAAGTACTTGAGAAGGAGAATGTCCCGGAGGAGAAAGGAGGATGGGAGTGTTTTGGTTGGTTTTCGATGTGATTCTAGACTGCCGTGGGTGAGAGGGATGGAGCCTTCGCAAAGACGGAAGGTGGCAACAAAGCAGACGAAAAATCTAGAAGTTTGCGACGATCCCAATTGGAGATTCGCTTGAGTTTCACGCTGTCCCTAAAACCCGGTTCGATACTCTTATCCCCGCATACTTTCGTTCTTTCCTTTCAGTGCCTCAGCGTTTTCCTTCCTGATTTGGATTTTACGTCAACAGGGTGTATTATAATTTTTCGATTGTTTATTTTTGATTCCATTGAATATGCTAAATTTTTGAATATTTGATAGAACGACACTGCACTTATCTAAAAGGATACTTTTTTCTAGTGAAATTAATTCTTACATCTTCTTAGAAATACCTTTTGATTTAAAATTAATTATCAACGTTATTTTCATTCTCAGATCACTTGCGTCCTCAGACGAAAGCTTCCTTTATTATTGCTAAGCATATGTTTTTCTGCTGGAATCTTTTTAAGGAAACATTCGGATTATTTTATGAGAAGAATTCTTCTTTCTCTTGGGGTCGCAGTGACAGTTGCCATCGAAAATAAAACGAATGAGTAGAAAATGAAATGAATATATTTATTCTCTTGGTCATTTACTGCGTGAATCAAAATTTAATTTCATGACGAAAAAGTTACCCTCAGGACATATGAACTTATGCTAATCCTCTAAAGCGAGTTTCTTCTATTTTGGAAAATTGAATTTGAGGATGGGAGAAAATAAAATGAAAACTGTTCGTTAAAGGTCTACTTCCGACCCAGCAGAAGTTGTAGCTCGATCCGAAGTATTTTTATTTAAATCATTCTTCTCTTCTATTTTATATTCTTCTTTTTGATCGCTTTTAAAATATAAATTTAATTAGTTGGGATAATTCCCGATTTTAAAGAAGGGTTTTTAACAGCACCGAGGGAGGTCATGCGAGCCCTCGTAAAATCAGCGCTCAGTTCACCAGCAAACAATGTTCAAACCTTGTCTGACACACTTCTCTCATGTTCCATAAATTTTCTCCCTGACTTCCTGCCTCCGCTTACATCTGTCCTGGCTCATAAAATTCACCTCTGACCTCCGCAGTCCCCACTTTTTGCCACTCTTTGGGCTACGTTTTCCCAATCATTTTCTCTTTTAATGTGGTTCTTTTATGATAATTAAACCCAAAATACTTACCCCAGTCGTTCACTCTCACTCTTATTGCCTATTCATCGTGACAAAATGATTTTATTTTCAAATTGTCCATACATCTCGTTGGAACGATTTCCTTGAAGCACTTTCTTTGGTTTCATATCCCACTGTGAGACTATTTTGTCTCATAATTTTTTCTGCTATATCAATCTAGGTGTCTCTCTCAAGTGGAAAACATATCAACTATATGATAGAGGTAGTTTCAGTGAAAATTTTATTTAATGCAATCTCTATGTTATTTTAGTGCTAAAAATATTCCATTGGGAAATCAGCCTCTTTACACGGCCATAAAATGTATAAAAGATCTCAAATCTATTCTCTCTTCCTCACCTACTGAGATGGTTTTCCCAATATAAGAACACCAACTTTCAGAAGTCAAGGGCTGCATGTTTTTAATTAAGTGTATGCCTTGAGTTAACCCAGACTCTTTAGGTCCTGGCGAAACCGATGATAGGCCGGGTATGACTTCGAAAGTGATCATTTCGTTGGGAATACACACCAAAAATAGATGTAAACTATATTACATATGTTGACATTCAGTTTCATAGGAATTCTAGTTTTAATTATTGAATATATATCGAGTATTCTTGATAACGCTACTATTATTAAAACATAAGGTTTTTTCATGACGTACAAGTTGAATTGAGTGTGAAGTTCAACTCTAATATGGTAGTTTGAGGAATCTAAACAAGAGACAAAAATGATATGGTCTCTCGTGAAATCTATAACTTTAAAGCCGCACGAAAGATAAGGTTAAGGGAAAAGAAAATGCTCTTTCGTAATATTTCCGATTTTTGTGCGATCAAAGTGTTTCATTTAAATTCGAAAAAGAAGATTCTGTCGATACATTTACAATGGCATAACTTCACGTAAGAATCGAGTGATCGGCATTGACAGAAACTTGAAAAATTATTACATTCCAGAAGGAGGTGTTTGAGTGTAGTGCACGATAGTCAACACAAAAAAGGAAGATGAAAGGTTATTTTTATTTTTCATAGTTGATTTATAATTATTCTGTAGAGATTAATGTGAAAATTTACTTTTCTGTCCGTCTACTTTATTAAAAATATTTGCTCAGATAATTTTTTTCTTATGAAGTAAAAATTTATGCTTATGAAGTAAGATCTGGTGCTTTCCCGGCGTATTTTTTTCATGAAGTTTTCTCGGGAAAAAATGCTTTTGCCGTAATATATTGAACATTTGATAACCAATATTACTGCCATAAAAAATTTTAATTTACAAAATTTAATTAAGATCTGTAGATTTTGATTGATTAAGATCTATAGACTTGAATTAAGTCGAGAAAAATACTATACCTCTAACTGCACTGCGACTATTACCTTATGTTCCTAACAGAGTCAAAATACTGACCACAGATTTACCAAATTATGCACCTTAACTTAACTCCAGCACTCTTGTTTGGGATAATGTCATCATAAATTTCGCAAATAATTATCGTAAGTGCTTTAAAAATTGCAATATATTTAGAGTACTTGTTTCTGTGGAAGACATTTTTATGAATCTCGTTTATAATACTTTACAATCCATTCTTGTTAAATTTGTGGAAATTGCATTATCCTAACCCCCTCTTAGAATTTTCTCACTTTTTCACAAATTTCCATTTTGTCTTCTCGAAACATGTGCTCATATTGCTATTGTGCCTTGGAGCCTTTAAAAGCATGGTTAAAGAAAGAGAAAATAAGGGTGATAGGAATGGCAATAGCTCATAAAATATATCTTTTAATTAAAAATTATAGAGAAATTCCTAATTTTCCAGGTTTGAAATACTTCTCCATGGCTGTCAACAATATACCGATATCTATCACAAAATAATACCTGTATGTTAAGAAACGCTTGAATTCTATAAGGCCAGCAACATACATGGCAAGCTATTACTTTATCCTAAAAAAATACCATTTTACAGTTTTTTATGTTAAAGTTGTCACCGGACCTTTGAACAATAAATTTCCAAACTTTCTGGATTAAATAAAAGTTATCCGTAAGCTTAAATTTTGGCTAATTGCCAAGATCGCCAAATATGTGTTATAAATGAGAGGTAAAATTAAAGCAAAATGTTTTTGAGATGAAAAATAAATATCATTGTTAGGGCAAAAATGCTAATTGCTTGTTTGAATTCGTAATCATGAAGTAGGACGCAGGAATCAATTCACTTTTCATTTGTAAATAACATTGAATTTTAAGATAGCATTTACAATTCTAATTGTATTACAATTTGCGACATTTTTTCGTTGAGTGATTGTTTTGGATCATATCATTACTCAAGGTTCAGAATTTCAAGACGATCATTGCTGAATCATTAAGATTGAAGAGACCACAAAGATTGCATAATGTATTCTCATGTGAACAAGGGTAATCCCTATAAAATATGAATTCACTTGAAGGGTATTTCATCGGAGCCCTGATTCACGAAACTTACATTGGTACAATGCCGTGCAAATTCATATAATATATGCCATTCATAACTTTTTTTCTATATTACCAGTTCATGAGCATCATAACGCTGTAATTGATATTTTTATTCATTAGAAAGTGATTTACATGAGTGCAAAAATACCCGCTTTTTAAATTGTGCCTTTCATCTCATTCATTGTCTGTTTAGTTTTTCTCCCAGGATCTTTAAACTTCATGCCTGCTCTCTTATCTGGTTTATTATTGCGTTTAAAGTTGAGACCTTTCGAAAATGTCGTTACAACTGAAGTAAACGTTACAACTGTTACAGTAAAAGTTACAACTGAAGTAAATACCCAACTCGAACCAGTTGTGGTGACAGGCCCGCACAATTCTTTCAGTTTTATTTAAAGTCTCCTTCTTGCCTAGCTGACCAGCGCTCGTGAGACGTCTAGTAGAGCAGTCGTTGCTCCGAGCCTTCTTATGCATGCCACCCGCAAAGTTTAGGAGACCTGCGACAGATACCCACTGCGTACAAAGGTTTTTATCCAATCCTGAAGTTTGTATTAATTTTGTCTACATAGACATATGCACAGTGTTCATTTTTCTTTTTAACCGCTGAGGTCGCTCTGAAAAATAATTTTACCCACTCTACATTTCCACTTTAGGGAGTCCATTTTGAATGCCTGAATACAGGGATAGCTCGACGACTTTGAAGTAAAACCTCATGTCGGCGACTTGAGTCGTAATTTCGTAAATGCCTCGCATCTTACTGCAGGACATGGCATTTGGATCCATACGAAATGTGCGGTAGCTTTTATTAAGTTGGCCGAGGGGAGGGAGGGAATATCTTTGTTAAGTGTGTTCCGTCGGTATTGCTTTGAGATTCTAAACTCTGAAAAAAACCTAAAATATGTGGCCTGCGTCGTCAGTGGGACTAGACCAACCGCTAGTTCTGCGCAATAAGCCTCCGCGAATTCACTAAATTCAAGTCGCAAAGTTGAAACGCGGAAAGGTAGCCACAGAGTTTACGGGTAAGTTTTACGAAATCTTTTCGCATCTACTATGGTAGGCTATTGTTGAATGAACTGAATTTTTTCCAGTTTTTTCTTGCCTTTTCGGAATTAAACTTTGTATTCATTTGTTATAATGATATTTCACATTTACATATAGGACAACTGTCTGTAAACCGGGTAACACTTTTTAGGTCTCGTTTTCTTCATTTAAATTTTAATTAGCCTATGCGTGTATAAAGGAATCTTAAAGGAAATGACAAAATATAGAGCTATGCCGCATAATATTTTGGTATTTTTATATATATATATATATATTGTGGTATTATAATGGCAATAGATGTTGAATTGGTAATAATAAATAAAAAATAGAAATAATAGATTTGACCATGGAAATAAATCGATTAATTTAACTTTTGCCATTGCAATTCATCGCTCCTTTTAATATTAAGTTAACACATAATTTAGTTTACGATAAAATGATGGTCAACAAAATTAGGAGCCCCTAACGTACCCTTTATACCCAAAAATCATCACTATATCCTTTTACATTGGTAATTTCTGATGGATAACTTGATCTAGTCATAATTTAATTTTTTAAGAAAACGATTTTATGGATTAACATAATAGAATAATTAATAAACATTAACCTATGGTTAAGTCTCATAGTTTATGAACTACCCCGAAAGTATTTTATATAAGGTACTTCAATTCGAATATTTGAGCGACGTTCACTATTGTAGAAATGTGCAGTCATTTCCAGAAGCTAAAATTGTATTCTGTCATTCATTAATGACTAATTTGAAATACCTACCGTATTCATTATTTTTCTTGAAATTTTAATGGCTCATTTAACTTCATAGGATTTTTCCATTTTATTTATTTAATTCACGAGCAACACTGGTTAAATGTCAATGCTATTGCCATATCAATTTAGTGCGTATTAGTGGATATCATCTGTAGACGTTCGGCGTCTAATCCTCCTATTTTTCTAGCTATTATCCTTAATAAAAGCAACCTTTTCCTCTGGTATACTATTTAGCAGAGTTGACTTTAAACAGGATCGTCTCTCAAACAAAGTTTAATATTTCAAAACCAATTAATTTTCAACATATTTTAAAAGTTTGTAAAAATGGATATTTAATTACATTATTCAAAATATTTTCATTTTTTAGTTGAAACGAAAAGCTTCCCATGATTTGCTTTTTTAATTTAAAAATAAAATTGAATATTGATTATTGTCACGAAATATTTATGTCAATATTTTTATTCCCTCTTTGATGTTTCATTTCATTTTATTTCTCTTACTGGGGAGTTCACTCTTGCCTACTTCCTAATCACTCTTTAAACGCTCAGTAAATGATTAAGTTCTGCAGGGTTGGTACAGATATACACCATTATTACCAATGTTAGTGATGGAGGAATTGATTTACCGGAAGAGGTTAAATTTACGGTTCTTTCAGCTTTTTAGGCACTAATGGTAGGTCACGAAACGTTTATTGCCATCTGTTACCTCATTTCATAGCCACACTGAACTCCTCTCACGAATCTTCATTAGCTGGTGTCCGTCAGCGCTGAAATGCACAACATGCTACTTGCAGAGTCAGAGGCTTTTGAGATGGCCGATCGTCCCACAAATGTGACAAAAAAATCACCCGATTCCATGAAGAATATGATAATCAAACTTCAAAAGGGTTATCCATAGCTATTTGTGCGTAGAGACCGGGATAGAAATCGCAGTTCACAGAATTTCATCTAATTAAATGGAAGGCAACACCCGTAAAGGAGGATTTACTTCTCTCGACTCCCATAACGTTCCATCGTTATGTTCACTCGCGGTCAGGATTTGTTTGGGCGTCAAAATTGATTCGTCCTTCAAACCGCTTTTATTTGCCTAATTACGACCCCGTTGAACCCTTTGATGTGAAAGGATTGAAATTAATCTGATGAACGTGAATACAACGAAAGATGGAGCACGGCGTGAAAAAAGTATTTGTAGAATTAAAAATGAATGCTACTTGCGGCCGACAAGGCGGGCGTGCAAGTGGAGCATTTGGGAAAAAAGAGGAAAAAAGGTTTAGATAAACCAAGCTTCAGCATTATAAACTTGAGTATGATGATGGTCCTTTGGCGCAGTTTTTGCGCGATTCTAATAATAAGGAGTTGCTAGGAGTATCTAGATTGTGGATAAAAAAGGAATTCATCGGCGAGTGAGAATTTTGAACACCCATTGAAAACTATATCATGTTTTTGCTTTATAATGTTATTATAAGGAAAGGAAACTTTACTTGAGTATAATAGTTAAATCATTAATTTCGTCTTTGTATGATTTGTATGACACTGCTCTTCAGTCAATATCTTGCTTATATATCTGCTTACATATCTCTTCTCTTTGAAAACTGTCATTATTTTTCCATTTCATTATTCCGGAGTCTTCCTCGGCAGTCCTTTACTTTCGCTCTTTCATCTAAAACTGCCTTTATTAGGCCATGGTGCCAAAATGCGTTTGATGAATAATTTTTATTAGCTGTAATTAGGCTCTTGTTTTCAGTCTTGTTTTATATTCTTTAAATATTTGATGACTACCGTAAGAAAATGAATTCTACTATTAACGTAAACAACTTAAATAAATGGTTCCGCAACCTGAATTCTTGTCTTATGGCAATATGGATAATTGAATAAAATATTTGTAAAAATGTCAGTTACCCCTTCAGTGACAAACTTAAAATCATTTCTGTCTGCTGTGTTTCCATGATATCTCAACCCTAGCGTCACAGGATCATAGAATACAAAATTTGTTCGCCAAACATCTGATTCATCACACATTACGCTGATTGCAAAATTGAGTGGCTTATTTGGTGCATGTTTGTGCTGTAAATAGAAAAACATCATCCTTCTTCACGGGAATTGAACTCGATTCTCTCAGTATGTCAAATAAAATATACTCTTACTCCTAAAGCTCTCGCGGGTACACCTCAGGCAAACGATAGCATCCAGCAAGGTCCATTACCATTCGAAATGCAATGAAAACTTTTAGACTTTATAAGGCAAGCTCCCTTTAAATTAGGTGACGCCATTAGCGATTCCCTCGGTCGAAACACATTCTGCAATGCAAAAGCTTTTCCTACCTCTAGTTGTTCTCATGTGGCTTCATTATTACAAACATTATGCAGACCTGGACGTGAGCTCTTCTTGTTAAAAATATTTTTGCAGTAACTATGATTTCACTGTCTTTGTCTATCGTTTACGTTTCAAACCTTGACAAAAATATGAAAATTTAATGCTCCGTAATCTCTTTGTTCTGAAAGTTCCACCTATCATGATATTTTGAATTATATTACAAATTAGTTGGAAGATAATATTTTTTTTTCAAATATTAAGAAAAGTTATAAGGACCTTTGAAATATAGTAATATTAAGGACCTATTTTAGATGTCATTGATGTATTATGTTCTGGGCATAATGGAAATAGTGTGTCCAAATAGAAATTTCAAATGAAAAACCCCATTTTTAAACATCAATTGATATTCTTAATTAATACTACATTTTTCCTTAGGGAGCGTGCAGGGGATAGAGTGTTAAACTACTGACCGGAGGGCCCAGTTTTAATTCCCGGCCATGTCCCTAGGCACCCTCAGCTTCATCCGAGCTGTAAAATTTTTCGGGCACCAGAACTTCCTGGAAAACCGCAGGCGGCACAGAGAAAGGATCTTCCTTGCCTCCCTACCCTGATGTAAAGTTCACACGTTGCTGGGCTTAGCATCACATCTAACATCACTTATGAAACCAACCTTCGGCGTGATAACTGTGTTGTGGTATAGAATATTTTTTCTCATACCAGACCTATATAAAAACTAATATTTTGGGCAACCTCAGTAAAAATGACTATATTATGTCATATCCATGCATATGTTGGTACGCTTGCTAGCTCATAAGTCATATCTTTGGATGAGGAAACTTCTTCATTGAAGCAATTTAATTTGAGCCCTATAATTCGCAAAGGTATTTACGGCAATATGCGAACGAATAATTGAAAATATGTACTTGACAAAACTATGGCGTAATTTGTTGGACAGTTGTATCTATTTATCTGTAGACATGCTTATAATAGAAGCTTTGTAGGTGGACAGGTATAAAAAGCTTTCGAGAAATGAAGTCGAACGTAATATTTTTAATAGCTTTGATTCATAATACTACGGAGTTTAGGAAAAAATTAATGGAAGATATTATTTCCACTTTTGGTCAGTCTTGTTAGAAGACTATCAAATTGCAATATTTATCCCGGGAAAGAGTATTGTAGAAATATGTGAGGAAAATAGGATCATAAGATTATTTTCAAACCAAGTTGGTGAAGAGAATGACTGATATAATGTTGCAAGTTAGCGCAAACGATTACCTACTTATGCAAAGATTGATTAGGGTTTGGAAAGGGTAGGGAGTACGTTACGCCATCGCATTAATTAGAAATTTCATAGAGGAATATATATATATATATATATATATATATATATATATATATAAAATATTTAGGTCATTTTTGGTTTTGAGAAATCGTAAACAGAGTGTAAAACTTTGGTTTAGTATTTCGGAATATAGGAATAGACTAAAGGAATGGGTCTTATTCGTGACCTCTCTATGAATCATCCTACAAAATTAAGGGTAATAGTTTAACAATCGGAATAGGTATTAATATGTACAGGATTATGAGAGGATTACCCGCCATACCCAATATCTATTGGCATACTCGTGTGTAAAGGTATCATTTTAAAGGCGGAAAATTTGAGATGTAGATGAAACTGGGGGATAGCTCAGTGAAGAAGACCAAAAATATTTAATCTGACAGCCAATGGGGTTGATATTATAGTTGAGTACTCAGCAGAGGCAAAGGAAGAAGTACGGAACTACAATTTTAAAGCTGGAGAAGCAATGGAGAGAGATTCTCGAAAGTAATAGAGGTATTACAAATATTTGAATATTTGGGAAATAATAATAGAGGTGATGAAATAAACTAATGATGGAGATTCTGAAATATACCTGTAAGAACGGTATTTTGGGAAAAATGATGGAAGTGATAAATAACTTAGGAGGAGATTCACGTTGGTCAGAAAAAATTGCAAAAAAAGAAATTATTACTAGTACCTTAAGTAAGTACGCACAGGAAATTATTTAAAACAGTATAGAGCGTAGCTCTGTATTGATATGAACCTCATCTGCAAGTGGGTAGAAAATATTTTTAGCAAGGATTGCCCTAATAATTTGCTAAATTCATAATAGGCACAGTTATTCTTATCTGGAAACAAGGGCGATTTTAGAAACTATGCGAAGGGAGAGTAAAATATGATAATGAGAAAAAAATGAAGAAATGGCATTTAGGACTGAGAAAACTCTTTTATCTACGCTCTGTTTCTATGCCTTCCTGTATCAAAAATAAGTTATCGGAAAACATTTATCATGCGTGTATGAAGGATTGTAAACAATAGCTATGTACATCCCGGATGAATAATCTCAGGTAAAATGACTAGTGCCATGCTAATGTAGTATGAAAACCAGTTAAGGATAATAATGACTGATTGCATCAATTTCGGTGTCTTCAACAGGAACTTGCTTTTGAAACCATCATTATTTTTACGTTCTAATCTGATGATTTAGGATACCGGTGTTCCCCATACCATTCAGAATTTTCCTACTGGATATATTCTGTTTTTGTCACCATTAGAAATTCTCTCCTTTATTCCCGTGGTTTTTTTCAGCTTTGCCCTTCTACTTATTGTATCTCACTCTTTATGTAATCCATAAAGTTCTTATGTTTTGGGGAAGGTTTCATAATTAAGCGCCATTCACAGAGGGTAGTTTCGTCTTTCTCGCTCGTCATACTATAGATATTCATTGTTTAACAGGTGTGTTCGGTTGAATGTTCTCCATGCATATCAGCTGTAACTTCTTCTTATTAAATTCTGTACCATAAATATACACGTATATAATCCAAACTGAGCCAATCAGATCAGCACATTTAGGAAAAATTGCCACTACTCAGCTTTATGGTTGAATCAGTCCTCGTGAATTTTAATCCATTTGCCCTGGAGTAATCTGCATAGCTACATATATGCTTCAAATTCATGAAGGTTGCTTCCATTTCGCAAATTTTCATATTCAGGTGGGCGATAATGCTCTTACTTTAATTAATCGAGTGGCCTCAGAATTGATCTCTTTTACCAATGAGAATTTGTTTTATATGTAATTGATCATCTAGGTTTTCCTAAAATATTTACCGATATCTCTTTGCCAAGAAAATAAGCGTGTAATTTACACTTTTTAGCATATTAAATCATTAAAAACAGTCCAAAAAACTTCTCAGATTAAAATAATGCCCAAAGAGATTAAATATATATCAAATAGAGAGGCGGAATACAAAATAGGAAGCGTGTTGTCTGTAGAACATTAAAAAAATAAAAAAATGGACATAGCTGGTATGTAGGAAAAGAGACAGGTTCTAGACGTGAAGAAGTGCAAAAATATCAAAGAATATTAATAGGATTCTACAGAATAGGTAACGCTGGAACAAGGGAAAAGGTAAGTTCTGGACATGCAAAATGTAGGTGCTAGGTTTGGGAGGCGAAAGATACGGGAGATCATTTGAGATAAATTATCCGTTAATATAAACGATATTTTATTAAAGCCTTTAATTTTTATATTAGCGTCCTAATTAAGAGAAAATCAGTTTTTTATCAAATAATCAATCGTTTATAGATATTGGAAGTGCGTGATTGAATCAGGAATATTTTTTTTTGAAGAATGAGTAAAAGTAAACTCTCAGAACCATCATTCCTCGTTTCCATATTCCAGAGATTCAAAATTTCATAGTAGGCCTGAGTTTGGCATTCACGGGGTTAGGATTTTGCTGACTTCGTGCAATTCTGTTCTCCGAACTAGGAATCCAAAAAAGACCACCGTTTTTGTGTCATGATGCTCTTTTAACCGGCGTGGCTGCAACGCCATCGAAAGGATGGGTCTGTCCGAGTGTTTCGTTCTCTCTCTTTCTGTTTTCCTATATCGCAGTCTCGCTCTCGTGTTCCCGAGAAACTCCCCTGAGTGGAATACTCGGATTGAGTGGACGGGCGCGTACGACCCTTGTCTCTTAAACGACGTCGAGACGACCAGTACCTACTCGGCTAGAGGGTAAGGAACTCCCCTCGAGACCCTCTCCTAACCCTGTCTGACAACATTTCCGCCATTGAATCCAATGCATTCAAGTCTGATGCGCTTCTCCTTGGCCTTCACATTGCTTTTTAAAATGTATCCAATGTTTGAATATTTGAAATCTCGATCTCCTCCAACATTTGAGCACCGTACACAAGTCATTCAAGCACCGTACATAAGTCAAAATATGGGTATCCATTTAAAAGCGACATATAATACCGCATTAGTGTTAAAGGTAGTATACCAATCAGAATAAAAGTTTTTAAGGTCTTTGAGAGGTAGAACTTTTTGCCGTGGCGGATCATCATAGTGGTAACATTCAAGCAAAGCGATGCTACACTGAAAATTAAGTTCAACAATGGGGAAGGAAGAATTGGAGGGGGCTGTTTACCAATTTTGGATCGGTGTAGTGAAGGAGTGATATGAATGGCTGCATCGTTATTTGACCGCTATAAGCACGAAACCACGAAATTGTTTCTTTATTCATGCCTTCTTGTTTGAAAATTTCACGTGAAAACTTCCTATTTTCCCAATCCATTTAAATTTTCTTTTTCCTTCCTTTATCATTCCGTAATTACTCCGGACTCCACTCAGAGATTAAACTTTTTCATCAAAAATTGAGAAATGTGTGAATGCCTATTTGATTTGCTAATTAACTTTTTGTTTACGGGTCTGTAAAAAAAGAGATGACCTTTTTCATTTCTCACCTTAATTGATTTCTTCTTCCGCTTAGATTATGGGAAAGAGAGAATTTAATCCGTTACAATCGCCATTGAATAAAAATGAACTCATAGAAATTCACGCCTTGTAATATCTAGTGCACACTAATCTATCTTTTGAAAAATTGATTAGGTTGTTTGGCCCCCTAAGGTAACGAATATCTGTATTTGTGAAATCCTCGATAAATTTCAAATAAATACTATTGGTGTTCTACCAGCCATACAATTTGTATAATGCCCCATCAGTGCACAAATGGTAAAAGAGAAGCAATATCTCAGTCAAAACCTTTACCAGAATAACCCTCTACTCAATGTGAAAGGTTTAGTTTGTCTTTAGCTTTGTCGCCATTAAAGGTTAATACACTACATCAACACTGATACTTTTCAATGTAGCTCATTGATATATATCTCATAATCCTGTTTGAATACTTGCATCGACAACATTGTATGCTATATGAATGGGGTTCATCATTCTTGAGCATTTCTTATGGATATAAGCAATAGCCTTGCCTAAGCTTGTGTCTTATTATTTAAGCTGCCCTAATATTCTAGACATTAATTTCTCCTTCGTAAAATAAATTCATTGAGACTAAATATAATATCTAATAAAAGGTAACTATCGTTAAATAAAGACCACAAAATATTTTTCCACCGTTCTTTATTTTGGTACTAATAGTTTCAACGCTTAGGCGTCAACATAATGTCCCTAGAAACCATCGAATACAAAAGGTAATTATATTAATACTTTGATAATGTGCTTATCATCATGGCACACTGAATTTCCATACTTAACTCCTTTCTGTTTCATTCCTTGTTTGCCATGCCCTCTCGATTATTTGCAATAGCAACTGCAATCCGTTTGCAATAGACTGCATTCTGCATCATTTCTTCATCAGCATCAGCTTCTCTTATATCATTTCAGTTGTTTCGTGTTTCTTTTAATCCCCCCCCCCTACTTAAGCTATGAAAGATTTCCGAAAAATATTAATCAACCTTTCTCCTTTAATGGATTTTATTATTATGGCTTATTACTTCTCCATTCTGAGATAGCATTTATTGGAGCAGTATTTGTGTTAATAAATGTGAATATTAAACGAAGAGGGTGTGAACTATTGACTGTGAGTTTGAAAGGTGCGACTCCTATTGCCAATATTGATTTTTGGTGGTACTCAAATTTTAAGTTCTACAAAAAATCAATATTGGCTATACGATTGGCTCTTTAAAAACGTAAATATATTTTTTTATTTTCAAATTTGGCTCTAAATTTCTATGTCACAAATTATTTATGACCATCTTAGTACAACGAAATCTGCAGGTAAGTAATTTCCAATTGTTACGTTTGGATTTTGCTAAAACATAAGACGCTTTTACAACTATTTTCACCTTGGATATGGAAGCTCCTTGAGGTAAGGTTGGCTTTTATAGAAGAGCTCTGGAGCTTCAGCGTTATTTGAATAGGCATCATTGAACTCTACCTCTTGATTAGAGGGATTACGCTTCCTTAGATATCTCATATTATTAACCAAAGGGTCGCGGTGAATACACGGCCTGTGTCGTTTAGGAAACTATATTTAAATAGAAAATTCTGAATATCATTTTCTCATGGCTTTTGATTTTGGTGACATCAGATGTTCTCATAGGAAATGTAGTAATACTGATGGTTCACTCCGCTCATGTGCATAGCTGACACATTATGTTACAGAGAACGTTAGAAAATATTTCTATTCTGTCTACCATCAAAGAATAGAATTTCATCAATTTCTTAAGTGACAAAACTCCATTGATTTTTTTAAGACCAATCATAACATACAGATACCAGAGGAGGCCACAGAACTCACCCGGGAATCTTGGAAAATTCATTTTAGAAACCGTATGCATTTATACAAGGAGAATTCCACCGCTCGAATGGAGCGTAAGGCATATATTCCCCGAAGGAGAAATAAAAAGACCCGAAACCCTTGGGCACCCGCCGCTAACCAATACCAATTTTCCCTTTTTCTCCCAAGTTTTGGTCTTTACCCTTCATTCTCCTCGTCCTAATTCCTTTTTCCGTCTCTTTTATCTTCCCTACTCCATATTTTCCCTCTTATTTTTATTCTACTACATTTTTCTCATACTTTTCTACTCTTTTTCACGCTCTGCTTTAGTGATTTCATTACATCTCCACCGTCCAAGGTTTTAGGAGCCTCTAAAGACTTCCTTCCGGCAAAAAAATGTAGGCCCTATGCATGACGTCCTCATCAATGAGTGAAGTGCTTGAAGAGTTTTCCTTTGTCCTTGTGGCTTTCTGAACTTACGTCAGGCTTCCGTACTGAGTTCTTTGTCTTCTCTCGAATTCATTCGACGTGCGTCCTTTTCTTGTGCAGTAAAAATGATGTCTTTCTTAAAATTTCCACTTGTATTTGTAGTTCTGACGAGACCCACAATTATCCCTGATCCTTGCCTTATTTTTTTCCGCAATTGATTGCATAATTAGGATTAAAAACATTCTTAATAGCCTACTTAACTCCGATAGAGTGATTGAGTGTGCTAATTATTCCCTTTTCTTTCTATTTTATATTTTCTTAAGAATTTGAACGAATTTGTTGTGAGTGATATCGATATTTCAGAAAAATCTCCAAAACTGCTAACGGTACGTAAGCTTAAATGAAGACGCATTATGAAGTGCAAATATCTTTTAGAGAGTTCGCTGAAAACAGTGTATTTCTATCAGGACAGGAGCAGCAGTGGTAGTGGCGCATGGATAGTATTCTACCGGGTACTTATTAACTAGCTAAATTTGCCTTTATGGACAGAGCCAATGGCTCTACACTCAGTTATTAGTCTTGTGGGTAGTGAACTCGCCAGACGATGAATTAAAAGTATTATTCGGTGGCGCATTTTGTCTGTTTCCTGAAATTAAGTTTATTTGGCTCATTCCAAGCAAACGATGAAAAACACCCTCAAATAATGACTGAATCCATCTTTGTTTCTACTAGCATTACTTGTTTAATATTTATATCTACACCAAACAAGATTAACTGAAGCCTTTCAATGTTGTTTGCAAAGCTTTTCAGTGAATTGGTTCTTATTGTTCGCTCTTGATGTGTTTAATGTAAGAGATACATTTTACCCTCGCGACTATATCGCGTTTTTCTGTTGAGCTACTCAAGTTGCAGATTAAAGTCCACAGGAAAATCATAAAAAGAGAGAAAAGTGTTATGGTCGTGGGAATGAGAATAGATGGGTTAGTGGGGAATTAACAAATTGCCGGCGCGAGTTTCGTTTCCTGATATTAGCTTTCCTACATGGATTATTAACCGTGCGAAATGACCACGCTCTCAGAGGCATTTAAGAACCAGCACTAATACGAAAAAAAACGGAAACTTCCAGGACAGAATTTTCTCTAGCTGTGCGAAAAACTTTACCCCTGAGTAAAAAAAGATGAAAAGTTTAACTTGAAAATTATTATCTTCTCTGTTCCAGAGGACATATATTTTGGTCAAGATAATGAAATTCTATCAATTAAGACTGGAATTGTGATTTTGAACATATGAAGGATGAAATAATAAGAAATGAAATAGTGATGAAAGTTTATTTCTAAAACTTTGATCTCTCAAATTGCAATATTAATCTGTCATATTTAGTAACGAACAAAATAGTTCAATATAAATGCTCAAATAGGCATCCATCACATGATCCATCAATCAAGTATCGATATCCAAAGTTTGAAAAATTGTATGAATGAGATATTAATTGTTATAATGCTTAAGTGATTCTGTAAAAGCTACCTTGATTTATTTGAGGGCTGGTCACTTGATCCCTTTTTTATTCCGTGCTAGGCATTTAGATAGATGAATTATATTTTTTTTACCACAGGCCACATTTTTATGCCCTCGGGGCAGTATCTAGACCGGCTGCGGCACTCATCGTGGAAGTAATATAGGTGAATTAATTTAGAGTCAAAACTTTTACTAAACTTCTTTTAGGTATGGCCATTTACACCTACTCTTGTTATGCAATGCAACAGTAGTTCGTTTCCAGTTGATAGTCAATACCAAGGAAATTAAATTCTTTAACCTGAATAAATATTATTGAATTGTGAAAAGAATTCATGTTGTTGATCGAATTTATAAAATATCCATTTCTTTAAATTACTGTCTAGATTTAAAATTTTTAATGCAGAAAACCAAAATAAATATAATGTAAATCTGAAATGTGACCATGAGATTGGCTGGTTTTTCATGAAAATATTACAATATATATATATATATATATATATATATATATATATATATATATATATATATTTATATTGTACAGTGCACATGAGACATATGTCATATAACAAGAGAAAGTTTGGGTACGTTTTTGTAATGTTTTCTTTTCAAGTATGACCGTGAAGTTCTCACCATGTAATTTGAAAAAGGGAAGAGAATATCATTATATTTGGCATAATAGTGGATAAATAAGGTTATAACCCTGAATTGATGTAATATGAATTAATTTAGTTTAAAGTTTTAGTGTTAGGAATGAAATTTTAATGACTACTCTTTAAAAAAAGACTCTGGAATCCGCTGTCGTAATGTAGGCGAAGGGATGGCAGAATTATTGCAATTACGGGAAATCATCCTTTTGAAGTTCTTACGAGCATGAGATTAAGTTACTAGTTCAGTTTTTGATTAGTTCCAATAATTGTGTCTAATAATATTTATGTTGTGCGAGCAGACGTTTCATTCTAAAAATATTTGCTTTGTATCAGTAGGCTCGTCTTTACTACCCTGAACTTCCAATCATCGCTACCATACGTACGTTGATTAAGCTTAAGTTAAACAATATAGGTTATACTACCATTATTGTCTCATATAACCTTCGTTAGGAGATAGTTGGCATTAAATGTTACATTTCTCGACAAGAAGAGCAATGTCTGTAACTTTTGGGTATCTCAGCATTATTAAGTGAAACGGTTCACTTGTTGTACGCTCAAGTCGTCCGTAATTCCCTAATTAATGTCTTATGTGATAGTCTTTACCCTCAAACCATCAGCTCAATTGCTGCAGAAGTTTGGAGCTGAGTTTATATTATATTAAAATGACGAATGATAGAAGAAAGGGAATGAGAACACGTACTGAATATAAAAACCAAAGTGTTGCGAAAGAAAGACATAATACGTACGATGCTAATAAGTTTCTACCAAAGCCCTCATAGTTTTAGTCTAAATAATAAACCCAAAGTATCTAAATCGTCTGCCTAGCTGCTTATCTAAGTTTGGCGAGATCTATCCATTATCACTCTAGTCCTGTAAATAATGCCGGAGACATTCCTCTGCATGTTGAAACTGATTTTAAAATTTCCATTCCATTTCCAAAAAATAGCCATTAAGGTAACTGCAGTAAATTATTTTAGGTTTGTGGGTCACTCGAGTGTGGAACTTCTAAACCTATTTTTTGCATTCTTACGTCTGAATCAGTTTTATGAGCCACAATAGAGCCCATAAAAATACATTGGAACGTCTTACTTGAGCAATTTTGATGACAAGAGACGTAATTCAAAATTTTTACTCACCAAAAAGAAAGGAAAAACGACTGGTAACATTCTACTCTGAGTCATATCACCAAATCCAGCCCTAAACTAAATTACATTAGCTAAATAATTTAAATACTTGCAGGATAAAATTCCTATTTTAAGTACTGTAGTTCCCATTGTGGATACAAATGCATATACAATACATATTAAATACATAACAATTAATACGAAATGTTATTCATCGACTCTCTTCTGGAGAAATTCCGTAAAGCTATTCCAATCACTTTTATTTTGGCAGGGTAAACGTTTGAACCAAACGGAACCAGCGACAGTTGAAAACAGTTAGAAGCACGAGAAAATGTAATACTTAGATGACACAATAGACACAAAGTTTCCTCAATGTAGATAGACTTCTCAAAATCTTGGAAAAATTATATGATTCAGCATAATTGCCATTAAAATTAGTAATATTATTGATATTTTTTTAAAAAAAGGAGGCAAAGACTTGCATTTGATACAAAAAGACAAAAATACCTATATCAGTTGTTAAAAAGAGACTCGAGTGATCGCATACAATATTCGACTTCTGCAAATACAATCAATAAAAATATCGTAAAAAAGCGCCTGACCTTCGAGCAGAAATCGAACCTTAGCCCTCCGCTCGAGGGTCCGGGGCACTCTGGCGAAAATTTGGGATCATCACTCAAATGCCGGAGCTTAATCGAGTTCGGTTTTATCATAAGAGAAGCCTTGCCGCCATGGGGAAAAAGTTTCCGCTGCCCCTGAGCTAAACTCATCTTCACACACATACTCAACCAGGGGCTGGCCATTCGAGGGCGAGAAGATTTACTTTACGAGCGCCCTAAATTACTAATTTCGAGCAATTCATTTTTTTAAAGTGCGCAATTTCGTCCATATATCCTTCCTCCGCGGCATGTTTGTATCGGGTATATTGCTTAGAAGCGTGACGATGGATGGGAAAGAAGAGTGGGGCATTCCCTATTATAAAAAAAATAAATTATGTAGGCACGCATGAAAGAGGCATCGGGGAGAAAAAGAGCGGGTAAGGTAAAAATTTATTATTGGAAAAATAAGTAAATAGATATGGAGAGGGTATGTGGGGAGGAAATAGTTGGACCATTTCATGTTTTTATTATTATTTTTATTTTTAAAGAACCCGCGTGGCGCATACCGTCGTATTACGGTGGGATAAAGGGATGAGGGAGGTAAGAGCTTAAATGAGGCGCGGATTTTCCCGACCTAAATCACGCACGTGGCTATACTTTGACAGACCACCACTAAAAAAAATAGGCAAGGGCAATAACGATAAATCGCGGGGAATGAGACAATGGTGCGGTGAGGTTGGCGGTGTGGGAGAGAGGAATACAAGCGGCATTTCATAGCTCCTCCCATACTCACCGTCATATTTCCCCCAATCGCCCACCTCCTCTCAATTTCCCCAAAATTCCACCCACACCCATACGCCTCAGACTTCTCCCTCTACAGCTCTGATGTCCCAGTATCCACATAATCCCCCACCCATTTCCCAGCACGCACTAAACCCCCCTTTTTACACCCCCTCTGCCTTCGGAAAAAAGGAAGAAAAGAGCACGGTGCACTGCTTCCCAAATCAATTCACTAAAATCCTCCTTTCAATGCCATTCCATCATAATCCATTCCTCTAAATTCTCATTAACTTAGCACGCCACACGTGACTTCTTGGTCTTCTCTCAAAGAGGTAACCACATGAAGTTCCCCTTTAATGAAGTTCCGGGTTCGCAACCGGGCGTTTCCTCTAGACCGAACTAATTACACGGCGATGCTTTTCTGGGTACCATATGTGTACGGGAGACCACGTGTAGAATGGGGAAGGAAACGTCCCGTCCACTCCCCATTCCCCTCCCTTCCCTTAATGTGTAATTTCACTCGCCATGCGAGGCGAGAGGTGATGACTGTGGTTTTAGTAGGCACCCAATATTTCATCTTTTATGTGGTGCATTATCCCCATCCCTCTCCCTAACTGCCATGGCATTCTGTCGCTTGAACAGTTTGTTCTCTTTCTATTCATGGCTGGTAACCTAACAACACCCGTTCCCGCAATCTGCAGTGGCTTTAGTGTGTTTGTCGTAATGACAGAGTTCTGGAATAGATTTATAGTTTAACCGAACGTGAAATCGTGATTTTAACCTTTTTGGGATGTATGTAGAATATTCATATATTAAAGCACGAGAATTTATCCCAGAAAAAAAATCGTTTCAATTCGCAAATTTTATGGATACGTTATGAATTTCCTTTGAATCGGCGGAATCTCATCGCTTAATTCTTTCGGAGTTGCTTTAAGATCTAGTTATCTGGGACTTTTCCTGGTATCGCTCTCTGTATGCCGTAGGGTACGTAATTACCCCTGGAAGCTAACGAGTTCCTCGTGAACATTTTCGATTTGAAATGGGCTCGGTTGCTATTTCTTTTCATTTGGCGTCTTGAAGTATTGTGATGGGCCTGTGATAGATCACTCACGTTGAAATCTTTCAGCGCGATCGATGAATCTCTAGCAAATGGCGTGACGCGATGTACGAGGCACCAAATGTGTCAAGGGAGAGAGAGGCACGGATTATCGTCGTTCTTTTTATAATTACTAAGTCACTGCACGCGCGAATAACCCCGCGTGGAAATGTAATTGCGCTGAGGCGTCCGGATGGAATGGAATCCATTACCACCGGCTGGAAAAGTTTTGCAACGCCATATACTTTCCTCTCTCCGTGAGTCTCTCTCTTTCTCTCCCCACTCCACCCCCTCCGTCCAAAAAGATAACTTTCTAATAGGTTTTCCAGCACGCGGCGCAAAATATTCATATGCTACATTTACGAGACAACCATTCTGGGAGGATGGAGGCGGAGGCTGAAAGGAGGCGTGTTTTGTGGGGAGGAAGAGTGTGAATTTCCCTGGGATGGTAGTCGTGTCATTCGCACCATTCTGGGAGGATGGAGGCGGAGGCTGAAAGGAGGCGTGTTTTGTGGGGAGGAAGAGTGTGAATTTCCCTGGGATGGTAGTCGTGTCATTCGCAATCTGTTCAGACTACGACATTTCGGTTTTTTAGTAGATTTCTTCGAAGAAGCTGGGGAACACGTATGAGGACTGATGAGGGAAGACACCCTCAAGGATATCGCGTGTGAGGAAGAGAGGGTACAGAAAGAAATGTCAATACTGGTAAACTATGTGTAAAGTTGCCGGATAATGGACAGAATGCTGCTCGAAACACCTACCGATATGAATAGGAATTAGGATACATATAACCGAATTTTGTTTCTGAGACATTCCAGAAGTCATTCATGAGAGTCCATCGGTTCGTTTTTCTCTCCTAAATTAATATTTGGCATTCTATTGTTAAAGTAGGTTATGAATGGACCAAAACACACCTCTACTTTTATAAGAGTCAACCAGCTTGAGACCTTACATCATCGTTCAGGACGCCCATTGACCTCAAAATGTGCCAAAAATCTTGCAAGATTGAAGGCTTTGTTGGATAGGGATCGAAGATTAATTGTTCGAATAGCTTCTGATGAATTTTGCAACCGTACTAGTGATGCGCATTGACTTTTGACCGAAAAAATGACATGAAGAAAAAGTGGTTAGTGCCGCGAATGCCATTGGACGAACAAAAGGAAACTCTCACGCGGATCTACCAAGAGCTTCCCGACAACATGGCAACCCTGCCTCAGCCACCCTACAGCCCTGACGTTGCCCCACCAGACTTCTTCCTCTCCCACCACCTCAAATCCGCGCTGAAAGGACATCATCACGGATCGGGGGAAGTGTTACCACACGCCTTAACAAGGGAGCTAAGCAGCAAACCGGGCGCCAATTTCCAGAAGGCGTACGAGGCGTAGGAAACCCGCTGGCAGTGAAGTGTGGACGCACAAGGGTACCACTTCGAAGACTTCGGCGCGAATGTATCATTTCCGGCAAATAATTGTTTTTATTTACTCAATGCTACTACTTTTTAATAGCTGGTTAAACATACAATACAACTGATTAATTGAGAACTAATAATTTCTATTTTCAGACAGTAAAAGGTTATTATTTCAAAGTCTAATGATTTAAAAGTTCGGTTTTAAATGAAAATTTCAATTTAATGAATATTTGGATGGTAATCCAAAAAAATGTATTTTCTCCTTGGAATGAAGTTAATAGTTTTGGATACTGAATACCTATCAAGCAGTACCTGCCAATATGATAATTAGTCATTCATGTATTAGAATTTCTGAGTAATGCTTCAAAGAGATTAGGATTAGGATTGATCTAGCATTTTCTGCCTCGTTAATATAATAGTAATATGTGAATTTCTATAACGCTTGAACACCAATATTGCCTGTTTGGTAGAAGATGAAGTATAATTCTTTAAATAGTTATTTCCGTGAGACTAAGCCTAATTATAGGAATAAAATGCGATCTAACCATGCTGAATTGAAAAATGAAATGCCTTGTTTTTACAGCAATGATTTCCATCTTGAGTCGACATTAAATCAGTGTGAGGAGAGGATTATGTAGGCAACAATACACTTTTCATTTATTTTTCTACAATATTTCTTTAAAGTCTTGAAACTGCCCTTGGTATGGATTCATCATTTTATTTGTGTAAGGTCAATCGAAAAAGAGAAGAAAAGGGAAACTTAAAAGTAGTGAGTTCGAGAGAGCAAAAAAAATGTTATGGAAATACAATGCGTTCGACCTCTTATTGTTACTGCAAATGCAAACGTGGTAGCTATAGTAATATCGCGAAGTAAACAACTTGACAAAGGGAATGCGTGTTTGAGAGGAGGTGTGAGAGGAAGGTGTGCGGTGTGAGAGGCAGACAAATGACGATCGGAATCGCGAGGGACGGGTGACGCCTCTGAACGATGGGGAAGTCCTGAGAATTCGCGCCACACTCCAGAAGGCACCTTGAAAAGAAAAAGGATATGCGGAGGGGATGGATAGGGGGGTAAACCATCTCCCTTCGTCTCCTTCCCTCTTAGGTCGGAAGTAGGCATCTCCTCCTGACTCCTCTCCCATCATCTTCCTACAGAGTCGTCTTGCCTGCTGAGACGGGGGTGGAATATGGTAAGTGACGGAATGGAAGGGTTGGTGTTGGGCGTGAGGGAGGGTCGGTAAATGGGAAGAACAGCAGGAGAAAGTGTCAGAGTCTGTGAGGGTGGAGGTTGAAAGAAAAACGGAGTAAGAATGTGGTTTAGTTGGACGTCACGTCGGGGCCACAGGTTGGGGAAAATGGGGGTTTGAACGAGGGCGGAAAGTGCCAGGGGACAGGTGTCGGGGATTCTAAATATTGAGTGGATGGGAAAAATTCATGGTTGAAATCAATGCAGGCATTATTATTTATAAATGTATTTTTTGTTTCTCTTTACTTGCTTTCTAGAAGTGATAAGTGAGATAAATGAGATTATTTTATGCAAAAATTGGGAACATACTGGAGCCTTGGTTCATTCCTAAAGTCCCATGTAATTTAATTAATTCAAAAAATTTTAATAACCGTTCAATGATCGTTTTGCACATTATTTTTCAAAGGAATCAACAGTATAACCTTTCCTTTGCCTAAATGGCAGCAGTAAGTGCGTTACGCATTTAAGTAGATGAACAACGTCAAAAGTTATGAAATACATATCAAAGGGTCATATTTGTGTAATGAGCAATACGTTTATATAGCAGTATTCAATGCACCGCAGTGAATGGCATCAGATCAAATTTCTGGACGGCCATGCTCGTATAAATTCATTTTGATGAAGCCGGTCGTTATTGGATTGTAAATGACTGTGCTAATTGCGAAATTTTTGGTACTAATGAGTTCCTCCACGTCACTTAGGGAACGTGGTTTATGAGATTTGATAGGAATGTTTATTGGAGAGAGAAGATGAGTCCTAATCTCTGAGTCACCCCTTATTGGAGCCGTCCATTACAGCGAATGCCGCCAGTGGATGTTCGGTTTTTTTATTGGATCCAGTGGACAGTTTTCACAATTAGGATGTTCTCTATTTTCACGGAGGATAAATAAAACGTATGTATTGCAAGCCTACATAACTGTCCTTTCACAAAATATCTTGGTTAAGCTTTATTGAGTTGAGTTTAACCAGAAAACTAATCGTTAGAAATATTGACGTTTATGCAGTCCCATAACCTGCTACCGCGTGATTCTCGAATATTATATCCGCAGGTTTTCCTAACTTAACATTATTAAAGCTTGTGAATATTCATCATTCTAACAACTTATAGTTTTTGTGTATTTACTAGTAATGAATACTCTTACGCTTATCTGATAGGTACATAATTCATTTATTTCATTCGCTGGTGCATTTTTGGTGGCCTCTGTTGATCATGAATATCAATAAGCTTTTGCTCGTCAACAGAACTTACGAAGTCAAACAACCAAAATTTAAGCAACAACTACACCCGTGGCTGGGCTCGAATTTGCAGCGTTAGAATATATCCTTGCTAACCATTCTCTCAGGCTTCCCTGGTTGGAATTGAACAAAATGAATATTTATTGATTAAAAACTGCACAAATCATATTTTTAGTATTCCTAAAATATGAAGAATATTCCATACCTGTTGAAGTATTTAAATACCTAAAATCGGGAATAAAGTGAAGACTATACTATATATTATCATGTACTCGAATGATGCGGTAAAAATGCGCCCATTGAAATGGACATTGGCTCAATGGGCAGTTCATATGTGAATGTGTACTGCTGATAATGTTTTTAAAATAATTAATTTATCTTTTATTTTAACGTAATGCGATTAACATAATGCTGTATTTCTTTCGCGTATATATTTTTTTTGAGAAACTATTAGGAAATCATTCTTCTTGTTCATAGACTTGAATCAATCTTCATGATTAAATACTATACTAGTTGACTGCGATTTATTGCTAAATGAAATTCGACTCATTCTCTTGATGGTTTATTAACCCATAGCCTGTTAGAAACATAAAGTGACAAGTTAAATGCTGAGATGTTGAGATACACATTGTATTTCACCGAGGTGGTAATCTTTGATGAATCTAGGGGATGAGGCAACATCATCTCAGAGGAAATACTTAATCCGCCAAGAGGCTCAATCAGCAATTTATCATCCCTCGCGCTGAAAGTGAATCCCTGTCTAATCACTGGCGAAAGGGGCGTTGATGAGATACCAGATGGTATTTACGGCACGTAAGACCAAGCGCGGGTTGGGGCGATCAATTCGCAGCCTACACCAGATCCGTATCTAACAGATTAACACATGCGAACAGCCCTTGAAAAGGGGAAGTGCGAGGCTGGTCGGGGACGTAGAGAGTTGGCGTGCGAGAGTTTTTGGTAGAATGGTAAAGGGTAATAATGGTTGGGAGTGAAGGACACGATGAAGAGATACGAAGGGACAAGATGAGTAATTAGCATAACTTTCCCCAATTAGTTCCAGGGTAAACTTAATTTACATCTGCTCCTATTTATAAAATAATATTTTCTATAGAACACAAATTTATTCCCCGAGGGGAAATCTTTTCACTTCAATCTGCTAGTTTTTCTCCTTACGAGGGCTTGAAACTCCCATATCCATTAGGAGAGGGGCGATATGCGGGGGAATTTACTCGACTTTCGTGTCGTGTGTAATCGAAAATCAAGTGCATTCCTGTTCAAGGAGTGTGAGCTGTCAGTACGTAAGTAGAAAAGGACATTCCTTCGGGTACTCGGCTGATTCATTCTCAACCCTACTTTGCGGTAATCACTTATCCGGCATGAAGGGCGCAACCGTCAGGTTTAAAAACTCCTTCCGAGAAGGAGGAATCTATGTGATGCCAGTGAAATCACATGATTGCCATGGAGGGATGATTAATAGTCTTAATTGTACACGTCAATCTCCAGTGAAGTAAAAGACGCGGGATTAATTAAAACGAATAACCAATTAAAGAAACAGACAAACCTTGCCATAGTGTTGTAAGAGCTACTTCGGCGCAATGCAGACCCGCCAGCAGTTGAGGGCTTCAGCCTCCTTTCAAATAACCAAATAGGTAGAAAATAGAGCTAGATGTGTGTAGTGCATGGATCGCTACGTTCGTTTTTTTATATATGCGCATTTTTAATAGACAAATTATATATATTATAATAGAAATAAAATTTCTTCAGGGAGAATTTGGCCATTGCTAATCAAATTTGTAAAACGACGATCCATTCTCTATTTTTTAAATTCGTATTAATGTAAAGTTTTGATTATTTAACAAGTAAAGTTAATGTAAGAAATTTAATGACGCGGCTTTCATACTTAAGGCTATGACTTGCAAATTCCATGCATGATGTTCAGCCGTTTATTTGCAACCCAATATTTCTCAAAATCCAACGCCACCGATATGGAATTTCTGCATTTATATTTAGGGTTTCTCTTTCTCACTTGATTCTGGAAGCTATTGCTTAATCTGATGGTGATTCGTTTGACTATGGTATCCAATTATACGATTGGAGGGTTATGATGACTTCTGTTTGTTTTCATGGAGCAGCCGTGCCAACGGCGTTTATTCAAAGCTATTCACGAGGCGATAATGGCAACCTCGACCTTTGGGTTAAAAGGTGAACGAGTTATTTACCTTCCTAACCTTTACAACATAGGATTATTTAGGTCAATGTCTTGACTTACACTAAATTAAAATTCGTGGAAGGCAGCAGTTTCACCATTAGGCACTGGTGGCGCAGACGGTGTGGGTCGGCCAGGCATTAGCTGCTACAGCTGCGAGCGAAAGTAAAGTTTAGGGTATCGGCCGCAATACTGCGATGTGGAAGGCAATAAGAAACCGCCACATTATTCTCCCTAGACTAGGTAGCTTTGCATTTAAATAGAGTAGAATGTAGTAGCTCCAGTAAACCAATCCTAGGATTGAAATACTGATGATGATGAACGACTTAAACAAAATTTATTGAGCAAATTCATAGCAAAAACAGTTCTGTTGCCGACATGTTTCATGAATGGAAGAAATTACGCCAAAAAAGTGCCATATAGTCTCAAGTTTGCTGCAGGGACTTGCAGAGTAACGTCATTGAAAACAATATTTGGTAACATTAAATGATTTTCATAACAATATTCAGATAATAACACATGCGAGAATAACTGGGATTTTTAAGGTCAGGAAGAAAGCCCTTATCAGTTATAAGAGAATCAAGGAAAGAATCTAAAATACCTTGATGGCGATTACTTTACCAAGGCCAATTGAAAAAAATTCTTTTACTCTCTGGAATAGCAACTATTTGCAATTCATTCTCATTTTAGTTGTTACAAGAAATTTTTACTGATAATTCGGGAATTATTATTTTAACAGTAACGCAAATAATTAAACACAATCAAAATGAGCAACTTTTATTGAATTCTTCGATTAGTAATTTTTAAATTGTAATCACGAATTTAATAATTTTTGCAGCCACCCAAAATGTCTGAAAATTCAAGGCTGAGATGATGAAGACCATGTCCTAAACGCTAAATGTATAATCTCTTCTAAATGTGACCAGTGTTCGCACTTGTGTACTAAAAGCTAGCATGATTGAATTATTATTACTCTGTAATTATAACTTAGCTCGAAGAAATCAAGTATATTTATTATAGCAAAATGCCAGTCATGATGGTCAAGTTATAGTCGAATTTCCATAGTTATGAGGTTTACTACCTTTACACCTGTAGTTTCTTCTTAAATGGGAGAGAGTGTTGGATACCATATTTTTTTATCGTAACAGCAATTTGATGTCCTTGGGAGATCATCATGCGGTCATTAAGTTCTCAAAAAAATTCCAGTGGGGTATGAACGACTTCCAAGGCCCGTTGACGTTCTTCTGAGGGTCATCAAAACACCATCGTTGGTCATTAGTATTGCGTGGCGCTAATCGTATTAAAAGATGATATATGTTACCAATTTTATATTATGAGGGATTAAAATGGAGGCCTTTAAAATCCATTGTCCAATAATTAAGGCTCGTGGTATTTTGTTGAATATGTTGGTTGGTATTTTAAACAGATTTTGGTTTTATAATTTCATCATCGGGCGAATATGATCTCCTGGGGTTCAATTTTACCAAAAAATAAGTGGTATTTGAAGTTCAGTGCATTATTAATTTGATTTTTAATACGATCAAATTATATACCAATCTGAATGACAAACTTATCAAAGTACAGCATTATTGCCTATAACCACTATCATAGGAACAGGCCACAAAGATAGTTCTAATTTTAATAGATAAAAATAAAACTCCCTTCGTGCTAAGAATTGCGAAGCGTTAAATGTATATAATCAGAAGTGGGGGTAGCATATTTTAATTGAAAGTTTGTGGTTCCATCTTGCATCTGAGTACCCAAATTTTTGTATTTTACCCACTAGGATGCAGCAACGGTGGCTTATGGACCGATTCTCTCTCACGGAGATCACTTTGTGATATTCTTGATAATTCACATGAATTGTAGAACTATTCATATTGCTTCTGATTGATTTTGCTTGCTTGATTTTTTAGTGTAACGCCACTGTTGATAACATGAGAACTTGAATTTTTATAAATGTTACCTAAGCAGGGCTATAGGACACCCATAGACTAGACGAAGGGTAAAGAATTTCGATCTTCGGTCAATTAGTCGGAAGCTAGAAAATACGCGATATTTTAGAAATTCAATCAAGTTTTGGTGCAGGTATAAATTATTAGGACCTGAAAACGGATAATATCACTCGGATAAAATTAGTTAAAAATAATTTAATTCAATGCCTGATTTTTCCTAAATAATTCACGATTACAAGAAATAAAATCTTTTACGCGCCAGAACTTGTGGAGACTGCTCGTTTACTCTTTCCAATGCTTGCGAATTTCATGAATGAACTTTATTGCCAGCTAAAATTGCATAATTACACCAGAACCGTCGCCCCTATAAAAAGGTAAGTAAAATGCTACTGTGTAAGTTCAGTGTGAGCAAAATTGAGTGGCATCATCAATCGGAGAGGCATAGTTTTCGATCTTTTGAACATCTATATCACCGCATTTGACGTAATATTAATATTTCTTGTAACAATGCCGAGGTTGGGTATAAAAAAATTGAGGAGCAGTCGAAGTGTTAAATTGGTAACATATTATTATAATGCATGCGGAGGGACAAATGTTAGACAGTGTAAGGCAGAATTAACCTGTTAGGGTTTTTATTTTTCTAGAATATTGTTTCGAACTCAAATTTTGAAATCTCAGTGCATTTCCAATAAATTTTAACCTTGTACGATTGTGACATTGATATTAATCACGACCGCCATCATCGGATTGGGAAATATTTTTGTAATACTTACGTAATTTTTTGATGATGATGATTTTTGATATATTTCAAATTCGGAGATCCAATTTTTCACGGATGGAAACGAAGTGCCCTTGGCATCTCCAGGCCCTCTTAGCATACGCATTTTAGTGCATTACAGAGAGTTAGAGATAGAAAGGAGAAGTGTTTCTAGATGAACTTAAAGAGGATTCCACGTGGGAGGACAGGCATGAAGGATGTTTCCAGTGTCGGAAATCCCTTCACTCACCTCCTCGCGAAGAGTTGCGGGTTGCTGTTCCTTTGGGTCGGGAGACTGATGGATCCACCCTCTCCCGTTACCCTTCGATGGCTCTTTTGATTGAGATTGATCAAAGTGGAATGCAAAACTCTGTTGCATGTATCTCTCTCGAAAATCTGTGGAATTATATCAGGGAAATGGGAGCCTAGGGCCATTTTGGTTTAACTCCTTTAAAGGTTGTCTAGCATATTTTCCAATTTTTCGAAAACACACTTGATTTCTTGGAATTTTTGATCAAATCTGCACAAATTAACGATGAAATAATATCATATCTTATCATATTTGTATCGTTTTTGTAATGATGCACGTAATAACTTAAACTCATAATTCAAATCACGATTTATTTTTTAGGGCAGGTAAAATATTTTCGACAAAGTTCCCTCCTACCAACTCATAGACAATGGACTCGATTCTGACTAGAGGTAAATTAAATTTGATACTAGTCTCGTGAAAAATAAGAACGGAAGAGAAGACATGTGGAAATCAGGTCCCCAGAAGGACTACAAAAGCGCTGGGCAGGTAGATCAAAGCATTGCCATAATTATTTATATTCAGCTTTTAGGTTAGGTTTTGGATTAATACGGCCTCTACGAGCTCGCACAGCTGTCTATTTTCTTGTCTCTCCTAACAGATCACGTAAGCCTCACTTCAATGCTACTATTCATTTCATCTTTTCCATCCTTTTGAACTCCCATATTTCAAAAACTTACAATTTATACCTACTTCTAACTTCAACAACCGTGTTTCCGTGCCACACAAAAGCATGCTCCATATAAAAGTTTTGACGAGCCTTCTCATGGCATCCTAGCCCAACCATCTTGCCATCTTTTCCTTCCTCCTAGAGAGAACTTCTTTGCCTAGCATAATTCTTCTTCTTATATCCCTACTCCTTTGAAAATTTTAGCTCAAAATGTTTCCAAGATTAGTCAACTGCTCCCCTACTAATTCTGATCCCATATTTATCACTATAATTTTCCAGTTCTGGCAACTCCTTAGTTGACTGGTTAAACAAGGCTCGTTCATCCGCAAACCTTACGGATTTTATGAATTGTACACCGACTTTCATTTCTATCTCCAGTTCTTTCCACTTCTCTTTAAGCATTTTTTCCACAAGCAGGGTATCCTAAAAATAAGTAGAATAAATCTGAGGAAACATTCATGGCAAAACAAAGTATAAATTACTAAACTTCTTCATAATAGTACCGTTATGCATCGACACATTAATAACAGCGTCTCTGCCTGTCGCAGTACGCTTCCTAGAAGCCTCGTTCAGTCACCTCGTCACAGCCTCTTTGAAGTTATCCAGTCTTCCAATATGGTTACCTTTCAAGCTCCTTTTTATTCTTGGGACCTGAAGGAAGTACGGCAGTGCCATATGTGGGCTTAAGGCCACATAGATATAAGGAGATTGTCGCACGCCATCTGCTTTCGGATCTTTCAATAGAAGCATGGGGACCATCTTGGCATATACCTTTCGAATGGCTATATCTTCTGTCAGAATGCGATGAATGGTGGGTTTGGGAATATTTTTCTCTTCTGCTAACATTCTGACTTTCGGGCGTTGATCGGACAATTTCGTCGAAATGTGACATGTAAGGCGTTCCTCGCCGTCAACCTTCTCTCTACCTCCCCTCCCGGAACATCTTGTGACAGCGAAAAACCATTCCTTGGTACATTACCACATCTCCCAAAAGCAATTTTCCAAACTTAGCAAAACATTAGTCACGTATCGTTACTCCATGGAACTTGGGCTCGTAAATTCGCGAGGTGACCCTCGTACAGAGGTGCAGTCTAGTAGCCCTCCACCAACAGCCCGCACACAACTGATGTGGGTCGAGTTGCTTTCCCAAGACCTATCCCGCCACAAGTAGCTCCACTCCAGCTGTCTGCGTAGGCGGGAAAAAAATCATTCTACTTATTTTTGGGTCAGACTCGGTATGCATAAACAAGCAACTGTGACATTTACATAGTTTTCTTAACCCTCTTATTGACATTGCACATCCCGACTATCTATTCGCCACTCGCACCTGAGTGGTCTGATGTACAAGTTGCTGATAAGTATCCTATCCTTTTCAATCTACTCCTATTTTCTGCAAATCATATTTATGTCTAATACCCAATTCAGTCCATCAAAAGCCTCGACATCTATGAAATAAATGGACCTCGATTTTATTCTGTTTCTCTCAATCGACCTGATTATTGCTATTGTATCTCACGTGTCTCTACTCTTTCTTTCCCGGATCTGAGCATCCCCTATGTAATCATTTTGTGGTGCAGGGTGTATTGGGGGCTAACATGATTCTTATTGGACCTGAAGTCCTCCCGTTTGGACAAACGTTACCTTGAAACTCGTGAGGACAGCCTGGGATATTAGGCTCCCAGCCTCAATTTGTGAGCACCTCAAAAAAATTCTTCACGCTATCACTCACCTCGTTCTCCCGAATAGTTCTACGAATAATAAATGTCCACTGGCGTATTACCTAAACTTTTATCAAATACAAATTTACCAAGGGTAAAGAGAACACACTTTTATGATGTTTGTTCAACCATGTGACAAATATGATAATAGACCGATATATATATATATATATATATATATATATATATATATATATATATATATATATATACTACCTTGATCAAAATTTTCCCGGAATTTATTCAGAAAATTAAAAATACAAGTTTATTCATCTAAACCTATATTGTCCCCTTCAAAGTAATCCCCATCGACTGCAACACACTTATGCCAGCGCTTGATCCAATCCTCGAAACATTTTTTATATTCGGTTTTCGGTATGTCCATCAGTGCTTCCTGCGATTTTTCCATTACTTCCTCTCGGCTGCTAAAACGCGTTCCCCGTAATGGTTTTTTAACTCGATTGAACAGAAAGAAGTCACAGGGAGCCAAATCAGGTGAATTCGGTGGCTGTTGGATGGTATTTGTTGCATTTTTCGTCAAAAAATTACGAATAATGATAGCACTGTGCGACGGTGCGTTATCATGGTGCAAAATCCACGAGTTTTCTGCCCACATTTCTGGTCTCTTTCGGCGAATTGCTTCACGCAAACGTCTCATAACGCCCAAATAATACTCTTTGTTTACTGTCTGGCCTTCTGGCAAAAATTCATGATGCACTACACCGTTGTAATCCATGAAAACCGTCAGCATTGCCTTCTTTTTTGACTGAAAACGACGTGGTTTTTTTTGGTCTCGGCTCATTTGGTGAACGCCATTCACTTGCCTGATGTCTGGATTGCGTGTCGTACTCATAAACCCACGTCTCGTCTCCAGTAATGATCCTTTTGATGAATGTGGGATCGGATTCAGCCTCGCAAATCATGTCTTTTGCGACGTCAACACGGTCTCTTTTTTGCATGAAATTGAGGTCTTTTGGCATGCTACACGACGGAAACCCAAATCATTAACCACAATGTCTTGGGCGGATCCATAGGCAATGTTCAAGTCCTCCGCTATTTCTCTGATGGTTAATTTGCGGTTATTGACCAACATTTCTTTTACTTTATCAATTTTTTCACCGACTTTCGATGTCGATGGTCTGCCACTGCGTTCATCATCTTCGATTGACTCACGACCACTTCTGAACCGCTCGTGCCACTGGTAAACGACCGTTTTTTTTAGAGAATCGTTGCCGAAACACTTTTCCAACATTTCCAACGTCCGTGCGCCACTAAATCCGTTTTTTACGCAAAATTTAATACAAGTTCGTTGTTGCAAATTTAAATCCATTTCTGAAATTGTAAAAAATCGCCAACACACACAGAGATAGATGTACTCTTGGCTACGTAACTTTTGCAAATGTCAAGTTATGACACTAAGATTTAAAGGGAATATCAACAACAGATGTACCAATTTGACAAAAAAAAACAGAACTCAAATCGGAACGATGGGAGCGCCACACGGTGGTTATTCCGGGAACTTTTTGATCAAGGTAGTATATATATATATATATATATATATGTTCTCATTTTTCGGCCATGCATTCATTATATATATATATAATGAATGCATGGCCGAAAAATGAGAACATAAAGATCGATGCTCTTGACCTGGAGTAGACTTTTGCGTTGCACCTTGGTAAATTAGTTTTTAACTATTTCCTTAATTGTTATTCATTTATGCGGAAAACAATTAGTTGTGTGAGAATGGCAGTTGTCCTACCTCTCACTCATTACCTTACGCCCTTTTGGCGACTAATGAGGTAATATGTAGATTTAAAAAAAATGCTGACTCGAAGTGGTGCCTCTCAGGTTGATTTAAGTTAAAATAAAATTCATTCTTCCTTGTTGAAAGGAAAATAGTGTATACGAGGACGAAAAAGGATGAGAAAAGGTGAGTTGAAAGGGTGAGGTGAGTCGACGTAGCCACTTGTATTGCACATTTTTTAATGAGAAATTTTTCAAAACTCTTGGTGTAGCGTCTCGGTGTCACTCAGACCGATATAAGGAATAATGGAAATCATTTGTGTGTGCATGGTAATGCCTGAGCACCGAAAAAGATCAAGTTCGAATTTTACCAATTAATTTTAGATAAATTTAACGTGTATGACACTAGTCTACGAAGATTGTGTAAATAATTAAACGAAAATATTACGTAAATGGCGTCAAGATCAGAGAGAAAGCTAAAAATAATCTATTGATTGATCATATGTTTAATTGTCATAATACTAAATCAGTAAATGAAAAAGGGGCTTAAAAATGCAACGTAGTTACTCGCGTGGAGTCTGTCATACTTCGGAAAATATTAGAAAACTTTGTGGAAATACAGTTTAAATGTATAAAATGTAATTCAATAATCAAATGTCATAATGTAGAAAATTTAATTTCATTATTCGAAATACATTCTATAAATAGGAGGGCGTTAGGAGAGAGATCATTACACAAGCCCATACGTCAAATATAATCAGTAAAACTATGTTGACTCACGTCCAACCGATGTCCAGTTCGGAAAGGTTGAGGTGATTTGGTCAAACTGCCACACATGGGCTATTGAAATAGGTTACAAAAATTTTGAAGTACAAATCTAATGGACCTTGATAATCAGCTCTAAGCTCTGAAAATAAAAATCTTTCCACAAACATAAGAAAAATTCATCTTATCTTTCCTCTTATCAGCATTGAGATGGGGTTACGAGAGAAAAAATAATGTAAACGGACGACACTGAACACATAATGTACTCATTAATTCACAGGAGTAAATAGAAATTTATGCCTATTTTCAGTGAACGCATCTGGAAACGTTAATTGGAATTTTATGGATACCATATTACTATGCCAACATTTTTCCGAGACTCACTCCGTTGTCGAACGATGCGTTTTAAAGCGTATAAAAAGAGAACGGATTAAAAATTAGGGAGTGGATTGCGCGGCGCTCCTCATATGGTGCTCACATTGACGCGCTCTTCCTTTTATGAACATTTCAATAGCTTCATTTTTCCTCCTGTATACGTTGCGAGAGAGTACACTGGGGTGAAGGGGAAAAAATGAGTGGCGGAAAAGGAGGGACGGGATATCTCCCGGCGACAAAAACAATAGCGACTAAATTCACGTGAACTTAACTTGTGCGCTTAATATGCAGATATGGTTATAGGGAAATAAAAAATATGAGATACGAGTGAAAAAAGAAAGGTGGAAGGCAGGGAGAGATATGGTGGGGTAGGGGAGAGTTAGGGAGATTAAATTGCCGGAGGTGTAGTGGGAAGCTTTATGGGTGAATGCCGGTGGCAGGATGGAGGGAAGGTTCGGTTGGGGAAATTGCAGAATTTCATTAGCAGTACGGCCAGAGAGACTCGTGCATACACTCGCGCCTTTTATCCGCGCGGAAATAGAGAAAAAAAAGAATTATTTTCGTAGAAAATCTTAATGAATCAGACAGAGTCAAATTGGGAATCTTATCTTTAACTTATTTTTGTAAAATTTTTCCATAGACCACAAAATTCAATTTTCTTCCTGAAATTGCTGAATTTTTATCTATTGGCGCATGTGCACAGTGATTGATTGACAGATTGAAAGCACTCTGAAGATATAACATGTTTAACGCGGTAAATAAATGTTCCAAGCGGAGGAATTAATGCAAATAATTACAGTGGGGGCATTTATATGAATTTTTTGATAGTGATAAAATATTATTTAAAGCAAATCCATCACAGTAATTCGGTGGTGTATTTGAGGGTGAAAGTTAAAACGGATCATTTCTCATTTTCTTAGGTTAAGAGTTTTTATAATAAAATGTTAACACATTCAAATGCTCATGGTTTATACGAATTTGAATGAATTCGGGAAGAAAAGGCATGAATAGGTATTTATGCAAATGGAAAAATGGAAGGGATAGAGTAGAAGATGAGTTACATAGATGACAGATGGAACGAAAAGCCTCACTCTTGTAAGACTAATGAAATCGAGGAAAGCTCATATGATTAATATCTAATGCGTGTTTACTATCATAAATGGAGAAATTCATGTATTTGATATTTAACAGTTAAATATTGAATTTATTAAGTGATTTCTATTAAGTACTTGGTTTAACAAAAACTTCTGATGATGCTAATATTATCGTATTTTAAAGGTGC
This sequence comes from Hetaerina americana, assembly GCF_022747635.1. NCBI lineage: Eukaryota > Metazoa > Arthropoda > Insecta > Odonata > Calopterygidae > Hetaerina > Hetaerina americana. The sequence continues at coordinate 62,664,076 of NW_027286985.1, read as the reverse complement.
TTTGGTTCTTCGATTTCCGTGGCGTTTCTCAGCAAATATTTTCTCAATTTTTCCGGTTTTCACCGCGTACTTTGGCATTGTTGAAAGCAGGTTCGCTGGTGTTCCAATTTAAAATTACCATCCATTTTTGAAACTAAAAAGTATTGAACTCGCTAATATTATATATATATATATATATATATATATATATATATATATATATATTAATGGTATCTCTAAGTTACTAAATTTAATTTAATGATCGCATTTGCCGGAGAAGGTGGTAATGCAGGGGGTAGAGAGCCAACCTACTTATCTGAGGACCCGATTTTGATTGCCAGAGGGCATTGATGAATATTAATAGAAAAATTTAGTGGGAAGTGGTAACCTAATGAGTATTAGGCTACTGACCGGAGGGCCGAGGTTTGATTCCGGGTAAAGCCTGTGGGCACACTCAGCTTCACCAAAGCTTTGTAATTTTTTTTAGGAACCAGAACCTCTTGGGAAACCATAGGCAGTACAGTGAACGAAACTGGACCTCATATTATGTTGTCTGAATGTCACATTCCATTGAGCCTATAGTCAGAAGAGCTCTACCGTCGGTCCTAAGGGTTGATTACAATAGCTATTACCTATGTTAATATAAATTTGGGCTTGGGGCATCTATTTACTTTTATTCCATTCTTTCTGCTATGCCTCCGAGATCCATAGATTCTTCTTCGTGCTATTTAAAATTCCTATTTTTTAGGAAAAATGAGTTTTCGGGGGCAGTTTAGAAGACCATTTTACCTTACCCTTTTTTATCTACTAATCTCCTTTGTGTAACAGTATCCCACTGCACGTCTCTGTTATTTTTTTCATTTATTGTAACCAGACTTTTATCAACCAAGATATCTAAAACAGATTCATAATGCCTAAATTTTGAGTTTTCTTGTGAATGTTAGTTTTCATAAAAAAGTTTTGTAACACCTAATTGTATATTATTTGTTAATTGGCTCCAAATTGTTTAAAGAAATCAGCTATACAGTTATATTTCACACTTGTCAGACAGTTCTACAATATTCGTTCGCAGGTTTCCGCGGCGATGAGTAGGTGATTTCCACATTTTTCGGGCTGCGTCCGCGTATGTCGTTTAAATGTACAACAGTTTCGCCAGCTATCCTGCTGGCGTCCTCAGGTCAAGGATGAAAAGAAGCTTGTTGTCCCGTCTTATATAGGAAAAATCCGGCGCCAATACCAGGAAATTTCTTGGCCAATCAGGGAACGTCCTCATATTTGCGCGGAATAATTCTTTTCCACGCACTGTGGAGTGGATATCCATCCTCTCTGTTAAAATTTTTCTGGCCTTTTAACGATTTCAATGGCCTCTCTGATTATTCTCTGGAAGTATTTTCCTTCTTTCGCTATTATTTTAGCGTCGTCGAACAGAATAGAGTGTCCAGGTTCACTCCAGGCGTGCTCAGCGATGGCCGATGCTCTAAACTGTTTGGCCTTGGTTGCCCTCTGGTGTTCACTCATGCGTGTTTTCAGCGCTCTGCATGTTTCACCGATGTACCATTTGCCACAGGAGCATGGCACTTGGTACACACCTTCTGATATTAACGGTGAAATTTCGTCCTTGGGTCCGGGTAGGGTGTCAGCTATCTTGGTGACGCAGTTGAATCTGGTCACCACATCATGCTTCCTTAAAGCCCTCGCGATTCTTTCCGAAGTCCCTGCGATGAAGGGGATGGTGACGTAAGCCTTCGGTCGTGGTCTGGAGTATGCTCGATTGACAAGTGTGTCTACCAGTGAGGTCTTCTGGCTGGGATGGTGGTGCGATGCAGCATTAAGGTAGCGGTCGGTGTGAGTAGGCTTCCTGTATACTCTGTGTCCAAGCCTCCCATTCCCTTTATTTCTCTTCACCATGACGTCCAAGAAGGGCAGTTGATTTTCCACCTCCATAGTGAAGTGGATGGCTTGATGCTGTGAGTTCAGATGTTTCAGGAACTTTTTTAATTCTCCCTCTCCGTGTGACCAAATGACAAAAGTGTCGTCGACATATCTTAGCCACAGTGAGGGCCGCTTGTCGCAGGATTCCAGTGCTTTCTTTTCGAAGCTCTCCATGTAGAGGTTGGCCACAACCGGGGAGAGGGGTGAGCCCATCGCAGCTCCTTCCGTCTGCTCGTAATGGTCACCATTCCATAGGAAGAAGGAATTGCGGAGGCAATGCTCCACCAATCCTGGAAAGTCCTTAGGGATTCCGCGGGAGGTGAGTTCCTTGATGATATTCAGCGATTCCTCAATAGGGACGCTGGTGAAAAGCAATTCAACGTCGAAGCTGACCATGAGATCGTTGTCGTGGATGGTGATGTTTCTTATTACGTCAATGAAATGCGTCGAGTTTTTTACGAAGCTGGGTGTCTGTCCGACGTGGTCCTGCAGAGACCGCGCCGAGTACTTGGCGAGTTGGTAAGTCGGAGCGTCATTCTGGCTCACAATCGGTCGGAGAGGTACATCCTTCTTGTGAATTTTGGGCAGGCCGTACAGTCTCGGTGGTTTCGGTGCAGTCGGAAGCAGGCGTCGTTGCTCTTCTTTTGGAATAAGCGATCGTTTAATGATAGCCCTTGTGCTTCTCTCCGTCTTGGCAGTCGGATCGCTTTTCAATTTCCTATAAGTCGGACTGCTGAGGATGAGCGATATTTTCCCTTCGTAATCCTCTCTGTTTATCAGGACTGTTGCGTTGCCTTTGTCAGCTGGTAAAATGATTATACTCTCGTTGTCCCTTAGCTCCTTCAGTGCTCTCCTTTCTTTGCCGATGGTGTTTGATCTTGGTGGTTTTGCGCCATGGAGGATACGTGCGACATCTTCTCGGATTTCGTCGGCGGCCGCCTTCGGAAGTCTCCGGATCGATGACTCTACCTCCGCGATGATCTTCTCAAGTGGTATCGTCCTTGGGGTCAAAGCGAAGTTCAGACCCTTAGATAAGACTGCGAGGGTGGCTTCATCTAAATGAAGGTCCGTCAGGTTCACAACCGATTGGCCATTGTCAGCCCCATTAATCGAGGTCAGTGGATGCTGCTTACAACAAACCACCGCTGTTCCTGACAGGGAGGAAGACTCCAGACCACGACCGAAGGCTTACGTCACCATCCCCTTCATCGCAGGGACTTCGGAAAGAATCGCGAGGGCTTTAAGGAAGCATGATGTGGTGACCAGATTCAACTGCGTCACCAAGATAGCTGACACCCTACCCGGACCCAAGGACGAAATTTCACCGTTAATATCAGAAGGTGTGTACCAAGTGCCATGCTCCTGTGGCAAATGGTACATCGGTGAAACATGCAGAGCGCTGAAAACACGCATGAGTGAACACCAGAGGGCAACCAAGGCCAAACAGTTTAGAGCATCGGCCATCGCTGAGCACGCCTGGAGTGAACCTGGACACTCTATTCTGTTCGACGACGCTAAAATAATAGCGAAAGAAGGAAAATACTTCCAGAGAATAATCAGAGAGGCCATTGAAATCGTTAAAAGGCCAGAAAAATTTTAACAGAGAGGATGGATATCCACTCCACAGTGCGTGGAAAAGAATTATTCCGCGCAAATATGAGGACGTTCCCTGATTGGCCAAGAAATTTCCTGGTATTGGCGCCGGATTTTTCCTATATAAGACGGGACAACAAGCTTCTTTTCATCCTTGACCTGAGGACGCCAGCAGGATAGCTGGCGAAACTGTTGTACATTTAAACGACATACGCGGACGCAGCCCGAAAAATGTGGAAATCACAGTTCTACAATATTTCACGCCAACGCATTCCATGCGTCGCCGCAGCGTCGTGTAATATGCAGGTGCTTGTGCAATTTCAGTATATGTCGTTTGTTCATTTCACTAAGCACGTCCACATGCTGCTATGATACTTATATTGCATTTAGCAATCCACAAGATATTATTCGTAACTTATCTTTTATTGGGAATAATAAGTACATTCTCTATAAAACAATTACTTGGGTCGAGAATAGTCCCCTCGAGGCTCATTTTGGATGAATGATTTTTGATTCACAGTGCACATAAATAATGGAAACTGGAGGACAAATCATTTTTCAAGGGTTAATTTAATTTGTTCCCTCAACCCATTTTTTCTCTAAATTTATTTTGGTCGTAAATTCTCAGGATATTTCCAGAAAAATCCACACATAACCTTATCTTGTTTAAAAAATCTTGAACTCTTTCTTAAAAAAAACTAGAAATCAGTTCATGACTGACATGCCCGTCATTACCCTATTGGAGATGAAGCGTCTTTTATTATCTATCAACCTCTGCGTTGCTCCCGCATTGCAATGCTTTTGTGTGAAAGGCCCTGGCCCTACCACTACCTAGGAATTAAACTCCCAAAGTATTGGGAGCTTAAATTCTGTGCTAAGAAATTTGTTCTCTAGGTACGTTTTTGTAAATATGTTTATTCACGTTACTGAGAAGGGCGCAGAATATTTCGCCGGGGGCCAAGGTGTCTTTGGACGGGATTCTGATACTTGTGGCATTGGAGATATTTTATGTTGGGCCATGCATTTGGAATATATATGTCAACCTTAAAATTCTTATTGACTATTAATTGGTAATCACTGTACAGGAGATGAGTGAGGAGACACATTTGATACGGTGATATGTTTGTGTGCAAAATGTTTTTTTTTAATCTCAGGGTATATCTGATTACTTGCATTATGATGTGATTTTTGTTCAACGAATAAACAAGAACGGCCGCCCCCAAAAACAGTGATAACGACTATGTAATTGGAATGACTTTCATTGAGTGAAATTCGAGTGACATTTTCGTAAATTGAGAATAAAACTGCAACAATATTTACCTGATTCTAGTTAATGATAGGCTTGGAAGACAATGATGGAAAATAATTGGAAATACAAAATGAAATGAATATGACTAATTTTACAAATAGGATAATCGCATCCTCTTTGTAAAGTTAAGTTGTATTGATTCCGCGATGCCGCCATTAGAGTAGAAAGGAAATATAGCGAATAAAATGTAGTGAATACAACTTAAGTGATTGCAAAATGCTGAAAGTTGTAGGGGATAAATGCTGTTCTGGGAGTAAGGCCTCATAGAGGAATGATCATGCTATTCATTGCTATTTTGTTCCATTTTCTGAGGGAAAAATCATGAATGCTAAGGTTGCTAGCAAGATGCTGTATATGTGTAATGCGAAAATAAAATTGCCAAATTTTGGCTAAATGGATAGTAAGCAAATCCATCTAATATTTTAACAATGACCGCAGCTGGACAAAAGACATCTCCAAAGTTACGCCTTTTCTTCACGGTGTCAAAAGTTAGCTTCAAATATAGATGTAGGTAAATTAGATAGATATTTGCTGTGTGTGTATAAATAAAGTTGACAAATAAAAAATATATTATTTGTTTAGGCCTAACTGATCAAATTGTGATACTATGAATTATATGTGAGATAACATATCAGGCACCTCCCGGCAGAAATCTTCCATTTCGATTATTGTTAGTTTAAGCCGTTTGACTGATTTAAAAGCTTTCGATATTTCTAGTAATTTATTTCAGCTAAGACCATAGAGTACATTCTCGACTTTTAACATATAACTTGTCGAGTATTTTTCTTATTCATAAAGAAATTGGGTAAAATTTTATACTAAGACCAAGGGTTGCGTTTGATCTTCATTCGATACGTATAAACTGTCAGTGAAATATATTATTCAGTATATGGAATGTAAATTTCAATAAATTCTCTACTATTATTTCACTTTTGAACCAACAGGAAAGCCAGAGATTAGCGGTCGCAGTGAACTGAATTATAAAAACACTATATATTTAGAAATTAAGAAACACCATACGTGATAATTAATTACGCAACATTTTTTCCAATTATTACGTCTTGTTGATAAACATTAATATCCTCTATATGTGTCCAACTAAAGCATTTGCTTGCTAGCAAAATTTCCAAGTATGCAATGAAAATTCCAAGCGCCGCAGCGAGGCCGAGGGTCAAAGATCCGCATGAGCGTTATGTTCAACAAATTTCCCTCTTCCTCAATTCATTTGTACAGTTTATTCCTTGGCTTATCTTTCAATCTAAATAAATAAATTAATTAATTTTTAATTCTGTTTCAATTTCGTTTCACAAGTAGTACCTTCTATAGAAAATATCACAAATTAAAATATGTAGAAGTATGGCAGAAAATAGTGAGAAACGGTATAATAAAAATGAGGGTAGAGAAGGAAACTCGGTACTTCCACATGAAGATTTAATACTTCACATGACCATAGCTTCAATGCTGAATGCACAAATATTAATGTGGAAGTGAAAAATTTCTTTCTCTGCCCTCATAATGAAGGAATTCCACAAAGTGAAGCCTTAAACTGTTATGGAATAATAATAGATTAATTTCTTGAATTTCTTGAATTTCTTGAATTAATGTCTTGCATTAATTTTCTTGAAGATATACAATAATAAACGATACCATCGATTTACATAACTACGGTAAAATTTACCGTCCCTTACTGCGCATCATTCCTTACTCACCACCTCGTCTGATCACCTCTTAATCCCACTTGGAGGAAATTTTGCTCGAGAAACAACACTTTACTTCCAACTGGTTACTATGTGCAGTTCTGAATGAGGCGTTGGCAATTCGTTCAGAAAATTTGATTTCAGCGGAGGCTTGTCACTCAGTGACAAAGTGAAGGTAGGATTTGATTGGAGAATTCAAATATCCTCAAAGAGAAATACGCTTTCGCAGAAAGGACGCAAACGATGGGGGAACAGAGAAAGGTGAGGCGTATGGATGGTCATAGTGAATGACTTCGCCGCGAGCTGGATGTCTAGAATGGGAGAGGGCTTTGTGACCTCCTGAGACTGGTAGAACTTCCTCCGAGAAGCATGAAGAGTGTTTCTGAAAGGAAGATTGCGGGGGATGACGAGATTATCACGGGAGGCAGCGGATGATGGATGGGGGTAGTAAGACGGAAGTGGAGAGGAATGCACGAGTGGAATGCGAGCTGGGGAGGTTTGAGGAATAAGCGGGGAAGCATGCCCGGCACATACGTAAAATGCTACACTCCCCCGATTAGCGTGAAGGGACTGGGAATGCTGGACTCTTTGGAATGAAGTTTAGAGGATGTTTGGTGCGCGGGGGAGGGGGGGTCGGTGGTAAGTGAATTCCACGCACAGCAAAGGGAATAATACTCATGTAACACTAAACAAGTTGGAGAATGAAGCAAGCAGTGGTCTTAATGGCACCGTTTACGATTTTGTATTGAGCTTCCTGAAAATTTAGCCATACCAGCTGAGTATGACATGATAATATAGATGTATTTTTGCAATGTTGATGATTACACTTTTTAGAGAGCTACAGGTATAATAGGGCCGCCTAAAACTTGAATAATTGCTAACATTTACTGTTTTAACAAGGTTATTGGAGATATTTTGGGAGTAATTGCAACTTAGATCGTTCATTTCCAGGTACGTCATTGCTAAACTATTCGCGCATGCTGATAAAATGTGGTAAATGAAGTGTATAAAAAACTTTCGGTTCTGGTAGAAGATAGATTGAAAATGGAGTGGTTAAGCATTCATCTTCATTTCGCATTCATAATAACTTTTTCTCGAATATTTAGCTTATTAAATATTAGCTGATATTTTAAAAGTCATTTTGACCGCTGCTATTAAATCCTACTAATTTATTCTTCATGTGCAGTCGATATTTTGAAAAGATCACCGCTCTTGGCTTCCGTAGCACATACAGGGTTGCACCCAAAAGTGGTAGGACTGATTTTTTTACGAGACTTTTATTGACGATATACTTACATCGAGTTAATAATCTTCAAAGTATGCTCCTTGAGCTGCTTAGTATAACGCGCTCCCATTGCCCGTACGCCCGCTGAAAATTTTCTTTGGGGATGCCGTTGATGACCCTCGTCGAAGCCTCTTGAACGGCCTTTATCGAGTCAAAACGTCGTCCCTTGAGCTGTCTTTTCATCAGGGGGAAGAAGAAGAAATCCGGTGGTGCCAGATCGGGAGAATAGGGCGGGTGCGGCAACGTGGCAACGCCGTATTTGGCGAGCAGCTGTCTGACGACGAGCGCGCCATGGCACGGCGCGTTGTCATTATGAAGCACCCAGCAGTTTGCATGGCCAAATCCTGTGAAATAATGCGTTGGGTGTTGGATGCAGACAGACCCAACTGGTCTGCAATTTCTTCACTGGTTAAGCGTCGGTCTGTGTTCAGTAGTGTCCTCACTCTGTCCACATTCGTGTCGGTTCTTGCCGTCGACGGCCGTCCGGAGCGATGGTCGTCTTCAACGAGCTCCCTACCCTCTTTAAAAAACTTGTGCCACTCAAATACTGTGGAACGGCTTAAGGCAGTGTCCCCAAAGACCTGCTTGATCATATCGAGGGTCTCAGTTTCCGTCTTCCCGAGTTTCGCACAAAACTTCACGGAATAACCTTGCTCTAAATTCAGATTCATTTTGTTTTTCGACGTGGACAAAAAACTTACTTCACTAAAAACGGTGTCCTCACTCAACGACAGCCCGCAGGTGACTGAGGTTGTGTCGGTCTGTTGCTAAGAGCCCCTCCACCTTACCCTGCCAGGCAGACCCCCCGCCACCGCTCCGTTCGCGCCAGAGAAAATCAGTCCTACCACATTTGAGTGCGACCCTGTACTGCAGGACTCTCCTTATCAACTCTGAGTCTGACATTTTACTCGTTTTATAATTAGATTAGAAAATGGAATACGTAATTTAGCCTTGCAAATAATATAGTATAATGTATTGAATTCTAAGTTGGTCAGTACAACCTTTTCATGCTAGCTTCAGTGTGTATTCATTGGCGCTACTTCATTTCAAGGGATGCCAAGGACCTCATTTTTCACTAAACCATTCGTATTCAGTTAATCGCCACACATTTAATTGATATTTCTTCACTTTCACGAAGAGAAGTTGTCTAGAGCAGTTTTTGATGCTGTACCATTTGACGAGAAGTTTTTTTTTTCTGAATGCATGTTAAACTGATTTTGCATGTTTCATATGGTAAATGACCATTTTTTTCTAAGGAAAATGGATTTTGCGTTTAATTCCTAGGTTAAAAATTTGCGCAAGTTGGCTGTTAATTGGCTTTCCATTGCTTCAGAAAAATTTTCACCAAATTATATGCATTAAAACAAAAAATTACAATTGAATTAAAACATTACTCACAACACTTAAAAAAAGTAATAAGCATGTTTTAACTCAAGTTTTGGAGCCAAAGGAAGAAAACGAAAGTGGAATGAAGACTGAATGCTTATACTGCCTGATCTCTGGAAACTTTACTTCTCCTCTCGAAGGACCAAGAGTAATATTTGCAGTACAGCATCAAAGTTGTAAACAAACCGTTTCTATGTTTTTACTCGCGGCTTCTTGCATTGTAAAAGTTATCAACATATTTTAAATGGAAAAAAATTGCCCTTAATGTGTCGTTACCGGTAGTTTTATGAGCATTTACAGAAATGGGAAAATGCATGCTAAATTCGAAAACGCCTGATGAAAACGGCACCACAGTGGCTATCGTGATTCTCGTATTAAGGAGGGGATTGTCGCGACACATGGGGGCATTGACATTGATGGATTCAAAGAAATAACTTATCTATATTAGTATTTTTGACGAAATAAACCTTGCCAATATTACTATTTATTTACTATAGCGATATTATTGATAGAATGACATGAGTGTTGCTCGATATTGGAATGAATACTGGATACACCTAAGCTTATTGCCACATTTATATTTCAATATTAATGAAATATCTACGAGAGTTATCGGTAAAAATATTATACTAGAGCTCTTATTATTATTATGCATTGTACTGAATATTTATTACGTATCTGTAAGGTTTATTTAGCAACATATTTTAAAATCAAAATGACTTTCTACTGCTAAGTACTTGATGGCACTTTTTGCAAATTTATAACAATTCACTGTTTTGTTAAATCAAATTTGAAATAGTAAAATAACACAAATTTATGAAAATAATTTTTTCCCTAATATTGCGTACCATTAATATTTTTTTATTAGGTCGAGAAAAATTAAAATAAGTAAATGTTTCTTTTTCAGAATTACTTTAGATGGCATTTTTAGGTATGAAAAAAGGAAATCCATTGCTGAGAGTTACTTGCATAAGGTCTCACGCATTATTTCTTCTTTAATTTTATCACTTCAGTACACGCTAATTTTTTTTTATGCTTAGGCATGAATGTATAATCTCTATCGGAGAAATGTAATGTGGATCTTTTGGAGTTGGTAACATCCTTTTTCCGCCTTCTGGGAGCCGCTTTTATTGCAGTGCTATTCATTCATTCATTTTAAATAAACGTAAAGGTCGGGCGGATCGAGCGCTTGCGTTCTAATCTACGAGAGCCTCTTTCCAAAATTTAGTTCGCGTGGGTAGAGCGTCGCGTGGGTGTCTGGCTCTCGAGGGCGGAAGATTAATACTGTCACCACGCTTTCATTTGCGTCAGTACGCATACGGTTTAGCGATTAAATGTTCTTTTATCCGGTGATGTCATTTTATCCAATCTCAAAGTTCATGATACGTGGGAATCTCTTTAATTGTTTCATTGACGTCAAAATAATTTTGGAGTAATTTATGTCCTGAAAACGACAAATTCTGGTTGGCACCTGAACTAAAGAGACTAAATGCATAAAATCGCATTGAAATCGCTTTATCAAACATCGAAAAGTGTAATCATAATTACATTTTACGCTGTTTTATGTGTCAAATTTTATATTTTGTTAATGTTAAGATTGCAACAGCCGTGTGTGGGAAAAGTGTTACTTCAATATCTTTCTTACTTTTTTCCGTGGATTATACAATTTTTTTGGGGTTCTAGATCTGAAAGTAGCATAGAATTTGGATTGAATTACGATTTCCGCATTGCTTTCTAATTTTGAATGGAATATTGAAGCCATTACGTTATACTTAACGGAAGTAAAAATAATCTATCATACTCCATAGGCCATCAGACGGTATTAATCCCATTACATAATGTACTACTCTTCAGATCGCGCTTAATGGTCAATTGTTGTCAGATTTTAGATAAATACGATCGCCAAATGATCATTACCAGAATTTTTGGAATTTTTTTCCCTTACTTTCTTTTAAATTTCCCATGCATTAGAATATTAGCCTGTCTATGATCATCTAAACTTGAGTTATAACGATTGATTATCCTTTTTAGCATCAAATTTTAAGCATTAGTGGTCTCCATCCAATGTGCAATAATCTCCATCTCTTGAAAAAAATATATCTCAGCGTTGCTACGTCAATAGCGTCACAGTAGCAGTTAAGGGTGATTAATTATTCTGATACCGGAAAATATGACGTATGGGTCCAATGTTTTGTTCCTGCCGCTGCAATTATGGTACCTTAATAATGAGGACGGGCCTGATAAATCCGTAGTAGATAATCTAGTACATTAGGTGAGGTTAATTTTGTGCGTTAGAGGTATTTGTGTTTACGAGGCCTCTAGAGTACCTTTAAGTACTTGAGCGACAATTTAATGGTTATAGCTTATCCAAACGCTGTAAATTGGACACATGGGTAGTGTACGTCGGAATTGCTTCATTGCGTGACTGTGTGTCGTCGTGACATACTTTTACAACAAATGCCGTTAATACTCTCGTAAATAAGAGAGCACTATGCCTTACTCTGGCTTGTGGCTATGTGGATTAGGGCAAAAAGCGAGTATCTAGAAAATTGAATTAACAAATTTAAAATCCAATAAAGAAGGCTAACGGTGCTTGAAGATGAAGAGGAACGGTGATAGTGGAATGAACGACTGAATTAAATGGTATGTGAAGTTGCGCTGAAAGTATAAGCTAAGAAAAAAATGCTAAAAACCATATTTGGTCATTATGTTATTAACGGTATAATAGCGAATCATAATTAGATGAAACGAAAATTTAGACACAGGTATCGTCTGTATATTGAAAAACTGACATATTATTTATAATGTCATTTTTCAAATAAATTTATGTCGTAATTAAAAATTTTAGCGCCATTATCCAGCTTTTTATCATTGGTTCATATTTGCTCATAAAATCTACGAAACTCTATTGAACGAGAAGATGATCTTCTCGTCATCTTATCGAGGAAATTAATTACTAACCGTGTGGATAATGTCTAGATGAAAACTTATTTTTCTCACTGGCTGTCAGACAACGTATACATCTACGTCTACTTCAATACCTTGCAAGCCACCAAAAAGGTGTGTGGCAGGGGGTGCAGCACCAGGAGGAAAGGGTAAGGGATGAGGGGGTTAGGGTTTTTCAAATGGATGGGAAAAGGTAAGGGGAACCTGCAAAAAAATATATAATTATAATCGTATAACCATGAGCAGTCGCTGCCTTGTAGTTTAATACTTATTATGTCGAGCCGGCTCCTAGGGGATTTCGATTACAAGCATTCTGATCTCTTATTGTTCTTGGAAAAATTACCATTTAAACCTGTCTGTCTTGCGGTCAATATCTCTAATCTTATATTCGTGATCCCCCCGTCCGTAATACGTTGGGGTTCGTATTATGTTCTTGATGTCATCGGAAAAGGACCCATCTTTAAATGTTTTTAATCAGTTTAATCTATATTATAAACGCCGCTATGTAAGGGAATCCCAGCCTAAATTTTCTAGCAAAGTAGTTACGCTACTGCGTTTGTCATAACAATTTTTGACAAATCCAGCCCCCCTCCGCTGAACTCCATCCAATTCCGAAATTAAATTTATCTCTTGAGTATCCCATATACTGGCAGCATACTCTAGGTGGGGCCTGACTAGGGCAAGAAAACATCGTTCCTTCAATTTTTCGTCACATTTATCCGGCACTCTTTTTACATATCCTAATTTTTTATTAGCGCGACCGCATATTTCCCGTATGTGCTTTCCCCAGGAAAAATCGTGAGTAATTGTTACACCCAAGTATTTAAAGGAATATACCCTCGTTATTTCTGTTTGTTTCACTTTGTAACTAAATGAAGGGGTGTTACTAGTTTCCCAAAAATGTATTACTGCGCATTTTTTCAAATTGAATTCCAATTGCCATGTATCGCACCAAGTTTGGATTGCATTTAGGTCGTTATCTAACGTGACTCTGTCATCGCGACTTCGAATGTCCCCATAAATCACCGCATCGTCAGCAAAAAGACGGAGCCTGCTATTAACCACGGCACTGAGGTCATTTATGTAAATAAGAAACAAGAGAAGGCCTATGACACTTCCCTGTGGTACACCCGACGTGACCTTAACAGTATCGGATGATACACCGTCCAGGACGACTGTTTGAACACGATTTTTAAAAAAATGTCTAATCCAGCATATAACACTCCCGTGTATTCCATAAGTTTCCAACTTCGCGAGTAACTTGCAATGAGGAACTTTATCAAAAGCTTTTTTAAAATCTAGAAATATCGCATCAACTGGAATATTACTTTCACCGGAATGCATTATATCATGAACAAAGAGTGCGAGTTGAGTTTCGCAGGATCTACCTTTACGGAACTCGTGTTGGTTATTAATCAATAAATATTGGCTATCGAGGTACCTCATTATTGAGCTAACAATAATGTGCTCAAAAATCGTATAGGAGATGGAGCGATGCAGGAGATTACAGATGATGGAGGTGAGCGATATTGGCCTATAATTACTGGGGTCCTTCCGGTCCCCATTTTTAAATATGGGTGTCGCATAAGCTATCTTCCAGCCGCTTGGCATGCTTTCTCCTGCTAATGATTCCTTAAATATTATATTAAGATAAGGAGCAATTCCAGACGAGGATTCTTTATCCATGCGAGCCAGTATCTCATCAGGTCCCGGAGATTTGTTGGGGTCGACGTTTTTAAGGAGAGTTTTCCACCCGTGGAACTCTATTCCACGGGTGGAAAAGTCGATTGCATGCATTGGCTGTAGAAATGTTTTCGGAAGGTTCTCTGGTATATTCAGGGAGCATTTGTTGAGAACACTGTGGAAGAATGAGTTTAATATGTTGGCTTTATCTTAACTACTTGTTACTTTATCCCCTTTTTCGTTGTTCAATGAGTTCACGGCGGACTTTTTTCCCTGCACTTCCCTGACGTAGGACCAAAACATCTTTGGGTTTATCGTTTAAATGTTCACCTAATTTTTTCCTTTTGAATTCCGCTAGCGCCTTCCGGGAGGCCTTCTTGGCAGTGGACCTAGATGCTTTGCAATTCTGTAAGGTTTCGTTGATTTTATCAGGGGAGGAATCTTTAACCGCGTTTTTCATTCTGGCATGGCACGCCCTTTGCCGTCTTAGTGATTTCCGAACTTCAGAGTTGTACCAACGGGGTTCCTTATTCTCTCTTATGTATTTACTAGGCATGAATCTCTATGTACAAAAGGCTATGGACAAATTAGAGCTGCGGTAGTTGCACGAAAAGCCTTGATATGGTACCTTCTTAATCGTCACACCTATTCATCTTCTAAAAATATTATCAGTACTTATATATGTATCAAATATTAAAGATACAGTAAGCAATGTGCTTTTGCATTAAAAGCGTACGATATGCATATTAAATCTTCCCGCAACTAAACTAAAGTCTAACTAAACTAAGTCAGCAGTCTAACAACAATAAGGTAAAAACAAGAGCTAGGAGATATTTGAATAGGAGTCAGTGGTGTGTGGCAAACCTACAAATCAATTTCGATGCAGATAATATTAGGAGATAGCGCGGTAAAGAGGAGAAGTGTGATCTATTACTAGTCAATGGAATGAAGATAAATGATTAATGCTAAGGAATAAAAACACATCTCACCCTTTTTCCATCTGGCAGTAATGGATATCATACGCTCTCTGTGATTTAGCCGAGTATGAAAGCCTTAAATATCCTCGGCCGCTATGATTAAGCTACTGAGTGAACTGGCGCCATCTGTGTATTCGAAATATGTGTTTCAGAGATTGGAAATCGATACACAGATATATCCTGTGATATCAGGGCATGCCGTTAGACCGCAATGAATCGGGGGCAAATGATTCATTGGATTGGTGGTACGGAGATTTATGCATCTGACACAGTGATATGCGTAGTGCTGATGAATGGATGAAGAAGAAAGGAGCGCCTGCCTTCTTCATTTTGAGCGTTGTATTTCAAGTCAAGTCAGTGAT
This sequence comes from Hetaerina americana, assembly GCF_022747635.1. Lineage (NCBI taxonomy): Eukaryota > Metazoa > Arthropoda > Insecta > Odonata > Calopterygidae > Hetaerina > Hetaerina americana. The sequence continues at coordinate 62,648,927 of NW_027286985.1, read as the reverse complement.
TCCTCAATGAAGTGTGTTTGCGTATTATTCAGTGATAGAAAGAGTTAGCGTGGAATGGATTTCTTTTACAAAATCTTTCCATGGGAGGGACTTGCATAATGAAGCTCATGTGTTTTTTTTAGGTGATATGATAATTATTTTACCTGGCTTGTAATGTAAGAGATGATTTTCATGTTTATACTAATCGGTGGATGCGACATATGGGGGCATATGTTGAAGTACTTTTCATGTACGCGAAGATCAAACTATTTCCTTTCCATATTTATTTCAACTTACTGACCTTGAAAGGGCATTTTTTTTAAATCCCTGGGGAAATAAGTCCTCTTAGATCTTTTGAAGGGAATAGGGTATAATTAAGGAAAAGTACGCTAATTCTTAGGTTTCCGATATCATCGAGGAGAGAAGAATATGTGGAGAAATGCGCATGGGAAGAATTCCGTGCAACTGTTTTTTGATTACAGCATGGCCAAGCTAGTATGGGAATTTTAGTGGAGGTAGGAAGGGAAGACAGGAATTTAGAAGTTTTGTTTATGATCGTGAAATCTCCTTTGGCATTTGCCGTCGTTTCATGAGTTGCTTCGTGAGCTTTGTTATAAATTAAATGTGATTATGAAAAGTGTTATATTGAGCATGCCATACATGTCGTTGGTAATATTCCTTTGGCGGTGGTGAATTTTGAAGCTTTCGCTGTTATAATTAACTGAGGCTTTTATGGATTTGACTATTTTCAACAGGTTTTATTTATCGGGTATTAAAAATTGATGTTTCAAAAGGGTTTACCGGAGCATGGATGTTTACGTCCATATCTATTTTGTCGTTCTAGGCATCCTATTTATATGCTAGCATCAGTTATTATTAAAGGTAATGAGAAAATTGCACAAATGTTTCGTCTTGATTTGACTACTTATGATTTTTGCCGTCCATACATTAATGTAAAAATTTCATCGCATGCTTTGAATTACCATCGCTCGGCCATGGATGCGTTTAAATAGGAATGGAATTTGAAATGAAAACATGGAACGCTGAAAGTGATTAATCACTCCGAAAATTAAATTAGTTGGTAATAATCCTGCCGGCGACGTATATCACTTTTTAAAACCTGCGTGACGGATTTGCATACTTTCACTTTGAGCTTCGTTATTAATGCTGTATCACCTGTTGTCCCACGATTCAAAATTTAAAATCTGCAATCAGTTCTCCAATTATCGAACCGAAGAATCGGTTCGCGAGAGGGATATTTGTGAGTTTGCCAACAGAAAATATAATTCCACTTTAATTAATCTCGTAATCCCCTTTTAATGGCAGCCTTCGTACATTTCACGTGCTAATATTTTGTTAAAGCTTATTTTAGTCAACTTTACTATGATCAACAATAGCTCTTATGGTTTCTAAATTTTTGCATCTTTATCTTAAATATTCTGATAATTAGATACATATGTCTGACTCTCTACAACCACTGGTTGCCTTTGCCTTGGTATTCAATCTAATCTAGCTGACTTCAGGTCATCAATCAAGTCTAACCTCATCCTTCGTCCTCTCATATTTAATATTCTCCATTATATCGAGGCCTTCAGCATCTCTCAATATCTTATCCAACCACTTTAGTCTGCTTCCTACGAAATACATCATGTCAATTCTTCCCTCCGTCCACCATATGTCACAATTTTGCTGCCTTTACCCAAGTCCAATGTACTTTTCTACATTTGCAATTTCAGAAGTCTGCACACAGAATCACATTGGAATCTTCACAATTTTTTTACAATGCGCACCAGCCATCAATTTACTCCTTCATAAAGATATTTTTCTCGTTTCCATTACATTTATTAATGTACTCACTCTTTGTCCTCTTAATGTCTACTTTCCTCCAGAGAAGTGCCCTGATTTGTGGACATTCCCACCTTATATAAACATAATCTTCTTATTCAACCTTTAATCACACCTCTTACTTGTTGATAATCTCATTTTTTGTTTTTATTGCGAATGTTCTTCACTTTGCGTGTTACACCGCAATCCTTAAATGCATCCAACAATAATTGCCATCCCTTTTGTGACTGCCTGACTAATGTTTGATGATAAGCAAATCTGATTTAATAAGCTCCCCGCATTCAATTTCTCCAGCGTAGTGTGTTTCCCCTTTTATGCCCTCTATTAATGATGATTGTTAGTATTTTACACTGTGTATGAAACGATAGGTGACTACATTTATGCGAAATTAAAAAGGAATGGAAAATTTATTTGAACTATAGGTTTAAAATAAAATTCCGTAAGTGAGTATCAAGTGCGAGAAATAAATTTTACTAGTAAAAGCAGAACCATAATATTGATTTTGAACGTACGCATTCTAAACTCAACTATACTCATGAATGTTTAGGCATATTTGTATAATGTGTAGTTGCAGACTGTGAAACTTTTTGCCTGTAGTACTGTTGTATAATTATAACATGCAGTTAAATATTCTTAATACCTATTCTGCTGGTTAAGATGTGTGTGGTGACTCCTGGGTACACGCAGGATTGTATACATGAGTGAGCGAGCATGGTGTTGGTTACGATGCCCAACATTTGACTTTTCCCTATGTCTGTCTTCTTATTTCAAGAGTTAAATGAATCAATATAGTTTAATGCCTATGGGAGATTGTGAATGTAACGTAACATAATTCTTAATTATATTCTCTCGTAGGTAATACAAATCTTGTATTTGAGAAATAATTTTGGTGTAGAAAATATGATATTTGACCGTGTTTTGCAATTATTCACGGGTAAAATACGGTGATGATGATGCATAAAAAAATCGTCTCCTTTATCGTAACATGAATGTTAATTAATTAGCAATGGCACTGAATTGAAAAAATGAAAAAAAATTCGATTTATTCCATCTTGTATTTCATCTTATTGTAACTTCCGTTCTATTCTGAATCTCATGAGGTTTGAAAAATTGCTCCTTAGATTTCCAAAGCATACAATAAGTATTAAAACAAATGGAATTTTCAATGTGACAAAATAATACAAATAGGGCTTAGTAGCTTAGATGTTAGAGCATTCGGTTTTTGGTCACTGTTTAATTTTTCAATTTTAATTAATTTACTTCCCGCTCACCTAATATCCTTAAGCCATGATGTGCGATTTTTGGGTGTCAAACCCTATTGGCAACCTTCAAAAGGCACAGAGGAAGAAAATACCTTGGTACAAGAATTTCATGCACAGTAGAGTTCTTGACACTAGGCGAACCCTACTTTCACATCTCAAGCCAAACTGGTCATTTATGCGAAGTGCTTCATTTTTAAACATAGAAATTCGCAACTTTTCTCAGATGTTAAAATTCTACAAATTGATTCCTTTTTAAGTTGACTGTTTAAGGAAAATTCTGTAATATGTATATATTTTTATGTTGGGTTATTTTCGTGAATATTTACCTCTAGTTTTGCATGCTCGCTCGCTTTCGTAAATTTAACTCAATGTTGGTAGAAAAATTGAACGAATACAATACCTTCATATTCCGTTTAATTACTACATGAAACTCTTACATTTTGGAAATTTTCGAGGTGCACGCTATTAGGAAAGCATAGATTTTCTGCAATATTTTATAAGAATTCCAACCGCAATCACGCTTCACGATTAAAATTTTGGACCTATTTCAAATTTTTTCCGATTGCTGTTCGTTTACTCCACCATGCTCAAATGTCCGCCTAGTTATATTTTATTTCAGGAAAGTTGAGAACATGAATTCAAATGAGTGAAGGAGCAGAGTCACACTTATTCCAAGCGTTGAATAGCATGAAATAAATCGTGTCCGTACGAGTCGGGACCATTTCAAGCGGTGAATAAATTTATTTTCCATCTGAAGTGTACCGGATCCACTTTTCACACTGAACCTTTTAGTTTGTTCCAGTTAATTGCTGTGAACTCTAAGTTTTTACAACCGTGTGTTAACCTTTGTGCAAGGGTGAAAAAGATTTTTTAGTCTCTTCTACACGAATTTCGTTTACACTAGTGTCGATTAGCCGTGACAATTTAATCGTATTTTTTATGGATGACATATGTATACTCTTACTAAACAACTCTTATTGTATGCTCTTTCTAAAAAATTTACTCCAAAGCTTTTCAAGAAAGCCTCCATTGATCGTCACTCCTATTCAAAAATATATTTAATTTTTTATTGAGGGGGTGCAAAATTATGAAAAGGTGGAATATAATATTTTGTTGTTTAATACATTTGGTCACTGGTTCTTATTTTAAAAATTATTGTTTGTTAACTAACGCTAAATATGAATGCGAAAGATTATTGCAGTTCAATATAAAATAGAATAGTTTAGATTTTCAGAATGAATTTACATGTATTCGCCTCAAAAGCGAAGAATTTTATTCATCTTAGGCATAAACGTTTTTACGTATGTAAGCTAATTGCAGCAGCAAGTCAAATTTTAACGTGGAATTGCGTGGATACTTCAATTTTTTTAGACTAACGGGCTCGAGTCGTTTCACGATCTCGATTGCATCTCTCTCCCTTGGAAAGCATTTTAGTGATTTCAGTAGGTACCAACGAAGCAACCTTATCGATGGATAAATTTGATACAAAAATCAACTTTGACATTTTGAAATGTATTTTATTAAGGAACGCGTGTTATTGACGCTCTTGGTAGTAATTCAGGGTCGCAAAATATAATCAAAGGGTATAAAAAAATTAATGGGACGAGGTAGCTCAGAGGGTAGAGCTCTGGGCTAAGAACCGAAGGGTTGAGATTCGATTCCGGTTAATGCCTCTGAACACCCTCAGCTTTACCCAGGCTGTGTGATTTTGCTGGTAGCAGATCTTCTTGAAAGCCTCCATTGATCAAATTCTATACGGGAAAAGTAGTAGGCCCCCTACCATTGAATATGTGAATTTCGCACGCCGTTGGGTTTAGAATTAGGTGAGCTCTACCCTTGCCTATCAAACCGGCCTTTGGGTCAATAACTGTGGTTTTTATTAAACTATTTGCAAAATTTAGAAAGTCCCATAAATTAGCATTATTCTATGTCACAAAAGTGTGATGTAAGGCGATATTTTTGGATCATTTGTCCTATTTTTAACAGCTTACCTACGGTGAAAATCGTATTGATATGGGTTATAGAAGAAATATCTAAACCGAAAAACTATACAATATCATGAGACCAATACATATTATTTAATAGCTGTAGAATATTCGTTTTAAGATATCTAAATTTGGTAGCAATTTTTTTTGCATTATTTTATCGTAACCTTATCAATGAATCAGAAAAATCGCAACAGACAAAAATAATGATAATGAGTGCTGCAAATTTTACTGGCTTTTCAAATTTTCTGTGATGATATTTTAGGTAACATCAACCTAAATAGCTATACCATAACTGGTTTAGTACAGAGAATCATTAAGATTGTTAAACATGTAGTTTAAGAGAAATAGATACTCAGTGATTCCTCTGATTCATATACCTCACTTGTACGTATGGCAACTCACAATGTTACCATGATTGACCACGCCGAAGAATTATTACGATCACTTGCATGATATGCACTTTGAAACCTTTTGTTATTACTTTAGGATCCGAGAATTCCTTGAAAAATTCTGGTAAATTCTTTGTACGCTGGCGAAACATATTAGACGTCATTTTGAAATATCTGTTTAACTTATTTTACGTTTTAAATATTAGTAACTATGCCATTGAAGTTTAATAATTATCCTGTAAGCAGAGAAATCAAATTTAATGATACTAGAGGTTTTGGAAATACCTGTTTCACAATAATTATTTGCAATAGTGATATCTAAGAAGTACAGGTCTCTCCCAAAAGATGCGAATGTACAGCTTTGTACAACTAATTTAATTATTAGCTAGCTAAATCTTTTTCTTTGCCAACTACATGCAAACACAGACAAATAGGTATATCGTGTTGTTGATACATACCAACAGTCGAGCTAACACTACTAAGTCCATTTTCGAAGGGCCCATTTTGTTTGACTAACACAGATGACAATAACTTTGTCTCAGGTTTTTCATTGTTTCATAATAATTTCGCGACTAGAAAATAATAAAACGCATTAATTTTACAAGCAATGTTTTCAATGAGTCTAGTTGTCTCCAAGCTATGTATACTTTTATGTAAATTTTATCAATAAATAATTCTTTCCTATGAGTTGGGTTCTATTGACAATTAATTTTATTAAGAGGCCTCTTACTTTCTCATAATGACCCATTATTTACCCTAGCTTTTCATAATAAAAGTGACCCCAATTTGCTTTAAATCGTTCGTGGGTTTAAGGAGTGGAGCAAGAAAACACTTTAAAACCTGGAACAAAATAGCTCTTTCAAATGGTAAATACGTAAACATACAAACAGAGTGTAAAATGAGAAGCTAAGTTAACTTATTTCGTATCATTTATTTTCATTTAATTATATATAGTCTCAACTAAAAATCAGAAATGGGAAATTCTGTACTGTATATTTCATCTAAGGCGACAGCATCAGGAAAACATGTACAATTGGTCACATTTTTAGGATAAACAACGAGCACCTTCTTTCTGTTGTGTTTAATTCTCTTAAAAGTCGTTCAATTGATTACTTCGCGTAGGCAATCACATAAAAACGTCATAGAAGGAGACTCCTTATCGAAATGATTTGTATGAGAACGTTTTTCCAAAACCTCAATTTTCATGACAAAGGGACTTTCAATTCAATTGCTAACCGGCAGAAATAAAATTCGTTTGGCATCTTTGGAATACATATTAATTTCACAAACATTTCGAGGAAACACTCGCAGCATGATTATTAGTTGAAAGGCTGTTGGCCCTCTCCATGTAGACAGCTTTGCCGACGATTGTTGCCGGACGATAACCAACGAAACTGCTCGCGAGGGAGAGATTGATCGGTGGCCATTTCGGATGGAAGCCCAATTAAGGTCCGCACGAGTGCCTTACACGCCCATGCCCTTTTGTTCGTCTCCCTCAAGGAATCCTTCCTTATCATTTTCTTATATTCCATTCCGCCCAGCCTTTTGAGACTTTTTGTTTTGAAGGGTGATATGGTTGAACTCAAATTCCGTAATTTTATCAAAATATGGGATCTTTTAGCTACCAATAGTGATGATTTTATAAATTCATGCTATCATAACTATATCTATGAGGTCGAAAATGAATGATTTACTGCTATGAATTTGGTTTATGAAAATAGTAGGCAAAAACTGTTGCATTATTATGGAGATAAGTAATGACCGCAAAGGTTGACTTGATGGTGGAGATTATTTAAAATCCATGTCGTTCGGAATTCACACATCAGGTTATGAAGGCCATTCGCTAAACCTATGTTGACTGTGGTTACCCAGGAATATTGTTGCTAAAAAATCACTCAGCTCTCGTAAATCTGAAGGCGTTCAAAGGGATTATCGACATTTGTAACCAAGACCCTTGGTCATTAGTCACATTCTCGACCCATTTGGTAGGATCGACATTAATTACCTTCATCTCGATAATGCATAAGCACTCATTATTGTTTAAGGTTCTACGACTACAACTCTTTATTAAGGTACCTCATACTGTCATTAGCTTTATTTATTGAGCGATAATTTAGATGCCTGAGGTGCTTAAGGTTTTTGGGGCATGACTGAGTATAGTGGAGAGAAGATGGAAAAGGAAGGGTGAAGAATGGTGTCAACATTAACCTAATTTTAGCTACAGGCCGTAAGAAAACCATAATTTACGGAATGCCGCGCTTAAAACCCTCCACAGAAATTAGCCTTTCAAGAATTGGTGTGCCAGTGATAAATTCACCAACATGGTTTAAAAATTGTTTACCTAGCGTTGAAATTATGAAATATAAGATCAATTTGATCTATCATATTACAATCATTAGAGAATTAAAGTGCACACCTTCGAGGGAAAGAAACAAGCATATAAATATCATCAGGGGGAAGAAGCAAACAAATAGATGCGATATTATTGGATTTCAAAAATGGCTTTGATAAGGTCCCACACTAAAATTGATTTACAAGCTGCAATGGTATACAATAAACGACTAAGTAATAAACTGGATACGGAACTTCCTCACTGACGGCAAACAAAGGGTAGTGATAGATGGCTCAAGCTATAATTATGTTCAAGTAACATCCGGTGTCCCAAAGGGTAGCATCACAGGACCTAGGACCACTATTTCTTCTATACATGAATGATGACCAGTAAAATAAAAAGCGATATAAGGCTTTGAATGATGCAGATCGTGAATCACTGCAAATTGGCGTAAATATCATCCAAAAATGGTGTGAAGAATATGGGCTAGAAATAAATACGAAAAAATATACCGTCATACATTCCTCACATAATAAATAAAACAATCAAACTTAACAACTTTCACACTCGGAAGTGTTCGGATGAGCGTCGTGGATGAAGTAAAATACTTGGAGGTCACCATTGCATCGGATCATTCTTGGGGAAAACATTTACGCACGACTTGTGTAGGGACGCTAAAAAAAGCTGACATTCGTCAAACGTATAGTCGGAATATGTAGCGACGAAAAAGGGATGGAAACGTGCTATTTATCTTAATTAAGGATACCTCACATTGAATATGCGGTTAGTGTTTTGGATCCATTTCAAAAACATTAATTACAGAATTTAATAGGGTGAAGAGAAAGGTCTCTAGGTTCGTGAAAAACACGTACAAAAGGACAAAAAACGTCATACATTCAACACAGAATCTGTGGTCGGACTCTTTAGGTATGCGAAGACTCGGGGCTACATTAAAATGATTACAAAGATATAAAGCGTGTGGTTTTGCATCCGAATGTCAAAATCTGGGTCGTTTTCTAAATGAAGTTTGTGGAATTACAAAGTCAATAACTTCATTTAATTCCAATATGCAATTTTTTTGGTTCATCAACATTGCCTCAGTAATCTTCATTACTGCTTCTGTTGATGGAAAAACACTTTTTAAGAAAGTGTATCTTCACATTTGGAGACAGGAAAATCCAATATGGGACTAGACTGGACTGTAGGGTTAATGATGAGCACACTTCACGTTTATTTTCGCGTCATATTCAGCAAAAATATTTGCAATGTGCAGTAGTGTGCTATCTTGCAGAAGCATATTGCCCGTTGCTTTGAAATGTAACTTTTGCGATTGAAAAATTGGAGAATTCTTCACTGGTTAAGCGTCGGTCTGTATTCAGCAGTGTCCTGACTCTGTCCACATTCGTGTTGGTTCTTGCCGTCGACGGCCGTCTGGAGCGATGGTCGTCTTCAACGAGCTCCCTACCCTCTTTGAACAACTTGTGCCACTCAAATACTGTGGAACGGCTTAAGGCAGTGTCCCCATGAGCCTGCTTGATCATATCGAGGGTCTCAGTTGCCGTCTTCCCGAGTTTCGCACAAAACTTCACGGAATAACGTTGCTCTAAATTCAGATTCATTTTGTTTTTCGACGTGGACAAAAAACTTGCTTCACTAAAAACGGTGTCCTCACTCAATGACAGCCCGCAGGCGACTGAGGTTGTGTCGGTCTGTTGCTAAGAGCCCCTCCACCTTACCCTGCCAGGCAGACCCCCCTCCACCGCTCCGTTCGCGCCAGAGAAAATCAGTCCTACCACTTTTGGGTGCAACCCTGTACATATATTCAATGAAAGTCTCAGGACTTTGAATAATAAATCAAATGAAGCAGCGGGATGGCCTTAGCCAACATAAATATAAAATTATACTGGAATATGGCTTGTCTCTGGATACTGGATACTGGATACTGGCTTGTCTCTGCACATGAAAACGGACACTCGCGTATTCCAAAATTTTCAGTGGCACTGGCCAGACTGTGGACAGCAGTAAGGGAGGAAACTGATGAGCCTTGGTAATGGGTAGATGAGGGGTTGGAGTAAATGAAAGTGGGAGAAGGTGACGGGAGAGAGGGGGTTTGTGTGCCGATTGGCAAGAATGGAGGTTGATGAGGGGAGGGAACTCCCTCATCAACCCCCTTATGAGTAAGGCTCAGAGTGGCGTACGAGAATTCTCTCTGGAACCAAATGCACACCGCCCTACGGGTTTTGAGATTTAACGATCTGTCTGAGGGAGGAAGGGAGGCGACATTTGATGCAATGAAATAGCCGTTAAAGGAAACAGTGTGAACGGAGACATGCTTAGGAACAGGTGAAGAGACGCGTTCATAGACTGCAGATGTTAAGAGGTATGATTGATGGCGCAACGTAAACGAAGGAGCAGAGTTTGAAGTTCAGTTGGTAAATTATATTACGGTATTTGTATGAGAGAGTATTTTGCGAAGGTAGAGAACTGTTCTGTTGTGAAGGGAGACTGGTGAGATGTATCAGGTTTAATATTTGAGTCGATTGCAGGGTGTCGGTGTTTATTTGTGGAAAATGAAGGATTAAGATAAGGGTTTAGTGGATTTAAATACGTCTGATAAATTGGAGGGTAGTTAAAAATGATGGAGGAGAATTTAGTTATCATGCTTGTCTCTGCATTTCCGGGTTCTCTATCCGCGTTGGTTATCTTTGGGTGGCGATAGTTTTGCTGCCCATCCTGCCTGCGTCTTCATGACCTTTGGCCTGACGGCGCAAGCAGGATGGGCAACGAAACTGTCGTCAATCAAAGACCACCAGCGTCGATGGAGAGCCTGTAATACAGAGATAAGCAGTTCAACGCTGCGGAAATCTTTGAACAAATTTAACTAGCAATGTTGCCTTTATTTTGGTATTAATCCGAATAGGAAAAAAATATTAAATCGTTGTGCAGATGGGGACATTTGAGAGTTATTGTCTCGTGATGGTTTTTACGCGTTGTGAATGCTTCATTTTTATTTTCAGGGACGAAGGGTACCCGTGGTTTAGGAGAACGTTCTATAAATTAATGCGGGTCCATAAAGAGAGTTTGGATTCATTAAATGCAGAGCACAATGCATTTTAAAACTCTTTTTAAAGACGATTATTGCTCGGAATTTGAAATCCATTACCAATTTTGAATTCCCAAAAAGTTGGGTTTATTCTCAGGAGCTAACTTCGATTATCTCTTTTAAAACAAATTAAAAGTCAACAATCCAATCGTTGAGAAACCAGACAAAGGCAACACAGTGATAGTGATGGATAGAAGTGACTGTATAAAAAACAGTGGAAAAATAGATTGTTCTCTGCATTTAATGAACACGAACTTCAACAAAGTTGAGCCAGAAACCATCGAATACAGAGTTTGGATTGTTACAGATTCGGTGACCGTATATGAAAGGTGCCTACGGAAGATAATTTTAGTTTGCGGCGGGTGACAAATGGTGCGGTGGAGGCAATATTGTTTGTAAGGGGTTCTGTGCGGAAAAAGGAGTGGAATATTTTAACGGTGGGATGCATAGTATTATTGTCAAGGAAAGTGATTTCTAAAGAAGAGTTAATGAAGATAAGGAGAAAGAAGAAAAAGCATTTAGGGTGAAAATAAATAAATCAAAAGAATAAATACTTTGTGCCACAGAAGGAATAATATCGTTTATATATCGCATCTAGCCTAGAAGATAGGTTGCAGGGGGTAAGAGTAGATATCATTTTTCTCGAGGAGGCCAAGGCGGAGGTTTGCGTATAAAGGGCTTCATCTGCTTTCCATCGCACAGTCTTTGATCTGAAAGTAATGTTGATTATGGAAGGAGAAGGGATTGGGGATTAGGATAAGGTGGGAGAAATTCAAAACAAACTCAGTGCTGGGAATATGTGCAGTGGGGCGTTAGGATAGATTGTGGTGGAGAAATGAGATAAACTCAGAGTGAGGGAGTGAAGAATTAAGGGATGTGACGTCAATTGTGGTCATGATAAATTAGGTGTCCTGAGGGAGAAAGATTCGATCGTGGTCAAAAAAGCAGATGTTCTTTCTGTCGGCGGGCAGTTGGAAGAAACAATTGGGCGAGTGGTCTGGGATTTCGAACTTATGTATTTTGGACAGAATATAAAACTGAAGAATACTTGGGTGAGACGGAGTGAGAATGGAAATATTTGTGATGGAAAAGCCTTCAGTGGGATCGTTATCCTCGGGAAATGATTTGATTTCTGCATGAACTCTATGTTTGGTTGGCTGAGTATAGACTTGTATGAGGTGTCGGATAGTTTAGATAGATAGATATTTGCTTCTCTAATGTAATATTTAGTATTGAGACAACTATTGTGGAACTCTTATCGGCCGATGTGATGACTAGGTCAGGAGTTAGCGGAGAGGTTGGAGTTAGGATTTAAGGAATCAAGGAATTCTCATCCTTTCTCCGAATAATCAGAAATCATAATAGTAAGGCACCGAAGTCACTTTAGAAATATTGAAAACATTTAATTTACAAGTCGGAGCCAAGTTAAACACTACAAAGCTGTTAGGTATACTTTCAGGTGCATGTGTATGTAAGATGGAGATTGAGTATCTGTATGTGTGTAGGGTATAAGTGTTCATGCATGAATGTATGCCATATTTTTTTTATATATGATTTTGTGGTTATTGCATGTGGTTTTTTTCTTTTTCTTTTCTAAATTACGGGTGGTGTCCTAACACCCCCGCCACACGCCCTTGCGGCGGCTTGCGGGGTATGATGTAGATGTAGATGTAGAAGGAAAGAAGCACTTAAAGCAAAAAAAATATCATGGAAGCTTTCTACCGATGGATTCGGGGGCAGATTTAGGCTCATGTGATAATGGAGGTCTGGATATAGGGATCTCAGCGTTATTTGGTTCGGGTAGTAATTATGGAAGGGGTTGGGAGTTACGAAAATCCTTCCGTATCTACCGATTAAGACCTCAAGAAGATGGTAACGCAGTTAACTCTGGGGCTGAGAGAAAAGGAGACACGCTTGTTCTGAAGATAGGTTTCGTGAGAATTTGATCGTTTGGAAAAATATATTTAAAAATCACATTTTCCGTGAGAGATATCTAAACTTTTTTGTAAAAAATAATATACCTTGAAATAAACTTTTCAAGCGGATATTTTAGACTTTGGAATCATCAAATCCCATTTCTTCTACATTCTAGAGAACCATCGCTTGAATGAAAACCTCAGTTGAAGCAATAGCATAGGAAACCGCATGCATAATTTTTTCATTAAGACTGAATGTGTCTTTCCACAAAGTAATTGGTATTGAGCCTTCTCGTTTATTTAGTGTCCGCTACTTAGGAATCATAGTCCCATGAATGTCCATACTAGGCTATCAGGGAGTCATAAATCGTCCCGTATTGGGAGATGTCCACTATTCAGACGTTTCCGTTTCGTTAGGTTTCGCCTTTTTGTTTTCTATCACAGACTCAAACCACGCTACCATATTTTCGATGCTCATCTTTCATGTTTCCTAAATTCAATCATGAGCAAAAGGTCAACCGGCAGGAAAAATATAACCAACGCGGTCAGCTCCCTATTAGTACATATGTCGCGTATCCTGGAATTTACGTCAGCAACACTTCTTCCACATTAGCACCTCTTAATATCATCGGAGGCTACTCTCATTTTGTAATTTATAAGCCCAACAGGTAGTCGCTGCTTCTGCTTTGATGAGACTGTTCACTTTCAACGTTCTTCTTACAATCGATTGTCACTAACTATAGAGTCACTGTTTCCATTTTCCTAAATCTTTCCGCGGTTTTTCATTGAATTGACTCTCTACGTGACATGACCTGAGTCAAAAGGTAAGATTGTGATTTACTTCATCATTATTAAAAGGCGAAAAAACTACCACCTCCACGATGGATGGAGAGCGTGAATCTGGGGGAAATGTAATAGTGGTCGATATCACGCCGATTGGTTGAGAAATAACGGGTTTCAAGGAATTGTTTGTTTAGAATTTGGTGAAAAATAAAACATCAACCTATCTTTCACACTTTGCCACGGTGGCGTAACGACAGCACTTAAAGGTATTAAAATCTATTCGCCGACTGCTTAAACTTATACAAAAAATGGTGACATGTAAGTTGAAATGTTAATGGAGTTAGCCGTGAAAAATAAGGCCAAGGGAGAGCGGTCATTTGCCTTGAGAAATATTTAGTAGATAAAATCATCTGTGAGCTGTAATACACGCATTTTGAAATGGTGTTAACTGAACTATTGAAGCTTTTTATTCAGTGACATTGTATGTAAACTTCAGAAAACACCGATAGTAACGTTAACTAATAATTAAGATCTTGCTTAATTTTCACATCATTTTTGTAAATATATATGACTTTGTGATTGCTATCAATGATTTACCGGGGAAAGTAGAAACAAATGTTCAATACGAAGTTTCAATTAGTAGTTTTTATGGGAGGCGACCGACAGCTAAGGTCATTTGCGCCATTAGAGATGGATGGGAAAGGAAGGGCGGAGACAAACCCGGCTTTGGTATTAGCCTACTCTTGTCGAAAGGCGTCAAGGGGTCCGCAGTTTAAAGTCCCATCCGACAGACGCCGTACACACTCAAAGTTCTCTCCACAAAGTGCCTCAAGTCGGGATCCGGATACCACTGGAAAATATTTGTCTCCCGAGTTTGAACCCGGACCGTCTCGGTGGAAAGCCTATACTTTAGCCACCGCACCATTCCGATCCCGACGAAGTTTCAAGAGGTCATTTTAATACCTCCTGTGAGCCTCGAACCTAAGTATTTTCCAGTGTACGAGTAATCCAATCGGTATGAATTGCTAACATTTCGTTTGAAAAAGCTACCTCAAGTCCATTTTTGTTGAAATCTGCTCTGAATAACTGTTGAACAAAGAACATTTGTAGATTTTAGCGCCGGCATAACAAGTACCGCTTGAAAAATTGTTTTTTTTTAATCCGTAAAAATTGGTTTTTTCATCTCTTGGGTATAAAATAAGTTGGATGCGTTGCAAAAAGAATATATTTTCATCAAAGTTTGTTTGGTTTCAGATTTTCCTTAAAACTTGCCTTAGCCAGTTTTTCTGTCAATTATCGCTTCGATGAAGTTTTCTCGGGTCCAGCAAAAATTTCACCAAGCTGATACGCTGGAAAAGAACCGTCTATGACTTAAGCTTTTCCAATTGTGAAATAATAAAAAATTATTTTGATGTGAATATTTCATGGTTTAACTCATTGGTTAAACGATGGAATCAAAAGATGGTTCATTGTTACAAGTTTCAAAAAATGTCTGAAAAATATTCGGGGATGGTAAAAAATTGTGCAGACTTGGTGGCAACTTCTGTTGGTAGGAGGATCAAAAAATGAATTTAGGATAGGAGAGGAGTGCTGTGTCTCACAGTTTGGTCTATAGCCAAGAGCGGAAGTGGGTAAGAGGCAAGCGTATGACTGGACTGTGATGTTAAAACTTTAGTGCATACATGTACTCCATTTTTTTGGCTGAATTTATGGTCGTAAAAAATTCAATTCATGGCCATTGAAGCATTTAACTAGAATACGCTAGGACAGAAGCATTCCTGGAAATGTGTATTTGTTGATAATTAAACATGAGCAGATGTAGCACATAAATGAGACCTAATATTACGCAACAGAGAACACGCTTTGGACTGTATTAATTTTAAACTAAATGCATTTGATTAGTGAATTGAGATGTAAAGCCGGTTAGCAGTGCTGGACTTGTCTTCACTAATTGTTGTGTTCTCTTTTATGTGGTCATGAAGCAGTTTTTCAAAAATTAGTAATATTTTATGACTCTGTTAATATTTAATTTTATCATTAAACAAAAAATTGAAAAATATAGAGGACCTTGATTACTGATAATTGCCTCGTTTACAGACTCTAAGGTCTGTGTCTATGATTCAATTAGATGTTATATCTTAAATGAGAAATATGTGACTAATGTGGGGTTTTACATTAGCACGGTACGAAATGCTTATTATTTCCACCGCCCACCAAATTGCACAGTTTCTTGCACGAAGACCAAAATTCGCGGTTTAACCGCCGATTCAAGCGATAAAAATACCACTTAATGATGATAAACGTATAATTATGCCAAATGTGATTGTCGAAAGCGCTATTGACTCAAGAATCACCAGTAAGATGTGCCGGGAGTTGACCCGTACGTTCAATATGCAACTATAACTGAATTTATTACCTCAATTCCTGTGACATTTTATCCTCATAGCATTCGATTAGGATAATTACCTAGGAGAGCTGCCTATACCTCCTTAGTTCACAGTATGTAATCAAATATTACTCTTAGTTATCGCTAACTTGGAGCAAGTAAGGAGGCATGAATATCAGTGTTAGCCATCAAAGAAGCTAGCAGAGTAAAGTAGGTAGTTTTTTGATTTAATCTAAGAAATAACTGATACCAAGTTTGTTATTTATGTTAAATTTTTCTGTTTGTTATGTTTAATCCATATAGGGGTTAAATCTACCGCACTACTCAGACATTTATTGACATGTCAGTGCAAATTGTATAGCCTCTATAGTTGCGAAATCGCTTAAATAAAATAGTGTATTAGGCACGACATTCATTTTCTTAATGAGTTGTTTTATGCGAATATGTATATATGTTAATTATGTATGCTGCAGCCAAGACTGAATACCAGCTAAAATAGTTCAGATGAAAAAATATATCGATACGCACTCTGCTAGTCTAATTTTGCTATTACCTTCAATGTTCTTAAAACGTCGTAAATTAAGTCTGTAATAAGTTTTGAAATGAAACTTTTGGTAAAGGTAAAGTAAGCCTCGTGATATTGTAATGGTTATTATGGTATTGAGGTCTAAACTATAGCGGTTAAGGGCATCAAAAATCAAATTTACTTCAGATATTACTCCTCCTCTCTTCAAGAAATTAGCTCAAAAGGTAAAGTCAATCCTGCCCACAAGGTTATGAATGGCACAAAGACGTGAAATTGACATAATTTTGCTCCACCGTATTCCTTTATAAAGCAACGACGAAACCAATTAACCTCTATTCCGAATATTAACTTCTGGTATCATGAAAACCCCTGCTAAAAGTCCTACCAATAGCTATTAGGGAGTCCGCACATGAAAGCAACTCTAGTTACTTAGGAAATCACATTTGTCCTTTCAGAGGCGTATTCAAATGCGTAGAAAGTGTGCAGGGATGGAAAATATTTCCCGTAGCAGTAGAAATTAATATATGAAATAGCTTCATTTGGAGGACTTTTAATTTAGTTATTATTGTCACCTTTTGGTCAGCAAAATCTAAAATGAATTTTTTTTTATCTCACCACTGAATCCGCGCAATAGATGATTCTGGTCGTTGGGTTTGGATCCATTTTTGTGTCAGAAATCATCCAAAAAAATATGCTCTCACGTTGGTTCCTTCAGCTAAATATTCCATTTCATCTTTCCGACTCCGACGTTCTCCACATCGTGGTGCCTCTCTGGGCATATGTGCTTACCAATGTGCAGTGGGTAAATGGTGAATTTACATGGAAGTACGAATTCTGGAGTTGCTTCGCCAACTATTCGACGGATTTATGGGAAAACTCGAACGTGGGCGCGAACGGATCTTTTTTTATTTTGTATTCCTTCTTCTCGGGATTTGGTCGGTGTCGCAGGAAATGGGGATGGATACGAGGCGGACGCCTATGAATCTGGGTGGACGCTGCTGTTCGCCTTCAGATCCTCAGATCATTCGCTATCGCGGGGTCGTACGCTTATTTCCCTTACTAAGCGCAAACGCGGCAAACAAGAATGTGTCTAATTAACGTACTAAAGCATGAATAATGAAAAGAGGTAAGGTAAAGAGATCCGAAGTGGTAACTGCATTGATAAAGCGGTCAAACTGCTGAAATCATACCACATAGGCAGTTTGGCGGAGAAAAATATCATCGAAAGAGTACACAAAAAGACTCCATCGACTGAAACCGATATCCTGCTGAAGGTTTACCGAACCAAGTCAGCATAAATACGTTGAAAACTAGAATATTTATTATATTGTATGCTTAGGAACACCCGGATCGGTAAATGAGGGCAATGGTTTTATAGATTAATATTTATTAAAAACGTTCCCGGAGAGAAATTTGGAAAAAAGTAGCGGTCAGATGCCCATTATTCCAAGGTGTAAATAATGTTTTGAAGTTATGGATCTGTCTATGGATCTAATCCCGACTCCTTAAAATTTATCTCTTAAATACTTTATGCTCCCTGTGCAATTATTTTGATTGACTTCTATGATATTATTTTATTATATATTATTTCCTCGGCGTAAATATGTACCTCAAATGTCCAGTAATATTGTAAAAGTTTTAATCTAGTACTTCATCTTCAACGCTGCGCGTGCTCCTGATTTGTTTTCCAAGTAAATGTAAACTCATTCTGCAGAAACAATTTTTAAGGAAGCATAAATCCTTAACCAAAGAAAAACGTTCTTTGCTATTACCCAAACACCCATATACCGCCTGTGGTTGAAACTGGAAAAAGCAATTTTCCACTGCTTTACTATCACATTTAAGTCACTGAGGTATGATAAAAATCTTCATGATGGGACATCTAGAGAAATAAAATATGTTTTGAATTTTTTTTACCTTTTATATGATTAGAATTAATTAATTTTTATCATGCACGCATTTGCTTCAAGGAGAAGCTCTCGGGGTAAGGATGAGGGACTCATGCCCAGGACAGTTAAGGAGGCGTTTTAGACAAAGGAATACTGGGGGAATGGGAGAACATAGATTAATGGCTACTTCACAAATATATGGAGTCGAATATCGAATGTGCATTTGGTACATCCTTTCAGTGGAAATATGTCTAAGTAGCCCAATGTAGGGGAGCTAACTTTTATAAGTAAGAAGAGCCTTTGCAACGTCCCTATATTTGCCTTAAGTAAAATACAACGCCTTCATACGAATGTATCGCATAATATCGGCGAACGTGGTATGGCCGTAAAAACGTAAAAGTGAATGAATATCCTTCATGTTGTTGCCCATGTTTTAATACAGTTTTTCATTTGTATTGAATTTGTCGCTGCTCAATCGGCTATTTGCAATGCCCACTGTAAAAGTAATGCGAATTCTCTGGGAACAGTAGATTTATTGATCGTACTTGTATACATGCTTAAAATTCCTCAAAATACTTTCCCCTGCATCAATACACTTGGGGAGTTACGGGTCTGTAACTCCTGGAGGACACCCTGAAACTCCTCGACGGGAACGTCTCTCAGGACCGTTGTAACATGTTTTTCGATGTTTTCCACGGTCTCCCAATACTTTCCTTCTGGATCTCTCTCTTCAGTCGGGGAAGCAAAAAAAAAGTCACACGCAGGCAAGTCGGGAGTGTAAGTGGGCTGGGAGACCAAAATTCAATTGGGAAAAAAAATCCTGGGGGAAAACAATTCTTGACAGCGCGGAACTCGAAGTTCTTTCTGGTCTTCCGTCAACACTTTTGGCACAAGCTTTACGCAGGCATCGCACGTTTCCAGATCCTCAATCACTATCCCGTGTACTGCAGATATGGACATGTGTAGTTTGTCAGCTATGCTCAATCGATTGCTGCTCAAACTATTTGCTGTATGCTCAATCGATTGTCGGAAAACAAATCTTTGAGTACACGATTCACGTTTTCGTTGGTTCTGGCCGTTGTTGGTCGTCCAGAACGGGGTTCGGCAGCAACCTCATCCCAGAACACCTTGTGCCACCTCCTAGACTGTGACCTTGAAATTCAGTCGTCCTTGAAAGCCTCTTGAAGCACCTGGAATGTTTCGTTTGCATTCTTTCCAAGCTGCACACAAAACTTCCATGCGAACGCTCCATAGCGTAGTGTTACAAAGTCGAAAAACACACTTCTCGTGGACACACGTCTTTCCGCTAAGACTGCTCAAAGCAAACTAGCGACCAGCAGCGTTGGAAGGGTAGACCTCCCGACCACATTTACCGCCCGATTTTACCGCACTGCCATGGACAATTACGGCATAATTAAATCATACGCATTAAGTTCATAATGGACCGTGTAGATCCCTTCACACATCAACTCTCTCAGCCTGTCTTCTTTTTACTGAGAGTGGACTGCCTTCCATTTCACGGAAATGCTTTCCTAATGCCTTTCCTGACTCTGTTTAATTAAATTTATAACTTTGTAATAATTCAAATGAATTATATATGCATATATTTATATATATTGTACACATACAGGGTTCGTCCGGAAAATAAGTGTACTGATTTTTTCCCGCCGCTTCAGGCGCGCCCAGCACCGCTCTGACGGGCTGCGATTGGAGGGGGGTATGTTGGCAAGCGATGCTGAAAAAGGCAGTTGGATCTGAGCTGTGGTGTAGTGAGGAGCTCTGTTAACGCGAACCTCCACGCTCGACCCACGTCACGGAAGGCGATGCCGAAGTTTTTGGAGCAGCGTTATTCCATCAAATTTGCGGTAAAGCTTGGAAAATCGTCTACCGAAACTGTCGGTATGATTAACCAGGCTTACGGGGAGTCAGCCATGTCCAGAAACATGATCTTGCGGTGGCACAAGATGTTCGTGGAGGGCAGAGAAGAGGTCGACGACGAACCACGGCCTGGACGCCCATCAGCGACACTCACCGACGGAAATGTGCGAAAAGTTCGCGATATACTGAACTCTGATCGTCGTCTTAGTGTTCGGATGATAGCAGAGCAGTGTAATGTGCCAAAAACAATAGTGCACGAGATTATTAGGGAGCAATTACATATGCGAAAAATTTGTGCAAAGTTGGTGCCGAAAGTGCTCAGTGATGATCAAAGACTCAATCGTTTGGAAATCGCGACACAACTTGTGGATCACTGCAAAAATGATCCACATTTTTTAGAGAACGTTGTTTCGGGTGACGAGACGTGGATCTTTGAGTACGACCCGGAGTCGAAGAGACAAAGTGCGGAGTGGCACACCCCATCATCACCCCGTCAAAAGAAAGCTCGCATGAGCAAATCTCGGATCAAGGCGATGCTCATTGTCTTTTTTGACAAAAGGGGAGTCGTCCACTACGAATTTGCACCTGGACGACAAACTGTAAATGCTGCATTTTACGTCCAAGTGCTCGACAGGCTTCGAAAACGAGTCGCCCGCGTCCGACCAGCGATCAAAAACATCTGGCGGCTGCATCACGACTATGCGCCGTCTCACACCGCGCTTGTCGTGTCGGACTTCTTGGCCAAGCACGGCGTGGCAACGCTGCCGCACCCGCCCTACAGCCCGGACTTGGCACCACCGGACTTCTTTCTGTTCCCGAAGATAAAGAGGAGTTTGAAAGGATCGCGATACGGGACTTTGGACGCCGTCAAAGAGGCCGTGACGACGTGTCTTCGAGAGGTTCCCAATGATGCCTTCGCGGGAGCGTTCCAGGAATGGGAACGCCGCTGGAACAAGTGTATCGACTCTCAAGGGTCCTATTTTGAGGAATATTAGCTTAAGATATGTAACAGTGCAATAAATTTATTTTCCTGAGCTCAGTACACTTATTTTCTGGACGAACCCTGTATATATATATATATATATATATATATATATATATATATATATATATATATATATATATATATATATATATATATATACACGCACGCACGTAAATTATGTTTCCTGGTACCTTATACACATCCATTCCTCACCAAGAAGGCCTTTCTTCCCTTACGTTACTTTCTCTCCAAACGCCCTACCTCTCAAATCCCCAGTACCGATATTCTCATTGATCTTTCCAATTTTATTCTCACCCGCAACTCCTTTTCTTTCAACAATAACCATTACCTCCAAATAAAGGGCTGTGCCATGGGTAGCAGATTCAGCCCTTCATAAATAAACCTCCACCTCGGTATCCTGGAACCGAATTTCCTTTCAAACTATCCTCTGCAACCCCTGCTGTGGCTCCGATACATTGACGACATCTTTCTACTATGGCCACACAGCATAGATTCCCTCAATTCCTTCATCTCCCAACGCAATGATTCCTCATCTCAGTCTTTCACCTCGACCATTTCATCCTCTCAGATTACTTTCCTCGATGTTAATATTTCCCTCAGTAATAACAAATTCCTTACCTCTGTTCACACTAAACCTACTAATAAGCAGCAATACCTTCATTACAGCAGTTGTCACCCCTCCCATACCAAGCGCTCCCTCCCTTTCTCCCTCTCTATCCGCGGTCACCGCATTTGCAACCATCCCGAATCCCTTAACAAATACCTTAACAACCTTCACCACTCCCTCCTCCAACGAGGATACCCTGATTCTCTCCTCCATAAAAAAATACTTAAACATTCCTACACCCCCAAGCCTGCCTCAACCACAGACTCCCAGCCTCTCTCAATCTGTACTACCTACTTCCCAGGCATTCAGTCTCTCAAATTCATCCTCAAAGACCTACTCCCAATCCTCAAAAATCACAACACTTCCTCCAACCTTCTTCCCAAATGCCTCTCTGTCACCTTCAAACGTCCCGCAAACCTAGCAGATATCCTCAAATCCACTAGGCCGCTCTCAAAATCCCCTCACACCCCCAGAGCCATACCCACTCCATGTCATCGAGCAAGATGCAAAACCTGCCCTATTTTCACCACTCCACCCCACTCCATCCCACCATTTAACTCTCTCCCGCCCTTCCCCTATTCCTCTTGCACTTCCAAGAATTTTGTTTATCTTGTAACCTGTAAACTCTGCCCGTCCTTTTGCATAGGCCAATGTTCCACACCACTTAACATTAGGATTAATGACCACCGCGCCTCGTGCAATCCCTCCTCCCCGTCCGCGGGTCTCCCCATCCCTAAACATGCTTCCCATCATAATACCCCTTTCAACCAGTGTTACAATGTTTCCGTCCTATCGTCCCTCCCCACATCCGATAACCCTATAGAATTAAAAACTCTTGAAATGGCATTCATTTACATCTGTATGGCCTATCAGCATCCGGGCCTCAATGTCGTTCACTGATGGGAGTGGCCTAAAATTGTTACTTTGTGGAAGCAAAGCATATCGGGGGGTGGACACTGTGTTTTTCCGATTGAGTTTTGATGTAGGTGGCCTTTGTTTTGACTTGCGAGGTCTTGATCAATACTTTGTAGTTTGAAGCCTGGGTCTCGCATGTTGCAATAGTTGCGGTGAGCATGTTGTTCTGTTTTCCGATTTTGTTTCAATTCCACCCCCTCCCACTCCCTTTCCTCTCCCCAACCATTCCTCTCACCCCTCCTACGCCTCCCGTTCTCCCCTTCCCCTGGCCGCCTTCCCTTTCTCTCGCACCCCTCACCCCAACAATTCCAGCAGTCATTACTTCTATATCTTCAGATGAAGACGGATTGTTTCCGTCGAAATATCAAGAAATAACGTGTGAGTGTTCTTCATTTTTTGTGTTTCTATATTGTGTGTTACTGTGTATTATATATATATATATATATATATTTATTTATATATATATATATATATATATATATATACACACACACACATAATTTATTTATTTGTGAGTGTGAGCGCACGCGTGCGTGTGTATATGCCGATATACTTGATAGAGTTCCACGTAAAGGTCCACGATATTGGAAAACCAGTACAATTTTATGTCTGGCCTTTTTTATATTTGCCCTCTGATTTAGCCCACGTACAACCTATCCCCCTTTGAAAGAGATGAAAAGTAACGCCTTTAATGTTGAATACCTTTCTCGGAAGATTCATGAGGAATGGTAAAGCTCCCTGGAACGGATTCTCACGGTGGGTAGATCTCTAGGAATGTGAGACAGAAATGACAAAGGGATTTCAGTGAGAAGGAGCTGGGTGTAAGATGCTACTTTAAGGATGAAAGATATTACATTTCAGCTCTTTTTCTCTCTGTTTCATCTCTTTGACGAGATATTTTAATTCGTTTTCAATGCCAATGGGAGGTGTTTTATTTAGAGCCAAATAAATTGGCTCTAAGCAGGAGTATCTAATCTTGAAATTAAATAGGGTGTAGAAAAAAGCCATTCCCTTGGTGAAGAATCCTCATGAATAAAGAAAACCTCACAATTTTATTGTATAACTTGGGAGATGATCAGTGGAAGGACAAAGATTAAATTCACAACTTGTTAGATAAACGCGAATCATCCGAGTAAATTTTCAATTTACAATCTTTGGTATATTTCCCAAGCACAAGTTTTCTACCAGGATTTAAGGCATTTTTCTATATCAGGAAATGTGGTTAAAATTTATATTATTGAATTTAGAACAATGATATTGAAACACGCTACAATAACATGATATTGGGATAATTGAATCTATTTGAATTTTCTTCATGGTCAGTCTTGGCCGATTTCTTGTTCATAAAAGTATTCATACCTTGGAAAACTTGGATTAGTTTGTGCATAAATGATTTATGGCCGCTTTCATTCATTGAATGCTTTATGCACGTGAATCATTGTACGTATGCTTTGAAACTTTATTGAATTTTGAGAGAGAGAAAGGAAACCTTTTCGTAAACCTAATTTCAAGTCGATAGAAACTACATGAGAATAGAGGTCGAGTCGCTATTAGGTTTGGTGCACGAAACGGTGGAAAGATAAAAAGGTGAGGAGAAATTAATGGAAAAAGTAAAAACGAAAGGGGCGTAGAACACATAAGGGATTAATTTCACGGGTGGCGGATAGGACGGTGGTCCGGGTTGGGGAGATGGGAGGGGTCAGCCATAGGCAGGTTTGTGGGGTCACGTTCCTTTTAAAGGCTTCCATCCTTTCCGAGCTCGTTGTATGGGAAAAGAGGACCTTAGATTCCTCCTCTTTTCCTCCAGGAAGCGAATTCAAAAATTTATCCCAATTGCCCCGAAGGAAAAAGGGTCGGTGTCTGCTGAAACCCCTCCCTTTTCCCAACTCTGCTTCTCTTTCTACCCGCTCCTTCCTCGCCCTCCTCTGTAAAAGCCTTACTATGAGACTTTTCTAGCACGACAGAATACTCCCCCACGCTGAAGTCGACGTCGCACGATTGAGGAAGGACTGGGACTGAGGCAAGAGGGAGGAATCGAATGGAAAGGAAAAGAAAGCTAATTAGATGGGATAATAATAAAATGGAAAAGAATAAGGAAGCGGGTGATAAGCTAGGCTTTCGAAAAAGGATGTGGAAAGTTGAATTGGAGTGCATTACAATAGAATATACATATGTTGGTGTTGCTTTTTCTATCTCACGAGGACCAGAGAAAAAGGTCGTGAGGGACAGTAGATGCAAGCAGACTTGATGCCGCTGTTTGAATTAGTTGTGCTTTAACATGAATTCAAACTTAACATATGTCGTTTGGGTATGTTGGGCGTATAACCAACCTTGAACACTTAACATAGGGCAGGAGCCAACCTTCACCTTAAGTAATTGGAAAATATAATTATTATGTGATTCTGATAAAATTCAGTGCTTTCGTCTGGAGAATCTCGGAGAAATACATATATATCGACCGTTAAAAAAAATGTGACTGATTTCTAAAAGAGTTCATGTACTCCGATCATGTTTCTGAATTATTTAGCACGAAACCTTAATCTGTATTACTGTTCATAAATTTTAAAAATGTAACCACTTCTTGTATGCATTTGTTCCAAAGATCTGAAACAATAAATGGGTGATATGAACAACAATATGATCAGGAAATTTGTATTTTCAATATCACTTTTCAAAACCAATTGTACCTGGTACTTAATGTTGGTAATTTGAAGGACCGAATTAGCCATGGATGTCTACACATAAACATACATGTATTTTTATCTCGCAAGTCGACAATGGTGTTTATGGAATTGGATGTTATGGCAAAATGTTGACACTGGAGAAGGTAATAGGAATGTGAGAAGAAGAAAGAGGATTTAGTGTATCATAGTTTTCTTCAGTTTGTGTTCTGGTGGCATATAGTACGAGGGATTTGCTCATACTTTAAATCCTGCATCGTGTATTTCTCATTTTGTTAATTACATGCAAACTACCTTTATTACCCTCTAGATAATGCATTTGATAACTCGCGAAATATATCTTTGAAAAAGAGTAATTCTCTCTGCAATTCTTCTTGTTAACAGTTGTTACCTTATTTTGTATGAATTTATTTGCGTAGACACTTTTACCAGAGCAGATTATCCGTTATTTATTTGATTTTCTCAGTTTATAGTTGAATTATTGTCTTACTCGATCCGAAAATCACTCAATACTTTTGATTTGAGGTCAAATTGAATTGAAAAGAGGTTAAAAAAAGCATATATATATATAAATATATATATAAATATATATATAATATATATATATATATATATATATATATATATATATATATATATATATATATATATATATATATATATATATATATATCCACGGCCATCATCTCACATTTTCCAATGCCAAGCGAAATCGACAGCAGCAGGACAGGGAAGGATCGGATTTATTAGAATAGAGACTGATATTTTAGGATAATGCTGAGAACAGGGAAACTAGAAAAAATAATATCTCAATTTCTCTGGATCAGCTCCCATCCCGTATTAGGGAAAGTCAGCCGTATATTAGGGCTATTCGACAAAATGTTTGATATTACACGCAAAGAAAGTGGTACTCTGAATCATCTATCAAGGAGACAGGTGCGCTTAATGGTAAAATTACATTGAGATCACTAATAGAAAGGTGCATAGAGTACTATCAGGATGTATTTGTTTGTTTCGCAGATTTTGATAGAGTGAATTGATAATTGGTGGAATTAATGAATGTACTGCCAAAAATATGAGTAGACGTCCGCA
The DNA here is from genome assembly GCF_022747635.1 of Hetaerina americana. NCBI lineage: Eukaryota > Metazoa > Arthropoda > Insecta > Odonata > Calopterygidae > Hetaerina > Hetaerina americana. Next base: position 62,622,350 of record NW_027286985.1, on the reverse strand, counting down.
ACCTATATCTAGATCAGACTGCTCAGGTGTGAGTGGCAGATGGAGAGTCTGGGTTGGCAGTGTTAGTGAGAGGGGTTAGACGAAGGTGCCTATTATTACTCGTGCTTCATTAAATAGTACATACGCATATAGGTGAAATGGTAAAATATGCATCACATAAACAACCAGGAGGTATTTGCCTGTTTCGTAGATTTCGAAAAAGCGTTTGATAGAGTGAATTGGGAAAAACTAATGAGTATATCTCAGAAAATAGGAATAGATTGGAGGGAAAGGAGGCTAATCCGAATTGGTCATTGAAGAAAGGTGATTTCGTAGATTGGAGGCTTTTGGAATGTGGGTGTGGAGAAGGATGGAAAAGGTAAAATAGGCAGAAAGGATAACAAAGAGGAATTGCTAGGCACGGTGGTGGGGGAGGAGAGGGAAAAGTTGGGAGAAATACAAAGGCGGTAGGAAATGTGCATGCCGATCATTGTCATTAGCAACAAGACGTTGGACACTGTGACTGAGGAAAGAATTTTAGGCAAGCGACTCTTGACGTAGGATCACAAACGCCTTAGAATGAAAATTTACGAACGATGTTTCCTCTATTTTAAAAACCCCAGAGATTAAACAGCAGTCAAAGCAGTGGAGACATGTTAATTCACCACCACCAAGGAAAGCAAAGAGTACACGGAAACGTGATGGCTTCAGTTTTCTGGGATGCCAGAGGGACTGATGATAGATTATCTTTCCACTGGTCAAACAATTACTGGACAATACTTCGCCAACCTCGTGGACCAATTACAGCAAAAGACACACGAAAAAAGACCAGGTTTGGCAAGGAAGAAAGTTATCTTTCATCAAGGAAATGCATGCCCACACGCGTGTCGTTGCCATGTCAAAAGTACGTGAACCAAGCTACGAATTGTTGCCACACCCTCATTTGCCTGATTTGGCTTCATCAGACTTCTATCTCTTCCCCAAACACAACATTTTCCTCGGACGGAGAGTATCTTCAAACAAAGAACCAACAGCCGAAGTAGACGGGTATTTTGCAGGCCTGAAGGAATATAATTTTCGAGATGGAATCAAGATATGGGAACATCACTGGAACACCTGCACTATTGTACACGGAAACTATACTGAAAAATAAAAAAAAGTTTTACCGAGATAGGCAGTTTATTTCTACTCCATTCCGAGAAATTTTTAATTACCCTCGTAATATTAACTTGAAAATCCTTGCAGTTTTCTGAAAATTAGTAATATTAATGGTGGAAATTAATGAATTTGTTACACCAAAAACAAGCTAAAATCGATCACAACTGCACTTTGTAATTTAATCTTTACATCTGAGTGGTTTGAAAAAATACCTTTTATTGTTCCAAAGATAGATTTTAATTTATTCATTATTTGCCATGGACAGTAAACTTTTAGAGTAAATTACCGTGGTAGTTATTAACTGGGAAATGTCTACAAAAATCTCTCTACCATTGGAATGGTAGGTACGAGTAATGAAAGGGATGCCCACAGAGTTGTATTTTTACGTAAAATACTGACTGATGTTTTACATATAAAAGCAGACGATGTAATATGCCATAAAATTGAAGCGTAAACTATGATTCAACAAGCAGAAAATAATCAAGAACCGGGAAATTACAAAACCGATATCATTATCATCTCCATGTCTGAATTCAGTGCTTCCAGGTTTGACCTTATGAGATCTTGATTTAAGAATTATAAAACAAGCAATTCCACAGTTTCTGCGTTTCAGCTGGCTCCTAAACATAGCTGAAATATTCAGGAAATAGGACATAGACCTGGAGATATGACTTATGTGATGAATCTTGGATAAAAATATATTTTTCGTGATATCTACGAAGTGTTTTAGCACTCAAGGGCTCTTTCACTCTTTTGCAATATATTTTAACTATAGTTGGGACTGACACCTTGCACATCTTGGATATTTAGAAGTTTATTCACAGAATAAAGTTAAAACAGCGATTCATATGGAACGCAACTGGAATTTCTCATTCTTAACTTAAATTGCTTCTTCTCTTGTTTATGTTTACGATTGCCTAACATTCTCTTATCACCGCCTGGAAGATCCCAGTAACTCTAACAATATTCTTCGTCAGCGGAACGCTAACTTTGCATTGACGAATTAGAGTATTCTGCTCAAGAATTGAAGTATAATTCGACAACAATTTCATAAATTGGCCATAGATTCAAATGCCATTCTTAAAAAAGTTTTGTGTATCCCAGTTGTCTTATATAGTCTTATCAAGACTCGGAAATTGACAAGGCTCATAGATATAATGTCACAACTCATTTTCCAAAAATCATGTTTGGTAGATATTTCTGTTAAATTCACTGACGTGTTTCCCGTCGCCGTTATTCTATTTCCATAAATACTTCTAGTTCCTTTTCTGAGAGGATATATGTTATCTTCAGCATTATGCAGTAGGCCTACGGTGACGTATCATTTTTCAGTATTCTGGATTTGTTATATGAAAATACCTTTACTAAAGAACACAATCAACAAGTTCTTGTGAGTTATGATTTATACAAATGCAAAAAATGGAACTTAACCTTGCCAGCACTTACAGAAAGATTTCCCTTTGTTCAGCAAATAATTGCTCAAAAAATGTGGCAAAAATGAAAATGAATAATTTACTACACCAAATTTTCCAGGTTCTCTTCGAAAAAAAATTGATTTAGTTAGCATCCATTACTTTTTATTTATAAGGAGAATAGTGCCAAGTATCACAATAAAATCAACTTTTTAAGCAAAAATACAGGTAAAAGTAATCTCGCCCTCTACTCACCGCTCTCTTTTGAACTCCTGAGCAAATACTCTTGGCTTTCACTTACCCAATGAAGAAACGTTAATCGTTTTACCTTGGTGTATTCCTTGTAGCTATCGCATTCCACCAACATTTCAAGAATTTCAAGAAGTGTGGTTAGATACGAAACTCGAATGATATGGGAATATTCAGTTCTAAAATTTTAATTAAGCTTAAATACTTAAGTGATAATCAAATAAATAGTTATTCTCATAATTCTCAGTAGGTTGGTATTTAAAATATTTATTATTTTAGAGTAATCATAATTCCTAATATGGGTTAGACACATTCTTCACTCTTGTATTTATATTAGCGAAAATTATCATGTGTTTATATATTTGGCTTTGATGTTTATCTGTCGTATGATTTTGTATCTCGTCAAGGTTTTTTAATTTATATATCCTCTCGTTACCTGATCCTGAATTAAATTTCATCCCCAGGCTATCCTCTCTCAAAATATGTAAGTACGATGGGGACCTCCTTGTTTTCAGCGTTCATTAGGCATCTGTCTCCGCCTACTTTGTGCTGAACTTCTTCTCTAATTAATTGATCCATCTTTTTCAGTTACATGATTCTCTATGATATCTACTTTAACGTGGACAGTAATGAAATTCTCTATTTTAGCTTTTATGCTTTTCCGTACCTTTAAATTATGAAAACCATGGAGAAAAGATTTGGGTAAAATATAATCTTACCTCCAGGGTTACGTTTATGGCTGTTGGTACACTACTGATAGATTGCATTTCTTGCCTCATCTGATCTTTCAAAGTTTTCCATATATTATTCATTGTATTCTTTCGTTCCTAAGTTTTATAACAACATTGTAAGTCAGGTTTGATCCTCGTTTATTAAATTTTAGCTATGATCAAACGAATCCAATAAATTAGGTTCAATTCGTTTAGAACTGCAATTAGCAAAAATAAAATATCTCACAAGTAAACCCACATGTAGAATGGGATACATATTATGACAAAAAGTAACATTCTCATTCTAACCTGATGAAAAGACACTAAATTTGTCTCCTAATGAGTAATTCTTACTCAACATTACATTGGGGCATATTCCGTATTAAGGAGTAAAAAAGGTGTCTAGCCAATCATTGCGATAGCAAAATGACTCATTTTGCTATCGCAATGATTTCTAACACAACAGTAGGACAGCATATTGAGAAATTATTGGAACAACTCGAAATTAAGTAAAATATTTATTGGTTTATCATAAAGTGAAAGAAAATTCACAAATAATACTTCTTCGTAACTGTTTTCGTAACATCCACTGTCATCTGTCATTCGCGCTTTTACCTGCTAACGGGATACGGTGTCGATTTAAATTTTTCTTGCGGGTTGCGAGCCAAAAGTGTCGTCCACAGATGGATACCATTAGCTGGAGGCGACATTTTATATAAAATGGATTTTCATCCTTTTCCTCTGTTTTCTCTGTATTTTTATCGCTGTTTTTCACGTTATTATCATGATGCCACTAACGTATCTCGTTTCTGCGAGCGAATGCAAATGGCTCAGTTAGCATTAGAAATGCATGGATACCGAATACCGTTGATTATTTTCCTTCGAATAGTGAAAAACATGTACCTTTCATTAAATGGGGTTATGTGTTTTGCACTGAAACACGAACTCTTATCCTAAAAGAGATAAAAAATGTTCAAAGTTTTTCCTCTTCAATATTGCGATCCTTGGCAACGAGGCATGAACTTAATTCTAAGTCTCTATGTGAATGCTACGCTGGTCGGAATTTTTATGCTGGAATGTCATGCGGTGAAAATATACTATGATTGATTATATTCTACGAGGGTCATCCGGAAAGTAGTACCCGTTCGTGAAATAAAGACACAAAAGTAAATATTAACAAACATAAAAAATTTTATTTGAAAGAGGATACTTTAAACTACTTCTCAACATAATCTCCAAGCAAATTAAGGCATTTGTCATAACGTGTGACAAGTTTCTGTATTCCTGCTGCATAGTCCTTCGCCGCCAGCTCATTGAGATACGCGAGGGACCCATCTTGCACAAATTTTTGCATAATGCAGATGGTGTTTAACAATTTCATGAACAATTGTTCGAGAAACATTGGGAAAATGCTCACAGATGTCATCAATTGTGACGCGCCGATCGTTCCTCACGAATTCGTCAACTGAGCTCACCAGTTGGTCTGTAATGACAGACGGTCTCTCCGAACGCTCATCGTCGTGTGTGTTCCCCCTCCCCATGTTGAAGTTGCGACACCACCGCCGAACAGACGACTCGTCCATTACATTGTCTCCATACACCTCCTTTAATTGGCGATGAATATCACATGGGCGAACGTTTCTTGCATTGAGGAATTTAATCACTGCCCTCACTTCACAACTGGCGGCGTTCTCAATTTTTTTAAACACTGTAAACAATCACAGAAACAACACAGGCAATGCTAGCGTCACGCAACTTGGCTCAGAGAAGGCAGACAAGCCACTGAAGCTATCTGACCTCGTCCAGCGGCTACTCGCGTCGTCAGCACTTCATGCGGCACGAACGGGTACTACTTTCCGGATGACCCTCGTATAATTGTTTATCGATTAGGTTTGGGCAAGGGAAGGAGAGTTTTTTCATAGTTTTTCATACTCCAGGATATTTTGTGACAGCTTTGATTTCGTATTATTCAACTGAGAAATTAGATGATACCACAAATTCAAAAGTAACGATTTCTGCACACTCTTGGTCAGGGTCAGAGTGCCCAAATATCTACTGTACCGATAAAACTCAACGATTTTCGATTCCATCCTCGGCATGTTCTTTTTTCTTTTCACTATAGTCCAAAGTTTAGATTTTTCTCTTTCTCTATACCAGAACATACACGTATATTCTTTTAATTTTTTTATTTTACAGCATTCAACTTTTCCGGGATCTTTTCGAAGCACTGATTTTAATATTAGTAGTGTTGATGTACCTTCTTCACTCGCTAATATCGTTAAAAGTTTTCCTTGGAATCAATCGTACTCAGGGGAGTTTTGTTCAAAACTGATCATCATATATTGGAGTTTAGAACTTTTCGATTCTCTCATTCCCGTCCGATTTCGTAAGTTGGGTGAGTTTTTGGCATCGAAAATTTTTCCAAAAACAGCATGTACATTGATAACTTTCCGGATTGCTGTTTTCCAGACTAAAGAGATATATTTGTAAAATGTAGGCATAATTTTCCCTCGTATTCTTCCGAAAGTTATCTATCTTCATGAAGGACACTCCTATCCCTAATTGCCTATGATAAATGCTTTTATCGCGTTAATAATTATGTGCATTGTCTTAGGTGGAATGTTTCATTGATTGTCTCAGTATGCATACGTCTTAATTTAGGAGAGGTCTTAGTTTGACTGCACTAAAATCAGCAATAAAAATGTAAAAATGAAACGGTGTAGAAATAGTCTTAAAGAACTAACACATAATTAAAAAGGGGAAACCATCATGAAAAATGTAATAATTATGACTTTTATAATAGAAACTCTGTTCAAAGATTCTTTGTTTACCATGTTAGACTACATTGGGGTTCTCTTTTTTAAGAAAACCACCTTAATCTACCTAATGTTCAAGTAGCATCTTCAAAAAGGTTTAGAACCATATATGGTGAACATTCCATTTATGAGTACTTAACTATGAGTGGAAGATTACTTATTTGTTGTGATTGACTATTTTCTGTGGGTTGGAGTTACATGTGCTTCTAGGCCCCCGGTGATCCTTGGTGAATTAGATATTTTTGTAATACACCGCAACTCAAACCATAACTTTTATTCAGTGCACAGTTTACTTTCATCAGCATTTCACTTTTATTGTTCTAACGAACGGCGTGCCGTAAAGAAATAGAGGTCGCTAATCCCCCGAGGTATAAAGATTTGACAAGTTTTAATGTTCCCTTTTTTCGCTTTCTGTGCGTCATTTCCCCATGGGTCTTTCTAGAGAAATCCAGTAAAATAAATAGGGCGTTGGATCTTTCCGTCACAAAGCATTCGAATTGGAGGATGAGAGTGGGGTCGTGGGGTCATGGAGAGATTTAAGAATGTAGGGAGAGGTGAAAAACAAGCCGGAACGCGAGCGAATTGGGGAACAAAAAATAAACAGAGAATTGACTCGAGTGAAACAGGTTAAGGGAAACGGTCTGAAACAATTGAAAATACCTCCCTGAGGAGAGGGTGGGACAAAGACGGTGAGATAAAAAACGAAAGCCCTCCCAGCCGCAGCAGTTGGGCTTTCCTTTGTTTTCTCGCGTCATTTATTACAAGCATTTGTTTTATTCGGTATAAAGAATCTCCATTATTCCTTTTATTTAATGTTTTAGCAAAAGATTTTTTTGTCATCCATTCCCCCCTCCTACACTCATTTTTGAGCAAATTAAAATGAATGACAGTTTCGCTCTCTGGCGATGTCCATAGAGTAACATTTTCCTTTTCGTGCGATATTCTCTTGGGATGGCACAAAAAAGTATCTTGTTTGCCGGATGACTTTTGTGCATGTTTCATATATTCAACAGGAAATTTTATTTGAAAATTGATCTGATTTCGATTTTCATTTAAGTGAGGCTCCGTAAGTCATATCCTTTATTAACCTACTTATTGGTTACGGTACTGTGAGACTTTAAGCTTATTCATCGTGAATTTGGTATTAGATTGCAAGAAGTGAAGGTTTAATATTTTTGTTTTAAGTGCTTCAGCGTGTTAGGTTACCATTACCTTCCCAACGTCTAATGACAGCTACCAGGGGCGAGGGAGCACGTTATATCTATATAAAACACTTATTTGAAAGTCTCACGTATGTGAAGAATAATGTATTTGAAGTTAGTTCTAGTGGGTGAAGACAAAAACACAGAAATGCACACAAAAGAAAAGGAACTCACTAGTTTTCGAATTATCGGTGGTCCAAGCCACCTTTCTCAAGGAAGAGAAGGAAGGAGTTCCTTGCACACTAGTGGTAACTTTAGATACATTTTATATGTGTGTGTGTATATATATATATATATATATATATATATATATATATATATATATATATATATATATATATGTATATATATATATATATATATATATATATACACACCTATAATTGGATCGTCGAGTTAGTGAATTTAGGCCACGCAAGAGTATAAAGGACCTTGGTCTTTTGGGAGAATTTGCCGAAAAGTATTAAGCTGAAAATATTAAGGAGTAGTCAATATTTAACGATATCAGATCCATCCACCAATCTGAAAAATTTAAGTGACATTATTTGAGAGAGTGAAGTGGTAGCTTCAAATATATATTTTAAACCCGACTTCCTTTATCTAAGTTTTCGATACCTTTGCTTGCAAGCAATTTTACCTTAATTAATGGAAAACATTCAGTTGAATTTGCATTTTATTTCCAAAATTTTCACCGACAGAAATATGCATCCTAAGTAGTTAAACTCGTAAAACTAAAGTCGAAATTAGATCACGCTTTTCGTAGGTCGTGAACGCAAAACTTTGAGTAATTTGTCTAAATTTAATCAATTGATTTGTTCTGCCACCTCTGTTAAGTGCTCAAGATAAGAACTTTTCTAAATATGACGATTTTGTTTCTATCCAATGTTGTCTGTGAGTGAATATCAACAACTATGACTCATCAAAATATGTATTTCCGATATATTATCATAATGTTCCAATATCCAGGGAAAATTTTCCTGAGCTTTCATGTGGAATTTTCAAATGTGTTCCGTCGGAAAAATATAATATTTCATTTCGTAATCATCAGTCTTCCTTTCGCGGCATACGTCAGCATCGACATCATCGATCATGCTCCGTTCACTTACAACCTTACCGGTAGGCCGATTATACTGCTAATGGTGTCTGCGCTGATGTGGTCGCACATCTGCGAAATGTCACTAATCTTGATGATGTATAGCCTAAGGAATGCCGCTTGGAGCATTTACATGAGGAGATGCGATGGCATTCATTAAGAATCATTTCATGTTTTTCGATCCCTAATGATCAAACACATAAAATTCCCTCGGATCAGCGTTGGCTTTCTGCTTTCCATTTCTCCTACTTTTGTATGAATACAGTTTGTCATTACCTCATGGAAGTGCTAAACGAATAAACAACCAAGGATCAAGGCTAAAAAAAGCAAGACTCAAGCTAGAAATTCGTCGTATAACGGAAGTATATTAGTTGAACTTTGACCATTAAGAATGAGATGAAGAAGAAGTATTGAATATAGATTTACTAAGTTGAATTGCAAAATAAGATAATTCCTTCAAATTTAAGGATGTTACCTACTTGAGGCCTAGATTTTGAGATTAATGAATAATGCACCTTACAATGTTGTTACTCAGTGGCCAATTAAGTTTCGAAAAAATTACAGAGAAACGCTTACAAAATGATAGGTTAACCTAGGAATCTAAGCATAGCAGGGATCAACTGAACCATGTGCTTACTTGATCGTTATAGTGAGTGAGAGAATAGTGAAGCAGGGAACCCGTAGTCTTGTTAAATCTAATTTATATAATGAAGCAATAGATCACTAAGCATTCTTTGCCGAGGGTTTAGATCCTATTCAACCATTATTCAACATCGTCAAGCGGAACATGGTGTAGCTGCAAAGTGGATATACTGAGCACCGACTTGATCAGTTTGCGTCACCAGTTATACGTATTAACTGAAGATGGCATCCAAATTTTGAAATAAGTTTCATTTTTTTCTAATTAGTGAACTTCTCATCAAAGGCATATAATGGATTACTGGAATATTAAATATTTTGATCATTACATCGAGAATCTAGAAAAATTACGGAAGCATTCCACGATTTCGTAATTCCTTATATTTCATAGCTTTACGGTCATTTTACTCTTGTTTTTGTGGCTGATATTTCGACCCAATGTAAACATGCACACATATAGCGATTTTCAGGTCGATTATAGACGGAAATCACATGTGCCTGCGGTCAATTATTTTTAACTTACCTTATACCCTGCTTCGGCTGCAATTTTGGATGCGGTGGTTTTTATTATTATGTTCTTTACTTGAATCCGGGTGCTCTGGCTCAATAAAATTTTCATAATGTAATATGACATTGATCGATATAATTGGGAGCAATATTTCCTGAAAAATGTAAACATAATATTTACAATTTAAAAATAAATCTTGGCATCAGATAACTCGGCAGTTAGATTGGTGGTTTATATTTTAGGAATTGTAAAGTATATACAGGATTTATTTAACCACTGTTTGACCTTTTGAACCTCTCAATCGTTAAGAGTTTCAAACTTGGAGTTATTTTTTATGAGTATGAATTCGCAATCGTACTCGAAATGTAGGGACGATGATGAATTTCCTTCTGCCTGTTTAGAACAAAGTATATTCATCTATTTCGACTGAATTTCAGTCTTAACACCAATATTTCAATTCTGTAATTATTTAATTGAAATATCGTTTGTATGATCATAACAAGCATTCCTGGTAAACATTTGTGGTTTTTAGAAAATTTATATTTCAAGGCATTCCTACGGCATAGTTGAATGCAGTCAACCCTTAATACTCAAATGCTAAAAAACATGCATTAAACCAGTTCATTTTCTCGACTTTTTTTTTAAATTGCGTAACTCTAGCTAGTTTAGTTATTATTGAATTAATTTAAAATCTCCTTTCAGTTGGTGATTTCAATTCACCTAATAGATTGACCATTTTTTATTACAGGGCCCGATGGACTTTCAACAACAGATGGAGAGGACAGTGCCACCAGCATGTGAGTTATTTAATGGAAAATTTTATAAAACTTAAGTATTATCCATTTATTTAAATTAAAGCATTTTTCTAGTTTTCCTTCGTTATTAATTCAGCTTTCTACTGATAATATACTAATAGTTCAATATATATAATATATTTCACAGAGTTGTCAAAATTTAATGGCTTAAGTCGTATCAATTGTACCTGCGCATATACGTATAGTCATATTTTTTAGGGAAATGAGACATAGCAATTAGATACAAAAATTCTAGATGAATCTTAATTCATTGGGTAAAGGTCCCGTGAAGTGTTGTAATTTTTCTAACTTTAAAAAGGGAAACTTGAAGGCGAAAAACGCACCGATACACGACAAACACCTACCATTTTGTCAAAATACTGTATCTCAAAATTATTTTTTCAACGCCAGAGTTCCTGGGAGGACAGAAAAAAGGGACAAACATCTACGGTTATCGGACGGTTATCAATTCATCGCTTCTGTTCAGAAATTCCGTTTATTTTTTGTTCTATTAAACACAGCGATGGCAGTTGGTCTCTCATGAAGGGAACGACTGGAGAGAAAAATGTACCTGTGCCTTTGCTTGCCCACGTATTGGATATTTAAGGACTTTTTCAAACTTCTTTCTCTGTCAAACCAGGCTTCAAAAGGTGAAATGACCGGGCGTATCCGGAGGTACGTGCGTGTTCGGAAGGCAAAGAAAGGACCAATCAGGGCACTTGCCTTTCTAAATCAAAGGCAAAGAGTAGTATGAAATCAAAAGCAAGGCTAAGGTGATATAATTAATTCATTATACCATTATTTGACCAAAACTCTTGAGCCAGTATTCTTATTTTTTTAACATTCTAGCCTGAAGCTTCCTCGCCAGGTTGCAGTTTTCAAACCAAGAAAATGGCTAAAATAATACGAGGTACCCCATCTAGGGAAACAGTACTCACAAGTTGTGACATTACTGACTCCTACATTTGATTGACCTTAATATTTTAAACTAATTTAAAAAAATTCTGCATAAAGACACTCAGTGACCCATGAAATGTGTTCATTGATATTAATTAAAGTCAAACAAATAAAATTTCGCATAAAAGAACCGAAATGAAAATTTGCATTAAACTTAAAAATCCATTTCATGAATTTTACAACATCCCACGGCGATTATTATTATTTGAATCTTCTACTCTGTATATTGCGATTTTTTCATCAAGTACAAAATATAGTATATTTAGAAGATTTAGAAATTACTTAGCTCTATCTTCTGTATTAGGACGCAGATTTTTGAAGGCCTTTAAAATTTCAGCAGATGGTTTAATCACCTTTAACGAAATGATTGCAATGAATAATTGGCATAATATAGAGATAAAAAAGAAAAAAAGCGAGTCTAAATGCAATACCATCTCTTTAAATATTTTTTCAAAATATAGAAATTTCTCTAAATGCTACTATCAATCATTCAAAATTAAAGTCTTAACATTTTAGATACGTACAAGAGGATGCTGGAGCATACGCTTGTACATTCCAGTGCTACTCCTGTCGTTGACTATAGAGCCAGTTTTTGCGTCAAGTGTTTCCGTTATTCATGAAAAGGAATTTTGAAGTTTCCAAAAGATGATTGTGAAAGTAACATGCGCGCATTTTATCAAAATTGATTTAGGAAATCGTTATCGATAGTGATTGATTTAAGGATCATTCATTTTGGGAATCATAAATATTTCAGGAAAATTTACAATAATGAACATGAATCGAATAGAATATAGTCAAAAAGAAAAAATTTAAACGCCCACGATATGCTCTTAAAGCATATTATATGAGGTTGTAATTTTCGGCGGTGAAAGAATGACTGTAGAAGTCGATTTCTGAATTGAAAGAGACGTTTCATATTTTTTAGAAAGATTTATATTTCATAGTAAAGTATTTTGGCCTTTATTGAAAACTATATGATTAAATATTGGCAATTGATAATGAGCCAGTAATTACTGCACAGTGTTGATGACGATGAATACGGAATCATATGCTGATTTATAATTGTGTCACTTGTGTGTCTTCACACCGCCTGGGACGTCCTGTTGATTGGATTCGGTGAATGGGAGGCAGAAAGTCAATTTGAATGCACTCCAAGTCATCCTCAATCTCCCCAGCTGACGGCCTTACGAAACCACTATTGATAACCAAATGCCAACCCAATGTGGTGGATATGGGCAGAGCTGGATGGGTGAGTGCTCAAATTCATGTTCATGGCGTAAGGAGAACTGATCTCGTATTAATGTCATTGTTTGTGGACCAATGAGTAAGTGGCCTCTTGCGCTCGTGAATGCTTCAAGAAGCTCCGAATTTGGGAGGTACTTTAAGGACGGCTGCTTACACAATTCCTAATTGCTCCATGATGGTTACACTGATTCAACATATCTTGAGTGCTATTTGGGATTCGAAAATATGGAGAATAACTTCGTTCTTCGATTATCATCATTTGAGTCACTTAAAAAAGTGGCGGCTCCCTCATTCTGAAAGGTTGAGCTCCTAACTAAAAAGCCTCTTTGTGAGTGTGCCCCAACATGGAAGCTGTCTATACATAAGTTTTGAATAAGTCTCCTATCCCTCCAGTCCACTCGAATCTTCTGCAGTACGTTAACTTATCTGGTAATTTAAGCAGTTGAAGGTATTTTACTTAGATATTTAGCAAATAATGGCGTCCTCGTTATATTTTATATACCTTTGCATGAATAGGAATGGTATCATTGCTGATATGACATAACATGTTTCCTCCATTTGTAACACACAAATTGATCTTATTCTAATTAGCTTTGTTTTCCAACTTTCTTTGGAAGAAACGTAGAACAGGTTATTCTGCAAACGAAATTAAAGTTATGGTGACGTATTAAATAACGCAATAATATTTTCAACCAACTTTCACAATTAACATAAAATATTTAGTCAAAAATATTTAATATAATAAACTGGAGGACATACAGATGAAATTTTGGGTTGGGGTTACCATAAGTGACGTATTTCTTAGATACTCTTCGGTATGGGGATAAGGCAATCAATACAGTTCTAATAGTTTTTTTCCTAATTCAAAAAAACTAAAAATGACTTCACCAGACTCCTCTTTCTTCTCTTTTCTAAAATCTTAAGTGATTCCACCGAAGGAAAACATGCTTTAAATTTAATATCCGAAAACCACAACTTTCTTTTTCAGACAAAATGTTTAACCGATTTAAAAAGCGGTCTGTTCTTTACAAAGTGAGTGAATCTTTAATGTTGGAGTTTTCTAAGTAAATCTCATCACTTCCTGGGAGAAGAAATTGGCTTTTATATTTTAATTCAGTAAACAACTTGTTGCTGCGGGTTGTTTGACGCTTTATGGTTAACCTTCTGCTTGAATATTTACTAATTAAAAGATGGGAAGCCAAGACTGTAAACACCATAGAGGTACATACATGCGCTCTATTGGTAAGTTTTTAAATAAGTTCCTTCTCTTTCACCCATATTCATTGAGATTGATTTTAATTATTACCTATAGATCATAAAAAATATGGTAATGTTTCATAATTTATTAGTAGCCTTGAAACTTCCTGGTACAATTCTGTACCTACCCTGGCGTACCATCGTGATCTTGTACTGTGCGCTTTGATATCTCCCGACGCTTCCAAAGCGTAAAACCGAAATTAAACAAAAACCTTGCATGGTGAAATAGCCTGCAATTGAAGTTATTGGCGCGTATGAACAGATCAATCGGCATTATGATGCTTCACGGTCCCAAATAATAGCTGTAGCTAAAATGGAAATTGTATCATACGGTTTCCGGTCGACGCATATCAGTGAAGAGGCTTCCTCTCACACCGTACACCAAGTTAGGGCACCCCCCTCTTATGGTGTGCCGATTTAATTCATGGATGTAAAGAAATGATTAATTTTTTGAGAGAAAAAATGTTCCCTTAATTTATTCACATTCAATAAAAATTGAAAATCCGGAATGGCATTCGATAACTTCAATTAAATAAAGTAATCTTTCTTAATCATGACTAATATTAGGATTTGAAATGGTCAATCTGATAGAACCAATGTAAGACTACCTAAACTCATATTTTTATGTTTAATTTAACTTTTAGGACCTACTCAAATTAACGGCGATTTGACCTTTTTCTTTTCATTGTGTTTTTAACTTGTAACCACATGAAGCAATATAAGGAACCAATACAATTTGGAATGAAAATGACATCGTAGAACATAAAAATGTTGATGACGCTTTTAAGGTCCAGGAAGATGGGATATAGAAATATCCCATTAGTATCGTCGTTTTGGCTATCATAAAAACATCTGACAATGAAAAGAAAATGAAATGTCTGACAATTTACACCAGAAAGAAGAATGAGAAACAAGATAAGATTATAAATAAACTTATACCGTAATGATTTTCATTCTTACTTTCTAAGACGTGACCGCACAAAGCTAGAATCAGTAGAGGGTCTTCTAAGGCCATAATATTCCCAGTCCTACTATCCAATATATGATTTTAATCGCGTTACCTTTCGTAAGCGCAACCCCAATTTTCTGTCCGTTGCATATATTAAGGGCCAAATCGGGTAACCTCAGCCTTGGTGGGCTATTTAGTGGCTTAAGAGGGGGAATTCAGAGGAGTGAATTCTCAAATATAATGTGAGCTCGTCTGGCAATCGTATCAAGGCACTCACTTCCTTAAGAGTGGGAATGGAAGGGTTCTTTGGGAGCTACACCCCTAAAGTAAGTGCCGCACTCTCGCAGGCAACTAAAATTCGCCCGCCTCTACCAGAAGTTCCCTTCAGCCGACCGAAATTTTAGTCCTCCAGGCTTTGCATAAGGGAAGAACTCCTCGATAGTTAATTTAATATTTCTACGTCTGGGAGTGATGGCGATGGTACTAAGATACTGCATTAGACTGAAGACAAAAGATATGTAGCAGAAGTGACGAGAGAAATGAAAAGTGAGCTGTGAAGTAAAAATGAGGCTAGTTTAATTTACGATTTCTTTCGATCTAGTTACTTTGCGATTCAGGAACTTTGCTCCATATTTGACTGGCAATCGAAGTGAGCCACAGATCTCGGGATTAAAATGGGATGATTTTATGGAAATTTTGACTTTCGGGAACAATAATGTGTACATTAAAATATGTGTGTATACTTGAAAGAAACATAGGAGCTTTATTAATTTGAAGACAATATTTAATTATTTGGCATTCTATTGTTTAAGGTATCTGTTTGTATCCGGTAATATATTTATTAATTCTACAAATTTACTCTGTCGAACGCCTTCTTGAAATATGCAAACAAAAAATATTCATTCTGATCAAACTCCTGACCTCTCCCATCCCTGAGCTCAAGGTAATGATTCTTCAACTAAATTTCTTTAAATATGTAAAAGCATGTAACGGGAAATCACTAGCTAATGAACATATTTGTGATGGCTTCCCGATTTCGTTAGCTTAAGGCAAAAGACGAATAAACAAGGGATGAAGGAGAAATGGGGATGTGTTTGGGAGTGGAAATGTTAAGGAATAGTTTGGTTGTTGAAGGATCGGTTCAGTGGAGGTCAGAAAACTTTCAGTATCCAAATGTGAATTATTCTCGGGAGCCCTCACTTTAATGACAATGGAGTGGTCATTGAAGTGAGGGCTCAAGTAGGGTTTGAAATACTGAAAGGAAAAGACAGTCGTTGAAATTTGAGTATTGGAAGCGTAATGCATCGGAATAGGAAGAGCTGACTGACTGAGCGGCATTTTTTTGGAAAGCAAAACTTGTTATTGCATGCGAACGGAGAGAAAAACTGTACATTATTGAATATAGGATGGGCAAAGGTGGGAGATGATAATGTGGATGATTTCCGAGAGACATTTTGTGGAAGTGGAGAAGGCGAATGGAGTAAGGGGTTGGCTAACAGGGGGAGCGGAACCGAACAAGAGGCATTTTTCACTACGGAGGCGGATGCAATGGGGTGAACAATTGAGAGAGGGGTCAAGAGAGTGTGTCAAAGGGTTGGCGGATTTTAGTTTGTCCATCAATTTTGCGAGTCATTTTAGTCAAAGGCATTGGGGCAAAAGAAACGAGGTCGTTTCACTACTTTTAAACTTGGATAATTTGTTTTTTTTATATTTTAGTTCGCGTGTCTCCGGGAAGTAGATTGTGTGCACTAAGATTGAGTGTATCGAGTGCGAACTCGTTGGGATTTGTGGTCTTAGTCAGGAAGGAGCTATTTTTTTAGTTTATTACAAATTCCGTGTGTTCTCGTTTGTGTGTTGTCGATTATTCATTGTTTTATAGCCATAATTTAAGACATGACTTTTATTTCTAATGTCTAATGCACATATGATGAAACGCATCACATTTCTGTCCATAATGCAAAAACTCAGTAAGCTTGGCCAAGTCAATATTTTCTTGCGCAAACGCCACGTCGATAAGAATTTCCGCTATTGTCGGAATCCCACACTACTTCCAAGTGTTGGTCCACTCCCTACTTTCCTATATAAAAGGCTCGTAGTATATCCTTGTGTTTCTCCGCTCAACATCTTTTCGTTATACATCTTAAGCACTGTGGCCACACTAGATTTCGTCCCTTTACACTTTAGGCCCTCTTAATGAAGGACTATTTTCCTTACACCATTTTTATCCAAACGTCCCACCCCATCGTTCAAACCATCGATTTTCTACTGAATCTCTCCAAATTGATCTTCATTCATAATTCCTCCTCGTTTAATACTGAACTATACCTACAAATCAAAGGGTGTGGTGCGGAAAGCAGATTCATCCACTCATATGTCAACCTCTATTTTGGTCTTCATAAAACAATGTCCTTTCCCATTACCTCCTGGATCCTTACATTAGAGGGAATATATATACGCCACTCCCTCTTGAGCCAAATAGCGTTGATTCCCTAATTAAATTCAGTTTCTCTCAAAACCTCTTGTTTTGTGTATTTCACCTCTAACATCTCTTCCTCACCAATTAACTTTCTTGACGTTAGCATCACTCGAATGACCTAAATATCACACACTTCCTTCCAAATGTATTCCATCAATAAACGGCAAGGAATTCACTACAGTACCCGCCACTCATCATCTTACAAAACTTTCCCTTCCCTAAACGCTGTCCAGCTACGGTCACTGATGTTTCACCAATGAAGTCTCCCTAGATAAAATCCTTCCAAGAAAATATTGAGTGGATTGCATTTAGCTCCCAGCTCCATCCCATTTGCTACAAATTCCATCCCAAAGGAAATCTCACCCACTCTTCTTCAACTGCAGGCTCCCAGTACTAACCAAAGGATATTGCTTTCTAGGTCTATCCCCGCGAATCACCAGCTTCCTCCCTCTCACCCTTACGGTGAGTTGATCGATTGAGTGGAACCGAAACGTTCAAGACTAATCATCTCCTTTTGGTCCTGCTGTCTATTCCATACCTTAAGGCACTTTCACACACGGCCATTTATTTATTTCATATTTGGTACTGCTGACTTACAGTCTCACAATTTCATTGATTTTAAAATTTGGAAATAAAAACTTGACAATAAAATATTATGCTCCACATCATGTTGGAGCCGGTCTTGTCACATGCCACGAGATTATATGGCTCATCAGCCAATCGAAAGAAGGTCACCTTTGTAGATAATCCTAGAAAAAATTATTTTCTGGAAAATTCATTGATATTTATGAAAGCTATATACACTTCAGCCGACTTAACCATCCATTTCATCAAATTTGTTTCAAGAAATTTAGAAAAAAACATAACGGTTTTCGAAATGTCATGCAATATTCCAGTGAAATCCTAGAGCCAGAGTTTACGTTTAATTTTACAAAACATTTGAAAGCCATGAAGAGTGTTTTAATATTTCTAGTAATTATGGCGGAATAATGTGAAATTTATGGGAACCTATACCCTTTTAAAAGTTGAATTGGCCAATTTGAACCAAACAATCAGCGTAACCTCTGCAAAATTCCGAGATGTGTCGTATTTCCTATACACTATATTATTCTCCTCAAATAATTGGTAACCTTATTTATTTTTCATTTATCATCTGCTCTTAGTAGTAATATGTGTATTTGTAGAGCTTATTTTGCATTTAGCAGATTAGGGAGTAAAGGGCATGATATTTGTATTCACATTATCTATGCCAATCGGTCACGAGCTGGGTTTCAACCCCTTTAAAGCAAACTGGTCAATATTACCCCTTTAAAGGATGCATGGTATGTGCGAGATAAGGGGTAGAGCCAATGGCAGGACAGATGGGGTAGAGAGGAGGTGGTGGGAGAACCACAATGCTTTTCAACAATATCTACTTCTAGTCAAGTTCGCCTGTATACGTATACATATATGGTAAGGTAGGTCAAATAGGAAGTTTTATTGAGCTCACCTATTGTTTAAAAAAATAGGCGTTAGTATAAATATTACGTCTTACTTGGAACAAATAATGATATGCACGTTTTAGGACGAGTTGCTGCTCTCTCGTAAAAACCTGAGGTTTTAGTTTGACTATTCCAAAGACTGCGTTTTAAGGAAGAATTTCATTCATCTGCTTCATACTACCGGTAAAAGATTGTAAAACTCATTTTGCATTTATTTCTCGATATCGTATTGAAAGAGTTTTTTACGTGAAATAGGTACTGGGGGAAAACCTTTTTACCGATCGTTACACGGATGAGTATATTAAAATCATTTAATGATAACTTATTGTTAATAAAATAATGAAGATATGAAACTTTACTATTATTGGTTAGGAAAAATACGCATCTCCCAATTTTTTTGTAATTGAATAGACGATCGCCATTTATTCACATATTTCTTTAATAAGTCGATAGAAAAGCAGCCCTTAACCACCAAAAATGAAACTATCGGTTATGCAGGCATAAAGCCAAAAAGGGGCCAACAATTAATCGGCATTTATTCTTAATGGATAAATATTTAAGTTTTCAAAAATTAATTCTTCTTGGTTTCACATTAACCCTTATAACAATTTTCTTCCCTGAACGACTTACATAATATGCGAGAAGCATGAGGTGAAGAAAATTTAAGTGTAGAAAATTCCTTGTGCTTTTTGTTATTATCTACAAGGTTTACTCCAGTTCATCGACATTGTTTTGGTAATAATTTACGTATTTGTCATTGGATTTCGGTTTTTACTGTATTCCAAGGTCGATAGATGGAGGAGAGAGATTCGAGTTCTTAGAGGCTAGATCTTGATTTTATAACACTCAAGGGGTTTTCGAGCTGTAAAATAAAGTTAGACGCAGTTATTATGAGGGCGTAGAAAATTGCAAGCACATGGTAATTTTTACACTTGTTAACCGTTACAGTATGTGTACTTCAGCTTCAGCTTTAATGAGATATCTCTAGAGTGCGATCATATTATCACGCTTCCTGTGCTGTTATTTCGTCTATTCCCGCCCTACCAAGCTCAACTCCCCGGCAATCCCACTCTTTTCATTTTTCGCAACATTTTTTAAATTAAATTTCAACATCGGGATCTTTCCCTCTTGGCGATACCTTCGGCGCTTATTCTTTCTTTCCCTGGACAACTTCCCGTTTCACTCCGTGCTTAGTTTTAATCCTCTTAATTTCATCACGCGTAATAAAACTCAGTGGTTTGGAATTGGCTCCGTCGCTTTTTTGTCTTTATCTTAATTATTTTTTTTAATCACTCCCTCTTCTCCCTCGTGGATGTTGCCGTATAACGGGAATTCCAATGTTGAATCGCAGTGTTTCCTGAATCCCGGAAGGATTATTACGTCTTTTTTATGAATGTTTTTGTCTTTTTCCACAGCTCTTGTTCTTGAGGGAAAATATGGACCATTTTGCGGATGTTAAGATGAGTGTGTGTTTGTGTGTATGCTTGGGCTATGTCTGTTGGGGATTTTTTCTTCTTCCTCTTACCGTTATCCCACTTTTGCTCCTCTCCAAGATCTCTTCTCTTCCTCCATGCCTACTTCTCTTTATGCATGGTAAATGTGCTTGCATGTAAATATGAAAAGAAGGCTGAGGGTAGTGTTCCTTTTTCGCCGTTGTTGATTCTCTAAGAGCAGCTGTGGGTAGGAGCCCCCAAGGAGGAAGGACCTCTTTTAGCTTTTGGAAGACATTTGCCGCGTTTACCGTTGTCAGTTGAGCGGAACGATAGACGTTTATGCGCGCTAGCGCCTGTGGTGTCCGTTCTGGGATTGTAAATAACTTTGATGTAGCTCAAGGCACCGAAACTGTCAACATCTTTTACATTTTTTATTTAAATGACACCCAATTTTTTTTACATTTGTATTTATTTCGAATGAAGGCATTTCGTTAGGTGTTTTTAATCCACATATGATCCGCTGGTTAACATATGTTTATCCAGAGCCTATGATTAGTTCATTTTATCTTTCCTCTTGCTATTGATGAGTGTTATTTTCCTAAATACTTTCTTCTTTATGCTTTAACCATGTGTGAATATTTTCCTCTCTTGATGGGCTTTCGTGCCACCAAATTTTCCAGGAAAATATTTCCTCTGCCTCATTTTTAAAAGGTGACCAAGTGGCGAGCGGTCGTATGTTTGAATTAAAACCGTTGTATCAACTTCAGGTGCCCAGGGTTGTGAAATACGTTGGAAAGTATTGCAAGTCTTCGACAAGTTGCTAGTTTTGTGCTAGTGATGAATATATTGAACTCTTGGATAATAAGATTCTTGTCTCACGATGCGGAATGATATTATTATAAACGTGAACTGGGATTTTAATGAATACGTATACGTCAATTTTATTTTGTGTAAAAATATTTTATCCGTCCACTATCTCCAGTGATACTGCAAGGACAGATAAAGTAAAAACAAATAAATGTGATTACTGAGAACACCATTGAAAGATTGTGATCGCCTGTAAATGATAATGGTAGTTAAAAGATGTAGAAATTGGTTAATAGCAAATTTATCAAACATATATTTTTTCAAACTCTAAATTATTTAAAGCAATGATATTGCAATAGGACGAAAACCCAATGAATGATTTGATATCTTCATCTTCCGCAATAAATAAAATTCACAACTAATATTACTAGTACCTATTAGGGGAAATGACCGACAACTGAGGTCATTTGCTCCATTAGGGATGGGTGGGAAATGAGGAAGGGTGGAGAGAAACCAGGCATTAGCCTACTCTAAACGAAAGGCGCCATCTTACGATACAACGAAATTATGACACCAGATATATGGCAATACACAAGAGTTATAGTTACGTATTCTCCCTTTACGTAATCGTATTTCAGCGTATTACAAAGTTCTTTATTTGCTGCGTCTGTGCAAACTCACCTTAAAAGACAAAAATGAGTAATTCAGGGCAAATACTAATACTTTTGGGCAAATGGTATGTCTGAAGACAATTCCTTCTCTTTTGAAGGCGAACTCAAATGATTGCGTTATACTGTACATGTTGCCATTAAATGCGAGAGTTAAATTTATGTTGAATATTCTTTAACGAGAATGATTTTCCTTCCGTCTGGTTACTCATTATGTCTTTCATAGGGGATGTTTTAGTTTAACATAGAGTTTGTTTATGAATAACGCTGAAGGGTTGTTGTTTGCAAACCAGCGATCAGCAAACCCAATCGGTCATTGTAGATATTATTCTTATTCCACAGAATGCAGAAAAGAATTGGATTAGTTAAGAAATATCAAAATAGGAAAAAACACTTAATGGTCTATATTTTTGAGTTTATTTGAAAAACCAGGGTCCAACCTTGCTTCGCACTGTACCCATTGATTATCTGCCAACACCGACACATGGCAACACTGGCTGGACACTGGGAATTTGATTGGGTCCAAACCTCATAAGTTTTCGTAAGCGGCTTTGTCATATTTACCGAACCGTCTGCGTGACATCATCCAAACGCCAAGATATATGCCAATAGTTAATCCCTGAAAATGAATTGCTCCTAACTCGTGTAAAGTTTCCACCACAAAACTTTCTTTCAAGCTTAACCCAGAGCATTTAGGTTTTTTCTGGCCGTAATTAGAGTAATTAGGCGATTGACGCCGCTCGACACAATCATCTTTCCCTGAACTCAACGTTTAAAGTAAAAACCCAAGATTTCAACGTAATAAGAGGCGAAATCGGCCACAGAAAGTGGTGTGAGTCATCAAAAAGTTCAATGAGCACCCTTGATTATTTTTAAAATTACAGGGAAAATAGCTGTTTTCTGTCTCGGATATAATATACTTAAGAAATTAGAAGCAGTTAGGAACTAAAAGAGTATACATGTACCATTTGGATACGAGTTGCTCGTATCGTGACTTGATTTGGCTTCAGTATTTACATGCCTGACAAGAGCAACTAAAGAGAGTCTATAAATGTCTTTTTTCAAATTGTGATAGAAATATTTAATCGCAAACTTTTAAACGCAAAAAAATTACAACGAAATAAGAAGTGAAACTTTTGGAAATTGCACTTATTTCCTCTTTATTGTTTCCTTACCTAGTCAGGTAATTTGTGCATATTTAAAGTAATTCATATTTAATGGAATATTACCACAATTTCTGCCTAAATTACATAACGTATCCAATATACCCTTTCTGTTCCAAATCTAATCGAGAGACAATGTAAGAAAGATGTATAATCGGTATTACCTTAGTTAGGGCCTCAGTTATTCTTTAAAAAATGAACTAAACTGCGATAAACCTGAGAATTGTTTAAATAAATATGCATTTTACTGATGAATGCCAAAGTATGTATACTTACACTGCACCGTTACGTCGTGTATCTATGAGAAAGCTGACGAGTCTCTATTTTAGGTGTATAGATTATTTCCATTCACTGACCAAATTATATATTTAAGATGTTTGTTTTAGATTTTCTCGGATCTTTTCCATGTTTACGAATTACTTTTTACTTCCTAGTGCCCTAAGAGCTTTCAAAAGCTTTCTCCATTCTAAACGCGATGCACGGATCCTGTTTTCATCGGCTGAATCATTACCATCATCTAGAAAGCACAAGGAATTAGCGAGTGCGTATTCTTTCCGTATCTTCTCTCTTTCCATCTCAGTCCTTCGGCAAACGAGTTTAAGACAAGTCTTCCATTGGAAGCAGAAAGGACCTCGGCTTCAAAACAAACGCTATCTCTCTGCAGACTCTCCGCTGCCCGAACTAAGTAAGCTTTTTACAGGGGGTGAGGCAATTGCTGGCGTGGTTTCTGGGAGAATCGAATTCCCTCTCGAAGTTGAGAGAGAGCGAGAAAGGGATGGGCTAAGTGGGATGGGGATGGAATAAGGAGGATATGTGGGTGGGGAGGCGACCGGAGGAGAAGTTGGCTCCAAAAGGGTCAGGCAGTTACAAAAGGGGCGGAAAGGGGGAACATCTTGGATGCACTGGAGCGTTTACGACTCTTCTTCCTTATCGGATTTACAAGAAGGCGTCAGAGAGAGTGATTTTGGTGGGGTCAGACTGTCCGAAAATCCCCAATAAATCTGGGAGGGAGGGGCGTATCTTAAAGCTGAAAGAAAGGGGACGGAAGGTGGGTAAATATGCGCTGAGTAAGATAAAGGTTTACCTCCAAGCATCGTAGAAAAAATGTGCTCATCAAGAGCTAGTTTAATTATTGACACTTACAACAGGAAGCAAACGAATATGGTAGAAGAAATAAAGGTAGGATTTTTTTACCAATAAAATAAACTTGCATTTTACATTAAGAAACAAACTATAATGTTTGAATGAATAGAGCATGATGAACATCCTTCACAAATGTTATGTAGCTGCATTAGCTGGCTTCATATTCATGGCGTCTTAAAAATTGTAGATAATATCAATTGATTTTTTTCACTGATAATTTGATGTGAATTTATGGTACACGTTGAGACAATTTTCAAACTATGTTAAATTAATAATTTTGTTGTCGTTTAGGGTGTTGCACAGTCAAAATTTAATTTTCCACCGTGCGCGGAATCCAATTACATTTTACAGCAGTGTCACGCTCAATTATGGAGGCAGGGATTAAACCTTGATACACCTATACTCGTGTCAACCCAGCCTAACGTGGCACTATGTATTTTAACACCATATTGTGCAACAAACCATTCATAAACTCCACCTACTTTCTCTCTACCTTTTAACCGACCAGCAACCCAAATATTTTCTTCCCTTGACCTCGCTTACCCAACATTTTCCCTTCTATCGCAAATTTTTGGCATTCCATTGTCTTCCAGTATTCTCTCTATCCACTTTTCCCATCTCTCAACAAATTTATACCAAAACTTTCTCTTTTCCTCTATCTCGTTTAGTCAATATTACCTCTGTTACAATCGTAAACATTCCTACCTTCTTTGAATTCCTCCAAAAAATTCTCCCTTTCCTTGCTACAGCTAGTATTTTGTTTGTTTACCTTTCTTTCCATTTTATTTTTTGTATTCTTCCCTACACTCACAATCTAAAGGCTTCCAAACCTGAATATATCCTTTGGCTAAAAGAAGAGGTTTTAAAGCCACAACACTAAATTACTTGCAGTATTTATCACCATTAATTGAAATTTAATTTTTTATGGTTCATGTAATCATATGTCACCTCTAAGGTACCCTGGATTTTATCAGATTTTCAATCTTTTGGGAGTTAAAAGAGTTTAAAAAATATGTGCCCAATTTACATGCTTCCATGCACTTAAAATATTCTACCATTTAAAGTTAGGTAATGGTGGGTCCCTAGCGCCTGTTATCTTCTTCGTCCCATAAGATATTTCTTTTCTTTTCCCTAAATTATTTCAATTTTTACATCTACTTAAATTCTGCCTGCCTTCCTGCTGTCTTTTTTTTGTCTCTTCCCTTTTTTGGTCCATTCCGATATTCAAACATTCTCTTCTACCTTGTTCTTTAACATACCGAACTCATAGGCGTTAATTCCGCCTAATTTGTAAATTTTTTCCCGACTTTGTCGAGAAACTTCATCTCTTCACGCACCAGATAAAAAACTTCGCCTTTTTCTCCCTCTCTGACCATTTTTTTGGCCATTCTTCTCCACATCAATATCTCAAAAGCCTTTGATCTACGCTCCTTCTCTTAAAAGACCTGGCTTCATATGCATGCACCGCTAATAGTCTTTACTTTGATCTTTTTTTCATGTTTTTGAATACCGTAATTGTTTTGAATCAACCTATTATTTTTGAATGCTTTTCCGCAAGCGGAATTCATCTACACCACGTCCTCATTACTACACTGTTTTCATCTAAAGTAATATCTAAATACATGTGCTTTTCAACCAGCTTTAGTTTATTCCCTTATACTGTAATAGTTCACTTAGCTTTCATGATTCTCGAGATTTGTGCCGTTTTCGTTTTCTTGTAACTATTATAACTGCAAACTGTTGGTATTCTGATGTAAAAAAAACTAACTTAATCGTCTACCACTTTTATTTCTAACTTTACCCCTTCCCATACATCCCTAAACAATTCCTTAAGATATACATTACACATTTTCTTAAAAGCCTACGCTTAACCTCTGACCTTACAAACCAAGTTTCCACGCTCTGAAAAACTAAAATACTCATAAATGTTCCCATTAATGCTATTTTTACATTTTTACTTAATTTGCCTCAAATTAGCGCCCTCCTTTTTGGAAATTCTACCGGCGGTAACGGACCACCCAGCCACACATCCCTACCTGCCACTGCCTATCCTGTTTCACTCTGAGCTTCCATTACATGTGCCGTTTTACTGATATTTCTCGCATTATTACAAAATGAAAGACTACTGGTTAATATAGGGTTTGGACGGACATACAAACGCGACTAAATTCAATAGTTCAAACAACTCATACCAAATATAAGGTGATGCCCTTCTCTACAGTAAACGCTTCTTTAATTCCATATATCTTCTGGCTATCTTTATTCCATCCAATATGCGAGCTATTTTCCTGTCCATTACTCCTCGGTGGACTCTCTGCCCTTTTATCACAGCTGTCAATATACAGTCGCTAATCAAAACACTCTGCAACTACTTTTCTCGTCTTTTTTGAATTTCTCACAACAGCCCCCTCCACTCCTGCCATGTCTAGAACTTTTTCGACCCTTTCCCTTTGAGCCTACTTTACCTCGCCCATTCTCATTCACACTTACATCTTTTAATCTGACGCTTATACTCTTGCCTCAACGGGCAAGTATCCGTGCTGTGCAAAAATAAACTATCCATAAAAGTTTTCATTAACCTCTTCTTCGAATTGTTGCTCAAAATTTTGTCATCAATTCCTTTCTTTCTGTCAAAGCTGTAGGCACTCTAACTTCACCCCTTCCCATACATCCCTTAACAATTCCTCATAATTTTTGCTCTCTTCAAATTGATTCTTATCCTACGCCTGTCATCCTAATTTCTTTTGTGTGTTTAGCAGCGATCGCACTCTTTCAGCAGACTGTCTATTTAAAACTTGATCTCTGATTCCAAATCTGATAGAATAAATTGTGTTCGCATTTTCATCCCTACCTACAGCTACTTATTTCCCTTGTGGTAAGCTCATGATTATTCGCAGGTTTCGAATAAAAGGTTTGCATATCAAGTATCGGGAAATGTTCCGAAAAAATGATTTTATTTTAGATTTTACTTCAATGCCTTTGAATTCTTCAAAGTTCATCTATTTAGCTTCGAAATACTTTTGCCAGCGGCTTTTCCACGACTCGAAGGCTCTCTGGTAGGCGGATGGTTTCCTTGAGGTTTCGCGCGCAAGTTTCTTTGGTGGCACCTAGAGTACCATGGCGGTGTCCTTTGAGGGATGATTTTACTTTTGGGAATAGAAAATGGTCTGATGGTACCAAGTCGGGACTGTAGAGATTGGAGAATCGTCGTGATGCTGTTGCAGGAGGTCTTTGTAAGCAGGGTGTGGTCCACCCCTTGGTGTGGCCAGCTACAGGGCTGGTCCTTAACACTATCTCGACCATCTTTGAGGAGCTCAAAACCGCTTAAAAACTGCAGTGTGTGGCATTTTTTCATCCTTAAGCCTTTGTCGAATCATGCCCAGCGTCTCCGTCCCCAATTTCCCCAGTGCAACACACAATTTGATGACGCACCGCTGTTCAATCGTTCGCTGCATTTTGCGCTTGTATGAGTTACTCCACAGGGGCCCACTTAAAATACGATCTAGCCTGAACGAACGCTTGCAGGCGATTGGCGCTTGGTGCTTGTTAAAGGTCAAACTCTCCACCACCGAGCCTGCGCAGTGCGAGCGCTCTGAGACGTAGAGTCACGTCAATAAAAAAATGTTCCCGATACCTGTTAAACAAACGTCTTCCTAAAATCTATTCCGATGGTATATTTTATGTTTATTTACCCTAGTGTTCCCTTCGCTCCCAAGCCATTGCGTATTTTTCTCACCTTTGTAAACACACTCTGGTATTCGTTTATATTGTTTATCTTCCTTTGCTGAGATAACAATTGGCTTTTTCAGCTGAAATTTTGTTTCGTATTCCTGAGAGAATTTCTAAGAACTATTCTGTATTTGTTTCGTCGACCTCTTTTCCTAACTTCTGGAGGAAGCACCAAACCTTCTCTGATGCCTATTTTGGCATCGTTCATTCGGCGTCTGTGGCCATATCATTGGAGTTTTTTTTTAATTTTAAGATTGGGTACCTTGCTACGATCCTTCGCCTTATATATTCATTTTTGATATTCTCTTATGAAATTTAAATTCACCATTTTCGACGACATTCTATTTCCATTGTCTGAAGTCTTTGTGATATGCATTTGTTTTTTAGCCACGCTACGCGTCAGTATGCCAATGTTGTTCCTATCATAGTAGTGTATTTTAAAGATTTTGCTAATGATAAATCAAGACGAAGAAAAGTAGACATGGCCAAAATTTGAATCTATTTTTCTTTTGGCCCAAAATTTTATCCCAGAATCTTTAAAATCGCTTCTCTCTAGAAGTGCATGAAAGATTAGCCAAGTTAATTGAATTTTAACGAATCGATAATTTGGATATCCAAACTGATTCGGATAATTTTAGCTCTTCGATAAAATGTTTATTTGGCGATTGAGAGATCAATCACTCCATAACAATGAAACTGCGCTTATATTCACTAGGGCTTAAGTTAAAGTTTCGCTGTGAATTCACTTCACAACTCTGATCTGCTGGAATTTGTGTTAATTGGTTCATGGAAAGTTGGGTCTGTGTGTATTATCGGTGTAATTGATTCCACGGTGGTTTTAGCTGGAATTCCAATAGTCAGGATTTCAATAATGGAAAATTGTTACCGTATATTTCGAATGACGAGGCTTGTTCATTAATATTATTTATTACTAATATTTTTTATCGGGTTTCCTCGATTATCACAATGCTTTAATCGCACTGTTATTAAAGCGAGAATTCCAATAGTCTTCCACGAGATGAAGCTAAAGGTATGTTTCTCTTGATTCTCCTTGGACGTGGTTAATAAACCTGAATAACGCTAATGAAGGCTTTTCTTGCAATTTTGATTTTTTCGCAAATAACTTTGCAGATTTGTTATATTTTGCATATTCGACTAGCATATGCTAAAATTTATTGATAGTAAACAATTCTTATATGCCTATCTACATTGAGAACTACATGATTGCCATTTTAAACAATATCAAAGATTTATGTTGGACCCCATTGGACTATGACCTTGGCGTGGTGGAAGGGCTTCGGCGTTCCGATGATCCCTAGAGCTATGCTGGAGGGAGGAAGCTTCTGTTAGTCACCAATGTCGAAGGGTAAGAGCCGGATGAAAGGTAGTCATCGCAGCGTCCATTTCGCCCTGAGGTGGTTGCGAGGGGCTCTGGCACCAATGGGGCGGCATTTGAGTGAGCCGTGCTAGTGTCAGATGGCAGGTTGTGTTTTGTTAGGATAGCAAAGAAATTTATCGTTGTTTAATCCGTATTCATGTAACTCTACCTTAATGATGGAATACAAACAATCAGATGAGAATTCTGTAGATAACGCTGGAGTCATTTGAATCATAGTAGTCAATGCATTACAATGAGACAAATGGTGAAGCAGTACCTTGCTACATTATTAAACAATCTAGTTTGAGCAAAAATGACGGAAACACGTGAGAAAATGGCATATTTTTTTTTAATTGTCATACTTTAAATGCATCTATTGATTTCAAATTAATAACCATGCGCATGCAATATTTTGATGCTTCTCATGCAAGGAGAAGAATACAAATAAATAAATATGTAAGTTTTCATGAGTCGTCACAAACCTGCATGTATAAGGTAACAATAATAATGATGAAATTTACCTTAACAATTATCCTAATTGCATTCGGGATGCCCGATAGTCATATTAAAATAAATTGATGTCATTTATCGTATGCAGTCTACTTAATATACGAATTGCACCGCGACTTCAATTTGATTAATTTTCGTTTGGTGCATCTGGCTCCATTTTAGCTTACATAACATAGTTAGCTTTAGCCTTTACCATTCTAATACTTTTTCATCATAAAATGGACGACTATTATTTTTTCCCAGAGACTATTTATAATATTTTCTTGACTCTACTTCTGTCACATTTGCTGTTATATCCCTAATCCTGAAAGAACAACATATATTCAAATGCGTCTATTCTCCCATTTTTGTGTACACATTTTTGTATGTACATACTTATCTTTGGGTAAATCATCCTGATGTTGCTCTTTCATCAGTGGAATGTGTTTACGGTCTTCGCGATATTATGAATGGTTATGTAAAATATTATATTCCATGATGAACAATATAGTCTACTTGAATTTACTTCCATAAAATGCTTTGGCAATGCTGATTTTTTAAGATGTTAACGTATTGATTACTCGTATGGCAGATTTTTTGTGATCTCATATTTGCATGAGCTCACAAAAATATTTGTGATCTTATTTTGTCAATGTTCTACATATTTCCTCTTTAATTTAAGTAACTTGCTTTTAGCATTGGTTACAAAGATTGCATTCTCCCTATAAAAATATGTTGTATCACATTATATTCAGTGAAATACATTTATGTCCTGAGATTACTTCCACAAATATACATTTACCTGCTGCAACACCAATTAAGATATTATTCTCAACCTGATTTAAGATGGCCAGTCCAATTCATGAATTAAATGAAAGAAGGGACAATTTGGTCATAATTTCGCGCTAATAAAGACCTCTATCTATCATGTCAAAAAGAATTTATTAATCCTAATTGATGTAAGCGTATCTTCACTAGGTACTTAGCCAATGGCTATTATCATAGATAGTTAAATGAGTGGTATGCTTTTGAAAGTTAATGAAGAGTTCATAAGATATTCTAGCTAACTTATACACCATTCTCTTTCAGTCCTAGTCTGTTTTGTCAGTGTTATTTTCTTCTTCCCTCCCTCTTACTTTCAATCCAACACCAAGTTTACCTAAGCGTCTCATTTCTTCCGCCCCCTTCCACAAATACAAAATGTTCTTTGTTCTTTGCCCAGCCGCAGTCATTGATGTTTCACCAACCTGCCCTCTCACCCTTGGGGAGTTGATCGTGGAACTGAAACGTTCAGGTCTAATCGTTTCCTTTTGGTCCTGCGGTCTATTCCACGCCTTTAGGTACTTTCAGTCACAACCATATAATTATTTTTTATATTTGGTAATGCTAACTTACACGCTAACAATTTCATTGATTTTAAAATTTGAAAATAAAAACTTGACAGTAAAATATAATGCTCCACATCATCTTCGAGCAGGTCATGTCACATGCCATGAGATCATAAGGCTAATCAGCCAATCAAAAGAAGGTCACCTTTAAAGAAAATCATGGAAAAATTATTTTCTAGAAAAGTAATTGATATTTGTGAAAGATATATGCACTTCGGCCGACTCTACCATCCATTTCTTCAAGTTGTTTCCGATTTGATAACTAATTTAGAAAAAAACGTAACGGTTTTCGAAATGTCATGCAATATTCCTGTGAAATCCTAGAGTCAGAGTTTGCATTTTATTTTGCAAATCATTTGATAGCCATAAAGAATATTTTGGTATTTGTTGTAATTATGACGAAATTATGGGAAATCCATCGGTACCCATATCCCTTTTAAAGTTGAATTGACAATTTTGAACCAAACAATCAACTTAACCCCTGCTAAATTCCGAGATGTGTTGTAATTCCTGTAAATTATATAAGTTCCACAAATACATAGATCTCTGTTAGAGTATCGTTATCCCAATTACTCGAAATATCATCAATTTGTGTTTATATGCATTTGGAAAACCTCTCTACCCTTGTAATATACAGGGCGTCATTATCTTCTTACATTATATTCTTGCCAAAACGAGTATCGTATGTGCAGAGGTTCTTTTTTCTAAGTAATTTCCAAATTCTCTTCTTGCAATTAATAATATTCAATCTACCTTTCTCTTCGTTCCATTTCTTTTTTTTACCGACTTATTTACTCATTACCTGCCCAATCTCAACCTCGGAGAATGTGAATACAGTATGAATTTCACAACATCCCCTTGTTGGTTCTGCCGAAATTTATGCTCGTCCAGCTCTTCGGTCAACGATCTAATCAAAGAGAAGATACCAGAAAATGTGCAACCTCAGCAGCACGAAGCCCTTCTCAATCCAGTGATTTTGTTTGGAGCTCTCCAAGGGATTTAGCATCATCGGCCTTAAACCGGACGAAATCGCTTAATTGGGGAATGGAAAATTCATACAGAATGAATTCGGGCGCCTTCATTAATTCAAATTTGCTGTCGTGCACTTGTGGATGCATTTCGTGCTTGGAAAGTCTCTATTTTGGGAAGTTATGATGCAGTGGAATAATCTTGGAGAGATTTGCGGTGGAGAGATTATGAGTAGGGTACTAGGGCACCCATAAGAATTTTAAGGTAGAGTAATGACGGAATGATGGTACTCTAAGATCAACGAGAACTGTTCATTTCCAAGGGAAATAATTCGACAGAATTTAATTAATGGTTCAGAACGTTATTGTGATTTGCTAGGAAAATTTTGGCCGAGGCATATCTGGAGGTGGGTTTTGTACTACCTTGCTTTGAACTTACTTTTCCGTGTAGGACCGTTACGGTGTCGCAATGTCGGCTTTTAATTATTCTTAGGAAAATTTGCTAAAATTGCTTACGAAGAAGGCACTCGTGTGACAATTATTTTGCCGAATTCGGAAAGAATGGCTCTTTTGACTAAATCAATGCAGTTTAAGTTACACCATTGCATTAGCTGCCATTAATGGATAATGGGGACATTATTCCAAATAAAATTCTATTTCTATTGGAAGTGTGGAGATTACTGCGTCGAACCACGTGTGAAGGGAATGGCCTCATGTAAGATATTGGATAATAGATTTCTTTGCAGTGTGTATTGCTGCCAGCCGCAGAAGTACCTAAAGAAATCAGTCGCCATATGTATATATAGTACATTTACTTTCTTATATTTAGTCACATTAGCATCATTAAAACTACCATATTCATAATCATAAGCAATACAATTTTCATTGACTGCCTATTTTTCTGTATTTGCAAATTCTTTTTACAAATCTCCGTGGCCATCACACGTTTTTCGCAATCAAGTAATTATTGTTACGTTCCAGGGATAATTTCGGCCAGAGGTTGCACTTCCCATTCTTAGATTTTTCCATTGTAGTTAGCCATGCCAAAATGGTAAATAACTTGGTTAATAATTAGTATTTGACTGTATCCAAAGAGAATGGATATTCGGTAGCGCTAACGTATAAAGATTAATTAGAAACGGAATGTAAAATATAATGAATTGATTTTTTCAAAAAGCGGAGCTAATCGGTTGACACTTTAGCTTCAAAGAAAACGTTAACGTTACAATGGACGACGGGATTCTTATTTATTTTTAATCGGTATGTTAATATTATATTCTTATATATATATTCTTATTTATATTCGTATAGACTTTTCAGTATATAAAAAAACACTAATTCAAATGATTGTAAGGCGGTGATACATACTCAACTTTCTAATTGGTTGTGACGAAAAAGACAGAATATTCCCGCATGCATTTTTTTCGGCCTTATTTTTTAGTTTTGTGTTATTTTAATTTATGAGGTGTGAATCGCTGTTTTTAAAAAGTCGAGGCAATGTGATCGCTCAAATGTAATATAGACTACGATAAAAGTGTGACAGTCCTTAAACTGAAAATAATATTAAACGAGGTACTAATTCTGTAGCTGCCTAATTTCTTGGCACACATGATAGCCAATTTTAAGTTTACTTTAAACACTAATATTTGAACTAAAAATAAAAAAAATAATTCATGATTAATTTGTCAGTTAATTAGGTAATAAATGTTCATATGTTAGAGTAAAACTTGCATGCTTCAAGTTTTTAGAGCCCACTGTTTCTTGAATTTTTTTACCAAGTTTACAATGAATTAGCGGATGTTCCTTGTAAATCAATGAAAAAGTTAGCATATTTGTCGTAAGTTTAACTATAGAAAGCATAAATTTGATTCTCCGTAAGCTAACCGTCGGAAATTTATTTTATTAAATACTAAAAGCTACCACGAGGCGATCGTAGCTTATAATAACTATTAAATATTTATTTCTGAAAAAAGTGAGAATGACGGCATAGATGGCAATACGTTGCCATATTTATTTGTTCCAAGAAATGATAAAGCTCTTGTCATTTTTATAATTTGCCAAAGGTTTTTATTCCTCCGTCAATAATTTAACATATGCGGTGGTTTAGTTGAGATTGCGCCTCCTGCTCAACTGCGTTTACACTGTAGGGAACTTTTCAACGCCGTTTTTGGCGGGAAAACTTTGTCCCGGAACTGTCGGAGCGTCTTACGGAAAGTTTGGACGTTTCAAGATAAATTTTCTTAACTTTCCTGGTCTGAATTGCGCGGTGCAGTTCCGTGTCCTCCCCTCCTCTCACTCTCGCGGGGTAAAGAATACACCGAGGCTCACGGGAGATAAGGCAGCATCCACTCCGTGCAATTTGAAGCGTCGAATAATTTAGGGTAACTCACAATGACTTCATCGGTCCCACAGAAGTGTGTGCTGGTGTTAGGGGCGCTTCTTCGAAAATTCCTGGACGGCATGGCTGGCTTAACGCGAAATTTTCTGCTCGTCATTCACTTACGGCGGAGGGAGGGCCTTGGTCAATTTGCAAATGTAGCATCGTTAAGTCAATCAATAGTTTAAATTACGCTAGGCTGATGGGTATTGGATTTCGGGTTAAAATACAGAAATGAGATACACTTGCAATTCATGCTAAGAAAGCAGTCTTGTGCTATGATACGAACATGCATTATTTGAATTTCGTGTCGTCTGGTGATTTAATTTTAAAAATTACTTTTTCTATTCTGTCTGAGAGTTTGTTTTGATTGATTCATTGTAAATTAAAAACTACATGCATTCATTACGTGAAAAACATAAAAATTTTTTTTTCGAAATTTCGAAACTTAAAATTTTCTCACCAAAACTAAATACAAAAATGGAGGACATTTATTTTATATTTCCTTTCTTTCACGGCTAACATATATCTCCCGGCAATTAAGTAATTGATTTCCCCCCCGGTTTCTTGCTTTGCGTTGAAAATACGCTTAAAAATAGAATTTAGGTCTCTTAGTCCCCGTGAGGCTGGTAAGCCATAATTAAAATATCTTCGAATGCATCAAAATGGTTCCTGAAGATTGCAATCGGTCATTTGACGTTAGACTACCAGTTCATATACACGGGAAATGTTGGATTGGGCATTACTCATGTAAAACATTGACTGTTCATCAGCTTAAAAAGAAGTAAAATATGACTTTTCGTCTCATCGGAGATGTAAGATTGTCTTCTGCAGACATATTATGTTCTTGTTGGCCGATCTGCAAGAAAAATTGGCATCACTTTGCTTCCAGCTCAATTCTCATGATACTTATATATATGGCATATTTTTCCAAAAAAAATACATCACTGCAAATGAGATACGAGAAGTGTAAATTGCAAAGACATGTATAAATTTCCAATAAACTGATTTGAAATTCGTACTTTAAAAGCGTAAAATCATCCGATTCGACTGTCATGGATATGCGAGTATGTTCCTATTATTCGCAAAATAATGCTATTTCCTTACTTTGTTATGGATTCCTTCCACTACGTCAGCCCTGGAACTACTTACCTGATTTCAGTTCCATTTTGACAGTATTTTATGAATGGTTCATCTTTCATTTGAATTTTAATTCAGTTTGTCAGTATACTACATCCATGAAGAGATCATTTTCCTGGCTAGTTAATTTTCATTGGAAATTATGCTATAAATTATATTTCATAATGTGTAGCTAACGGCTACCGATCATCGTCCACATCATCAGTTTTTCCATTTGAAATTTATTTCACGGCATTTCTCTATTCTTCCCTATTTAATTTTAACTTTCCTTACTCCCTGATCTACTTTCTGTTTTGTAACCATTAAATTTTCTTGCGTGGTAGTTGTTCCGTCCATACTGTTGAACCTCAATATTTAAATCTCTTTTATCATATTTAAGTACTAACAAATCTTTAGTCCCTCATATTTGCCCTGTCAATCTGGTTCTTCTTCTCTTTACAGTGCTCCACCTTGTCTTTTTCTTCTCGACTTACGTGTGGACTACATTTCTGTCGTTACCTGTCATTTAATATTCAAAATATGGCTCCAGTACTATGTTTTTAATGTTTCTATTCTCCTTCAATCCACGCATCCGTTGACGTAGAGTTTCACGATCCATACGAACATTTTAACCCATATCTTCCTTATTTGCAACCATATCTTCTTTGAGCACAGTAATTGCCTCTTTATCGTGAGCGCCTTCAAAGATTGAGTATTATTCGCTGGTTTTGCATCATAATTCTATCATCCCATTAGATGATGCTCCCTAGTTTATTTAACTACCGATATTCATTTTGAAGTCATATAAATCTGTTTAGAATTTAAATATGCCAAAGGAGGCGTATGTGAACAGGGAAAATAAAACATTTTTATCTTAATTTTTCCCTGCTTTCTTTTTATACTTTGCCATCACTCAAGCATGAAAAGGTAATTGTTCGTACGAGTAAGAAGCACGACTTTTCTAGCCATCAACGGTGCAGTGATTTGATTCACGGCGAAGTTTCGCGCTGGCTCTGAAGACATCCGCGGCATGAAATGTCCCCTTAAATCAAATCTAACGACAGTAGGTGCCCCAAAAGTCTTGCTTCCACGCAAATAATCCGTGCTTTATAGCCCTTTCCCCTTGTTGTACGCCGAGTAAGAATATCTTGCCCGACCTAGGAGGTCTCCTCTTTTTTTATCCCTTTAAAGTAGGCTAATGCGTTTGCGGCGAGGCGCCGTGCGACATTTGAGTTTGCAGCTCACCTGCTGCCGCCAGGGGGCATTCATCCTTTCCGCTGGGAACTTTTTTCTCACCCCTCCACCCGCGTCATCTCGGCACTCGTAAATTAACACTTTGGGCGCGACAGGCGTCACCTGTGCCCTTGGCAGGTGCAATTTAATACGTAAGCTTGCGCTCGAAGGGTTTTTATCTTTCATCAAATTGATTACCAGAACGCCGTCATTGACGAGGCACTCCTGGGGAGAGAAAAATACATATCTTCTCTAACGTTTTTCACTTCAGTATCACTCGTCAACATTTCCGACACGTCCTGAAGGTTTCTCGAGCTAGTCGGTGGTGCTCTGTGTTGATTGATGGCGTGTGAACCGCTATTAAACGGCAATATCCAATTGCCTGAGACAGTTTGCAGCAGTGGCTATTTAAATAATGTCTTCTTCACTTCGCGAGGGTTTGCTGATTGCTTTCGATGTAACCGAGTTAGAATATTTTTTTATTTTTCAGCTAACATCATCACTGGGAAATATATGTCACGATTGAATCCAATTAAAAAAATCGACGAAGTAATAGCTTTATTTGTATAGTCAAAAATTGATGCTGCGTTTTTTGCTACATGTAGGGACGGAATTTCTACAAATATTTATGAATACTTCCAATTTGATAGTAAAAATATACCCAATTACAATTACCTAAATCTGTGGCGTTTTCTAAATACTGTAGAATGAATTGATTCACTCAATTAATGGCAAAGAACGCCGTTAAGTCTATGGCTGCATTTAAAAAAAATATCATTCACGCTTTGGAAAACTAGCTTAACCCAATTTTATAGGGTTAAAACAAAAAAATATAAATAATGCTGCAACTACTTACCGTCACAAGAGTTTTTATGATTTAATAAAAAGCATATTTGGATTCAGACTAGCCTGTTAAATGGTCTGGGTTCTAGTTTGGAGGTCATTAAATATTAGATTCAGTATTTCCCAGGTGAAGATTTCTTTGACTGAGCTTAGTCTTCAGTTGTGTGACGCATTCATCGGCTGTTTGATTAGCTCGTAAATAATCTTGAGTTTCGAACTTTTGTCCAAGTAATCCAACTAAACTGGCAGTGGTGAAAATTTCACTGAAATCGGCTACTGCTTGAGTACCCTATACCTATGGCTAATGACCGATTGCGGTGCAAGTGAGCTTCAATTAGGTATTTTGATTGGGACGCATTGTTTAATTTCAAGCACCTTGACATTCCAACCGATGGCATCGAAGATTGGGTATGCTTGTGATTCTTTAGAGTTTTGACGAGAATCGACTAAAATAATAAAACAGTTAAAATAGAATGAAGATTGGACTAGAGAAAATAATTATTAATCTCGCTAGTAAAAATGGAATCAGCAGTTACTCACGGAAGTCCGTAAGATAATTTCACCATTTTTTATAATGGAATCCTTAGAGCTAGTTTGGAAATAGTGAACTTAGGGAATGGGATAAACAGGAGTTGGCATTTTGTCTTGCTGCAAACTATTGGGGTGTGTTGCTCCGTGTGCTGGAGAATGTATTTGAGGTATTTGAAATGTAAATTAGGTGTTGGGATTTAAATTATTCATCCGCTTCTCTCGAAATTCAAGCCCAGTGCGGAAATCATATCTCACTGAGAGGGCCCTCACTTCTTTGAAATCCCATTTGAAAAACAAATATTGATATTTTTTCAATATTAATAATTTTTTCCCTAGGGCATTTTTCCACGGATAATTACGAGGGGATCGCAATATTAGTGGAAACCAGCCGTGTTCCGTGTAACAAATACGGACATAAAATTCAGAGTTGTTACGAAAAAGACCAGAAATACCTTTTCCTGGAACCATATAGCGGTAATACAGTAAATTCATCACCTTACTTATTCATTACTAACGCCGCAGGAGTACTGTGTCTCCACTCAGAGTAATGCGGCTCTCTACAGCACTGAGTCCAAGAAAACTCTTAATATTTGCAGAATGTATCCCGGGTCTCTTTTGCACTTTTCCCCAGGAATAATGTTGTTATTCATTCATGCATTCCAAATAATCATTCCCTTTATCACGCTACAGATCTATTATATTTTCTATAAGTAGATATCATTGATATTTTCAGGATAGTTGAAGGGAAAAAATAATTATTGGAGGTGTCTCATTTATACACGTAAAAAATAACATCATTAGCTTCTGTTTCGCTATTTTGTGAGTGCATTTTTAATGATTGTATTTGACGACTTCTGTTTTTCTCTCAGTCTAGTTTTCTCACTGTCGGTTCTTAGTCATCCGTGGAAATCGATACGATGTAAATTATGTCTGTTTAGTGAACGGAAAACGCGCCTAAATTAATTAATTACTGCATCAGGGAGGAAGGATAGAGATAATCTCTCAATGCTTTCCATTGTTCCTCCGCAGGGCTCCCCCTAAACGACACAGAACCACCGGGCGTTCCTTTAAGCGCTCAGTGCATTTGAAATTATGGCGTCTCTCGGATGCTAAACACAACTCACTCCCATTTGCCATTATCATTTGCATATACCCTTTCGACGGAGAAGGTAGCTTCCGTACGAATTGCTGACACTCCATCCTATCCTCTTACTCTTCTCTCCATTTATCCCTTCCTTAGCCCCCCCCTCTCTGTCCTTACCGCTCGTCGTGGACCCCCAAATTATCCGTGTACCGGCGGCACCCTACTGCTCCGTGGGTTGGTGCAATGTGTCGCAGGCTCTTGTGTTCGTTCGCATCGTACCTCGCGAACGGCCAACATAAATATTCAGTGACGGAATTAATTAGAGGGATGAAGGAACATCCCATAATTATAACAACGGGGCTCCATCGAGAGAGATGGGGAGAGTTGAAGGGAGAGCTGCATTCTGCCATGCCTTCGTACCCTTCTTATTCTCACAGCTCTTTCCCATCTCACTCACTAAATTACCCCTTCCTTCCTGCTCTTCTTTTGCTTCCGACCGTTCATTCGCCCCTCGAGCCTCCTCAAAGTAAAAGGTAAGGCAGCGAGATAGTTAGACTGCAATATCGATTCTCGATAGAAGGTTATCTTTGAATGATGATGATGTTGCGGGATGGCTAAATTTATCCCGATAGGTACTCACATTCATTCATTAATTTTCTCGCTTAAAGTCACCCTATTGGGTTCGGTATGAGTTAAAGCACCAGCGCAAAGATATGGGAAATCGGAAAGGGATTTAAGGGATTAGGCTGCGGGTATGTTTGTTGCTTTTACACAAGGAATATATTTATTCGACTTTGGGGGAAAGAACTGCATCTCGCGTTCCATTCCAAAGTAGCCTGATTTTGTTTATGATTTCACTCCGGCGTTGAAACATCTTTCCTTTTGGAATTCATGATTTAGGTACGAAAAATTGACACGGACGCATTTCATGTTTTTCTGGAGAATTTTGTTCATTGCAAATGATATGGCCGTGGTTAATGGCAAATTACGGGCAGGATATTCATGGAAAACGTTTTGGAGAAATTCATCAGTATCATAAACATTGACTTACTTGGTCTTGTTATGCTCATTTGAGACTTAGCTAGAATATTCGCTTACTTTGTCAACATAGAAATTCAATTTAACTTTTAAATTATCCCTATCAGCAATATACGTTTTGTAAACTTCTTTTTTCTGATAGCTAAATGACTCTTATTATAGAGAGTCAGTTGCATAAAATTAAATCATACATTCATTCCGAAAAATCGAGTGAATTCGGTGATACATGCATGCAAGTAAAACGGTCTTTAACTTGGGTAAAAAAATCGTGAAAATAAAATGTGCCCGTCTCCCAACCAAAACTATTTTTGAGGCCTGCCTCAGGAATGGTAATGGGTGTTTTAATATTAGCCAATGAATGTTATAGTCACCGATGGTGGTATAAAAAAGTAAGATCGTGTATGAAAAGAGAAGCCTATGTCATTATTACGTGAGTGGACGATATTTTTATCCCCCGGTAAGCTGACGGCTTAAGAATATCCCAATACCTAGACTGGATCGATTTTAACCAAACATTGGCATAATGTCGATATATCACCTCATCGTATAAGGCCTTTTAAATGGCTCATACCCTTCATGGACGGCTAATGCACCTACCTTCATACACTGCGATGTATTTATCACCACCATCATCGACAAGAATTGCCTATCCATCCTGGAAAGTGTTTAGAGATACTCTCCAAGCTAATGTTTTCACGTTCGGTCTCTTCATTCAATCATAGCCTTACGTAAGGATGGTTATCCAAGCTTAATCGCTTCTTCATAACTTTCACGTAGTTTATCTTTGCCTCACCTGTTCAGTTAGTAACTTCAACTTTTCCTTTCTTTTGTGTCTCACCACTTATTGTGTGTTTCATAATCAGACTGATATAGCAAATATGAGAGATACTAACCCTGCAAATTCTTTTTTTGCATTCCGCTAACTTATGTGACACAGTTTGTGTCTACTTATATATTTGTTAGAAAAAAGACTTTTTTTATTATGAAATTTCAATAATATACAATTTTTTTGAACGATATCAGCACAAATTTTTCGAAATTTTATAGAAAATGATCAGAAAAATCACGGCCGAAGTGGTGACTAATGCGTGACGGTAGTGAATGCATGTCATGAAGTTCCCATTTACTGGCATCAGAACCTTAAAAGAGTTTAGAGGGACGCCTTAAATGATTATTACCTATCGTGCAAGCATCTATATAACCAACGTATCTCATTATTCATGAAGAAAACTGTCGGCCAGCCACTGGGTTCTTCCTCAAACGACCCATGGCAGTCTACTATGACCAAGGTAGGACTCAAACCCGCGATTATTCGGTAAACGTATGGGAAATTCATCTATCTGAATAAAGCGAACAGCACTAAACGAGCAGAAGGTACGGAGTCTCGTATCATGAAGGTGATTTTCATGCGCAGACTTCTTATAAATGCATTTAAATGAGAACAATTTAAAGCTTCGTTCATTCTCAACTAGTGGTAAGCTTCACCCTTGGGGGAATTTCAGAATTACAGAGTGGAAATTATGACCAAACAGAAAATTTTAATGTACCGCGGATTGTGTAAAATATATAAAATTGTAGTTTGTTTTAATTTATTCTGTGACACGGTGCCAATATACATTCTTCACATGAGTCACAAGTATGATTTTCTTCGGTGACTGTTGATTCATTCAATGTCATTCGCACACCGGTGTCGTACCAACTGCTGCAAATGTAGGCTAATGCTTATGCCGAGTTTCTCCCTCCCATCATCGCCCCGATTCCCACAGTAACCTAATTATTCCCCTTAATTAAAAGGTACAAATCATTTTACACCTAATTCGGCAATTTTGGAATACTGGAAGTCCTGGAATCTTTGATGCTGACCTGAAAATGAACAAAATTTTGGCGGTGTCATCAAGGGCACTCCGCATTTTGTCAAAGACTTATAGATATTATATTAGGCGGATGAATAGACATAAGAATGAGTCTCAGAGCCAGTCAAAATTGTTGGTGAAAACGTGGAATAATTTAATTCCGTAAATCTCATTAATGAGGATAATATGCTCTTGGAAAAAAATGATTTTTCAAGATTTGTATTTCCATAGCAACACACTGAATATTTGAACGAGATATTCCAGGAAAATAATGATTAATCGTAGGAACTAACTACATGATATTTAGAATTCTGGTCGGGTTAGCTTGATGAGACATTGGTACATCTAATAACCAAAACGTTGTGGTTTCGAGGCCCACCTTAGGAATGGGAATGGTTGTTTGTGAGTTCAGTGACGGAATGTCGGAGAGGGTCCCATAAGCCTAATATTACCGTTATTTAAGATACTACTTTTATTGCTTAGTAAGCAGACAGATTTAGGTTAAGTGTTGCTCCGAGTCATAGCTTTTTATTATTTCTATTTGCTAAAAGAGCATTTAATCGTAAATTGAATTCTCCCTAAGTGTTAAAAATGCAGATTTTAAATTATTTAGCAGTTAAATTAAAGCTAGTTAAAATTTAAATTGAATCATGCAAAACTGCCCTCTCGTCAGTGTCGGCACCCTGCCATATTTATTCTGTTCTGCTTGGCAAGTATACCCTACCATGCATTCCTCAGCTTCGTTTATTATACTGTCTCAATTAACAAAACCACAGCTCGACACACACAAGCCGCCAAAATGACTCACTCAAACGATTGTTAAAAAACAACTGAGAGTCCAAAATGGCTAAAATATCGGTGAGTCCCATTCAACGCATGCACTATCACAGTCTCCGACTTTTGTTCAAGAGTGCTTTTATCTTCATATCTAGATCGGACACCTTTCAGCCAACCCTCGTTGGTGAGGGTGGAGGACAAGTATTGATGCTAAGTCAAACGGCTCTCGATTGGGCTTAGCGTAACCTGAACTCCATAATGAACTCATGCATCAGGATAGGGGGTAAATTATATATCCTGGCTGCTTGTAGTGTCACTGAAGTTGCAGCTTAGGACACGCCTTGGGTGAGGCAAAGGGTGGCCAAAGGCATCAATAGGATACGATCTCGGGCTCTCCGTTCAGTGGTGCAGCGCCGTACCCACACGAGTATCAGACCTCCATACTCCAGGGGTATCACAACCCCCTACTTATCATCATATAAAAATATTCTCAGGTATTACCTATCTGAGCTTGCTTTGAGTTTGCAATGTATTCCAGCGGTCGATCTCAAATTATCCCCTTTCGTCATATTTCCTGAATCCATTCACAGTTCTCTTATAATGTGAAGCCTTTATCGTTACTAAACCCA
Source organism: Hetaerina americana (assembly GCF_022747635.1). NCBI lineage: Eukaryota > Metazoa > Arthropoda > Insecta > Odonata > Calopterygidae > Hetaerina > Hetaerina americana. The sequence continues at coordinate 62,578,775 of NW_027286985.1, read as the reverse complement.
GATGCCAAAGCCATCTGGGTGTAGATAACGATGTTGAGGACCAAAACTAAATTGTTGATGATTAAATATGAACGTAATATACAAGAAATTAAAGAAAGTCATGGTGACACACTTGAAGGAAACTTATTTGAGCCTGACCTTATTTTGGAAGAAACTTGGGAAAAGCTTGCTGGCACGAACACAATGGAGGAAATATGGCAAAATATTATGAATGAACTAATTAAAGCCCCTAAAAACATTTCTACATACGTTGGAATAAAATTTTTCGTTGTTTTAGACATTAAGTCATTGGTGAAACTGAGGGTGCCCAGAGTCGCTCGGATTTGAAACTGGGGTCAGTAGTCGGACACAACTCCATAAGCTGTAACGGTCTTTTTAAGCTTAGCTTAGGAGAATGAGAGGGAATGTACTACAGAAAGATTAATAACTATGATTATAGTTTGCTACATTTTTTAAGTAAAGCACATCCCTGATCGCCTTACAATAAACACCAACTTGAACTCTTAAACCATAAGTAAAATGAACGCTATTTTTCAAAACTTTTATTCTTTTTCCTTTTCCTCTATCGTTTGCCCATTAATGTTATCCATTAATCGTCTCAATTTGCACGAAGGATGTAGTAATAATACAGTGATAAACTATGTAGAGCTTTAAAACATATTTTAGGGGTGATGTAGTTGGAAAACTCTTAGCTAACCCCTTCAATTAAAAATTGCCATCAACAGTTTTATTGCTGAAAATATTGCTCAACCCCAAAGGACAGACTTCGCTTAAAAGGGCAGCTGTCTTTCATTTATAAGATGTGATACGACAAAGGAGATCGAATCTTACATGGTAAATATTCGCCAGTTCTTCATTCTATTTGAACCATTCAATAGGTGAATTTTTCATTGAAACCTTGACTGAAACCCTTAAATAGGACGGTAAAAGACCAGTTGAAACCCGAAGGTCGGCTTAGTTGAGGGTAGATCATACTTAGTAATCGACTCAACACTGCGGCGTGTGAAATTCACACTTCAGAGTAGGAGATCCACTTCTTTTCCCTCTGCCGCCTACGGCTCCCCAGGATGATCTGGTACCCAAAACGTCACACAGCTTGGTTAAACCTGAGGGTGCTCATACGCTTGTCCCCGAGCGTCGAACCCCGGCCCTCCGGTCAGTAATTTAATGTTCTACTCACTGAACTCAATAAGTGATAAAAAGTGAATATAATAATCATCAAAATATTCAAGAAGGTTGACTTAAACATTTAATAAGCTAAAATTCACTGAAAGCCGATGTTTCCTCATGAGCTCCATGTATCAATCCAAAAAAACCAGTGAAATATGTGCAGAAAATATTCCGAGAGGTTTTCATCAGCATAATTAAATGAGCAAGAGCTGCTGTATACCGCCTTATTAGGATATGTTGAAAACACCTCGTATTCTTTACAATGCCTATTCCATCGAAACAAGAAGAAATTAAAAAAATATTTTTAAAATTTAGTCTATTGGGCGTTTTTCTCATAATTTTTTTTCTGATTCTGGTCACCCCATCCCAAAAATTATTACTGAGAGTCCTCGAATGGCTATGAACATGCATGCCAAGTACTCGAGAAACTGTCTCAGCATGAAGACAATATAACCTTTGTTTAGTCTTGGGGGCGGACCGTTTAGTATTTCACACTATTGAAAATATAATCCAGTAAAACTGACTTTGCCTGTTCCTATGTGTTAAAAAAAATTATATATATATATATATATATATATATATATATATATATATATATATATATATATATATATATATATATATATACACATTCAAACAAGAAATCCCGCCAAACGGCGAATAAATACTCATATATACAGAAACAGATATAAGGAAAAGGGATAGGAACACATAAAGGACGAACACAATAGAGGTGGGGAAGGCGGAATCGAACGGATCACAAGAGTAAAAATATTTCCTCAACCGGGACTCGAACACCGGATCTTTCCACTTGCCGGGCGGATGCTCTTAACCACTTGAGCTATCGAGGATAGTCAATTTACCCTGAGATCCGTGGGTCTAATATATATATATATATATATATATATATATATATATATATATATATATATATAACCCTCCCCGGACTACAACCTTGACGTTGTGGAAGGGCTTGTGCGTTCCGATGACCCCTAGAGCTGTGCTGGCGGGAGTAATAATTATTGCTCCTGGTAGGGTCACCCATAGGTCGAAGGTTAGGAGCCAGACGAAAGGTAGTCCACGCAGCGTCTGTTCCTCAGTGAGGCGGCTGCAATGGCGTCTGACCCCAGTGGGGCGGCCAGTAGGTGATGGTGTCACTTTAAAAACACTATTGAGGAAGGCAACGGGAAACCACCTCAATTATCATTCCCTAGAAAAATATGATGGACAATAGAGATAATTTGAGTCCTGGCAACCACGGGGCTCGGCCCAATCGGCCGTGTGTCGTGCCCGGCAGCGGGGGAGGCAAGGCTTCCGCGGTCGTCATCCCACGAAACCCTTGCAAGGGAAAACCAGCAGCAGCAGGACAGAAGACGCAGGAGAAGAAGACAAAATTAGTTAGAATAGGAACGTGGAATGTTAGGACAATGATGAGGACAGGGAAATTGGAGAATGTTAAGCGAGAGATGGAAAGGGGAAATATAGATATTTTAGGTCTATGCGAGGTGAGATGGAAAGATAGCGGGGATTACTGGAGTGATAAGTATAGAATAATATACAGCGGTGGGGACGAGAGCCAACGAGGGGTTGCCATAGTATTAAATGAAGAGGTAGGAAGAAGCGTAGTCAACATAGAGCAGGTAACGGATAGAATACTACTAGTGGAGATAAAAGCAGAACCGACGAACTTAGTTATTATTCAGGTATACATGCCACCGAGCAACCATAAGGAAGAAGAGGTCGATAAGATATACGATCAGTTAGAGGACATGATCGCGTGTGTTCCAGCAGGGAAACATTTGATAGTGATGGGGGATATGAATGCGACGGTAGGCGAAGGAAGAGATGGTGATGAGGTGGGCGACTACGGTTTAGGCACGAGGAATGACCGCGGGGAGAAAGCAGTTGAGTTCTGCAGGAGACAGGGGTTAGTCATCACCAACACTTGGTTTAGACACCACAAAAGACGCAGGTATACATGGAAAATGCCAGGTGACACAGGAAGATATCAGTTAGATTATATCCTGGTTAGACACAGGTTTAGGAATAGTGTGATAAATTCCCACAGCTTCCCGGGAGCGGATGCGGACTCAGACCACAATTTAGTTGTTATGAAATGTAGCGTACGTTTCAAAAAGATAAGGCAGGGGCGGCGAGTTAGAAAATGGAATGTAGAAGCATTAAATGGGTTGAAAAGGAAGGAATACAAACAGGCGGTAGAGAAAATAATGGAGGATGGTAAAGGGCTTATTACTATCGAAGAAGAATGGGAAAGTATCAAGAAAGGGTTGTCGAAAGCCGCAAAAGACACTATTGGAACCGTTAACGCTAAAAGGACTAGGAAACCATGGATCACGGATGAGATGATTACAAAGATGGATGAGCGGCGAAAATGGAAGAATATAAATACAGAATTAGGCAAAATGAAGTACAAAGAATTGAACAATAAATTGAGGCGGGCAACAAATAAGGCAAAAGACGCATGGTGGAAGACGCAGTGCGAGGATATGGAAGGTCTCCAGAGGAAGGGTGAAATCGGTGCGCTGTACAGCAAAGTTAAATCGTTATCGGGAAGTAAGAAAGGAAGAGCTATGCTAACAGTTAGAGATAAGGCGGGTAAGGTAATAGTTGACGCAGGAAAGATCCAAGAGAGATGGAAGGAGTATATAGAAGAACTGTATAGTAAAGAACTCAGACCAACAAAGTTAGACATTGAAAAAGAAAATGACGTACAGGAAGACAGCTTAGGTCCAGGCATACTAGACAATGAGATAGAAAGGGCATTAAGGGAGATGAAACTAAATAAGGCCGTGGGGGTAGATAACATTCCCGTGCAACATTTAAAATGCTTAGGAAAATGTGGGAGGAAGAGGCTATATGGGCTGATCCGTAGCATTTATGAGGAGGGAATCTGGCCGGAAGACTTTGTGAGAGCAGTTTTAGTTCCGATTCCGAAAAAGGTAAAGGCCACGTCATGTGAGGACTATAGGACAATTAGTTTGATATCCTACGCAGCTAAAGTTGTTCTCAGGATCATAAACAAACGGATAGAGAGTAGGGCAAATGATTACTTAGGGGATGATCAGTTTGGGTTTAGGAAGGGGAGAGGTACGCGTGATGCCATTGCAGTAATGAGGTTATTAATCGAGAGGAATATAGAACACAACCAGGAGGTATTTGCCTGTTTCGTAGATTTCGAAAAAGCGTTTGATAGAGTGAATTGGGAAAAACAAATGAGTATTCTGCAGAAAATAGGAATAGATTGGAGGGAAAGGAGGCTAATCCGCAACCTGTACATGTCTCAGACTGCTCAGGTGCGGGTGGGAAACGGGGAGTCAGGATGGGCAGTGTTAGGAAGGGGTGTAAGGCAGGGTTGCCCATTATCACCGTTGCTGTTCAACCTGTATGCAGAGGAAATGATCAAAGAGGCATGGGAAGAACTAGAGGTAGGAATGAAAGTGGGCGGGGAATTCGTAAAATCAGTTAGGTTTGCTGATGACCAAGCTTTAGTTTGTCAGTCAGCCAAGGGGCTGCAAGCATTGCTGAGTGAATTGGAAATTCAGTGCGACAGGTATGGGATGAGAATCAACATTAATAAAACAAAGGTTATGCGATTTTCTAGAAAGAAAAAGGGCAAGCTTAACATTAAAATAGGAGGGCAAAAACTAGAGCAGGTAGAACAGTTTACGTATCTCGATAGTGTTTTGGACCAACACGGTCAAAGTAGTAGGGACGTAAGGAGAAGAATTGCGCTAGGCAAAGAGGCTTTCACGAGGAGGAGGGAGTTGATGACGGGGACTTTGAGTAAGGATGTTAAGAAAAGACTCGTAAAAACTTTGATATGGAGCGTAGCTATGTACGGCGCGGAAACGTGGTCATTGAAGCAGGAGGATAGACGTAGACTGGAGGCTTTTGAAATGTGGGTGTGGAGAAGAATGGAGAAGGTGAAATGGACAGAGAAGAAAACAAATGAGGAAGTACTTGGTATGGTGGGCGAAGAGAGGGGTTTGTTGGGAGCAATCCTATGGAGGCAGGAAAAGTGGATGAAGGGGGTGTTGACCGGCAGTGGGATGTTGAAGACTGTGATAGAGGGTAGAATGTTGGGCAAAAGAGGAAAGGGAAGGAACAGGATAGGGATGTTTGACGGGATGAAGGGAGGAAGAAAGTACTCAGAGATGAAGAGGGACCTGGTGTAGAGTAGAATTTAGGGTTGTGTTTTGTTAGTAGTCACAAAATATTTGTTTGGTAGTTGTGTCCATCCAAAAACCTACCTTAACCGGTAGATAACCTTAAAAAAAAAAATATATATATATATATATATATATATGTATATCCAAAAACCTACCTTAACCGGTAGATTACCTTAAAATATATATATATATATATATATATATATATATATATATATATATATATATATATATATATATTTTTTTTAAGGTAATCTACCGGTTAAGGTAGGTTTTTGGATGGACACAACTACCAAACAAATATTTTATTACTCCTAACAAAACACATATTCCATCATCCTACTCTATATCAGGTCCCTCTTCATCTCTGAGTACTTTCTTCCTCCCTTCATCCCGTCCAACATCCCTATCCTGTTCCTTCCCTTTCCTCTTTTGCCCAACATTCTACCCTCTATCAGTCTTCAACATCCCACTGCCGGTCAACACCCCCTTCATCCACTTTTCCTGTATGTACGTGTATATATATATATATATATATATATATATATATATATATATATATATATATATATATATATATATATATATATATATATATATATATATATATATATATATATATATATATATATATACAGGGTTCGTCCGGAGAATAAGTGTACTGAGCTCAGGAAAAAAAATTTATTACACTTTTACATATCTTAAGTTAATATTCCTCAAAATAGGACCCTTTTGAGTCGATACACTTGTTCCAGCGGCGTTCCCATTCCTGGAACGCTCCCGCGAAAGCATCATCGGGAACCTCTCGAAGACATGTCGTCACGGCCTCTTTGACGGCGTCCAAAGTCCCGTATCGCGTTCCTTTTAAACTCCTTTTTATCTTCGAGAACACAAAGAGGTCCGGTGGTGCCAAGTCCGGGCTGCAGGGTGGGTGCGGCAGCGTTGCCACGCCGTGCTTGGCCAAGAAGTCCGACACGACAAGCGCGGTGTGAGACGGCGCATTGTCGTGATGCAGCCGCCAGATGTTTTTGATCGCTGGCCGGACGCGGGCGACTCGTTTTCGAAGCCTGTCGGGCACTTGGACGTAAAATGCAGCATTTACAGTTTGTCGTTCAGGTACAAATTCGTAGTGGACGACTCCCCTTTTGTCAAAAAAGACAATGAGCATCGCCTTGATCCGAGATTTGCTCATGCGAGCTTTCTTTTGACGGGGTGATAATGGGGTGTGCCACTCCTCACTTTGTCTCTTTGACTCCGGGTCGTACTCAAAGATCCACGTCTCGTCACCCGAAACAACATTCTCTAAAAAATGTGGATCACTTTTGCAGTGATCCGCAAGTTGTGTCGCGATTTCCAAACGATTGAGTCTTTGATCATCACTGAGCACTTTCGGCACCGACTTTGCACAAATTTTTCGCATCTGTAATTGCTCCCTAATAATCTCGTGCACTATTGTTTTTGACACATTACACTGCTCTGCTATCATCCGAACACTAAGACGACGATCAGAGTTCAGTATATCGCGAACTTTTCGCACATTTCCGTCGGTGAGTGTCGCTGATGGGCGTCCAGGCCGTGGTTCGTCGTCGACCTCTTCTCTGCCCTCCACGAACATCTTGTGCCACCGCAAGATCATGTTTCTGGACATGGCTGACTCCCCGTAAGCCTGGTTAATCATACCGACAGTTTCGGTAGACGATTTTCCAAGCTTTACCGCAAATTTGATGGAATAACGCTGCTTCGGCATCGCGTTCCGTGACGTGGGTCGAGCGTGGAGGTTCGCGTTAACAGAGCTCCTCACTACACCACAGCTCAGAGCCGACTGCCTTTTTCAGCGTCGCTTGCCAACATACCCCTATATATATATATATATATATATATATATATATATATATATATATATATATATGTATATGTATATTTTAGAGGTATGTTCAAAAAGTATCGCGAATTATGTGTTTTTTCAAAAATTATTTATTAATCATGAATATTAATTTTTTCCCCGTCAAAGTAATCACCATTACATATTATATACTTGTACCATTGTTTTTCCCAATCTTAAAAAAATCATTTTTTTTTATCTTGTTCAGCTTCTCCTTCGATGCAGTCTTTGGTCGTTAATCGTAACGTAGCGTCATCCTTCCATGGGGCTCTTCAGATTTGGGAAATAGAAAAAGTCACTGGGGGCTAGGTCTGGGGAATACGGTGGCTTTGGCATCATTGGTGTGTAGTTTTTTGCCAAAATTTCGCGCACAAACAACGATGTGTGAGTATGGAAGTTGTCATGGTACAAAAGCCAATTTTTGTTCTTCCACGAATCCGGGCGTTTGTGGCGGATTGCTTGGTGCAAAATTGCGCATAACTCGTAGGTAATATTCCTTATTTACCGTTCTACCCTGTGGCAAGAACTCATGATGCACCATGCCCCTGCAATAGAAGACAACTGAAAGCTAATCTTTCACATATGACCGAACTTTGCGAGCCTTTTTCGGTCTTGGATCGTGCTGCAGCTTCCATTGGGATGATTGAGCTTTAGTTTCCATATCATAACCATTAACTCATGATTCGTTACCAGTTATAACCTTCTGGAGCAAATTTGGGTCGTCGCGGACAGAGTCCAACACCTCATTAGCAATGTTAATGCGTTGCTGTTTTTGGTCGAAATCGAGCAATTTTGGTACAAAATTCGCGGTGACCCGTGCCATTCCCAAATCATTGGTAAAAATCGAATGGTACGAGCAAATCGATATTTTAAGATCCTCAGCAACTTCTCTAACGGGATTCGACGATTGGTCAATACTATTTTCTTCACTTCATCAATGTTTTCTGCTGTTGTTAACGTGCTCGGGCGTCCGGTACGCTCTTCGTCGTTCACATCTTCTCGGTCCTCTGAGAACATTTTTTACGACCAATAAATGTTATTTCTATCCAAGGTAGCTTTTCCATATGCCACAGTCAACATTCAAAATGCTTCCACGCACTGAATTTCGTTTTTCACCCAAAATTTGATACAGATTCTTTGATCCATTTTTTGGAATACGGAAAAATCGAAGACAAGCCAAAACATGTCCAAGCAAAACAGCTGTCAACAATTAACTGAACATTCAAAATTGCCGAACTTTTCGGCTCAATAAGAGAACATACGTACCAACATAACGCCACAAAAAAAATTGAAAATCAAATATACATAACTCGCGAAAATTCAATATTCGCGATACTATTTGAACAGACCTCGTATAGCTAGTAATAAACTTTCGAAATTTCATTGTGTATTAATGATTCATAGTCTACCACGATGATACAATCAGTTGCGTATGGCGTATGAATGTTTAAAATCTTTCGATAATGTACCAGTTGTTGATATACGTGTAGATCTCCAGGAAATGATTGCTCATTAGGTGTGCAATGCATGCTTCCCAGAGAATGAGCCACTGCATACAGGAATATTCCCTCGTTCCATCCATATATTTCCCATGTATATTGGTATGGGGTAGGCTGTGAGGGGGAGGGAGGAGGATTTGAATGCTCTCATTAGTTGGAAATAATATCACCTCACTTCCGTTTCAATACTCAAATCCAAACAGTTTCGACAGCTCGACGCGTTCTGAGTGGTTCATGGATAGCCGATGACTATCCACCACAGAGCTTGGTTTGAATAAATATTCGTTTGTCACCAATGGTGGTGCCCCCATCTTCCTCCCATGAGTCCAAATATTTTCAAAAAGACCTACTGTCGTAAATTTTAAACACTGTATTACCTATGCATTATATTTATCGGTACTTTTTAGGTTTTTTAGGAGAATTTCCCTCCAAAAAATGGACATGCTGCAATTGAGAGAGAAACAATGTATCGATTAAAAGGGCTAGGAAAGCCGTATTTTCATATTTCCGACAATATGGACAGATAAGCGTAAACTACCATGCAACTCCTTTACCTTTAGTTAATTACGGTCCGCCGTTTTATGCAAAAAAACATCGTCGGGTTGGCCACACGTTCTCTGCCCTCACTGCGCCAACGTTCGATTCACCGTTGCTCTGTAAATTAGGCATGCAGATAAATGCATTGCCTGAAAACATTGGGGCATAACTTTAAATATGCGTTCCCCAGGGCCTGCCTCAGTTTAATCTAAGAGTCTGTCTCCAACTGGCTTATGCCATATTTGGTCCACTAAAAGGCATGAACATTTATACTGCATGACAAAAACAGTTATTTATTTAGGAATAAATAATTATTAGGGTAAATCAATACCATCCCAATCAATTTTGAGCATTTTAAAAAAATATCGAATTTGTTAATAATAATACTTTGTTGATCTCTTGAGTAGGCATGTCATGCGTTGTTTTCCTGTATGACTGACACCTTACGAAACCAATAACTCTTGAATCGAACCCGGAATCTAGGGGTGCTAAGGTGTGCCCTTGAAGTATTTAGGTACTAGATATGTGAGAATATTAAAAAAATATTGGATTTCTATAATTATTCCAAATTGAAATATCAATTTCACTAGCTAAAAAACTCCTCATTTGCCTTCTGAGAGATAGAGAAACGTGCGGAGTAAATGAAAAAGTAATTGTGAAGTTTATTGTAGACTAGTTTTGTGCTGTACTTTTTTCCTGAGTCATCCATTTCTTTCGTTTCTTAAATTATAGCACAAGGGGAATAAAAATGGAATTCTTTTGTCTTCTGGAGTTGGTACATTTAGGGATGAAAATTCGTGAATAGTCATGAACTTAGCATTTCTCATTGACGTAAAATACCGAAAGTAGAATAACGAACAACAAGCCTTGGGCAAACAACGGGGCATTTTCAACCTGCATACTCACTCAGCCTTTTCCTTACCGGGTGATTCCGTTGGTAAATACATGGAACTGCAAGCAGGAATTGAGTTTAGCATTCGGGGCCCGTGGTTCAATTAGTGTTTGGTACCTCACCTAGAAAAATTTGCTTGGTTGGTGTTCACTGCCTTAGTGGCGACCACCGACTGGCCATGATATTCTACAAAAAATTCAGGAAATGGAATTTTTTAAGGGCGTCCCCCCCTAACACCCGGAGAAGAATATAGGTCAACTAATAGGAGTACGGTGAAGAGTGGAGGAGTTGTAACTGAAAAGAATAAAACGAGGCAACAAGGAAATATTAAGATCGCTTTGCCTCAATGAGTGTCTTTTAAGACAAAGTGATATAGCTTCTGCGGGTAAGCTCAACTGAATTAAAGAGAGTCAGTCCTCCCTAAGGCACAACTCAGGTCTCACTTGGCCGATATCACTGTCAGCACATGAAGAATAATAATAATTAGATTGTTTACCGTTTCAGGTAGCTTTTGAATGGGCACGAATTGAACGGGTATCGAGATGGTGCGGGAGATAACGTATTGGCTTCCCACCCTGAGGGCCCGGGTTCAAATCCCGGCAGTTTTTAATGTTTTTCAGAGGTATCTCGATCCCTACTTGAGGTGCTTTGTGGAGGGCACTTTGAGTGAGTACGCCGTCCGTCGGATATGACGTTAAACTGCGGACCCCTTGGCGCCTTTCGTAAAGAGCAGGCTAATGCCGACGCCGGGTTTCTCTCCTCCCTTCACCCTTTCCTGTGCATCCCCTATGGCGCAAATGACCTTAGCTGTCGGTCGCCTCCCCTAAAAACTACTGCTACGAATTGAGCGCCGATTTAGCATTATCTAAGAAAACACGACCTGACACCCGTCACAACAACAAGCCCTTCATCAAATCTTGAAACTTCCGTCCCCCCTTCTGTCCAACATGCCGATCCTTTTCCTCCCCTCACCCCACTGGCCAGACGTCCTTCCCTCTATCTTATTCTTCAATATTTCATCGCCAATTAAAATGCTATGCATCCATCTTTTCCTACCTTCTTTGGATTTCTCCTTACTCTCATTCTTCCTGCTCCACCATGCCTTGTACTGACTCTCAAGTTTTGCATTACAATTTTTAACGCGCGGTGTCTTCTCAAGGTTTATTTTCACACGGCACACAAGAAACTCCACTAAATGTAAAAAATATGCATCGTTATAATTTTACTAAAACTAAGAATAAGCGAAATTTTTTTAAGGTATTTACTTTAGCACTAAGCTTTTGAGTTCAAATCTCTTGATTTGATTACTATTACGTTATAACTTAATGCTGGATAATAGTTTAGCAGGCATCTCTAAATTAATATAAAAATTTCATGCATAATTTTGTGGAGTTGATATGCATGGATATAGGAGACATGGTACAATTCCAGATCAATTTGGTACAAAATGCCACTGGTTGAAACTGGAAAAGACTTGATAACCCATAGGAAGTTACATTATGAAAGCTTGGGTAGGAATTGAAAGGTTTTTATGAGAGAACATAAAAAAATATATATTTAGTGTGAGGGTAATTGGTTGGTTGACGCATGAAAGGAGTCAAGAGTTGCAGAAATGAGGAGCACGCGGATAAACTCTATGGAGCAGTTTGAGTGCGGCTGGTTTGGTCAAAGAAAGACCCAAACCAGAAGAGCAGGCGTGGGAAATGGGGATTGTGCGTCATCCTAGAGGGAGGGGGTCAAGAGAAAAAAAAGGAGGTATGTGGGAGATAAGAGGGCGTGGGTGGGAATTTGACCGCTCGATGTAACCAAAAACCCCAGCAGGCAGTTGCACTCATGTTCGTGGCCATCGCCTTGACCAAGGCCACGCCGGCGGTCAAAGAGCTGAGGGGTAGTAGCGGCTTCAGGGCTTTTCGAAAGAAGGAAAGGTTTCGAGTGAGTTTTAATCAATTCCAATTTATATTTGACTACAGTCTACAGATAAGTTGGGTTAACGCAATTTTACGCGATGCTTACAACTCTCCTTACGATTTTACTTTTTTGGTCAAATACAAATATATTTAGTTCAATGTTTTCTGTGGATTTCAGTGTTTCCATTTCAGTTCCAAGTATTCAGTAGTCAACAACATGTCAGATTTCATCCATAGCTCAGACAAGGAAATGACTGTGGCATTGTAGGGAAAATTCCAAATGTTTACCCCAAAGAAAATAGAAAAAGGGAAATATAGACAAGAATTGGATTCTCAGAAATAGGTTTTGATGTTTTGGCAATGCTAATCAATGAATTGTTGGTTAAAGAAATTGCAAGTTACGAAGTTATTTGCCAATGTCCTTTGATTGTAAATTATGAGATATTTAATCTTCGTGCGGCTTCTTCATAAAAAGTCATTAACTATTATAGCTACAGCTTGATTGAAGTGGAGGTCTTAGTGATATTATTATAGCTTATCTACTGGTTAAAGTTGGTTTTAGATGAACACAACTACCAAATAATCATCTTGACTTTTCTAGCAAAGCACAATCCAACATCCTACTCTATAACAAGCCCCTATTAATCTCGGTAAACTTTCTCCCTCCTTTCATTCCGTCCGACATCCCTATCCTATTCCTGCCCCTTCCTTGTTCGTACAACATTATTCCCTTGATAACATTCTTCAAAATCCCACTGCCAATCGATATACTTTGCATCCATTTTTTCTGTCTCTTTAGGGTTTCTTGCAGCAATACCCTCCCAACCTCCACCATACTTAGCACTCTCTCATTTGTTTTCCATTCTGGCCGCTTAACCTTCTTCACGCTCATATTTCAAAAGCCTCCATTCTACGTCTGTCATCCTGCTTCAATGACCATGTTCCCGCGCCTTACATCAATATGCTATTTATCAATGTTTTAGCTAGAAGTGACTATCATCAATTCTCTCCTCCTTGTGAAAGCTTCTTTACCTAACGCAATTCTTTTCCTTATACCCCTCCTAATTTGACCATTCTGTAATACTTTCGAGATACGTAAACTGTTACTATATATATTATTAAAATTTAACGGCTTGCCAACCTCAAAATTCTGCACTGACCTTCATGATGAAATTTTAATAATTTGGATCTTACGTAGTTTCTTTAATAATTGCGGGATTAGTTGAGGAGTAAAAAAGTTGCCCAGATCATTTCCATACCGAAAGGGCGACGAGTGATCTTTGAATTGGGGTCAGACTAAACATTCGCGGGTGAAGTGTGATGGAAGGAAAATCACGAGTTAGAATAACTACCACCACTATAAAGGGAATGGGTTCCGCCCTGGGTTTTACGTCCCAGGTCCCAATCTCCCCTTCCGTTCTCTCCATCAAAACTTTTTCAATAGACCTAGGGAACGGGTGGTGGCGTGGAGGAAAAAAAATGCATGGAGGTGACCCTATTGCTCTTCCTAAAGTAGCGATAACTTGGAGTCTAGTCAATATGTTTCCTCTATCCCCGCTCACTCCATCCCCTGAACATCATTGTTTGACCCGTTAAAAAGTACTTCCCCGCAGAAAAGTCACAATCGTGAGTTCGATTTTTTTCCCCCCATTGCACTCCGCTATCCGCATCATCCCGAGAGAGTTAAACCCGGGAGTGTGAACCCATCGTCCCTACCGACAAACGAATAACTTCAACTTTTAATCTCTCGCCACCCGTGCTATTCCCTTTTTTCCTCATTTTTCACAGGCGCTCGTAGACTCAAAAGGGAATAAAGATATAAAAAAATGAAAAATGTATTTTCGTCCTCCTGCGTCACGTCGCCTTTACTGTGAGAGTCCCGAGTTTTAACTTCCATTCCCTCCCCTACCCTCTCTAGCACTCTCCTACATACTATTGGCGCCCATAGCCACATACAGTCCTTACGAACGGCATTCTCTCTCTCCACCCCATCCCCCTTCTCCCAACTAACTTGACGGAAGAATCCGTCTTCATCTTCTTCCTGCCTCTTAAAAGGAGTCGAAATGTTTCCGTCCAAGGAAGTTTCCGGTTCAAATGCGTACCCTCTCTACTCGTATCCGCATCGCCTCGCCACCTGTTACTTCTGAATCGTTTCATGACAGCCAACTCCAAGGGATAGAAAAAGGAGGAGGTTAGAGAAAAATTAAGAATTTTCTTGAATGGTTTCCTTAAAATTTTAAAATCCTATTGGAAATTTCACCGAAAGAATTAATGTCGATGGAATATATCATTTTCAGACCAATACTTCCTTACGGAATTAAGTATGCTCTCCATATCTCGCTCTTGACTTATAATGTTTCTTTCTCTTGATAGTTCAATGTTTCTGTTAAGAATTCAATGAATTAGTGCTATTGAGTTAATTTGAATAGAGCATTGTGGTTTATAGTTGCTTTTGAAAGCTTTAAATTTTAACTATTTTAGAGAGTCCGTAGGGTAAAATATATCCGGTGTTTGTCCATTTTCTTCAACAGTCTTTTATTTCCCTTTCATGAGCTTTTTAAATAAAAATATGCAATATATGACATAACAGCCACTGTCATTTGTTTGAACAAGGTTGTCAACTTTGTTCGGACAAGGAAAATGAACCAGGCATATTTAATATATTTAGAGACATGTCATAAACTTATTTTTATTTTAACTTGTTAATTGCGTATTTTAATTTTCCTCTTTAAATTACTGATGCGTTTTTTAAATTAAATTGTTGATGAATGAAATTCAACTGAGGTTATATAGTTTGATCATGTGATTTCCCTATGATATTTTCAAGGATACTGTAATTTGAAATATTCATTATATGCATATGCATTTTCGGTACTTGTTCATGGTATTTAATCAAAACTATTTTTGACCTTGGGCTACAATGAATATTGCTAAAAGGTCTAAAAAATAAATCTTTGTACTAGATTGATCCAAATAATTGACAAAGACAACACGCTAAACTTCCAAGACTCACCTAACCTGAAACTAGACCCCTTAACTCCAAGCGTTATAGTTAATCGTTTTTCAATATTATACCCACCTATCTCCTTTCCTCCTGTCCTCATTATCTAATCATTATTCAGTCACTAAATAATTATATTACTTATTTCATTAATAGATTATCATTTAGCTTGAATGTGTAAACTTTTTTTTGTGTATTATTTGGTGTGCAATTGGGATATAGTGGCCATTTTTACATGTGTGCAAATCATTTCCGAGAATAGAATCACATTGAAATCATTCAGTAACAAATCATATATTTATGATTCACAAATTATATTGTGCATCAATATTTCATCATTGAAAGACATTCACTTAAATAAAGAAGGAAATATTTGTGAAATTAGTTCAGGTTTTACATAAATGGCTATTGAAATAGGGAAAAATGGAGAAATAGTTTGATAAAATAAGCACAAGTTTGCATACCTATTTTTTCTAGGAAGCTATATCTTATCATAATTGTGTCTTTACGAAAGCTTCACGGAGAGTGTGAAATGGCCGGGGAATCTAATCCATCCCTTGGGCAGTCGTTTCAATGACTTTGTTGTACTTATTCGTTACTTGTTGATATGCTTCCCTTTAATACTAGAGGGACATCGTCTTAGGAAGACTTTTAAAATTCACCATCTCTCGTGTTTATATCTCGGCCATGATCGACCAAAACCATTATTTTTTCCTCCTCAGTAGAAAACTATGAAAGAGTTCTTATTTAAATTCATCCTTCCTCGCTGATCACCATCCAAAATCGTCACATTTCCTCACGCTCTCTAAGGGTGTGACTGGGAGGGAGATTTTATGTAACAACCAGAAAAATCCTTCCCGCTTAAGTATCTTGCAGGGTCATGCACGAATACACTTTCGTAAACAAGTTTCTCGTTCCTGCGGGAAACACACCGTAAGTTCCTCGTCTCGTACGTGGCAACAAGAAACACTTAATAAAATTGTTCACCGATGATACCCCTTCCAGGATGGAATTCCAACACACCGTGAACCTCTCGGCCCATTTCAGGAACTTGAGGACATGCTTCGTGAACGGGCCTGGTGCACAAACCCTTCGCAAAATGTCGTGAAAAAAAGACAAAAAACTGTGATACACCTTACATACCTTTTATACGAATATTTAGAGGATAACCTAAAATCATTTCTGTCTTATATCAGGGAAATAAAAGGTAAGCGCCCAACGTTCTAGAAAGGCAAAAAACTGATGAAATTGATACAGAGAGCGTAAAAAAAGCCATTGCTCTAAATTATCTGTTCTAGAAAGTGCGTAAAAAATATTAGTGAGAAAAACGAAATCCTCCATAGACCTGAAGAGCTCATGAGGGGCATATTATTGTTACAGAAACGAATAGAAAAACTGTTGCAAAACATGAACAAATTAACAAAACACTTGGTTTAGAAGAAATCCTTGCAAAAATATTTAAGAAATATTCGGGAGACATTGCGTCGTATTTTAAAACAGTTGATTAAAAGTTGATAGAAGGATTAGGACCTGCAGCTGGAAGCTAGCTCACATAGCCCCCTTCTACAAAGCCCCGCAATAACAGGTCGATTGCCCTAACTTCGATATCCTGCAAAATCTTGGAACAATATTATAGAATTTCTCGAGAGTGCGGATATATATGCTCTGCCCCAGTCAACAAGAGTTTAGATAAGTCAGATCATGCGAAATACAACTGGGCCCCTTTGTTGGTGATATTACGAAATCGGAGGAAGTGAATAAACGAACAGACGCATTATATGAATACGTAAGATCTGTATTTTCAGATTTCAAGGAAGCATACGGCAGGATGCATTACGAGAAATTTATACACAATCTAAGATATAATGAGACAGTGTCTAACTGAATTAAGTACTTTTTATGTAGCCAGCCTTATGTACAGATGACAAGTTCCTGATAACTAAGGATACCAGGAGAATATAGGCCATTCGACAGCGAATTAGACCAGAGATCATAGTGGAGTTAGGATTAAATATTATAAAATGCCCAGTGCTACAATTTTTGAACAATAGAAAAGAAAATCAAGACACAATGAAATATATAGAACTGAATTAAGTACCTCAGTACGAGCAAAATGCTAGAATGTGTAACTGATATCAAACCTATGATGGGGTACACTCATCAGAAGAATATGCGGATTAATTCTGGTTTCATTTAAACGGGTCTTAGAAATATGGAATTATAAGTAAGATAGTTAGGTGTTGAGGTGTATTACTATGATACTACTACTAAGTCAAATTTTGAATGCGTGGCATGTAATTAGGATATTTTGGAAATACGTGAATTTAAGAATTGGAAAGTTTTCAGAGGAAACCTGCCATATTTGTTAAAAATTGCGATGAAATAGATTTAGCGTTACGCATATTTTGGGGGAATTAGATTGAGATCCCCTTGATTCTCGGATAGGGAAAGCAAGACGCGGAATTTTAGAAGCTATTGCGTTTTCGTGCGACACGGAGGAACGGACCTCAGGGTTATGATGTGACATCAGATAGATACCGTCTCTGACTTATGCCAGTACTCTTTCTCCCTCTGTAATATACGCAATTATAAAAAAACAAACTCTAGCAGCCGAATATATTTTGCTATATTACTTTAGGTAATGTACCGGTTACGGTAGGTTTTGGATGGGCACAACTACCAAATAAATATATTCTCTCCCCTAAAAAAACACAGCCCAAATTCCTACTCTACCACAAGCCGCTCTTTAAGTTAACTATTGTCAAATATTTAACGGTTTATGAATCATTACATGATGTACACAGATAGGCATGCAATTATAAGAACGGTTTTGTATATAACCTAATATATAGTATTCAAATGCACTTATGACTGATGCCCCAGCACCCCTTTGTCTGTCGCCCACCCTTTCGGCGGCTTGCAAGGTATTGTGTACGTGTAGACGTATGCCACGAACTTAGGTTTGGTTCGTAACTAAAGCCTCAATCTTTTATTGGAACCTTGTTTTGTCATTACCTGAAGAAATTAAGCTTTATAAATGGCAAAAGTTGATTGTTTTTTATTAATTATGAAGATTATTGATAACTATAATTATATAATTTCAAATATCGAATTATAACATTTGATCAAGGTCTTAAAAAGGTTCTTTGGTGGATTCATGGTACTCGCTGCGTATACTTACATCAAAACTCTGGAGACCTTTTATTATGGTGGTAATAATAAACGCGAATGGCAATAATAATCACCGATTAGCGCACGGAGATATTTGCTCTCGGGTTATAAACGCCAGTGGATGTCACGACAAAAAAAAGTGACCGCCTTGCCATTAAATGTACGTACTTCTTGAATCTTTAAAGGGTGGGTAAGAAGTAGAAATAGCCCGCTTCCCTATATCATCCTTATTCATTATCGTGGAGAATGAATGAGCCCACGGTGAGTGTTTGACGGAGATATCTCGTACCCCTGCGCACAGAAATGACGTTCGGGAAATCGAATGGGCTTCGTGAAAACAATTTCCAGAAAACTCCGAGAGGGAGGTTAAACATGGTGAAGCGCTTTTTCCTTCTTCTCTCCTTCCCCTGTCTCACCTCTCTCTCTACCAAACCCACCTCTCCTTCTTCCCACAATCTCCTCCCTCGTTGACCCACTTCATCTTTATGGCGGTAACGAGTTTTGTAAAGAAGTGGCCCCACCTTATTTCGAGGACGAGGATGGAATGTGGGGGAAATATGAGAGAAAGGAAAGAAGTGCGAAATTAATTGGAGGGTATGGAAAAGGAGAAAAAGATTAAAATACCTCTACAGGTTCCATCCTAGCTCACTGATAGGTAAACCAATGCATTACTGTTTAAACGAGAAGTTAGTTTACTGGATTAGATAATTCCTAACCTATTGTAAACAGCATGTAATAATAGATCGTATGAACTCGGAAGTGGTATTTGTAACATCCGACGTGTCGTAGGGAGGAATAACAGGCCCCCTACACTTCCTAATCTACAGCATCGATATAACTTCTGGCGTAAATTAAAAGTACCATTAGAGTATATCCGAACGACGTCGTGGTCCATTTAGAGACTAAGTACGCAGTCTATCGCTAACTACTCTCCCACAAATTAGTTAATATTTCGAATTACTGCTAGAAGTGGGCTTAGATTTTAATATAAAAAAATAAAAATAATCACATTTTGGAGGAAAAGGAATGGAAAACCAAACATAATGTAAAAATTACGAATCTGAAATGTATATATTATTAGGATGAGTAAGGACTTGGGCGTCCTCATCACAGAATATTTACCATGGAATGAACTCGTTATGAAGATCTGTGGAACCTCCTTGAAGAAACTTGTGATAAGCTTAAGGAAAATATGAGGAGGAGGAAAGGGGAGGATTGC
Organism: Hetaerina americana; assembly: GCF_022747635.1. Taxonomy (NCBI): domain Eukaryota; kingdom Metazoa; phylum Arthropoda; class Insecta; order Odonata; family Calopterygidae; genus Hetaerina; species Hetaerina americana. Next base: position 62,559,307 of record NW_027286985.1, on the reverse strand, counting down.
TTTCCACTGGTGAGGCCGCACTTGCTATGTGTGGCAAAAATTCCTGGCCGAGCGTAGAGGGTGGTGATTAAGAAGGTAAATAATGTACAAAGAAGTAGCTCTAGTACTGTGAAAAAATTGAGAAAAGAAAGTATGTGTGGCGTGGTTAATAGGAGAACTAGGTTAAAAGTCGCTCCAAGGTGAGTCATAGGCTATTAGAAAGGTACAGGGCACTCAATTTAGCTTAGAACACCCAATGAATCACGAAGGCTTCACATTATATCTTCAGATTGGCCTATTCTCATTAACTGGGGGAGAGAGACTTCATAATCAATACATTCAGGAATTCGCACGATTCATGATCGCAACAAAATAAAAACTAAACAACAAAAAAACCACGGTCGATGAACCTAGCTGAGAGCCATTGACCTCAAACACTTATCAATTTTGTTGCTGAGACCTGATGACCTAACATTTCCTCCAGTTTGCCAATTTCGTACCATGCAGGGTACGATGTAGATGAAACAAATAGGATGCTTAATGCCTTGCATTGAATGCTTTACATGCATGGCTTTGGAAGATCAGCGTTCTTGTTTTGTGTTTTTTGTACTATTTGTATAAATGACATTGATAGAAAATTATTCGATTCACATGGCAATATGATGGTTAAGTATTTCATGCAGTAACAAAACGTTGACAAAAGCTCGTGAAATTGTATGCATATCTTGGCTAAAGGTAAGTGGTAAGAATAAAATGTTATCAGAATAGACGGTCTAATATTGAAAAAGATTATTCAGTGATGAATTTAGCAATCAAAATAATTCAAAGAAAGCATTAAAGAAAATATACACATTATCCTGGATGTTAAATCGGGTTATCAGCCAATTTATCCTTGCTTATGTCACTTTTTTCCTCTTAAATTATTTTTATCCAGGTTTTCAATTTGATTCTTCGGCAAAAATGCTCCTTTTAGTTAATGATGGGAAACTTACTTCAAATATTAAACCATATTCTACATTTTCTAGGGAACATTTTGGATTCATCTAATTTTTATCAGAAAAGATCTTAATCGTTGCTGAGTTCACTATCGTATATAACATTTTAGCCATGTCTCGGTTAGCCAGACTAAATATAATGTTTTTAGAACCAATTTTATAACAGTTGTACTTAGTAGATAACACCAATGCCGATGAAAGTCTTAAAGATGATAGACTGTATGTTTAAAAAGGGTATTTAAGCAGTTATACTGATACTAAACTGATTAACAAAAGTCTCGCAGTAAAATTTGCTGCTTTGGTGAATTGAGTGCTGAGTTTCCTCTCAGGTCTTCCTCCGGTTAAGTCTCAATTCTGATCCACGCGACGTTTCAATGCTCAATTCGGGTATCGAAACGTCGGCCAAAATGAAATCTCTCACCCGATGGCGGAGGCGGCAGGAATTCCCAGAAGAATCAGGTGAAATATCTTCGAAGGTTTTCACTGTTAATTCATGTGAGTTTTCTTCTCTTTTTATAAAGTAATTATAATTTTATTGCGATCGACGAGCAGTCGACGGAATAAGAACACCCAATATAGTGTTTGACTTGGAAATAAAAAAAACGCTGTCCACCGTGGATTCATTTCAAAGCTTCTAAAAAATTAACCTCTTTCAGATTAAGGTATGTAATTAGAGGCTTTCTTGGACACAGTTTTCGGGAGGAACGAAGAAATTTCCGTGCTAGTGTATCATTAAAAAAAGTCTCGACAGCTAGATTTTTTTCACCTTTTAACCAATTGAGATATCATGTCATTCGTTTTCTCACCGATATCTGACATCATCCGCTAATTTTAATCCAAAATTATAAGCATCCGTGGTTTTATTTCATGCATATAACCATATTTTTCAACCTTACAGCTCAAGTAAACTTATTCAAGCGCACGAAATTCATCCTTTAACCTTAGAAAATTGTTCGTTCAGCCAGTTACCTTCAGCCAGTAGTTTCAAAATTGCTACGAAAAGAGAATAATATCGACGGGAAGGCTTGTGGAGTTCTTTGGGAATCCCTTTGATTCTCGAAATGAGCGAGCAAACCTTATGACTCTCAGAAAGGTACAGGATACTCGTCTTTTCTTTTGGCATTAAGAGAATTATTATGGTCAAAAATTATATTAGCAGATTCAAGCACCGGTATTAAATAATATATAGACAGCGTAACATACTTATTCAACAACCCGTTTTCATTCGTACGATAAACAATAGCGACAAAATCGAGCACAAGTGCCAAACAAATTTTAATTAACTTAAATCCTAATGAATTAGTCAACCAGCCATTATTGCATAATGTATTTAGGTATGAATGTGTCCATGTGCTCGAGTACTTTTGTACACGAACTAACATATACTCAAATGAATGCATAAACTAGTATTTGCCATTTTAATGTGGCTGGTGAACTAACACCCTGCCACACGCCACTGCCGGAAACTGACTGGGTATTGTGAAGATGTAGATGAATAGTTTGCTGATAAAATTGTAGATCGCATTTAACAAACCAAATAATCCAAACGTCACGTCAAAAGGCGTGTAAATTTTGTTATGCAATGACCAGTTCCGTTCTTTTTGCTACCGGTAGTGGCTAAGAAAGTTCTAGTGTCTGACAAAATCATACCGCTTATGTGAATCTCGGGGTGGTCTAAGACTCCAGAATACGGAAGAAACCCGGAAGCGTTGTAGTACGCAACTGGACAACCGTACTCCTCCTTAATTTAATATGTGCATGAAAAAGAACAATTTCAAGCATAATAAAATAAAATAAATAAATCTAGATAAATTTATCATAGTTCGATATGTCTTTTGACGTATCAAATTTAGAGACTTGACCCTACTTGAAACATTGAATTTGGCAACACTGCTGAAGTTGAAAGGATGGAAACGATGAAAGGAAAAGGTTTTTCGACGGAGAAGAAAATATGAGCAAGTTAATGAGGCTCGGCAAGGCGAGGAAGATATAGGGAGCGTTGGGAGAGGTGCGGAGATATCCTGGGGAAACAGCGAGTTTGGAGGGAGCGAGCGGATTAAGAATTAAGGGTAGCGGAGGGAAAGGGAGGCGAGCGTGTCGGTGAGAGGAAGTTTCGGAAGGAAGTGGAAGGGAGGAAAGCATTAGCGGATGTCTGCAAGTAAAGGACCGGTGATTTCGTATCAATCTTGAATAATCAGCTGGCCTGAATATCGTTAAAACAAAGATAACCTTGCGGTTTCTTTTTTAATAACGCCGGTACTAGCTTAATGGACTTCGTTAAATAGTCCATAAGCTGGTAAGGCAGTTATGATAAAGATCTTTCGGGTTGACACTCATCCAAAAAGTTCTAGTGAATGTATTAAGGAATTAATAGGCTTAAATGCAGTCGTTCGTAGTTCAGCCATATTTGGTGAAGTTTGCCACTTTTACGGCGAAGATATTCTACAGTGAAAGGATTTGAAGTAAAAAAAAGTATTTCAAGTATTTCTGATAACATTTTAGGCAATTTTACCGCTTTATATATTTAATATCTTTTTACTACCCGATTTTCCCCACGTTCCGCGAGGGTAACATGATGTCCATGAAGTGATTTTTGTATATTTCTACGAAAGACCAATTTACATTAAAACGCATGGAAGGTCTCACTCTTGTGTGTTTTTATTGACTCTTTTATTGCTAGGTTACATATTTTCGTGCAATAAGAAGTTATATATGATTATTGCCCATAAAAAGTGACAATACAATGTTTCAGGTGATTTAAAAATTCGAGCCGGGTATTATTATTCTTAAGTAAACCTAATTATATTAATAAAAATGCACAGAATATCAGCTTCACAATATCTGAATGGGGCAATGGGCATCAGAGTAATTTCGTAGGCATGAAAACGTGACACCGAATAGCTAGCTTTAACCTTCGCCATATCCTTAAATATGTGGTTTTATCTGACCTCCAGCACTTCAAATGCAAGGTAAAGCTCCGAGAAAATTTTTTGTTACGTAATATAATTAATGTAAATATACCAATTTTTAAATCAGTGATTCAATATTAAGAGATACATGAAGTCATTGGGAAGCACGATTCCACTTGAATTATGACTAAAACTGGGGTTATACTGTGCAGATAAACTCATTGAGTGCTATATCAATTACTCACTTGCGAATTTCCAGATGATATATTTCAGGATTAATTCCGGATTCATCGTTCGCAGGGCAAAATAGTTTTTCCATGGAACTTCAGCCTAACATTATCAATTAGGAAATACAAATGTATTATTATCATGACGTGGGAGACACTTTCGTAATTCAGTAAATTGGGAGTCGTAGCCTTTGTTGCTTCTCAGACAAAATAATATCGTAGCGTTAATTGAACTATCACCTCTCAATAATACCTAATTAGCTGAATAAAATGATTTTCATTGGAATCTTTTCGCTAATTAAATGAGAGTAATGCCTAGTAATTAAAGCTAAAGCATGTTAAACAATGACATTCTCTTCATGAAATACTAACGTTAAAGTTACAAGTATTTTCACCACTTATGAGAAAATGAAAGAAAACACGCCTATTAGTAGCATAACCAAAGATAATTCTTGAAACGAGATATGCTCTTTCCACTGCAGATAATTAAAATCAAAACAACGACTTAGTTGTTAACAAATTACGTTGATTCATTGACCAGTAAACTTGTAATTTAAATATATTTTACTTTCCTATTTTGGTTCTGTCACATGTATCCATGTTTACCAGTATGGTATTTATGCCGTGATCCTTTATACGTATACCAAAGCACAAAGGTAACTTAGCATATGATACATTGCATGTCACTTCATGATTATGTGTAATCATTAATTCACTTAAGAGAAATCAATTCTTGAGAAAGATAGTGCTCTTAGTGCCCAAAATAAATTGATGAGCGATGTGCGAGTATATATTACCACAGCCAATCCAATATCCAATCTTTCATATCAAATGTTATGAAAGAATGAACATTTTGCGGACGTAATGAGAGAACAGAGAATAAGTTTATTTGAATATAAAAAACTGTATGGGACGAAATAAAAATGACCCTGAGCAAAACTTGGTATGAAGACTCATTTATCAGTCGTCCACATCAGTGGAGGACTATTAGACATTTTGAAGTATCTTCAAACGTACCAACACTTCTTCCTTTCGTTTTTATGCTGTATTCTTTATTCCTTATTCAAGGCATGCAACAGATAATCCAATGAATTTCTATCTAATATTTATGACACAAAAAAGTTTCATTTGTAAGCTGAGAAAAAATACGTTCTTTTGAAACGTGTGCTGAAGCAAAGCAGTAAAGTTCAGTGATATATAACTAAATATTCTAATGCGTTAGCCACACGTACTTTTTTCTCGAAATTGATAATTCAAGAGGTGTAATTTTTTGTTGCTGAATTTATTTGCTCTCAACAAAATCTCTACAAAGAAAATGCTCCATTGTACAGAACTTCTTCCCAGTGTTGCGAGCAACAAAAGAAGTGCATTTTAGGCACTGAAGGGAGAAGGAAGATGAAAGACGCGCCTGGGGCATACCCGCTCGGGCACTTGAGCCTTGGAGCGTTGTCGTTGAGATTATTGAGGACAGAGAAACGGCGTTCTATCTCTGAAAATAGTAGTGCTTCCTCAATCCAAGGCTGGTTTTGCCCATTGAATTTTTTTCTCAATCTCAAATATAAAAAATAAGAATAAGAACTTAGCGTCACTGTGCAATCACAAAGACGTGGAATTAAATGATATTACCTTTACCTTTCCTCCAAAGGGACTGATGGAAAACAAGAAAATATTTCCTCTGTTCCAACCCCTTCTTCACTATTAGAGAAAGTAGCGCATCTTAGAAGACTTCTGCTTCGGAACGGCCTTAGGCTTGGAATCCTCTCTCTCTCTTTCGGGAGAGTACGTAAAAAAATTAAATTCACGCATTGTTTGCCAACCGTTCAATCTAAAACCCATTTAAAACCTAGTTGTACCTTTCTTTCGTTTCCACCTTTAATTTCCTACACTCTAATGTTGTGTTCTTTTTTTCAACGCATTGCAATCGTTAAGTGTACCATAGAAAAATATAAACTTATTAATAAATAAATATATAAATGTTTATATTTTTCAATAATATATGATATAAATAATATAATATATATATGTACATAAAAATATGTACTAGTACTAATTAATATGTTATTAGAAGACGGACAATAATGTGGATGCTCCTTTTTCTAATAATGCACACTATAGGTAAGGTTTTAGCTTTGATATTTCACAATAATATTTTATTAATTATTGTCAATGATAATGTCAATTTATTACAACTACATATTTTCATAAACTTAATCAAACCGAGTGCTAATTTTCACTTATGAGGCTAGATTTCAGACAGAAACAACTTGATGCAACTCCACACGTGGTTGTAAATGACAATCAAAATTAAAATTTAACATAAGATATCTTTTAGTTAGTCTTATGATTTATTCATCGAGTTTCAGTTTTCGGACAGTGTACAGTAAATAACACCTTATTTAAAATATTAACTCCAAACCTTTTCAATGTAGTTCATGGTAAATTTTCTCTAGGATGGCAGTGATTGCATTTTTAGATGTGGGTGACTGTGAGAAATAAGAACTGCGCTAAATTCCAACGCTATTACAAGTATCAATTTTTCAAAAATAATTTATTATATATGAAACACTGAACCAAAAGAGTGATTGAAGATAATACTTTCAATAAAACAAAGAACTCTAACTTCTATACAATATCGTCGTATTCACGTATAAAATTGCCGCTTGCAGTGAACAAAGCAAATTTATTTTTTTTCTTTGGAATATAGGTCGGGGCATTGTGCTGACGTATACAATAGCAATCTCTGAGGAGATATTTTTTCGGTTTGGCTCACTTGATATCTTTTACAGACATTAATAAATTTGTTCCTTGAATCACACGCTCATCCATTAAGGCTGAATTCAAACTGGATATTAAAAACTTCACGTTCTACTTTGTAAATTACAAGGTAAAAATCTCATCATATCCGTTTCGTAGAAGGCATTTCTCGTTCTCTAATTTATGAAAGCAATGCAGGAAGGAAATGCAATAATTTGCTGCTATCAAAATGTTAGTTCATCATGGCAGGAACAAAAACAGGATAAACTTTTGAGTTGAAGTGCTAAACATTGCAATGTTGCTTATCGGATAAATTTAAAACAAAAGTACACAACTCTTTTTCATGGAGGCGCCATTAATGATGCAAGATATTGCTTGGTATTTAACTGATTGTGGCTGTGGCTACTTATATGACTAGGAGGAGCTCTCAATGTAATGACCATACCTTTTTAGAATGTCGCTAACCCAGTATTTACAACGTAACGAATATCACATTAACACCAATATTTCTGAAATATTTCATAGGCATTGAATGTAAATAAACTAACCTGAAATTTATTTTATGTCACCTATAGTGTTCTAGATTCATAAATCAACGAATACATTACGGCATTTTACCAACTATTTACGGCATTCATTTCTGCCAAGTCTGCCCCACGGATCTATTATCATGAGCAACGTTTCAATTTTATCCGCCGCGTTTTCTCAATTCTGTTTTAGGATTGGAGGGATCGCATACACTATGGATGAGAGAGGCCTTCACTCTCCACTAATCGACCCGTAACAACCAACGACGTTGCCTTTGGCGCCCGCGAGAAGGGCTTGCTTGTATTTAACTTCTCCGTGCAACGTAATTTTGCGAGATAAAAGGTTTTCTGGCTGTAAGTGTATTTTTGCAGTGCCGCAGGTACGATTAAAGTAAAAACGCTTCAAGGCAGAAATTGGACCGGGGAAAAATGTTTCCAGAAAAAATAATGAAATATTTAGTGTCTGAGTTCAGAGAAATGGCGAATATGTCCTGAACGGTGTGACTGTAAGCTGTGACTATCTGGGGTTAAGACAGCATTAATGTTTTTCTATTATTAGGAGGAATCGTTTGCTTCACTTTAAGTTATAGCGCGATGGACGAGGGGCCATTGCTGATTTACAGTGCGGTCATATATTTCAGACAGTTAGATGCCACGTTATGCTATTTCGTGAATTTCTATACTTAATGCGTGTCTGTAGGAAATCTTTAAGGGAGCAAAATAATTTAGGCTCCTTCTTTTTTCCTATGTCCGATCGATGCAATGAACCCCCACCCCCAAGTAATTAAATATAAAGCCTATATTTCCTGAATTAGGAGTAAAGCTTGGTTTTATTTGGTGTGAGTTGATAAAATAGTTTATTGTGAATCGGAAATCTTATGTGACGTTTAATTAAGATGAAACACAGAACGTACTATCATTTATTTGAAAATACCGGAGTGTCTTTCGAACGATAAATTATAATTGGATGAAGATTTGTTTTGTTTTTCAAATTTGTTATGAAATAATAGTGATTGACGAAATTTTATGTAAAGCACATGAATGCCAATTGAAAGCTCTTCGTAGAAATGTTCAGATAATATTCGATTCAATATTCACATTTTGAGTGAGCTAGAATATGCAATAGATAGTGGGTACTTGTTTTTGCGTCACTTGCAATTGATGATATGCCACAGTTACACTAACGTTAATTGTCCCTTTAGCCTCTAATTTTGAAAATTCCTGAATGTTTTTATCGTTAAAAACATGGACTTTGGTAGATAAAAAAGTATTTTTTTATACTACCTGATGATAATCTTAACGATAAAGCGCGTATAAAAAATTAGCATAAAGTGTAGAATTTTGGTTCCTGTTCCCTTCAATTTTACAAGACGGGAATTTTACACTGAATGATTTCGTAACAATTTAAGTATTGAAATTTATTACAAAACAGTATACCGAACGGACACATTATTGTGGGATGCAGACCCTTCTGATCCACGAAGACCTCCTAGGTGATTAGGATGATTATTCTATCCTAGGTGATTATTCTAAAACTAATCACATTCGTGTTATTTCTCCCTTCAAATGGCGGAACAGTTATTTCGAATGTCCTATTGTGATTTATTCTTTATCATGAGATTTCTCAAAGAAGTCGGCAATTTATAAAGTTATGGTATCCTTTTACTTCATGTCAGAAGCTGTGAATAAAATCAATCACACACAATAAAAATCCTTTGAAATCTTATGCTGGAATTACTAATTCTGTCTGGATTTTTCCCTTAACCCTCAGTGTATGCATGCGCTTGAAAGTAAAAGTCTTTCGGATGATTTTAAGCCTCAAATAACTCGCATGTGAAGCAATTTTATAGAAGAAAGTTTTAGCCCCTAGCCATTTTATTGACGAATTTTTTAGCCCCTAGCCGCAAACTCATTTTATTCCTGCCCATGGCTGGCCACAAAATGACCACGGCTTTTCTAAAAAAAAGTTTTTCCACAGATTTTCCGACAAAGGTATATATTTTTAGCTCTCCAATAAACAGCAACAGATACGCTTTTACATCTGGCGCATTAAATAATATTAATCCGATTAAAAAATATATACATAATAACCACCACACTATTATATGGTTTCAATATTGAGAGCATATAAAAAAAATAAAGAGAGGAACATGAGAAGGTAAACGGGAAAAGGAGGGTAAGAGTCGTAAATAAAGCGATCAATCAATAAATTAGCTATTTAGGATGGAACGGGAAGGGGTCTACCTGTTAAAGGAGATCAAGAGAAGGACAGCTGACAGAGGGAGGCAAATGAATAGTGAGATGAATTGGTGAATCGTGAGGCCGTTGGGAAATGGATAGTCGGAATTTAGGGAGTACTGACAGATTCGCATTGAGAGTAGCTTGGAATAGGGAGTGAAAATAAGATGTTCTCTTGTAGCTTAGGAATTTTTGGTTATATTCAATGAATTAAAGTTGACAGAAATTAACGTCGGATATTATTTAAAAATTTTTCAAACATACTCATCCTAGATGCATTGATTTAGTATAACTATATTGAATAAATTATTGTTGCAAAATGATCTTTTTTGTGCATTTAGCAAAATAAAATGTTTCGTTTTGACCGGGATTTGGACCAGAATTCGCATCCTGGCCAAGGCGATTGATTTTTATGCATGAAACTTCTGCATTTTAATGCATATCAGCGGAGGACTTTGTTAAAAGTTAATTTCACAGCATCGTCCGCAGTTCTTTGAATTGGGCAATATGTTCATCAATATATGCCCTAAAGATTTTTTAAAATAGTTTGCTGATACCCGAACAGAATCGCCAAGGCATATCTTGTTTCTACTACAAATTGACAAGCATATTTTTCAGGGAGAAATTTGACGAACCCGCAGAACCATAAAAAGTATAGATATTCAGTTGAAAAAATTGGGTGATTCACAAGGCCTACGTAATCATATTCCTAACACCTGAGGTTTGGGAATGGGACAGAATACATGTTTATATTCGTACTCGCATTCGTTTCTTAATGAAGAGAAGAGACGTAAGTTATTATAAAAGATAATGAGTAGCTACCCTAACCAAATTATTCTTCTGATAAAACATTGGCCATAAAAATTAAGCTTCTACCTTAACAGCTGATGAACAACATGAGTATGCTTATATATACTGCGGATAGAGATGAGAATTATATAGTGTCCAAATAAGTTATTGGCGAGGGGGATAATTTGCTCAAACTCTCCCACTCCAGAATTAAGTAGAAAAAATAAATGTACAAATTTTATTTTGCTTATATTTTATGCAAGGATGCCACCTACTTGTAGGATAAATGGAAAACCAACTTTTTATAATTTACGGTGGTTCCTCACTATCTTATCCATTGGCAATGGCAAGCAACTTGGGTTGAAAAAATAGTTGCTACTCAGAAATCCTCAGTTTAAGTCGCGCAATATTACTCCAATTGCCTCGTCCCTAGGAAGTGTGATGGCTAACCACATATTGGCTTAAAATAGAAACAATGACCACCAATAATGTAATGCAAAAGTTTTCCATCTATGGGAAGAAAAACAATTTTCATGAAAGCATAAAAAGTACCTGAAATCATTTGAACGGGAATTTTTTTATGAGCTACAAACAAGCCAATAATTCCCATAATATCGGAAAGGAAGCTTTAAGGCATACATTTACTAATTTTTGTACTACAAGATATTAAACATTTCAACACCAATGAAACCCTGAAGAGTATAGATTTAATATGATTAGGGCAACAGGTAATATGCATGATTCAGCGAATCTCAAGCTTTTTATTACGTAAACCACAATGGGAAATCTCCAATCCGTAGAATTTGTTCCAAAATTTCCCGTTCCAACGATGCAGTGAAAAGAATATACTCTTGTGAGGAAAAGCCTTCTAAACTTATTATAAATAGAAAAAATGCGTAATTAGAGTGAATTTAACAATAATACATTCAAATATGTAGATTGGATAAAAAAGGCCCATCGGCAAACAAGGTTTCGTCGCTCTAGTCCGACATCAGCTGAAAAAGAAATGATATCTCCGTGAATTGTTTGTTTCCTTCATACAGGAAATAGAAACAGTTTATTTTCTTCCTGTATGTGATATACTTTCTTATTGTTTCGCTCTGAGTCTGAATTTATTGTTAGCGTGTGAGGTAAAGAGTGGTTGAACACTCTAAATTAGACTACGTAAGACGTCAGTGTATGTAGTACAAGAGAAATCTTCCGGTAAAACGAAATATGATTGAATATTCCCAACTATATCGCGCTGAATAAGTATTAACAGTTGATTTAATAAGGTTAAGAGGCCAAAAATAGGAATTTTATCCGTTTGGATAATAGTAAATATTGTAATTTGGATGGGTAGAAAAGATTCTAGGGATATCAGAAAGGGTTGACAGGGGTTCTAATTACAGCGGCCAGGTGTACCGAGCGGATAATGGATGGTGTGTCGACCTGCTTGTTCGGAGAAACATGAAGACATGGAGATATTGACAGATAGGATAATTACATGGATATATGCGCCAATCAAATCTTTGGATTGATGGTAAATGAAGTGAATCATTGGTCTGCGGTAACTGGAATGAGGTATTGATCATTACAGTTAATTTCGCATCCGCAAAAATTGCCTACACTTAATACTTGAGATGTATATACCCGTATGCATAATATAAAGTGTCAAATAATTTAATTCTCGTGATATGTATAAACAGTTAGTTGTTAAGGACTCTCCATATCTACTTTGAATTGGCAGAATACCTTGAAGAATTAAATTAAACTCTAAATATTAAGTAAAAAACCTCCGTAACTTGCAGGGCTATTGCTGACTGACACATTGGTTTGCATGGAATAGGTAAAGTACATCGCGTGGTATGACGCTCATACATCCTTTCCTTTACGATCATCATTCACAAGAAGGCGCGTGGCGAATCCGCTGAGATATATTTCATACAGTCCTACTAAAACCTGCCGTAAAAATCTTCTCCTGCGTTTACATATACGTCTTGAGTTTTTTCAAATCTATCGTCCAAAAACCGTACTCTTCGTCACTTTAATTCCCTTTCTGAATTCCTTTCTCTATTGTCCCTCCAGCACCTCCATCCATTTTCTCGCCCTCCTCACAGTCCCCATCTCTTGACCCATTCCCTTCATCAACTTCATCTTATATTTTTAATTCGCGAGAAAAAATTCAGACTCCGTCGTCAACTTCCTAATATCACTTACGTCACCTCATATTCAAGAAAAAGGAAACCTATTTCGTCCTCATTAAGAAAATTCTTCCGTAAGATATAACCTGCCAGTGTTTTATCTTCAAGCTGATTTGAAGCACTTTGACATTATGATCATAAATTTCTACTTTTTTAAAAGTATTTTAATATGCTGAGGATTCCTTTCAGGAATTTTGGAAATTCAATGATGCATGTATATATATATATATATATATATATATATATATATATATATATAATGGGCTGACACAATATAACACAAATAGAAAAGAATTTAAAAGAACACTCACACGGTAAATTGTTCGAGCTTTCGGCCCTCTGAGAGGCCTTCTTTAAGTGATATATATATATATATATATATATATATATATATATATATATATATATACACACATACATAAACGATTGTACCTGCTTTTATACAAGCGTTAAATATATTCCGTAACACCCCACGTATTACCATATTCATTGTTAAATAATTATTGTAAACATCATGACAGGAGATCATGATAGGCTTATTGCTTAAATAAGTTACATAAAAACGGTGAAAAATTTTAATTTTCTGATCATTCTGCTATTCTGGAAATAAAATAGCATGAACACCTTTAACCCTTCGACAAGAGTACGAGCATTGACTCAAGTCATTTTATGTATAATAAGCATGCGTATTAGATCATATACGGGAAAATGCGCGGTATAGACCTGTATTTTATTAATATGCATTGAAGTCTGAAAAGAGTTCTGGTTTTCAAGTAAATTGCTATCTCCTTTCCCAGGCAGTTCTGTGTGGCATGCAGGTGTATTTAGCAAAAAAAAACGTGCGAGTCTTACATGGTCTGCAGCCGCATTTAAAGAGTCTGTTGTCCTTTTTCTCAGCAATATGGCATAATTTACGTTGAACTACCTTAGACGGGTCTTCGTCATTATTAATTATTTGGGGGGTATACCCAAGAATATGTTTAACTTGAGTGAACGAAGATTTTTTAGAAAATTTGTTTCATTTGGAAAGCTATAGACATGCATCAAAGGATAACTAATAGAGGTGTGGCGAATGCCCTGATAAATTTTTGAAAACTAAAAAATCGACCAAATTTGATAAACCTCAGTCTTAATCATGTGAAGGAGTAGTAATTTATAGTCAGCAAGATCTGTGTGAGATGAAGTAGGGATAATGTAGACAGAATAGAAATGTTGTAGAAACAAGCTCATAGCAAGTAGAATGGCCATAAAAAAGCGATACATTAACACTGATAGACAGGGTATACTTCCTACGGATATGACACAAAAAATTAGGAGGAAGAGCGAAAGGAAGGAGACGGCGATAGAAATGTGGTAATACGGAAGAATTACGAATACATGGATAGATTTAGTAACGAAGAAATACTTCGAGAATGGATGAAGATAGAAGGCTATGAAGGGCACATGCAAGAGGAGGTACTAAATGGACGAAACATGATGCCCAATATTTTAATGAATACATTCACAAACATGGAGGGAAAGAATCAAACCGGAAATACCAAGAAGTAACTTCAAGAAACAGGAAACACGAAAAGTTAGTCCGCGGGGCTTTATGGAAACGAGGATATTGACAAGTATTCGGGTATATTGGAGATCTTCTTAAAGTATCCCTCGGTTTGATTACCCGTGAAGATGTTTGATTTCGGCTTTTAACAAAAGATTCAGGCATTGATTACACATATGATTATTCACTAGAGAATACAAGGTTACGCAAATGAGCGATTCTAATGATTACTTCGCAATAAATTTCAACAAATATGTTAAGCAAAGTAGTTACTAAGTCTCCAAAAATAAGAGAAAGCCCTGCACGCGCTTGTGTGCTGTGCAATACATCAGCCGCTTTTCTTGATTATCTCCCCCGTCCCCATGCACCACTTCTACCCACTATCCGTTTGACAATACCTTCTCCGAATGCTTGTCTAGTAGTGGAAACCCTCTCACACTCCACTAGCAGAGTTCAGATGAGAACTCGCGAGACGGCACACATTCGGCTATTCCAAAGTGTTTGAACCAACCGAGCTTTACAGATCACTTAACAACAGTGAGGCAAGTGATCACCTCCTCTCACCCATCGCTGGACCTTTCACTTCCCCGCCTAGGAAACTGCGCTGCACGCTCATGGCTTCATTTCCCTGACAAAAGCGTCACGACCTCCACAGCAATTAATTTGTAGTGCCCTTCCACGAGTGTACATAATCACTGGTGCGTTAGGATTATTTTATTACCATTGAGACTCAATTTTTTCCTGAACATTTTACTATTTATATATATAATTGTAACTATGGATAATTTTTAAGATAAACAACAGGAGAAATCAGAACGAAGTGGGGTCAGCTAGAGACTTTTAGTGCTGGTTGATATGGAGAGGACCCACGCACATCCCCATACGGTTAGGTGGAAACCGGAAGATCCCCTCTCTGGTGACCTCTCGTCCTCAGAGGAGTAGACGGAAGTCCCAAAAGGATGACCCCCGGTAATAGGCGGAAGTCAGGGTTCTCCTGTGTGACCCTTTCGCGTTATCCCTCCTCACCAATGATGCAGCCAGCTCAGAGACGGGGGAATGTTCCCTTCCGGCCATCTTTACCCACCCTGGACCTTCCGAGACCGGCGATTCCGGAATGAACGCCGCACTTTTGTTGTGCATAATGAATCGACCCATCTTATGTAAAATAGTTGGATACCATGCATATCATTCTCCTAGGCCTCATCACTTTGGCATATCTGCCCGTTATTGTGTTAATTGTCTTTGGCGCGTGCGCCGCCCCAGTTTTCCCCTTGCATCGCCGATCTATGGACGGAAATACATCACACAAAAGTTCATTGACTGCCCAAGCGGGCAAGTATAAACCGTCCTGGAGAGTGAAGTCCCACCTTTACCGGTCATTGTACATAAGAAACGCATGGCATACTCATTTACGTGGTCTCATTCCAGGTTGTGTTCACAGATATATCAGTATCAGCATACGATCAATTTCCAGAATGTTTTTTATTGAAAATAAAACACGATAGAATATTTAAAAAAAGATAACCGGTTGTGATTTATGATGTCTCCTATTCCTTTATACATCGATAAATACATACATACGATCGTGCTTCTGCAAGTACCATATTTCATGAAAATCTTCAGTGTCTAACTATGGAGGATACCCGGTGTGGCTTTTGCTATCCGTTCTAGGTTTTTGGAAAACATTCGTGTCAAGTTGTTTTATGTTTGATATAGCCCTGACGTTTTAAACTGGATCTTTATTTCCCCTCATGGAAATAATCATGCACGTATAGTAGAAACTGTTAGTAGTTGTAGATATATTTGAGCTTTATTTCCCAAAGGGTAAAAAGAATGAAAATTTAATGAAACTTTATTTTGATTTTATCTCGTAGTTTGGTTGAGTAAAATCACGACCTAGAGATAATAAAGAGACATCTGAAATGTCCAAAAGTTAATTATAGGACTAATGTAGCAAGTATATTCTGGGATATTTCCCCTATTTTAGTAGGTAATTATAAATAGGTAAGTTTATCGTCTAGGGAAAAATCAGCTATTACATGTAACTATTGAATGCTTAAACAATTGCAAGGATTATGCTTTCACAATTTTACTTGAAATCTTTTTTTACCGGTTACACTACCGTACTATATTGCGGATATTCCTCGATCCACGGTTCAAATTATTCCAAAGTTTGAATATATCCTTCTCAATTCCGCTTAACACAATTAACATTGAATCATTATTTAATTAGCATCTTTGCTTAGGCGATCATGATACCATAGTCCCTTCTTCCACCTGAGCTCTAAACATACCACTGATGACAATTACAAATGCCCACCTTATCAATACAAGGGCTTTCTTAGAAATAAAAGCTCAGATTCTTTTTGGTACTTTGTCATTTCGGAAAAGGTGGATATTTTAATCTATATTATAGCCATTGAACGTGAAAATGGTAATTAATGTATTTAATAACATTCTTATATATTTTAAGCGGTATTTGTGAGTAATAAAGTAAAGTTTTCCAAGCCTAAAAGAGCTCATGAACCTAATAGATAATCCTCGAATTCAATTGCGTCGTTTTTCTTACTTAGTTCGTGCCATGTTTATCAGCTTTATAAGTAATTACATCTATGGCAGTACCTATTTCCTTATTCCTCAGTGGAAAAAAATAACTGAAATTATTAGTATCTATACGGAATGAATGTCTTTGATTTGGAAAGCGGGAATATTGAAGATTATTTTTCTTCTTTATTCTCTATGTTCCCGAGGGGATAACGGAAATCCAACGACCTCATTTCCAAAACGTCTGAACTTACTCTTTTTAAACCGATCACTACGTGCGTTGCGATCAAAATTTTTTCTAAATAATTTTTTCTTTCGTTTTGAAATCAAGAGTTCATTTGGATTCGCGTCTCGGACGAGTCTAATTTTGAGATGGACGGAGAATTTCACTTAGCAGAGCGGCCACCTCATAACTCGTTCCTGCCTGCGAATGAATGCGCTCTCTCTCTCTCTCGCTCCCTCTTCTATTCTCATTCCCTCTCTTGATTTGCCCTTTTTGATGTATGTGCGAATGTATATCCACGCACTCCCGGCGAGTCGCGACCAGAATACTAAAAATTAGGAGGCGGAGGCGTACGTGAAGGGCATCGAAACCGTCATCTTAAGCCAATAAAGATATCTCCATCGTCCTCGAGGATTTGATAATAGAATTTTTCGGATATAAGTAGAGGAATAGAAATTAATTGCAAAAAAAGTGACGAAAATATGAGCGGTAGGACATTTCGGAGGGAGGGATTATTTAGACACGTAATTATAAATGAGTTGGAAATCGAAACCTATTTCAACTAAGTAATACTTTAAAATACGCCTTCGAAAAATATAACGAAATCCTGGAGGAAATGAAAAGGTATGGAGGGAAATGGGTCAAAGAAAGAACTGTATTCTTTTCGTGTTTCCAGTTGAATTCGGAATTGAATATTTAGAATTAAGGTTTCGATGAAATATGCCCTTGCATTTGTTTGAACTATCAGCACATCATTCCAAGTTAACTATAGTGATGAGTCACTTCTGTGTGGTAGAGTAGGAGTACCATTACTCCCCTTAGGAAAATGCGATTTAATGAAGATGTTATTAATGCTATCAGAATTGAATGAGAATTCATTTTTAAACAATAGAGTTTATCTCATATTTGCTCTAGTATAATATTTTATTGGTATAATCTCTTTAATTACCCAATAGGTAAATCTGAATAGGCTATTTATTTCTTATGACCCAAGCAGAATTTAGCTTCACCGCAAACAACTCGTTTTAATCCTAGAGTTGTTAATTTTTCTTTATGTGCATGAAATGAATAATCTCATGTTGCAAAAGATTGGAAATCCAAATAGACACTGAGACCAATTTATACTTGTGTACATGGCCGACGCATTTACTTATTTGTTCGAAAGAATCTATTAAGCCTTCTTCAGCTACTATCGTATGTTTATGCTGAACACTTTTCAGGCCGTAAGTGGCAAACTGATATTGAAAAAAGTAAAAAAAACGCTACACAGCTTTCGTTCACCTCATTATGTTTTAGATGAACGATTTTATTCTCTCTCCTGAACATTTAGAAGGCGAATATGTTCTGCAGTTACGATATTTCGTAAACATTGGTGATTAAGCAAAAATTGATGTTGAGCGAGTTACACCAGTATTAATGCTGATAACAGTTATTTAAACTCTGGAAATCTTTAAATATTGTGAACTTAGAATATCGCTTTGCTAAGGAAAACCCGGTTTATTCTTTTGTAAACTTCGGTCAGTGAACCTAGAAATGAGTGTGCGAGAGAAATCATATCTTTGCCAGCACATTAGAAAACACCGCCATCGAAAGTGGATCTTTAGGCGGCTAATAGATCGAAAAGGGCTCGCTGCAGAAGGTTTTGACTGGCCGCGTGGGTGAGTGAATGCGCGCGAAAGGAAAGGGGAGTTGGTGGAAATTTTGCATTGAGGAGTTCAGTCAGTATGGATGGAAAACCGTGCCTCATCCAGCATATCGAATCTGTCAGGAGCAGCAGTCGGTGTTGAATAAAACCGAAATCGATCACGCACACAATTCCGTCGAAAAATAGAATAGCTTGAGAACTTTTTTTCGCAGACTTAATCGAAATTTTATGGTATTTTAAATTACCATCCTTTGTTAATTATTGCATTTTAATGAGATTATACGTGGACGACAGGAATATTACAACCATAGAAAATAAATACAGTTCATTGAAAGATTTATATTGAAAGTTAATTTTCAAAATAGTTGATGCACTCATTATTGACTGGAATGCCTGTTACGATACGCATTTAGAAACTGAGGTTCAATTTTATTTACAGGCCGTAATATTTTACATGCTTATAGATCAATTCTAGAATTTTGAACACACAGTCTCCAAGTAAGAATAATAAATTTTGAGAGAGGGGAGTATTCACAAAAGCATGCATAAAATATTTTCAGCGAACGATCTCTTTCATCCAATGCATGTTTCAAGATATTTTGAGAAGAAGTAGTGGTTTTTAATCGCGGGACTTAGGTTGGTGCGGATGTGATGTTTGATGATCAATCATAACCCCCCCTTCTGGAACAACGCAAGAACGTTATTAAGCTCTTAGTGAGCCTAGAAAGGAGACGGTATTACACGCCGTTCATGAGTATTTGTGTGGCAGAAAGGATCTCGTGGGCCCCGTGAACTAAGTTTTTGCCTTCAATTCCTCAGAGTTTCACGGTATAAGTTTGATTAGACTAAACTTGATATATTGGTAATAAATATATATGCTCTTTCATCCGAATATATTATTCGATTATTATTTCCAGAATGAGCCGTTATTTCTACGGCAATCTTCAATGAAAAGCATAGAGTCCTCCTCGGTGTTAGGTGCTCAACTCAAACGGAAGAGGAAAATGCAGTCAATATATTAAATTGCTATAGTAATGGACTACTCCCAGGAACAAGCGCTTTTTATAGTTTCATTTACATGAAAATTTTTGCATAAAACTTGTCATTGATTTTTCATCAATTATTCCCATTGACATTGGAGTTAAGCTGCAATTCGTTTTTGATAATACACACTCCTGTTATCATAACTGAGGAACACTGGTTACTCTTTTAAGGTGACATACTAACTATAGGAGTGCATAATTTACAGTGCGCTTAGAACACATTCATAAGATCGTTTGATACATGATATTGTACTATGAAAAGATGTTACTGGACAATATTTATGTGTTGAAATACGCATATTTTCTGGTATTCTGATGAAGATATTTCGTGTCGAAGTATTTTCTCGCGAGTTTATGTAATTATCTGGAATAAATTAAATTGAATATCTAAATATAGAGTTCCAAAATTGAGTTAGTGTTAGGTTAAAACTCTTGATATCATTACAGGTTAATGCATGAAGTTCTAATACAACTGTGCAAGGACCTGAGAAGGGAAATTACAGTTTCTATACAAAATCTTGGGTTTTAGGGAACGATGGCCTGCTGAATTAAAACAATAATTTCTGGGATAAAATATTATTAAAAAAAACATAGTACTGACTAAGATTTGAATAAATTGCTCATTGGAAAGAGTCCATGGTAATAATGAAACATGGAATTGCAAGTTTAAAGGGGGGTACTAATTTTGCCATCGATAATTCCTTGGATTGAAATGTACCTCAGTCTGATTCATTCAATCGTAACAGTTGAGTTTTTGTTTTTATATTCATTTCTAATTATTAGACCTGAACCAATACGTAAATAAAACTTATCATGTTATAGGCCCTCACAAATTGATTTTAAATTTCGAAATTTAAAGCTATCTAAATGAATTTCAGGTTAGCTCGCTTATTTCCATTATTTCCAGCTTTACATTTAGAAACTTTTTATCTGAAGGATAGGAAGAAACTATTTCTAAAAATTTCTAATATAATATGCGTCCCGGGTCTTATTAGTTTTTTTCCCAATTCCTACGATCTAATTTTAGGCCAAAATATATCCTGTGAGATATTACTTAAAGGGTTTAAAGTTATTCATCATGATTTTTTAAGTTGATATTTTATGTAAGCAAGCGAGAAATTTGAGTTCTTCCGTTTAGGTTTTAGTAAATATAATATTGGTAAGTCGAGCCTGGTTATTATTAGTTTTTGACACCTGTATGAAAAATAATTTGAGATGATGTTCAACTTTTCAAACATTTGAAGTAATACCACTAATAAATTCTGAGACGCATATTTCGACTCAAGCTGCAAAACTCGAATAGAACTTTTTGACGCTTCGAATGTGTGCGATGTAGTAAATCAATATTTATCATAAAAATTCACAATGAGAAAATATGTATAGTCAAGTAATGTAAAATTACTTTGATGGAAGAATTTGATGAAGAGATTGGAGAAAAAGCTAATGATATAAATCGTAATGATAATAAGAGCAACAGAAATAAAAATTACACCATGCATACAGTACTTGTAATTCGATTTATTTTTTTCTTTGACCGTACATCACTTTACATGCGTATGAACAAAGACATATACAAACTGTTATTTGAGGAGATTTGTTGTGAAAAAGGCTTCTTAGGTCATGTCTATTTTTAATAAGCAAAGAATATTTTATAAAATAATTAGCCTTAAGGATGAGATTCGGCAGCTATGGATGATGCTAATATTTTTTGAGATCCTGATGCCAATGTTAGGCTTTAGCGAATATAGTTAGATTGAGATATTACAGTTCTTTCGTCAGATAACTGTTCATTGCTATCAGTATAATTGATAAACTAACATGCATTGTTTACAAACTCTCGAATGGAAAAACAATCGTGTTGAGTATCAGAACAAACGAGTTTAAATATGACACCGAAGGAATTATAATGGCCCCACACTACTTAGGTAGATCAGACCACAAAGATAAACTAAGGGAGATAGATTCCAAGACAGATAGGTACAAATACTCATTCTTTCCCCAAACAATCAGTAATCATAATAGCAAGAAACCGAAGTCACTTTAGAAATATTAAAAACGTTGAATTTACAAGTCGGAACAAAATTAAACACTATAGAGATGTTAGGTATACTTTCAGGTGCATGTGTATGTTAGTTGGTAGTTTGAGTGTTTGCATGTGTGTGGGGTGTAAGTGCTCATTTATGAATGTATGCCATGTTTTTTTGTGGATCCATGAGTTTGTGGTTTTTGCATGCGGTTTTTTTTCTTTTCTAAATTACGGGTGGTATCCTAACACCCCCCGCCACACGCCCTTGCGGCGGCTTGCGGGGTATTAAGTAGATGTAGATGATATATCTATTTTTTCTTTTAATTCTACTGACTATATCCACAAATTTAGCCCCTCCAGACATTCCTGAAACGACTCCTCAATTCGCGTTCTGTAAGCCTCGCTTGCTTTGCAGTAACGAAATATTTGATGACCTCTGTCCTTGAGCATTCCTTCTAGCACGTCGGGTTCCTGCTCGTCCAATTGTTCTCGCGGAACGAGACCTTCCAGGACGGTAGGCAGGTAGCCGATACTTTTCAGTCGACCGTATTCTCTAAATTCTTCGAAGCTCTCCAGGAGTGACGTAAATGGGAACCGCGTCTCCAGAGTCTTAGTGGAGACGTATTTCCCAATTTCGGTGTGGTAATATTCCAGAAGATCTCTCCAGTTTTCGTCCCTAAATTCTCTCCGTGTGCAGAGATGTAGAAAGAGGAGTAGGTCTAGTGTCGGTGGAGTGTAGTGCACGAACTGAAGATCCACGAACACTACATCAACCGGCACTTCCTTCCCTTCTGGGTTTTTCTCGTAGGAAAACATCATGTTATTGATCCATAGGTCTGCGTGGCATAGCACGTTTGCGTACTTGTCGGAGGCGTAGGCCATCGCGTAAACCCTCTCCCAAGCTTCGTTCAGCTTAATCAGAACACTCTCCTTCGCTGCATCAAACCGTTCCGTCCAGATGAGCGCCGCGGCGGTGGCCATGCTCCTCGCGCAGTTAAACGCCCAGTTCATGCCGCTCATCCAGTTAAGGAAGTCGCTTCTGAAGACCTCCTTCGCGACTTCTCGGAGTGTGTTGCTTTCTCCGTCTCCCACGAGAGACTCCTGCAACAGCAAGGAGGAAGCGTGAAACCGGGCCAGCGACCTGAGGACGGCCCGGCAGTGGGCAAGGTCAAGGGGTTGTACATCTTCCAGGAGCCTAAAGTTTAGCCGCGAGACGTCCTCGAGGAGGAGGAGTCGCCTGTCTTCGGACGGTGGGGTTAAAGCAGCGGCGTCTCGGCTGAGAAAGCACCTGGGAACGGGGAATTTTGCCCGGGGAAGGAGGCAAGCATCCAACTTCGGCGCAAGATAGGCGTAAGTGAACACTTCCTTGGTGAAGTAGTTGGAGGTCGTTCTCGCCGTCTGGTGCGTCCTAGATGTTGGGGCGAGCTTCGCGAAGAAATCAATCTGACGCGAAGAGCCTTCAAAGGTGACCCAGGTGGTTATTTTGAAATGCCTTCCCATGAAACCCAAGTTGCCATCGCTGAACGTCCTAAATTCGTACTTTTCAAGGGAGAAGTCTTGGGACGCCAGGTAGTTCTGCAAAGCAGATTCAACGTCCTTTCTGCTTATCATAGCGCCAAGTACCTAAATAAGAAAACAAAATAAAATTTAATTAATTATTAAAAATCACACTATCATTCTTGAAGGTTATCATACAATCAATGTGCATGAGGATATTAAATCGTGAAAAAGAGCCTATTTGGTGAGGCTGTATTAGCGTTCTAGTTTCCTCCCAAAGTTGATAAACGCTTCGATTTAAAAAAGGATAAATCACTGAGCGTTGCTAGCGATTAGGATGGTAAAGTGAACGGTCTCGGGAACTGTGTCTAAATTTCTGTTATAAAGTAAGATTTAAAATATCTCAAGAGATGTGGTGAGGGTTAATGAATATCAACGAGGTCTTGCGTTAGTGGCAGGTCATTAAATTTTCTCAAGATAATGTTATTGATCTACACGTGCATTAAATATTTTTTCTAAGCAAAATCATCCATGGTTTCCCATTCCATGGTTGATACTGATTTATAGGTATTAATATTCATCCCTTCAACTATATTTCCCAAGAAAGAAGATAAACTTAAAATTTGCCAGGCTTTAGATTGTGACGAACATATTAATTTTTCGTATTTTTCTATTAATTTTTCAGTGACTATATTTGAATAATTGATTTATTTTTAGGTCATCTTGCTATTTTGGCTTGGTTGAAGTTCGCTGTCCTCAAGACACGCTCTCCAAGTTTTACATTACATTACATAGTACCCGACTTTCCTATAGAGATTCAGGTGTGATGTGTAGGAATCGTTCCATAATGACAGAAACAGAGAAAAATACTTACAATAGCAAACAGTATTTGCAATAGCTTATACTATTATAGATTCTTAAATACCGGCTATTTTCGGTGTATTACAACATTTTTAAATCAAGCTTTCGTTTTACCTTGGCGTATCTGGCAAAAATAGGGGGAAAATCACATGAACCTCTTCAAATTCTTGTGCGACCCTAAAGACAAAGTGGAGGAAATACGTAAAAGTGGAGTGCATGAACTAGCATGTGACTCTTGCACTGGTAAATATGTGAGACAAACAGGAAGGGACTTCCACACCAGGGTATGTGAACACTGAAAGTGCCGAAGGAAAGGAGACGACACATCCATGGTGGTCAAGCATTTGATTAAATCGGACCAACAACGCAGCTTCATCACAAAAAATTGCACATCGGGAAGAAAGTGAAAGAAAGTTGGAAGCTCTAGAGCAACTTGATACTATCCAACACAGAAACGGAGGCACCCGGCTGTTCAGTGAAAACTTTTCATTCGCACTCCTCAGTAGTTTCCTTACCATCCCACTAATCTTTCTCACACTTCCGATCTTCTCCCTGGATCGCCATTACAAAAAGGCACGCGTCCCTCGACCCTCTTACCCTTCTCCATTTTCCGACCACCTTTTCGCCACCCAAACCTCCTAACTCCTCTCAACGTCATTACCTCATTACCCCATTACTAGAATAAAAGGAGTGTCTTTTACCCAAAAACAGCCCCTCCCCCGGTGTAACAACTTCCCTGGGTATTTCCCCTCTTTCTCCACACACCTGAAGCTAAAGCGGACACCAGAAGACGCCTTTCTTCGGCAACCGGAGAGGATAACGGTCAGTCGTCGCGGACGTCCCAGCAGAGACGGAGGACGACCGTAAATGCACCCAGCGGCTCAACCAAGTCTTATTATCCGGGCGATGCTTTTTAAAACCCCTTGGACTTGCCACATTGTGTAGTCTGTTCCTTCTTTTCCCTTTCCCCGCTTTCCTTCCCCCTCCCAACCCCGACCGCAATCCCTCACAGTATCTCTCCGTTCCCCAACGGCTATCCCACTAACCCTGATTGGTCCCTCTGACCTCCCACCTTTTTTGCCAGGTACATATAGTATATATGGCTCTGTAAAACGAAAGCTTCATTTGAAAATAGTGTATTACACAGACTCTAGTCGGTATTAAAGAATCCATAAAGTGGAAAATTGCAGGTGTTTTTCTCTGTTTCCGTCATCCCACAGTACCCCGCAAGCCACCGCTAGGATGTGAATCAGGGGGAGATGACACACCAGACTACTTGTGACACGAAACACTTTTCCCCCATAGCGCGGTCGGAAAGTCTTCTAACTTTATTACAAATCTAGCTCCCCTACGCTGCACGCGATCCCATTTGGCAATCAATTCAACTTCATGAGGATCCCATATTTTAGCAGCATATTCTAAATTAGGCCTAATCGGCGAAAGATAACATTTCTCTTTGACCATTTCATCACATTTACCCAGTACTCTTACAATAAATATAATAAAATACGAAAACCCGCCAATTGGGAAACACATTTATTCACATGGAAATAGATATAAGGAAAAGGGATAGATAGATAAACGTCTTTATTCGGGCGAAATTGAGATCATCGGGTCCCTTCTTAAACTCAGGAATAGGGGTAGGAACAAATGCGTTCCTCTCCCTATCCTGTGTTCGTCTTTTTTATATGTACCTATTCCTTTTCCTTATATATATATATATATATATATATATATATATATATATATATATATATATATATGGGTGTATTATATATATATAAATAAATAAATATATATATATTTATATATATATATATAAACACAGATGTAGATTTTTAAACCATAGAGAGACAAAGAAAGGACACTCACAATATGTTGTTTTGACGTTTCGACGGCTCGGCTGTCGTCTTCAGAAGCTGTTCCTTCGGAATCAGTTTTTGAATAGGAGGGCCGAGCCGTCGAAACGTCAAAACAACATATTGTGAGTGTCCTTTCTTTGTCTCTCTATGGTTTAAAAATCTACATCTGTGTTTATATATATATATATATATATATTCTACACACACACACACATATATATATATATATATATATATACATATATATATATATATATATATATATATATATATATATATATATATATATATATATATATATATGTGTGTGTATACGTACAATCTATTTTACCTAGAGTAGTGGGTACTCCTGAAGATGCCCTATGAGGTTCCTGCCTGCCCGCTTACTTCCATTCGCTACTTCTCTGCTCGTTCTGGGAATTTCTCTCTGGGGCAAACTTACAGACCCCATCCGTCTCTCTTGAATGAAACGATGGGTCCACGAACATCGCCCCTCTCTCGCCTCCACCCACTGTGACATTGTTGCCACTTTGCGAAGGGAAATATAGCTTCTTTTATGGCAGGTTCAAGACCTAGTTAGACATATCGCCGTGAAAGATCTTGTTTGTCTCGTCGCCTGAACTTCGCTCAATTTGAAGTCTGCTGATATTCCCTCTCCAAGTCTAATTTTACGTGATTAGTAATCTGTAGAGACCCCGAATGAAAATTTAAGATTGAAGCCCTATCAAACCTTGCTCAAATGAAATGTTTTGTCCTAGCATTTAAGTAACAAATGGCCAAACCTGCTACTCACCAACTGTGGAAAATCGTTAGGATGTTTGTATTTACGTTCATGAATGAGGCGAGGGCCAATTTGGTGTGTTATCGCTTGTTGCGTGCCGCTTGATGCAAATAGATAATGATATAAATATATCTCCTTTCGCTCGCCCCATTATTAGCATTATGCTCGTAAGTTGCCAGAGACTTTCACGTACTTGGAACTTCTGCCTGTAGATGTCGGTAGCCACCACGGAGGCATTGATAATGCCACGGTGCCAGTCGTCACCTTCCAAATCATTAATATCGGAAATGGTTTCTCGTTGGGGATGCGTGATAACATTCGATATACTTTTTGCTCAGCAGTATAAAAATTCTTGTTCATTTTTTAACTCGACATGTTTCCGGATTCGGTATTCTGCTCTTCTTCCCCAATGAAAAAAATCCATGAATCAAAAAGTAACATTTAAAACACCGATTGGCAATGAAATTACGACTCTGGTGGAAACAATTAGGTAAACATACACTCGACTGGCTTAGTATTTACCAGGAGAATTGTAGCTGGCGGGGAAGGGAAGAATTATTCAATGAAAGAATGAACCCAGGTGCCAAAGGATTCCCTTAAAAAGGAAATTTCAGCTAATGGAATGTACATACATAGGATCCTCTTGGTACACAGTCAGTGCAAATTTTATTTAATAAATATAGTTCTCATTTACGCACCTGTGATAACTTTGATATTCTGTCCTCTCATTGTAAGCCCCTGCGAATTAAAGATATAATTTGGTGAAATACAAACTATATCCTTACGAAGGTTTAATCTGAGATAAGTAGTAGCTGTTGGTAGAAGTGCCATATCAGCAGTGCATTAAACTACCCTGACCTTTGCATTTGTTTATCTATCGTTCAAAGGAGTTTTTGTGTGGAAACAGTGTGAACAACGTCATATTCATTATACCCGCCTACTAAGGTACTACCTTACTTTGAACAATTCAATGAACCATAATTCAATTCCGCATACCTCCTTTCTCTCTTTATTCCGTCTAGCATCCCTATCCTACTATATTCCGACCCCTCCCTCGTTTGCCTAACATTCTTCTCTCTATTACAGTCTTCAACTTTCCTTCGCCAATCACAATGTTCTGCATCTAACTTTCCTACCTCCTTTGGATTTCTACCAACAATCCCTCTCCTCCCCAACCCTTCCTCACACTTCCCCGTTTGTTCTCTTTTCCGTCCATTTCACCCCGAACATCTTCCTCCAAACCCTCATTTCAAAAGCCTCCAATTTGCGTTCATCACTTTGCCTCGACGACCATGTTTCTGCACCGTACAAAACAACACACTACGTATATCAAATCGTTTTAGGGAGCCCTTTCTTAACATCCTCGCTCAACGTCTCTGTTATCGCCTCCCTCAAGCTTGTGAAACCCGCTTTATCTAACACAACTCTTCTTCTGGCGTTCTTTTTTACTTAGGTCGTTTTAGCTGAAAACATTTCCAAGATCGGAAACTGTTTCGACTGCTCTAGCGTTTGCCCTTTAAATTAAACGTTTAACTTTGCCTTTCTCTATCGTGAAAACCTCATACCTTTTATTTGTTTACTTTGATTCTCATCTCTTTCCTTCACCCTGAATTGCGAATGGGCTCATTAGTAGTTGTAACTTGGCTGTTACTTGACTGTCTGCCTAACTAAAGCTTAATCAACAGCAAACCTGACTGATTTTATGAATTCTCCACCAAAATTTCACTCATATCTCTAATGACTCCATTGCGTCCTAAACCATTTACCAGTGTAATAAAATGAGATGCGTAGTTTGAACTCCTTAGAATAAAAAACAAAAATTGATTTATCTTAATTATTATTTGAAATATAATTTTTAATATGAAATAATGTGCATGTAAAGTGAGATATTAACGTAATAGGGAATAATATTTTTCGTCAATCCAGAAAACTATCGTACTTATCCATATTTCAGTAATAGTTTTCCGTCCTCATAAACATAACAACTCCTGACGGAGGCTATAAAGTCACTAGGTAATGGTATAAGTAATTGAAACCCTACGTATCTCAAAAGGACTTATGAATAAATCTGTGACACGAAAAAAAGGGAATCACATTCATTCCTTAGATAAATGGTGTCGGCCATATAATGTCAATACGCTATTATGCAATCCCAGTTAGCTGGACTACTAGCCAATTTTGGGATTTCCGTTTAATAGACATTTAATAGACTTTATGTAAACTATACATTTGAAATAGATTATTAAGTCACGTTTTGAAAGCCAAGAGCACGGATGTATTTGAAAATCATTCTCCTTCCTAATTTTCTTCATCGTTCTCATTCCTTCGTATTCTTCGGAGATGTAAAAATTCAGCTTTTCTTTTGACGACGCACAGCGAGATCACACCCCCGCCACCTCAGCCTTCGACCGAGTCGTTAATTATAGCCTTTGCCTTTAAACTGGAGAGGGCATAGGGTTCTAAGGAAGAATCTTTCGTAACCAATATGCGCTAACGTCGCCTCCTCCTTAACTTAAGGTTCTCTAATTCCTTTTAACTAATCCGAAACCATTCATCAATGGGGCTCTCTCGAATTACGGAGGTAGTGGACTAGGGCGGGGTTTCTTCTGCTAGGGAGGGGTTGTTGAAATAAGAGGGTTTGGAGGAGCGGTGTTAAATAGGTTGGTTGCCGTGGGTTGAGGGATAGCAAGAGCATCTTATCCGTTTAACCTAACCCCCGATTGCTCTTCGCGTCACAAAACTCTATTGAATTTTTTTTCCTCTTTCGCTGTTTTCAAACGCTGAATTCTATTTTTTTCACGTCGGAAGGCGTCTGGCAGCCGTGAGAAAGCCCGGAATCCAGGTTTGTGGACTAGTGTAACCTTTGCGTGAGGAACATAGGATCACTCGCCGTGAAGGAGGATTAAATAGAATTGTCCTGAGGTTTTGTGCAAGGCCCTCACGCCGAGCCCAAGACTATGAATCAAATGCTTCAATAATTTAATAAACCACCCATTTGGCACCTTTGCTAAAGGGATGGAGGGTGCCAATGATCGTATTTCTTAATCCAAGTGTAAGGAACCATATTCTCGAATATGCGTAATACCCTGCATGCCGCCACTAGGACGTGTAGCGGGAGTTTTAGGACACCATCCTTTATTCCACAAGTCTTAACTTAAGCATAAGCATAAATGTATAATCCTTTTCATAAAATCCAAATATGCTTCACTCATAAACTTACACTTTTCACTTATCACTTTCATAAACTCAAAATATGCCGCAAGTATTTGGGATCCTTGGGAGAAAATTTGGCAAAAAGAGTTAGATAAAGTCTAGAGAAAATCCGCTAGATTCGATAAAAATTGTTATGATAAGAACACAAGAGTGATAGGTCTCTTAGGGGATTTAGGCTGGGAACTACTCGAAGTGCGGAGAGGACAAGGGAGGCTTAGACTTTTAGAAAGGCTCAGAACAAACGGGTTTAACTATGACACTGAAGGAATTATAATGGCCCCACACTACTTAGGTAGATCAGACCACAAAGATAATATAAGGGAGATAGATTCCAGGACAGATATGTACATATACTCATTCCTTCTCCGAACAATCAGAAATCAAAATATTAAGAAACCGAAGTCATTTTAGAAATATTAAAAACATTGAATTTACAAGTCGGAACAAAATTAAACATTGCAAAGCTGTTAGGTATACTTTCAGGTGCATGTGTATGTTAGTTGATAGTTTGAGTGTTTGCATGTGTGTGGGGTGTAAGTGCTCATTTATGAATGTATGCCATGTTTTTTTGTGGATCCATGAGTTTGTGGTTTTTGCATGCGGTTTTTTTTCTTTTCTAAATTACGGGTGGTATCCTAACACCCCCCGCCACACGCCCTTGCGGCTGCTTGCGGGGTATTAAGTAGATGTAGATGAAATCATCCAATAATGGAAGTGTTCGAGTAGAGTACATGATTATTGATTACGTGGGATGGTTACATTTAATGGCCAAATGATCGGTGTCTACACATACAGTTTCTGTGTGATCATTTTTAATCATTTGAAAAATATGTATTTTATTAGCACATGAATTTGAATTTCGTTACGATATTTTTCATAAAAGTAATTCCTCAAGCCAGTATCTAAGCGTTGGTGTGGCATTCACAAGTCGGTCTTCGTGAAAAAGCTTTATCAATTCTTCTCCTTAGTTATTTTTAAGAGATCCCAGGGAAACTATTATTCAAATGAGCGATAAGACTGACATACTTACCTTTTTAATGGAGCTAAAGATTTGAAATTTTATTTGGTTAGCCAGATCAATTCCAACATCGCAGAAACAACCGAAGAAAATTCGTCTTCCTTTGTGGGAAAAACTTTTTACACAAGGCTTTCTCATTACCAAAACTTTGGAAATGTGAATCGTGCATTGGGATCTAATAATCTTCCTTTAATGCCAAAATCTTAAATTTTAAGTGGAGGTTGTGCAAATCCTTGCAGAAAATTATGTTATTTTCAGTACTTTGGCCTCTTCTGTGTTACACACATTGAATTCGCAAATGTTAAATTATGGGAAAAGTATTGTACTTTAAGGTCGTAAAATTAGTGACCATAATTGAAGTCAAAGAAAAAAGATGGTCTAATTACATTAATTCATGCGTTACAAGGTGGGACTCGGACATAATAAGAAACAAAAGATAACACTTTTCCAAAAGAAATTGATTTCTTTAACCAACGATTTTGAGGCACTACATCATCTTCAAGTGATATTGATCTGAAGATGGTGAAGTACAGTACCTATATATTGAAAACGGTAGTGTAGGAAATTATTATCTAGTGGAACAGTGTTATCATTTGTTCATTATTAAGAATAAATAAATAAATATTGAAAAACTAGTAATAATTTGTCGCGATATAGAATGGTGAATTAGGTACTTCTTTTTGCGTACTTTGAAAGATATTGATTGTTAATTATTATTAATAGTATTCTACCGGTTAGGGTACGTTTTGGATGATCACAGACTATGAAACTGTGCAACAATGCATTCACTTGCCTATCCCAACAGAAACACAATTAGTGCAGTAAGTCCCTCTTCAATTCTCCATATTTCTCTTCTCCCCTCCTTCCATCCAACATGCCTATCATATTCCGTCCCCCTTCAATTCTCCATATTTCTCTTCTCCCCTCCTTCCATCCAACATGCCTATCCTATTCCGTCCCCCTTCTCATTATCCCAGCATTCTCCCCTCTATCCGAATTTCCAAAATTCCATTCCCAATAAAAACACGCTGAATTCATCTTTCTTACCTTTTTATGATTACTCCCACCATTCCTCTCTCCTCCATCACGATGCTCAATCCTTCCTCGTTCGTTTTATTTTTACCCATTTCACATTTTCCATTCTTCTCTACACCCACATTTCAAAAGCCTCCAATACTGGAACGTCTATCATTTTTATTCACTTACCATGTTTCCGCGTCACACAAAACTACAATGAGTCGGTTTTTTTAAGGTAACTTATTATAAGTGAAGAAGGAAATTTATAGGAATAATAGAAATGTTACCTGAAAGTTTTACTTACACCTTATTTTATTTCATTCCAATTTCCAGCGAACTGAATGAAAAATATACTTCAACTTCTAGATTACTGGGTCATGGGACGTTGCTTTCGTTTCTTTTTCGGCCCCTTTATGCCGCGCATCTTCTAGGTTTCTAGGATATCATCACCAGTGAATATGGTTTTTCTCCACATTTTTTTTTTCATTTTCTCCGCTTCTCTTGTCGTTTCATCTTTTACCGGTGTAGATTTCAAAACTAAGGGCGTCCTTATTTTTTTGTCATCTTTATATTCCTTTCCGTTCATCGTCTTCCGACCGGTAGGGTCGAATTTCCCGTGGGACGCTGTGAATGAATATGTACCTGAATTGTGTTTTTTCTCTCGTGAACCTTCCTGAATCATGAAAACCTCTTCAGAGGAGTGTAAGTAAGAACAAATGTGAGGATTGACAAAAATGAGGATCTGGATTTTCTAAAAAAGGGTCAGTCTTTATCTATATCAGTGCTGTAATCATTAGTTAATTTAAGGTCTGCCAGGAGTGTAAGGTACGTTAATAGAATACCATTTTCACTTTTATGTTTTAAAATATTTATGATTTATTTTAAGGTGGTAAGTAAACTTCAATTGCAAAAATTCTCTCTCTCTCTCTTTGGATGTTGCAAAAGGAACTACTTAGAAATGTATAGGCTTGTGATTTTGAGAGAAACAGACGGGTAAAGTTTCCTCGCCATCAGATA
The DNA here is from genome assembly GCF_022747635.1 of Hetaerina americana. NCBI lineage: Eukaryota > Metazoa > Arthropoda > Insecta > Odonata > Calopterygidae > Hetaerina > Hetaerina americana. The sequence continues at coordinate 62,526,416 of NW_027286985.1, read as the reverse complement.
AATGCTGTCACTTTTCAAACTCGTAGGGTTTGCCTTTTTTCGGGGGTCAGATGCTGATTATAAGACTCAATTCAAGGGAACGTAGGAGTATTTAACGGCTTCATTTTGCTCATTGATTGGAAAGCCGCGGAAAAAAGCTGAAATTCTACAAAATTTTAACTTAACTTTTCAAAAAACACCCCTATGCTTATCATTTCTCGCTCTTATTTACCAAATCTCGTCCCGCCAATCGATAACCGCATTCCTAATAAACATTGGTAACCTCGTCATTCTTTAGAGTAATGAAAGTCGCGGCGTTTATCGTTTCTTATCGTATGCATGTAACATTTATTATACCAGGTCTCATTTATTCTCTCTCAGATGAGCATGTTCAAAATCAAAGGCGATAATTAGCTTTTCTACCTTTTGTGTACTACTTTTGCACGTTAATATCTATTTTCATTACGTGAACAATTCTGTCTGCTCTCTACTTCTAAGAGTCTCTCTAGTTTCAGTTTATTTCATGATAAATTTCAAATTATATGCAAAATATTTGCATATTGCTGTCAAAAGCATATTTTAGATCCACGAATGCATATCTGTCAGATGGCGTTTTTGTGCTCAATATATAATGTTCAGTAGGAAAAAATCGGTCCCTGCTTTTCTATTACAGATCCACATTAATGCTTTACTGCCCCTTTACTCCACTCTATCTTCGTGGGTAGATATTTTTCATGGTATAATCGTCATTGCCTGTAACAATAAGTTAATGGCTCGAAGTATTTCACATTTAGCGGTCATTATTGGAGAAAGATAGAAATTTTTTTCCGCAAGTCCACAGGCATAAATATGAAATTTTAGTTTTTTAAACTGCAATGGTCTTATTTCTCAATTTTTTTCAAACACTTTCCCATATTATTAAAAGGTACGTTTTCCTTCTTCACTGAAGAGTTAAATTTTATCCTGCTGGGAGGATTTTAGTTTTTCAATATCAGCGGCATATTTTTTTATATTTCACAATCCATCTCCATGTTTTCTTTTGAAAGATTCTTATAGCATTTCCAATTGCGCAATGCATCTTAATCGTGAATATGCTTTTCATCCTAGCATTCCAGTCACTTATCATGCCTTACCATGTATCTAAAATCTTTTTATTCTCATCTCCATGCCCCAAGTTCAGCGAAATTCCATATTGCCTAAAATTCTTAAATTTACAGCGTTCTTGAATGATGCATACATTAAAATTGATATCTAGACGAGATCTGAATGGTAAAATAATATCCATCTGAAATATTTTACTCAACAGGGATCCAGTGCGTCTTTAATTCAGATAATACGTGTGAAGATAAAGAATTAATTATCTCTTGCCCTCCGTGATAATGATATGGTTGTTTCTCTTTCGCCGTTTAAGTGTGACCCTTTGAATGAATGTTTACCATTCCTGCAGTAAAATGAATCTTCTGTGGCAATAACCGCGTTCTCCACCTTTAAATATATGAAACAGAACAGCTCTCTCCTGCTCCGGGATGTGATGGAATTTTTCCTGTTGGATGCTACTCTTTAAGTCAAGGCATCTTCATACTATTTGGTGATTTTAGGCCCTTTTATGTAAAAATAATAATCTAATTATCTCCCTGGATGGATGCGTCCTATCCACGATTACCTATTCATATTGTGCACCTGCAGTATCGTATTCACCTATTCTTTCCATCTAAGACCAAACCACCGTCGCTTTTTTTTATCCGATTCAGTAAGTGAATGTAACCTATTTAAATAAAAAATGCGTAAAATATAATTTATACAATACATTTTACCTTTAGTTTATCAAGATCTTCCCATGTTAAGAATAAAATATTTATTAATTTTCCTTCTTTTATAGTAGTTTTTACTCATATTAGATGACTATTTTTATATTTTGTTCCATTTTTGGAAGAATAATACATGCGATTGGACTTACAATTCTCGTAGAATATTTTTCACAGGGTAGTCCGAGGGTGGCGAGTCTGCTTACGGAGGTGAAGATCGCCAGCTCGATTCTTTGGAAAAATTTCATTTTTCGATTTTTCGGAACGAGTCAATGAGAAAGCTGGCTTCCGCAAAAAAAACAATGCACGAACGATGAGAAGCAGCGGTGTTATCATAAGGTGCTGTTGGCGCAGATCAATAAGATTCGTCAGGTATCTCCTGCCACAGCTATGGGCGAGGGAGAAAATCACGGGTCGGCCGTAGTACTCATTTGTGATAGACACCGGGAAACCACCACATTATTCTCCCTAGAAAATTCAGCCTTGCATTCAAATATGACGCGATGGAATTTCTCCAGCCGAAGTATTCTGGAGGTAAAATAGTCTCCTAATAAGATTTCCGGATTGGAATACCTGGGAGGGGAGAATCAGTCAGGGTGGACAACTGCAGGATAGTGATTTGAAATTCTAGGTAATTTCAAGTGCGCGGAAAGCTGGAAAATTCTAAGATGGAGATGGACAGACTGCGGATAGATATTATGTAAGTGAGCGATATTGAGTGGGCCTGAGCCAACGGCTTCTGGAAAATCGAATGCATGGTGATTTATTCTGTAGGCGGCTAGGAGATTGCAGGTGTAAGAATAATACTCAAGAGGAAATGTGCAAGAAGAGTCAAATCGTAGTTCATGCATATGTGCCAACGTTCAAACATTCAGAAGGGAAAATAGAAGTATATTTACCACTGGAAGATGTTCCAGGAGCAACAAAAGGAAAGGGAACCTCATCGTGATGAAGGACTATAAATCCGTGGTCGGAGAGGGCTGAGGGACTCGTCTTTTTTTGTGGAGAGGTTGAGACTATTGAGTCCCTTCTACTTCCTTACCCCTGAGGGAGAGGTAACGTGGGTACAGTGGCTGAATATAAATGCATATAAGACCAAGACAAATTTATGGTTAAGGAAGGACAAATTAAGAAGGTGGCAATACGGTGAAGCTATGCGGGAGAAAGGGAATAAAGATTGAATAGAGTGGAATGGAGGACTGTAGTAAACCAACCTTAGGATTGAAGTACTGATAATAGTGGTAATTCAAGCATTAGGGGACGGGATATTGAGTAGTGGAAAGTAATCTGACACAATATTTATTAATTGTAATCGGCACATCGTCCAATAAGTATGTCCCCTTATTGAATCCCAAATACTTTTAATCATCCTACTTAATCTTAAATCCTACCTAAACTTTATTATTAACATTTGGTTTCACACATTTTTCATTCTTTGATATCTACCCTTTGTACGAATACGTGTTTAAACTTATACTGTATTTGCAAATGTTGGGTGCTCCTTAATCCTACATATAAAAATTGAATGGTTCACATAAGCACGAAACTTGAATTCATCTTTAATGATTTCCTGAAGTTTATCACGTTTTTCCATATAAAATTCTTATTTATGTCGAATCCTTAATATTTCTTATGGCTTCCGTGCAATAGTTTTCATTTTTAACTCATTTTTCTTACATTAATACGATTATTTTACAGATATTAAAAATTTGACTCAAATAGTCTACCACCACGCATTAAATTTTAATCGCTTATTCTTTGTTGAATTCATCTTTTTGCTCTGTCTTTCCTATACACCTGTCCCCGCATTCGAAATACCCGATTTCGTCAAAGTCCAACTATCTTAAAAATATTCTGAATTTTATATTCTTCCATTGAATTCTTTCAAGTAATTGTTATTCATTGTAAACCTTACCCTCTACATTTAATGAGAAATCTTTTTGTTTTGATATGGCATGTAAAAGTCGTTAAATTGGTTAGTTGACTTGTGTGAAATATAAAATGGATTAATATGCGCTGAAAATAATATACCTTAAAGAGATTCCTATCCTGCTATGTCTCCAGGCATTTTGGTTTGTTTAGTTTATTATTATTCTAAATATTGATGAAAAAGCGTTTCCTTGGGTGCGAAAACTTTCCCCCCAAATATGATGTGCTTAATTTTTTTTCTGATGAGCATCCTATTTCCACGGAGTGTGCGGAGATTTTACAGTGACCCTTAATTGATAGTGAAAAAATTTGAAATTTATCAGACTCCACGGCGATAATGTCTTATGCACAATTGAGATGTGTTCCAGAAAGCTGATCTCCTTTCCTGAGCACACTTTTATAAATATAATATTCCCTTCCGTATTTAGTGATTGGTTAATTTTTTCTCAAAACGTTTTCAGCGCATTTATTGAGCGTTGTTCCCAGACCGGACGTTTTCCATTTTGGAATTCCAGAGGGATTTAATTAAAGGTTATGGAGGGTAAATTTCGTACCCATATCACGGTGGATAATTTTTTTCCAAGTCTGCATAGAGATTAAAATTAAGAAATCCACTCGGAAGTTTTATTACAAAAACTAAGGTAACGTTATTCTGCATTGTTCTTTGCTAATTTTCTGACAAAAATTTATGGCTCTTATTTACAAGAACGTTCTGATTTTCATTTACTTAATAAAGTTTCAGGCAGAGAGCTACAATTATTTTTTAGTATGTGCTAGCTATGTGCTTACGTTGCCAACGATGTTTTATAATTAAGAAAAGAAGATTATTTTTTAACTTTTCTGAATTGCAAATCCATTATAATCACCAATAAAATGGTAGCAGATATTTGTTTTCAGGGAAAGCATTAGTCATTGCAGGCAATACTGTAATTCACTTGAAGAGATTTCATAATTGTTATTTAAGTGCCTTATAAATCTTTTTCAAAACTCACTTATTCATGAGTGACACATTCAATTTTTGAGTAATGATTTAGGCTTAATTCTGCACCTTTTAAATGTTTGCCAATTACACGGGGGAGAAAGAAAAGCAGCTGTTTAACATAGTTACCGTTGAGTATTTATTTCAATTATAATAGTTTATTTTAAAGTTAATTACGAGGTCTTTGTTTGTTATTTATTGTGTCCCACTTGAAACATGGGAAACCGTTTCCAGCAGTGCTATCGGGAACAGCAGACTATAAGCCTCTTGTAATATATAATAAATACGCACATGATTTTTCCAGCGGAAAGCAAAGTTTCAACTCAAAGTCTCGTTTAACTTCATGTTTCTGTTGGCGAACTGAGAAGGTTTTAGACTGAAACGTCTACCGCTGACGCAATACTGCTGTGAAATCAACGAAGCGTCTATCACAAAATCAGCAAATATTAAGGTAGCAATAAAAATATAGAATTAGATTCTTACCCTCCTATCTTAAATATTTCTTCGTATAAAAGCAATATCTATTGAAAATTATATTAAAATATTCACTACTAACCTATGAGTGTAAAAAACGGGATATAGTGTAACACAATCCATTAGCATAATACCTACTGTTCTTTTTGCTGGAAGCTTACTCTAAGTTTATCTCACTTCGTTAAATCTATTCAATTCAGGGAGAGAATCAAGTAGATTTTACTGAGGGTTTGTGTAAGAGGACGACTTCGCTACCCGTTCCGAGACCACATAACTGCTTCTTGGATTATAATTGAGTAGTATGTAGCATATTCCAATTTAAAAAATGTTATTTACTCTGAAAAATAAATCTCTAGAATGCTCCTATAACATTTTAAAATTGTATTTGTTTGCATATGTTTGTAATATTGTAAAATTGGATATGTTTTTATTCATTCTCTTTTTATTAGATGTGATTTGACTAGTGAACGATTTATGCACAGGAATACGTACAAATCAATTTAATGAAAACCTACTCATCCAACCATGTTTTAGTCGTTTCTTATATTTGATTGCGTTGATTTTTACGTGCTTATGAATTGAAACATAAAGCTTTCCTAAGGCTCGACTGCTGGAAAAAAAGAGAATGAACAGCTTTGGAATGAGTTTTAAAGTTTCTTATGCAAACTAGGAAAGACTAATAACTTATAAAAAGTAGTTCATACGAAGTAAAAGATTTATTCTGCAAACTGTGTCTTTGATAAATCTTAGAAAGAGGTGCTGAGATCACGATTCCTGCAGTGTGCCTTCAGGTTCTGGAGAGAATTAACTCTTCATTGGGGTACTTGGAAGCAGATGACTTTCTCGAGAGGTGTCGAAATTAATCATTTTATTGCCAACCTCGCAAAGGTAGCGCTTTAATGAATTTTGGAACGCTTTGCAAGGAGAACAGTGAGGAAGGAGGGAATTCCGTAAATCTCGAGGGGGTTTTTCTTACCTTGAAGTTCACCTATTTCTGGTTTGTTTCCTGGTATCGATTTTCCAGCTTGGGTTTCCGAGGCTACGGGCTAACTTATATTTCGATTCATATACTTAGTTAGAATAGATTGCGTTTTTAGATGGCATTTTTCCATTGCATCAGATGTTACTATGAACGATGCACAATTGCAGTCTCTAGTGTGTTACACGCGTAAATAAGGAGGATGACTGGAATGATTTGGGCATTTAATTGAAGGGTGTGGTCCAAAGACTGAATAGTATTAGTAAATTTTCCATACCTCGAAAATAATTATTTCCTTTAATCGGAAAATGACTTGACCAGTTGGGTCCAGTTAACAATCCATCTATCTAAGTCAAAATTTAAGTTAAGTAATGGCGGTTAGCCGATTTCAAGGGAAAGATGACGAAGAAAAACAATTCATTATTCCCTACATTGTAATTAAACTCATATCTAAGTTGATTTTAAGCAGTGGTCATTTGTGGAGTAATCATATGCAATAAGTCCTGCGCCGTACGTATCGTAAATACGCTCCATATCAATGTTTTAACGAGCCTTTTCCTAAGATCGCTTCTCAAAGTCAACATCATCAAAGCCCTCATCCTTGTGAAAGCTTCTTTACCTAACGTAATTCTTCTCCTAATGTTCCTACTACGTTGAAAATTATGATCCAGAATACTTCCGAGATACATGATTTGTATAAGAAGTATCGGGAAAAGTTTTGAAAAATGGGTTTATTTCAGATATTGCTACAATGTTTCAAAAGTTTTCAAAGCTCATTCCAAGAAACTGCGGGAGATGCCGCGATAGTAACTTTCAACATAGTCATGTAGTAAATGTGCATTACAATGAAACAATTTAAGAGTGTAAAAATGATTCATCTTGACCAGGAACCCGGTGAAGAGGAATGATTTTTACTTTCTGAAATGGTTGACTTGTAGTTCATAGTACAACCCTCCGTTGGCACAGTTTTTCCAGAGGGAGCCCTGATAGGCGGATGCGGGAAGGTCCTTAAGGGTACGCGTGTAGACTTCTTTGAAAGCATGCTTCTTTGACGGCTTAGGTTCCCATTGGGTGTCCTTTGAGGGAGGATTTTACTTTTGGGAAGATGAAATAGTCTGTTGTTGCCAAGTTGGGACTGTAAGGGGATTGGAGAATCGTCGTAATGCCGTTGGCGAAGGTCTTTGCAAGCAGAAACTCCACTCTGTTCTTGGTCATCCGTCATGACAAAAAAATGGTGTGCACTGTCATCTTATCAATGCCAATATGAGCTCAATCCATATTGGCATTAATAAGATGACGATGGTCTGAATTAAGCGCTTCACGCACACGTTGTCAAGTTAGGGGAGGTGACCGATAGCTAAGGTCATTTGCGCTGGTAGGGATGGACAGTAAAAAATGAAGGGTGGAGAAAAACCCGGTGTCGTCATTGGTCTACTCTTAATGAAAGACACCAAGGGGTCCGCAGCTTAACGTCCCATCCGACAGACGGCGTACTCACTCAAAGTGGCCTCCACAAAGCAATTCAAGTAGGTATCGAGATACAATTGAAAATATTCGACGCCGCCGGGATTCGAACCAGAGCCCTCTGGGTAGGAAACCAGCACGATAGCCACCGAACCAGGATCATACGCTGATCTCTGTTCATTATTTTTTCTTGGGGTAAATAATTTACTGGTGGTTTCCGTATGAGTTCCTAAATAATGTTTTTAGCATTACACTACCACTCAAATGGCGGCCCTCCCCGGTAACACCTTTCCACCTCACTGCGGAATGGACTACTTTTCGTCGGCCTCCCAGCTTTCGTCTATCTAGCACGGATGACTCCTACAGCAGTACTGGTAGGAGCAATTATCGTTGTTGTCCATGGGGGAGTTGGAGATATGTGATCATCAATATTTCATCCATTCTGAGCAAGGGTAATTCAACAACTATCATTACGAGATAAATACAACAGAATATTGAACCCTCAATTTAAGAGATTCTATGTTTTGTAAGGGCATCATGCTGTCATTTGGCTGAACCTAACCTGCATTGTGTTTAAAAGTTTGAGTTAATAAGATTTAGAAAAGTGGAAACGATTTCTTCTCTTCGCAGAAAATTGAAACGTAGGTGTATCTAAGATTCATCGATCAATCTTTCATTGTCCAACTTCAAAGAGAAAGTCGAAACAAAGTTTTCCTACGGCAATTTCTTTGACTTTTTCTTGAATCATGTTGTAGAAGTTATTTACTTAAGTTCATGAGTAATGGAATATTTTTACGGGCCTTAAATTAACTATTAATTACAGGACTAGAACGATAGTCCCACTTTGATTTCAATGTCAGGGTTAGTGTCCCAGATCCAGTGTATTAGTTTAATAATCCGTATCTCATCTCCGTTTCACAATGGGAATACCCCGCCCCTATCACTGCTTTGAAAATTTATTTCACGGCTTGGTTGCGACCGGTGAAGTTTGGGTTACTTGGCGGAATTTTTCTAGGACCTTATATTTCTATGTATTTATGTGAGATTCATCAATTACATTCTTCTATCTCTTTTTCTTTCTCTTCATTTTCAGCTATTTTAATTTTATCACACCATCTATCTAGTTATATTTCATTTGTTTTTTGTAAAAAATACCAGTTTTAAAATAGAGCCGATACGAATGCATACACTTTTTCTACGTTCCGGCAATAGAAATAGATTAACCTGATACTTTTTAAACAGACGGTATTGTTAAAAATTAAATTGGTAAATTCATATTAGAGTAATTACTCTAAATTCCATTGATGTGGTCAACAGGATATCCATTGTTTTTTCAGCTCAAACATAAATTGTTGGGGCAGCAAAGAATCCTTCTTTACCAAGGCTGCGGACGAAGATTATAATTGATGCCCATATTTTTTCCACTGTACTTATACAAGTCGAATTAAGATATATACTAATAAAGTACAGAAAAAATATAACACATCGTATGTCGTACGTTATCACGGAAGTTGGTCAGCCGATAAAGGTAGGCAAAGGAAGATCCGTGTTAGTTTTTACGTATTAGTTACAAAATGACCATTTCTTATTCTTCAATGTTTGAATTAAAATGTGTTTGTGTGAGTGGATGCCAGTGGCGAGCGTTCCAAAAGAAAGACCTTCAGGGGATGCGGATGGACATCAGATGAGCTCAGGCAGCGTCAGTATAGGATTCGGCTCGCTCACAGAAAACGCCTTTACTAAGAAACTACCAAAGTGCATAAAAAGACCTATAATATGACATAAATCTAATTACATATCTACGAATTCAGTCATCCGGTGATGCTGGGCTAGTATGTCAATCAGCGTCAAAATATCTCTTACAGTTTCACTAAATGGAATATTTTATTTCATTAAAAGTACTTTCATATTTCAAGTACTTTTTCTGGATGAACATTTATACAATAACACGTTCTTCTGTTTTAAAGTGTCACAAAATATCCTGCGTGTGTAGTTACTCCAATAGGTTTTACCTTCTTGTTGAAATGGTGTTTTTGAGTAATCTCCCTTCTTCCCCACTCCAAGAACTTCTTTTTTATACAATCTATCCATTCATTTGATCATCATCATTCTCCTTTAAAGCATCATCGCATTTCCCATGCTTACAATATTTTCGTTTTTTTACTTCTATTAATGTAATAGAAAATCATACCATTACGTGTTAACTTTTAGATTTCCTCATGTTCAAGCATGTGTTGCCATCTTAGGTAAAGTTAGTGTTGAAGATTGTAGTTTTATATACGCGTTCAAAGTTTAATAGGCATTTTCACCGAAAATTGCCAAGGACGCTGTTCACCTTGAGTGACGCAGATTGCGTGGACATACCTTATCTGGCTCGTTGATCCAACCGCCACCCTTATCAGAATAGCTACTTCTAATTCTTTGCGCTGAGTGTTCACTCCTTTGTCGCTAAATTAAACTCACTGCCCTGTAATTAGGTTTCTCACCCAAAGAGCGTTGGAGCTTATCCTTATCTCTTTTTACCACTCCCGTTTCCTGGTTTGCTAAACTTCTTTTTTTTAATTTCGCTCTTATTCAAAGTGGTTGACTTGAATTCCGGTGGATCGGGGAAAGAAACCTTGGCATCCTGTTTCCGGATCTAACTGCATTCACCCAACTTCGCAATTTCCCTCAAAATCACAGCTTGTTCTCAATTATCTCCCCACTCCCGTTTTCAACATTTAGCGGCCAATCGTAGTTCACTGCTCGTTGAATAAATCTGCATCTTTGGAATAAAATATTTCCCCCTCGCTCAAAGGGTATAATTCAGGTAAGGTATAGAAAAATGTTAGTATCCTTGAGAAGAATAACTTTGTTTACTCAAAACGCGTAACTTGCCTCGTAGAGAGGTTGGCGGGGTCTCTTTTGATGTTATCTTGCTCTGAGGAAAGTAGAGGAAAGTAACCACAGAAAAAGGTAATCCAAAGCACTGAGAATGACACCATAATCTTGTTATACCTGATACATTTGATACGAACAATAGCATTATCAGCTATACGAACTCGTAGAGCTTTTTTTTTCCTTTAGGTATCTTGAACACTTCCGCGTTTTGGAAGCTGTTTAATGTTTTATTCATGAAGTCTATTGGATTCAAATATTCATTATTGTTCCTATGTGTAATTTTAAATAGGAGGTCTGTCGTTAGTATTGTATATATCAGGCGTACAATGGAGAATATTCGAGTTCTCATGTATGACTTATCGCCGTGTTTGCCGTCGACAAAATGTTTATGGTTCGTGAAAAATGAAACTTCATCTTTGACCCCTCCTCTTTATGCCGTTAGATGAAATTCATAATTGAGTGCTTTCCGAGTCTGAGTTAAGACTTTGAGCAAAAAAAATATTTTTCTCACGTCGTCACTTTGATTATTATTTATTTATTGCTCAAAGATCCTATAGTTTTAATGCACATCTAAGCTCAAATTCACTCCTTTGTTATATTATTCCGCATGAATACTGGTTGTGCATTTAAGCAGTATTTCGCTTTTGTAAAATCAAATAATGGCCCATGAGAACATCTTTACTTCTAAGCTACATTATTAATTGCAAAATATTATCGTTTCAACGTTCTCTCAACTTAATCCCTCACCTTCAGCGTACTAACGTATCAAATCGTGGTCGCAGAGTTTAATACGTCTGTTATTGATTTCACTCGCCACGAGATTGATTGCTGTTGCTGGAATCCCGGAAGGAAATACCTCGGACGTCAATCTCTCGGATTGTTAAACCTGTGGTAATCCACTCAACGGGAAACGTGCCTCAGAAATTGATGCCTTTTGTGAAGATCGTTTTTGGTTACGTTGGAAATGGAAACGCAAAAGTAAGCGTTTACGCCGAAATTACTGCCATGGTGACCACCAGACCAACTCCGTGCTTGACGCCTGCCATTGAATACGATAGGTGCCCTTTCACTCAAATATTCGCCATTTCATTAGGAAATATAAAATTTTCCGAGTTTTTTCTGCTATACAGACCTAATTTTTTTAAAAGGTGTTTTAAATGTGAGTTCAATTATGTGTAACGATCAAGCAAAATCTAGATTGCCAGAATCCTATATTTTCTTTCACACTAGCTACATTTACCGAAAAATAGTTTCCAGGATTAAGTAGACAAATTTTTTTATCATCATTTATAAAAATTCCAATTTTCTATTAACTGCTTTATTTTATAGTATGCTTCAGGAACTTTTCTTTTATTATGGTGCAATATGAAAGATTTAATAATTTCAGTGGGCAAGTGTTTATTTTGAAAAAGTTCCATCATTATTGGAAGATGGTAGCTATTTTCAAAATTGTATACGATGTGAATAGGCAAAAAATCAAATTCTTTTTCGGAAATTAGCCAAGAATGGACCATATTGTATTTAAAATTGCTCAGTTTCTGGCGTAATATGGTGGAATTGGAACATTTTGACCGACTAATAGCACTTCTACAATGAATAAAAATTTACCATCCACCAATGTTCGATGTACTGCATTATCTTCATGGTGATGATCATGATTTAGTACATAGAAACCCATTCGATCATTAATTTTGCTACTTCAATAGGGCTAGGAAAAGCGCTCTTATTCAGTTAAGTTAAAATTCCATTACGTGACGCGTGAAATTACGCAATTCCGTCAAAACTAATGTCAGTGTTACAGACAATGTTTAATTTCAACTTGCTCATTAAGTCCGGCATAGCCTCTCTAAGTTTACATGTCACTAGAAAGTCTATGAACATTGAGTAGCTTCAAAGAGTCCGTACATCAAGACAACTTGTTCCACGGCAGCAGCTCTGACGATTCTGAGGCAAAAAAGATGTGGATTCTGAAAGAACGAAATATGTGGCACAGCAAGCGAGATGCCATGTGATTTTTATTTTTTACGTGCTAATATTGAAATGCGTCTCAAACTAAATTACGCTCCATTTAAATTGTTTGAAGTTCGAGTGAGAAGCCTTTTCCAAAATATCGGGGAAAGGAAACGGCAAGTTATTAACCAAAAACGTTTGCGTCTCCTGAGGCATCGTAATCATTTGTCTCCCGTCAACAGATACTGTTGTGATTCAACCAATTGGTAACAATACCTTCCCCGCAAGAGTCGTGAACCTATCAAAAAATGATCTCCATGAGAAGTTTTTATATCGAAGACCGTTGCGTTTGTATTACTCGCTTTCATACAGATAGCGAGCAAATACAACAGTTATATAATTATCTGAAATCCTTTGCAAATAATTATATAAGATAGCTGGCAGGTGAATGATTTCGACTAATGAGAAGATAATGCGTTTTGTGGTGCCTATCGATGCTCCTCCAAGCTAAACAAGAAATATATTTTCGGCAACCTTAAAATAGCCAGTATAACATTGTTGGCAGCCTCAGGTGCAGACACGACTGCCGGCACTTCGATTATACGTGTGATGAGAACCAGTATACTTTGAATTTACTGAAAATGGCATAGTAATATAAAATAATAGTCTTCTATTGGATTATGGAAAAGCCTTCCCCATGGACCGGAATCCTCTTTCAAGTCGGATACACAAACCATTGTTTGACATGAATCTTCATCGCAATTTCATTTTCGTCTTCGACAGTGTGATACTGATCAACTTGTCTCTCTATCTATTCACTAGAACAGGCCAAAGGGAAAAGTATTCTTGGTATTAGCTATCAGAGTAGGCGACCGGCAGCTAAGGTCGTTTGCGCCATAAGAAACAGATAGATAACTCGGCAGGGTTGGGATGTTGAAGGAATGGAGAGACACCCGGAAATATCATTGGCCTACTATTACTGATAAGCACCAAGGGTTTCACAATTTAACGGCCTATTCAATGGACAGCGTACACCACTGGTACACCACTACCTAGTTCTCCCCAAATGGCACCCCAAGTAAGGGACAGGGAGAGCACTGAAAAATCCTGCCACCACCGGGATTCAAACCCGGGCGCTCGGGGTGGGAAGTCTCTGCTTCAGCCACTAGACATATGTCGTTCACGAGGCTAATATCATTAACTTTCTCCAAGAATTAGTGATAATGTCTATCATTGTGATAATATGTTCTTTGGAATTCGTTTGAAACTGAGGCGAGTACGGCTTAAATTTTCTTTTCGTATTTCGAGCATATTTCATCATAACTATTTTCATTACGCCAACTCTCAGTACTACAGTATATATGCTGTCAAATTTGTTGATTTAATCGAATCTCCAATGAAATTATGTACCATTTAATCATGACAAACATTTTATTCGCTAAATAAGCCTCCGCAAACAAAAGAATTTTTTAAAATTTTATAATATTTTACATAAATTATAGGTTTGTTTCAAAATTCAGCCAAAACATTCCTCTGAATGAAATGTATTGGCAATAGCGTGAGTCTAAATAAATAAAATAACTAAAATAAACGAAATAATATAATCTGAAGTCTCCTCCGTAAATGTTGGGAAAGGGATTCTCCTTCCTCCCAGAAAATAAGACATTATCAATTTTACTCTATACACGGCTTTTAATGAATACTTTTTTTTATTATTTTATATCGAATTGCAATGAAGAGACCTAATTGTTAAGTGAAGGTGTTTATACGTAGCCTCTAGACAGAAATCAAATTAATCAGCTAAAATTTATCCAAAAAAAGGAGACTAATTCATAGTTTGCAACCCTGTTAAAAGTCATAATAAGGACTTTTTTTCTTTTTCTATAAGATCATATCAGACAACGATCAACAGACAACAAAGACAACATCAAATTGATTTGCTTTGTGTTATTAATACTCTTATAAATATCATTCAAATTGATAATGATGAGTAGCAATGAGATTTGCTTTTACCAATAGTTTAAGGTTATTCATAGATAAACATCCATGCCTGGAATATTCTTTAGGGTTACGCGCCGATGTAATGCTCCCTGGCTGCTGATTGGACGCCCGAATCTCGCCTCCCTTGGGCTATGCTTGTTACGTAACTCTCGTGATATGTCCTCTGAGAATACTGATAGAATGTTTAATGAGGATTATCGTGGTCATAGAGGTCGAAAAAGGCGTTTGTAACGAAACAAATAGAACCAAATGGACCTTGGATATGAACTCGGCAAAAATGGTTGGGAATATGAAACGCTGGGTTAGAGTTTCACTTTGTGAATTTTTCTTCATTGTATGAGAAAAGAAATCGTAATTTCTAAATAAAAAGGGTTTATTATCACGGCATTGGTCTCGATAGTTTATGTCATTAAGACGTGAACATGACCTTGTGGTGAAACCAAGGCCGTGGAATTCAAGTATTAAGAAATTGAATTGGATATGTACGAAATACACCTTTTTTAATCTCCATCAAGGAAATGCCGTTCAAATTTTTACCTTGAGGGTGTAGAAATTAAGTTAATTACTGTCGTGATCAATGTCTCTTTCTTCTTTATAAAATGGATGTAAATGTTTCTTGTTCCAATGGAAAATTTTATAACTACGAATTTGGAATTTTTTGTTTATTAAGGAGTAGAAAGCCTCTTAATTCTCAGGTATAAGCTTTGATATTTGTGAAGAAAATGCCAAAATTAATAATAATTCTTATACTCCTTCCGCCTTTGCCTTCTATTTCACAATATAATTTGTGTAATTCTGCAAAAAAATTCTCTATTATTAACGACAGCGTATCTCTCATGTCCAGTGAAATAGATTTTTGAAAGAAATTTGGTAATGTTAAATATTTTACTGATTGAAAACTAGGTGGTGATATTATTTTAATACATTTAATTATTATGAAATGGAATCAAGTAAATGCTACAAACATTTTGGTGCCTGCTACGCTCAAAGTATTTTTAATTTCACACTTCTAAATTTTCAATCACTTGGCGTTTGTATTTCTTGCTACGTTAACTTGGATACACTGATTTTAGTATTTGGATAATATTTAATATTTCGCAAAAATATGGGATAAATAATATTTTTCAGCTCGTTATATCACAGAGAAAAGAATTCATCGTTGAAATAGCATTGTTTAAAAGATTAAATATACTGCAGTAACTGGCTGGCCGCCAGCTCGGTGAAAAGGGCCGTTGCTAGGTAGTATAACCGTTCATGGTTAACCGCTTCGTACCATCAGAAATTAACTTCGGGAACAAACGGAAGAGACCACTAATCACTGCTCAAACCAGAGGACGGGTTGATGTCTTGCAGCCACCTGCATACGCCATAAAAGTAATATTTGAATTACAATAGAAAACTAACCTCCATGAGGATTTTAACGCATTCCTTATGACGCACACGTATTTGCCAAGAAATTAAATTATTTTCGATTTCTTTAGCGTAAATGCATATAGCTGTGATAGAATGCGATGAAAACTAGGGTGTACAACCATTTACGTATGCCTAAATAAAAACACAAGTACTACAATATCAGCAAATAAAGGAATTAAACTACAGTTATTCTTTTATAATAATTTATTAGTATTCCTTCATTTTTTTAAGAATAAATTATATGCAAATTTAGAAAATGATGTTGAAGGACGGACTACCAGAAATTAGGTACTCTATTTGAAATATAATTTTTAGAAATTAGTCTATAAACTATTTAATTTTAATAGAAATGGAAATAATATTAACTTTTACAAATCGTATATTTTGTTTAATCTTAAAATTTAAAACCATGCCAATGTTATATTTTTTCAACAATATCACATGTAGAGCTCATCTTTCCGGCTACGCCTGAGTATCGCAGTTCTCTGATAGCCCCGCCGTTTAGTTTTTGACCTCGAAGAATGGGGCCAGCGCACGGTGCGTGGAAATCGATAAAAGATAACGAACACTCCATTTTTTTCATTATTTAAATTGAAGATTTAGCATGACCACTCTCCATTGATTGACGCATGTGTAACTACTACGTGTAATGCATTTTAATTCTTTATCGTAAGGAAATACAGAATAGGGGTCAAAATCGACGGGCTGAAAAAAGTCCTCGACTTCATTTTCTTTGAAAATCTCTTTTTGCAAAATTTATTTTTTAGCGATAGGAATGAAGAACACCGTATCTTTTTTGTGCTTTCTCTAAAGGGTGTTTGTGCCTACGCATAAAGTTCTGAAAGGATCAATTAGGATGCGAAATATATGGGTTGTATACTTGAATGAATTTAATCGATAGTAATAAATTTAATTACTTCATGTAAAACTTTTTTTAAAAGACTTTCAAGAGATTCATTATTACGCTCAGTAGAAAATTTCTTGCTCATAATCCGTCGTAGGCATAATGTACAATTGAATCAAAAAAATTGTACACAAGGTGGTTTTTATACCAAATACATTTTCATCAATATTATTTTAATTGGAAGATTTTTTTAGGGAGTAAGGCGGTCGCCTATTGTTTTGCAATACTATGTAATACAAATGTACAGAGGTTTTGACGGTCTCAGCTCTCAGCCCATGCAATTTTTTTATTGCATAGGTACCATGACGAGTAAAGTGCGTTACCATGAGCACCAATCACCGGGGAGAGAATATGCGAAGTTTCGAATTCTTGACTCGGAATCGAAGAAAAACGCTTTAGAGTTTCCGGCCAGCCTTCTTAGTTTTCAGCGTACTTTTTGGCACGTTGCTTGGAGGGGATTCTCAGGGAAATAAAGTTTATCCTTTCCTCGGTTCCCGACTTAAGCTTAGGCCGCCAAGGGGATTTACAGGCATAAAATGTGCCGGTGATAAACGTGAGGGAGCGGTGTAATATTTATTCCCTAGAGGTAGAAAAAATAGTGAGAGAGAGGACGAAGATAGGGAGAGGATCTTAAGTGGTGCTTTTTCGATGCATCGATTATTAAATTCCCTGGTAAACGTTGTAAAATATCTAAAGTGACTTTATGATGGGTGATATGATTAGGTTGAAAACATTATGATATAAACAATTACTAGATGAGTTTTGTACACAAAGTGGGAACCATTAGCATGTTATTCCCCAGGCTAGTTTACTCTGGTCCGTCCAACGAATCTTCAATTTTTAAATGATCAGGCGCAAATATTTGACAATGAAAGAAATGGAAAATCACGACAGTTAGATAATGAAAATAAGCGAGCGTTATTGGTACAATAATTCTTAGTTCTAATTTTTGTTACAAATGCCATAAAAGAAGTTTAATTATATCACCGTTTATCTTTCATTTTTGCTAAGGTGCCGGGTGCAACTTTCCTTTATATTGGATATACATTGATCTTTCGCAGCCTAAAGGAATATTAGAGTATCTTTTAATGTAATATTAATGAGGAATATTAATGTTTTGTTAATGACAACACATTACTGAGTATCTTATATTACAATATCTTGAGATTCCAATTGATATCCAGAGAAAATGTGGAGACAGGGGTCTGATAATGTTAAATTTCAATAGTAAAACTTATTTTTTAAATTTTTAATGTCCTCATACACTTAGAAAGACACAATTTTGCGCTAAAACATATTTGTTTGAATAGAAAATCGGACATTTTTATCTAAATGGAACCAGATATTTGGTTTAATTATAATTTCAGAAGAAAATTTTCCACATAATTTCAGTGACGTGGGATTCTATTCGCTCCCGCACAGGCAAGCCTAAGGCTTGTATTACATATATCTAGTGCGGTTTTCACCGGGAAAATTGACTATATCCAGCGAACGCTATGACGCTCGGACCCATTTGTAACCCTAGCATATTGATAAATTGCGTTTCATATTTCAAAATGCCATACGGCTAAAAATTACCCCTCAGGCTGTTAACTGGGAAGAAATAACGCCCGGCTACGTACCTGCTTAGTTTAACGTTTCTATTGAAATCAAAAGCATACTTGCATATGGAGACACTAGGTAAAGGAAATAACCCGCGCTTTACCGCAAATATTTACTAGCACCACTTTAGGTATTGGATCTAGGTTTCTTTCCAATGTTTTATTCGGTAATTTCAAGTTTATTCGTCCTAATTTTCAAAGTGAGTCGTGGCTAATAAGTAACTATTCATTGCATAGCGTCAAAGTACATTTTTGTTTCGCCATTTGGAATGAAATTCCACTGAACTTCTTTATATAATTATCGGGGAATTCAATAAATCGATGTTCAATAACACAAAATGTTTCCTTGCTTGGCGTCATTTGATAGGAGAAGCTACAATGGCGCGTTGCTGCAAAGAGGGGTGAGTCTCGGAGCATTGTACGCTGGAGTTTCGGGCAGAACGAGGGAGAATGGATGGCTTGAGGGTGGTTTCCGATGTTTGGGCCCATTGTTATTATGAAACTCTCTCCCACTAATTAATTCCTTCGCTGAACATGTACCCTGCTGTCTCAAGACGCGGAGGTAGAGTACCTACCGGTCTTCTTACTTCTCTGCTATATGTTTTATAACTACCTATCTCTCCTCCAACCCCTTTGCACTTGCACTAGCATCGAAACTCTCCGTTCTCAGGCTCGCGGGACCTAGATAGTAATTACAACCGACTGAAGCAACGGGGGATTGGGTTGACGGCACAGCAAGGGAAAGGGGGTGAGTGGATGTGAACAACGTATTTCGGAGGAGTTTCCGCTCCTGAAGGCGTGTATGCAAATAGGTGATAGGAAGAAGATTTGGAAGGAGAGGCAGGTCGCCCTGATAAGAGATGTTTCAGCCTCCAGATCGCCGAGGAGCATTATGGGGTTCAACTGCGGGTTGGGAACGAAAGTAAAGGGGAGATGAGAGAGCAAACAGAAGCGTTTCACCAAGTGGAGAAAAAAGTCATATTAAAGGGATTTCCGGTTTCTCACCCAAAGAAAAAATCTATTTTGTTATAAACTTGTATCGGAGCATGGATTTCATGTAGTTCTATTGCGGTGAATTCAAAAAAGAGCAGAGCAAATTGTAAAGTTTTTTGAGGATATTTATACTGGCGATTTGTTGACTTAATGGGAAAATCGGAGATAAATAAATTCTTGAAAGGTGTTCTAGGAACCCCAGAAAGAGCAAGCACCCAAAGATCTGCTGTTACGGAATAAGAAGAAGAGGAACTATCTTTCTCCATTGCACTAACTGTTAAACAGATACTTTCATGATAGTCACGCCGAAGTGCTATGAAAAGTGAAGGTGGAAGGCGGGTGTTTTCTATTTTCTCTACAGCTCTTTTCTGCTTGTTCAGCATAAAATTTTCTGCAACGAAGGTCAAAACGGGGGGGGGGGGAGTGTTAGTAAAAAATACACTTGTACTGTTCATATGACATGCATACGGTCCGAAGAAAAATCTTGAGAATAGCGATTGGAGAAAATGTCACGATATTCTCTGCGTCTTCATGGCTCGCCCTTCGTTTGAGGTGAAAACACGAAACTCGATTCGAAAACTTGTAAATACGGCAGAGAATGCCTTAGCAAAGTGGAGAGCGTGAGGTCTTAAGGCACTGGGCTCTGCGCAAAACGTGACGTCACCGAAGTGGTGAGTCCTTGGGAAGGCCTTAGGAGAAGATTCAGGGGACGAAAATGAGTGGTGGAAGCGACCGAGTTTAGAAAATGAAACTCGCATTCCTATAATCGTACCCACTTTCTGTCGTAAGCTGTCGATATTTCACAGCTTCGTTTGTGCATGTATACTTCGGCATGCTAAAAAGATTTTTTAAAAAGATTAAAAGGAAGTTAGGCATATTTAATTCATTGTCATTTCTTAGACATACATTTCTAGTTTCTGCTTCCACTTTGTCAAATATTAGAAAAAATGGTGGTGAAAGATATTGAGAGCTCAAAGCATTTTGCAGGAATGACACATATAATTCTGATCAATTTATGCATAATCGACCAATTCCTTAAAGCTGGAATGGGTGTTTTGTTAGTTAATACTGGAATCAAGTAAGAATTGATGCGTTTGCTGGAGTTTGTGGAAGAATACTAAAATTAGAGTTTTGCGGTTAAATGAATTGTCATGAACTTTGCGGATTGGTGAGGCCTATAATTTACTTGTTTCATTTCTTCTTGTACTTGAGTATAAACTCTCCCGAGTGCTCCTTTCTTTGGCCAAGTTCATGTTAAATTTGCCATTTTGTAAATATTGTATAATAATAACAAAATTCCATGTTTTTGTAAGAAAAAACTTCAAAAATTTGAATTATTGTGAAAAGGAGAATGTGTTTATCATCGCAAAATGTTACTTAGGTATATTTTTTCGGAGTAATATTACAAAAGTTGGATCATTCGCTTTGAATTTCGACATTATGGATATCTAGGTATAATGCGTCAATAGCTGTTAAGTTACTTCCGTGAATAATTCCATCTTTACATAATTGTGAACGTCACTCTTCATTTGCCAAAGAGTCTTTGCTAAACACGAGTTCATTAAAGGATGTCATTTCAAAACTGATATTACAATTCATAGGCTAATGACAATACGACTTCTAAAAATTCTTCACCAATGACTCTGTTAGCAGGCTTGCTCACATATTTAGTCAATGCCTCACATACAATAAAGGCTTGTTCCGGAAGATGCTATGACCACAACTTTTATGCATAAATATTCACATATATATAAATATGAACTTCACATGCACAAACACACATGTACTTACGCACGTACACGCCTCTCTACATCATGCAATAATGTATGTTCGAGTAAAGTTTTAAATTTTGCCTTTTGAATTTAGAATGTCACGGTGTCCACGTCTGGCTTAGTTTTGATTGATTAATAAGTAACATAGCAGTTATAAACTTATATTACCTATACGAAACCCATGAGTAAAAACTCATCGCTTATGGATTCCATAAAATATCTATGCAACATTTTTTCTGATGAAAAATGGCTGTCATGCGCATGAGGAATCCGGGTATCTCCAGTTTGTAATAATACAGATTAATTTTCATAAATAACACTTATTTTTGGGAATATATATATATATATATATATATATATATATATATATATATATATATATATATATATTAAATATCAATCACAGTACCTTTCTGATTCACAAGTTTGGAAATAAGTTTCTACTTCTGTGAAAACCTTTTCTTTTAAATGACAAAACTATGCTATGCGTTTTTATTGCATAACTTCCTACCCTATCCGACGGAAAAACGGCTCCAAATGGAATATTAATCATCACATTGGTAAAGTTTAGGATAAAGCAATATAAAGAAGTAACTAGGGATTACCTTATTCATGCAATTTCGTATTTGGACTATTTAAATGAGAACCTTAGCAAGTATAACAAACAAAAATTCATTGTGTGGAAAATACGCGGATTGGAGGATAGATGGAGCGTTTGAAGGAGCAATGAAACAAAAGAGATGAAATAGGTATTCTTAGGTGGTGAAACTATGCTCTCTAAACTCATTCTGTGTTTATCTTACTCTTGGGGATTGTTCAGCTTATCTTTCAGTGGAATTCTCTTCCCGAGTGATTTTTGCTAACATAACTTTCTGAAACCCTTGGGCTGGGATATACTAGACAGTTCTCCGGAAATGATCTCCAAAAAGTGAATATAATTATTTGCCACTCAGAAGGAGCTTTGAAATAATGATCTCGAAGTTCCACAGTCGTGCACTTCGCAGAACACCAGCCTCTGAGATAACTATAACATACGTAGGGTATTAATTATTATCCAATTCATCATCCAATACGTACGTATTTTATTCTTATTCTAATAATGTTGCCAATTAAATAAGAGAATTGATTCACTCTTCCATGCAAAGGCAATTACCATTCGTCGGCTCTGATTTGGGAATTGGTTGATATCTTCATTGATAAATATTCTGGGATGAAGTTAGTTTAATTAAGAATTCTTCAGGTTTCTTTTTATATTAAATATGCATAACGCTTTGGATAGTTAATACTAGCTAGTATTTCTTGAAATGTAATTAATGTACTGGTCAGTTAATTTTTCACAAATATTTCATTTTCTGATAACGGAGAAAGAAGAGCAGCAACTCTTAAGAGCGAACTTGGCTACGGTTATCGTAAAAGTATGTATCCTAAACTTTAAATTTAGTTGCGTTAAATTAGTGTCATGGTATTATGGTGGAACTATATAGCCTGGCAGTTCCGCTGTAGTCATAGAAAACCGCCGAAAGATCGCCACCATTTGCGAAAAAAATAACGAAATTGAATGGTTTGAGACGTCACTTGTGTGTAATCGATTCATATCGGATTAGAAAATACTTTTTTTCTTCCACATATATTTTATTATGCACCACATACGTTTTTACTTACAAACCTGATGATGACTTTGTAAGTCGAAACCTAGGTCGTGCATGATAAAATTTATGGGGAAGAACTAAGTATTTTCTTTCCGAGATAACGAAGTTATTTTGATTCTTCAATTCTCATTTATGAAATATATGGTGATAAAATTTTGCGGTAAAACTGTTTTTTATGAAAAAATACATTGGATCTTATGGAATGGCTGACTAACAATATTGCCTATTAAATAAACTAAAGTTCACATGCAAAATATAAGCTATAAAATATGAAAATGACAGGCGAGTGATCAGTTTTCTGGCTACACCTTAGAAGTACGGAAGCGTAATTTTACCATCCACTTTTTGATAAGCAGATTAGATAATGAGGGAATGAAATCACAGGATAAACTTGATCAATTTCTACCACATATATTTATAACTGAGGTGTGCAATCCAGAAGATCTTCACATCTACTAAATAATCCGCAAGCCGCCGCAAGGGCGTGTGGCGGGGGGTGTTAGGACACCACCCGTATTTTAGAAAAGAAAAAAGAAACCGCATTTAAAAACCACAAAATCATACATCCACAAAAAAAACATGGCATACATTCATCTTCAGCACAAGCAGTTTCAGTGATCATTTATTTTAACTCAAACAATGGATGTAATTTAAAGTTACAAGGTCATTATTCTATTTTTAATTTTTACGTATCTATAAAATTCATATATTTCAGCTGAAATCCACTGTAAAACTCGAGGGTATGTCGATTGAATTTTTAGAGTACCCTTCGTCTTTTGTTTTGAGTGCCCGCTCATTCGAAAAACTGTTCTGAAGCTGTTTCTATTTTGAAGATGACATGAATTAGCAAGTATTTGAGAGTTAATTGTTTTTGTTTATTTTTTATTTAACGTAAAGTGTCTCGGAACATGTATTATCTCTATGTATTTGTATAGCCTGATTATTTATAATTACTGGTAATGGTTAGAATACGGATAAAAAAACCATAAAGTGTTGTTAATTTTCATTGCTGAAGTTATTAAATCGTGATGAAAGTCTGTACCTACCGATGGGTTGCTAGTCTTAATTTAGAACTACATTCACAGTTTCATACCAAACATCCGCGAGTTGCATGCGAATTCCTTCCATATCCATGCTACTAATTTCTCTAAATGAAGCATTAAAATATGATATTAAAACTTCTCCAAGGGCCAGAGATAAAATAGCTTGCTGCAATAACATCTATTTAATTCATATGCAGAAAAATTGTTTATTTACCTACGGAGCATCGCATATAGACGAGTGACCAGTTGGCGAGGGCGTTTAATAGTGAACTGCAATGCCAATTTCACTGTAGTTTATTTGCACGCAAGAATTAAATTTGCGTCCAAATGCGTTTGTTTGACGTAAGGCAATTAAAATTATAAGTCTAGAGTCCACAGTGTAACATTCAGTCAGATATCTCCAATTTTGGTCGAGCATTCCCTCTAAAATTACTTCTCCTCGTTTTGAGCAATCCACTCTGTTTTCCCCTCGTTGTTTAGTGAATTGGTGCTGTGTTGATTTCTCTGCAAATTTACGTACCCTATGTAGTAGATCAATATTTCTTAGGAGGGCACAAATTATCTCAGGACCTCCGTACTGCCAATTAATGAATGTACCAGATTACGTTTCTGGATGACAGGTTTCAAAGCTCGATCTCCGAATCTTAACTGGGTCTTTCCGAGGCGTTTCCTAAGCCGAAGCTACGTTTTTCACCCTTTTATGCTGAATTACATATCTCAGAGACATGGGTCAAAAGTACCTGCATCTTGTCTCTTGGATTTATGAGCAAAGTTCTAATACCCCTGGGATTTGTTGTCACACAATTGAACAATTTTAATAATAAATTTTAAATATTATGCATAATTTTTTAATTTTATTTGTCAACCTTGTAAAAATATCAACATGAGTTTTAAGTGTATGATATGGTTTTTATGCTACGTAAGAAACGTTGCCCGTGATATATTATTCTAAAATTGAATACTTATTTGAGTAAATCTATAAACAATACTGAGAGAGGAAGGATATTTATGATAAATGAATAATTTGTAGGTAAAATATGTGAAGAATTTACCGTAGCTCAGCGTATCCAATATGAACAAATTTAGATTGTCGTAAAATTAGAGTTGCTGTTAAATCTTTCGGAACTTTTATAAATTTACCCAGTGGTTCCCAAACTTTTTAAGTTCACGACTCCTGTGGGAAATTGAGGATTTCCACACTCCTCTGTGCAAATATAAGTTGCGTGAAAAATCATTTATCTTACTTCTCAAAGATGAGCTGCCACTATATTTAAAGCTGTATTAATCAATTACTTGTGCATCTTATGAAATTCTATTTGAAATTCAATATCCTAAAAGAAACCGCTCTCCTCAAATAAAAGATCAACCATTGGCAGATTTATGTCTTGTAATTGATTAAGAACAAATATTTACATATAGTATACACATCTAACCTAACGCTGGTTGTTAACAACAACCAATGTATTAAATCATTATGTCACTCAATTACTTTGTTATCTTATTTTCTAAACTAGAATATCCTAAAGCCCATATCTTAATGTTTTTCAAAGAAGTGATGATGAAGATACGGTCTGCAGGAATCCTGAGTACACTCGAATCCAAATATTTGTTATTAAGATATTCCAGTTGAAGCATTACAGCACCCAAGATCATAATTGCATGTAAAATATTCAAAGCGTTTAATAATATGGCTCATTCTTGCTAAGTAGGTTCGCTTATTTTTATTAGTGCTTCTTTTTCTCTTCCTTTCATCTCTTCCAGTTATTTCGGATTGCTGAAAACGGAAATTAAGAAATTTGAGAAGAACAACAGCCTAGTTAACTGGGAAACCAGAAGTAATTTCCAGCAAAGTGGAAAGATACCTTAAAAATATCAGAAATAATGGCCGCAAAAACAGGAAATATGGAATAACGTTCGTTTAAAAGCGGCATAGAACAAAAGAAATATAAATAAACTTCGATCCATATCAATTCCATCAGAAGTCAAACATTTTATTCCTAATCCTGTAGTAAGAAGACCAAAGGACTGGGGTTCACCATACCCCACCATTCGCAAACCATACAGACATTTGGCTGAAAAAAAAATTTCTATCAAAAATCTCACAGTAATCTTTGTTACTGATTAGTATGCCAAATGTCAAATGAAAATGCGTATCTGAAGAAAAAGAACCGCGCAACAGGATGAGTTAATATGGTGGGAATATTTGCATGAATAGAGGACCAATTGGCGTACAATATCCTGCTAATCCGGAATGGTTTACTCAGCCACGAATCTGGACGCGGAGTGCCTCTTTGTGGTTGACACGAAGATCGTCTCCCGTCTCTCCCTCACATCTTGGTGGGAGTAAGATTTTCGAAGCCTTAAAGCATTTACATAACGGTCGTACCATCTCCTTTATGGCTATGGCCTTCCATGAGCAATTGGGGCCTCCAGCGTCGTTTCATTCCTGTTGTTTTAAGAGCTGCTAAAGGGGGCGGAAGGGAAAGAGATGGAGGAGATATTCCAGTGAGGCCCTTGAAGCGTGTGGTGGAGTGCGATCTCTGGTTACGATAGAGTCGGTCTCGGGCCTCGGGCTAGCTTAAATGCTTCCTTACCTCTTTTCGCAAACTCTTTCGATAGCCGCCTACCACACCCACTTCTTTTCTACTCGTCGGCTGTTAGTCATCAATAGGAATTTCTTTCCGTAGTACATACATATTAATGCAGCAATGCGTCCCAACGGAACTCGCCGACTTAGCCTCGGCATGATACTTTAATTCGCCTACTTGATGAAATGAAAACAAGCTTTCGGGATATTTCCACTTTTTCATCAAAACATATATTCGAGCGCACATCCGTGTCGACACCGCCAGTATCGCTATTCCTCCACTCCATTACCCAAGGTGCAGGCAAAATCAATGCGCGTCGTATTACTTAACTTTAATATGTTTTATAACTAGTTGCCTTTTTTATCTCTGTAATTTATATCATGCAACATTGAAACATATACTTTGGTATAAGATGTATAATTAGGTATAAAGCATATAATTAGCCGTCAAATATTTAAATTTATAAGGCTATGCGATTATCATGAAGTGAAATTTTATTATATTCAAATTACTGGATGATCGCTGATCTTTTTAAGAACTCATCTCACACCTAAAAATAAAACAAACTTTTTGCAGCTAAACGCTATTTAAAAAATGTAAAAACTACCATTAAGATGGTGTTAGCTGAGAGACTCAACGACTTATTTACTAACCATTCTCTTCTCCAGCACTCCTTTATTTCATTCTATATCGTCTGATACGATGGTGTCCCATTATAGACTGCCATTCTAGGATGAGAATATTATATATTAGAATTTTTAAATCTACCAGTTCATTATTTTTCTTCATTCCTTCTTTCGGTGTTACGAGAAAAATACTTACGGCTACGGCATGAAACTAACATAAAATTTTGAAATTTTTTCGTAATACCGAAGAATGTTTGGTCATAGCACTTTTATATTTTTAATTATTTTACCTTGAACTCAAATAATTTAATTGGAATTTGAACTCTAATAATTAATCTCATCTAGTGTAAATTTTCAGCATTCCATGTAAATCATCATGTACGAGTGTATGTATATCTTAACATTTTCCACTGATCTACATGATATCATGTGCTTATTCAGACCTTAAAATTTTATCAGAGGATGCCTCAAATACTTCTAAAATTCATCAGAATAAACCACACGGATAGCCTTCGATCAATTGAAGCAGATGATTTCATTGAGTTGAAGTTGGGAAGAGAAGGGGCATGAGGGGATAGAGAGAAGAAACGTGTAGTTGGCAGCGTGAGATAAAAATGCGATGCTACTTGGGGCATAGCTTGGCATGGCCTTCCCTCACTTGATGCTTAGAGATATTTTCTCTTCTCTGATCCTCGCAAAACGCCACCTTTCTCTTGGCTGTTTTCTTGCCGTCGAATTGTCAAGCAGGTACTCTGGACGTCTCAAAATCCGGGTGTTTTATTCCATGGAAGTCATAAGACCGGAAAACTTTATTTAGTTCAGTTGGACAACTGAGCTAATATTTAAAAAATTTTCATCTACAAAAGAATAGATTTTCCAAGTTTTATGCTTGGTTAGATTTTGTCGCTTTAGCTAAAAGTGTTTCACTTAGTTTGTCTCCATTAATATCTCCCTCACGTTTCATCGGGAACGGGAACATAATACAGTTGCCCACGTGCAATGACCCGAAATTGGTCTGAAAACCTTCAGGATCTATCCATGAAGAAATAGGTGAACAATTCTTTCAATCAGAGATATTTTACTTTTTTCCTACTTCTGTTTGCTGTCATGGATCTTTTAGTGAATAATTAATCGGTTTTAGCACGTATTTCCTGTATTTTCAGATGCATGAACTGTTTACAAACATCTAGATCTGGTCTTGCAAGCCACCGGGAAGACGTGTAACAGAGGATGTAAAGGTCACCAACCACTGAAAAATGTTTAATTAGCGGATATCAGTAAGTACAACTTTGTCGTAAATTATGTTTCCTACTACTTTGTTCTCAAATTGTGTGAGGGACAAAAATCAATTGATTTAATAATTAATTACATTGATTTGAAGTTTTCTAATATTTAATGTAGCGCATGTAGTATCCGTGTTTTTGTTGCATCACAACGGATTCCTCCTGTTAGTGTGACGCTTAATGCTCGTTGAATTAGATTCTGCACGTAAAGAGAAGATTTTATTTGTATTCCGTTGAATTTTATAATCAAGTCCTGCAAAGTGTTCCAAAATAACTTCACCTCGTATTCACCATAAATTCAAAAATAAGCGAAATAAACAGTTAAAGAGGGAAAACCCTTTCCTCTATGACTCTTTCATTCAAATATTTCCTCACTATTGGTTTAATCTACTGTAAATCCAATAATACTGCACTAAATATGTTTCTAACGTTCTTTTGCTGCTGTAGGTCTGAGTGTACGTGATTTTTAAGTATTTTACTGGATCTACTGGTCTTATTTCTACCACTCCGTTACCGTAGGTGTACGTGCATCAAGATTTCTTTTCCCGATATTGATGCGGGTGGGCGGCTTATTTTCTTGATTGCGTGTGTGAAATAAAACTACTGATATTTATTTTACGTTCCAATGTGTTGACATCTTATTATATAAATTCTACTATTTATTTTTCCTCAGAGAGGTTCCTATTTCTGCTTTCATTTAGGATTTCATCACACTTTGAATGAATTCATTTGAATTTCCGTAACCGTAGAAAGACTTTTTAGAGGATATTCATTTTATCTCTTCAGAAGTGAAAGAGATAAAGTCTACGTCATAGAAGCCTGCCGTGCCTTATCTTATGGAAACAAGCAAATATAAATTGCAAACAAGTCCCTATACCGATTTATTTGGAGGGATTTGGTGGATAGCGGCAGGGCTGTGGATGAGGGTGCAATGGACATTTCATTCCAATTGAAAATCTAAAACTTCGACAGACAAAATTTACGTCCCATCTAAATCCAAAATTGCAGGTATTTTTTATTATTTCACTCCACGCAAGGACGCTAATTACCTTTATGATTGGCTATGAATGCACTTAAAAGATAGTTAGTCATTAGTTGTGCAGGATGCGAAGGCATAATTTGCTGATTTGAATTTGTGAATCCCTTTGATTCGCAAGTTCTGCTGCTGCAATCTTTATTTGATGTATTTGAATTCCTCAATATAAAATCAAAATGTTATGTTGCCACTAGTATTAGTCTCCATATACTTAAAATTACATAAGATTACATGTAACTATTGGAGACCAGTCCGCTGAGTTGGTGCGCAAAACCATTTAAAGAACGTTTTACTAGCAGATAACGTTTTCAAGGAGAACAGGGGAGCAGAGTAAGTGCTGATAATAAATATAAGAGGGATAGGAGAGAGCAAAATATTTTTCAAAGAGCATCTGGCGAGTAACGAAGTCACCTTAAATATGGAATCAGAGTAAGAAGCAAAGGCTGTAAGTTCTCTCTAGTCTCCATGTAGACATTTTTTGTATCTGGACAAAAAATCTATTTTAATTGCTAGCGGTAATGTTGAGTATGCTGGATTAAATTTAATGATTCGTACATTTGACTACTGAATAGATAACAGAAAACACGATTTATCTTAAGTTGGTGACTTTGTAGAGATACGAAAAGGCATTTAATTTTCAACTAACAAGTGCACCAATAACGGAGCTATAATCACAAAGTATAACCTGGAAACGAGAAAGCTCAAGAGAACACGGAATGTTCCGAGATATAAAATGCAAATGAGGGTAGATGTTGTTACTCAGGGGTGAATACATTTTAGTGCTCAAGACTTTCTGATACATGCTATCCCCTACTTCTGGTGAGATCGAATCTATTATTTCGACTCTTCCACAAAATGTCAACGTGAAATAATAAAGAAAAAAATTGAATGTTGATATCTTTTCCAGAACATATCTTCCAATTTGGGTATCGCTAAGTTTCACCTGGCAAGCATAGGATAGCATTATTAAATTTATTTGCTTTAACATTGTTAACGTTTTGAGGCATTCTTACTTTTATGGTAATAAAAATCGCACCAGGTTATGAGTTTAAGCATTGGGATTTCAGTTATTTGCATTGAGGTAGTATAACGTGTTGGTAACGTTTAGCAGTCAGGTCTGAGAAGAAGTAGTGCGAAGTGCCAATGTCTATCAAAAATCCACCTTAACCCGGTAGACTACCGCAAATATAAAATTTGTATTCGTTCAAATAGCTTTTATCCATGAGATACGGGTATTTGAAGTTAATATTAGTTCCTTTCTGATGCATATAAACTATTAAAATATTGTCATCAAATAAAGCAACCGGTTGTACCTACATCAAATTCCTGATAGTTAAAACTTGAACACTGTTCATTAAAATGTGTCACATTTAAAATTTATTTCTTGGGAAAGACTAGAAGCCAATTCGCAAAGACTGGGTCTCCAGATGACAAAAAAATAGATCTCGTGAGTAAGTCACTATCTCAGAAGATATATGGTACCCTAAACTTTTTCCACCGAAGACATCACCGCATGGTTGTTATGGCTGTAGCTCTCGGTAACGGAGTTTTGATCTAGGAGGGCGTCTCCACCTCATTTGTTTTGCTTGCACTCCATTAATATTTACTTCCTCCCACCTTTATAAATCCTAATAACATAAGTACTATTGATAAATTTTCCCAGAAGAAAATATGTGATTCGTGTATGAATATATTGTTTTTGAATTTAGACTTTAATCATCTGCTACGGCAGATCCATGCCATAGAAGTGCATAAACTTATCTCATATTATACGCTGAGGAGGTTTTTGTGTAATTACATTCCCTATTTGAGAAACTTTCTTTAGCCTTAGCATTAGAGTAAATGAAAGCGTGTGTTAAGTAACCTTACTCAAAAGAAAGACTCACATTTGATGGAATTTTTATCATTTTGTTCATGAGATAAAGTTATTTTGTATCACAATGGGAAAGTTAAATATCTATTTTAAATCCAAAAACCTCCTCTTTAAGTATGATTTTTCATTTTTTAATTGAGAAAAATAAAATGATCATACACTGATATGAAGAGGTACTTTTATCTCGTGTTATAAGGTATTTTTTAATAGTCGAAAATTAAAGTTTGCAATTTTGTTCTGAAGATACATTTTTTCAACAAACTGATGATATTAAAACCTTTAGGTTCAGCAAATCTTTTTCATCCTTCGCGAAAATATTTCTATAAGTACGTGAAGCAATTATTTACAGAATTTACTACTTTTACTTCACTTGAAATTCAAAGCCTCCCCTAATCCGTGGAATCCTTCGCATGAACAAACCTTCGCTTTTCTGAGAGCTGGGAGATTGGGAGGTCATTGGTGGTTAAAATCTTGGCCCTGGTAGCCTACTGAATCTCTCATTGGCTCTGGGAAGTCACATCATAAAATCCATGCCATCGGTTGGGAGGACGGCCGATGTCCGCTTCTACCGTCGAGGTCGAGGGGGCAGTTTCCCCAATTACCTCCGGTCTGTCATGGGAGAGCTTTCCTGTTGAAATCTGAATTACCCCGTTCCCTAACCCTCCATGGCGGAGAGTTGAAATTAGCGGATAGTCCCGTCACGATAGAACACAGGAGGATTTAATTTTCAATCAATAAAAAATTCTGGGTATCTAACTGACTAGTTAAAAGCTAATTTCATACAGCTTGGTTTACCAAACGTTATACTCAGCCTTGTAAAAACAGGTCGTGTGTTTCCTCTCCTACTAACCGTGTAAAATAAACATGGAGATCTTTTATAATGCATATGCGTAAAATTATAAGATCATACATTTCAGGAATATATTTGCTTAAGTTGAAGTAAAGTTAAAGGCATTAATGTAAAATATAAATCATGGGCGCAACACCACTAATTATAAGGAAAAGTTTACTTGGTATATGCCAAAGTAGAAATAAGTTTAAATGCCACCAATATCATAGCTGCAAAACCCCCACACTCATGTAGTCATGATGCTAACTTTGGTACAAAATGAACGCATGAATATGGAGTGAAAACCGAACGTAAACGAATAATTTCTGCTTTAATACGTGGGAGATATCATAGCTCCGATGGATGATGGAGTAATGCGGATAAACCCGGACACCTCGATGTAATATTGCATTAAAGTATATTTTAATTGTTTTTTTTTTCCAAAAGATACCATAAATGCTCCATGTCACCTTACGAGCCCCCTTGTGTCACCCCTCTTGACTGGCTGAAATTCCCGGGAATTAGTTCGGGGAGGGCCATCCATCGCGGAAACGACGTAGGTACTTGCTCCACGTAATTAGAACGTTTCATTTGGGTAATTTCGATCTCATTCGACCGAGGATCCTCCGCGACGAACACAATTTCCTATTGAATTAGTGCGACGCGGTTTTGGATTCTGATTGCGAGAGCGTTCACGGGTCGAGGGATGTGTGTGTGTGTGTTTGTAAGGATGAGGAGCGGTGGAATGGGGTGGCGGCGGCGTTAGTTTTGGCTGTAGTAACATGGGCGTGAAGTGGAAATGGGTCGGTGCACGGAGTTAGTTCTCTTGAAGGGAAACGTAAGAGGATGCGGGGCGTGGGGGTTCTATGACGTCGGCGCATGCCTTCGGAAAGGAACATTCTCCCCTACGGACTCCTATCATCATCTCCCTCCTGTACTCAAATTTGATGCTATTATCCATATCCATTGTCATTGGTGCTGTAATAATATCAATCCGGGGTAAACAGGTAATCATGTCATCAGTGAATGTCGCAATAAAACCTGTATTTTAAAGTGTGCATTGTTATAACATATAATTGCTCAATTGATCCATATATCTCGGGGTCACCTATTTATTGTTTTTAGTTTCGGATTTATAACTTTTCAAAATTGATATTAATTCCCTTAAGCTTTATTATTTATCTTCTAACGAACTCCTCTATATATTATACATACATGTATTAATCCCTTGATTTTCACTGTGAGAACTTTTCTTCGATAGATAAAATGGCGTTCAAACCTGTTTCATTTTACTAAGTCCTCTTTTGATTCTATTTACTTAATATTTTTCCTTTACCTAGTTGAGGATGACGATTGAGTTATGAATGCGGTGTGTTTTACAGTGTTTTGATGTTGGTTACTTGGCCTGACATTACCGTAGTTCAGAATGAAATGAGACGTTTCAGGCGTGATATGGTGGAATAGCATGATTAATTCAAAATTGGCAATTTTCCAAGAGATAAAATTTAATACGACCGGTTTCAATGTAACTACATCATCGTTAGGTGATGTAGTTGCATTGAAACCGGTCGCATTATATT
The DNA here is from genome assembly GCF_022747635.1 of Hetaerina americana. Taxonomy (NCBI): domain Eukaryota; kingdom Metazoa; phylum Arthropoda; class Insecta; order Odonata; family Calopterygidae; genus Hetaerina; species Hetaerina americana. The sequence continues at coordinate 62,492,786 of NW_027286985.1, read as the reverse complement.
TTATTTTGTGGGAAATTGCCAATTTTTAATTAATCATAATATTCCACAATATCATGCGTGAAAAGTCTCTTTTTATTCGTAATGCTAGCATAGCAATCCAGGCAAAGTTATTTCTCAAAGTGTCCCTCCAGTGCCGAATAGCGTCCTTAAATATCATCTGACAATGATGTAGTTACATTGAAACCGGTCGTATTAAATTTTATTTTGCAGAAACTTGCAAATTTTTTATTAACCGTAGTTAAGGCTATGAAGTAAATTTCCTCTTGTAAGCTAAGTGGTAAAAATATATAGCATCACTGGCCATTAGATTATTTTTAATAAATCGTAATTCATCTAATTATCTGTCGAAACTACGGGAACAAAATTATTAAATTGTGCTCTGAAAGTGTTAATCTGGACCCGAGGTATTCAGATATATCACCATTAGCACAATGCAGACTAAAAGTGAGCATTTTCATGCAAAAGTATTTAATTATTTTACCCCTATTATTTTGCTGATCAGAGCTCAGCAAATGTGTTAAGCAGTTAATCTTCCATGTCCGATAGTACGACACCTCTACCCCGGAAATGATGACGAAATAATGGTAATTTTGTCTTTTCAAAAAGTGATTTCCTAACAGTTGACGACATACGACTCGTACTAAATTATCTTTGGCTCCTAAAGATGATATGGGGAGTCAAAACCTGGTCGCTGATAATTTTTTGCGCTGTAAATAATTGATATTATTTGGTCATTAATATGTTTATTATATCATGGATGAAATTACCCGATTTGCTCTTCCTTGTACTTTAATATGGTGTCCGTAGAGGTATTTGTAAGGCGTCAGAACTTCTTTGCACAAAAGTAATTGAGATGACATACCTTATTTATTCTGTTACCTATGATAGGAATATATGAACGAATTAAATAACAGAATTGTGAATTAATCATTTGAGGAAATATATATATTGAAACTCTAAATGAAAACTTTGATACACCATTTGAAATTATGGAAGAAATATTTCAGGAGAAAGTTTGATTTCTATAATTGGAATAATGTAAATTATTCTCTTTATAGGTTAGCAACTTTTCTTTAAATCTTACGGTCTGCGGCAGACATTAACTGCTGTTTTGAAAATATATAACTAATTAATATTAATATATTCCAGCAAGAGGGTTGATTATAATAATTAATCAATTCAAAATTTTAATTCATATTAAAGAAGAATAATTCAAAGCACTTTTACCGATGGAAGTTCTTTCCTTGAAGCACAGATAAGATATTCCTTTTCTGAACCGACAGATTTCATTTCGACTATTGGTCAAAAAGGGTTGGAAAGATAAATTTTAAGATTGAATATAGTATCAATGCAGTATGTATATAAATTATTTGCAGTAAATCCTTTATTATGTCATTGAAGATTTAAACTCATGAGGGTTTAGCTGCTTTTTGACTAGCTTTTTGGTCGTAGAATGATAATTATTAAAGGGATGTTTTCGGAAAGTTGATGGAGTAGCGAGGAATCGGTTGGCTCATTCGAATTAGCGATTTTGTTGTATTACTATTGTGCACAGTTACAGCTAATTACATTACGTAAAAGTAAATGAAAGACGATTTGAAAGTTAATGATTTCTTAAGATCCGATAAATAATTTATTAATAATCAAATCTCCCATTTATATACTGCTCAGCAAACGAGCAGAGAATTTTCAATTAAGGAGATGGGGGAAATTATTCAAAGACCCTTAAAAGGGTTTTAGATATTTCTCTTATTTAAGCTTGAAATATGTTCAGTATGAAAAGTTGTCATTATGATTAATAAAAACGTTCTCTAATGGCTAAAATGGCTTACTGTTCACATATTCAGAGTTTTCATGCTCTTTTGTATTTATTTTAGCGTATTCTTATCGTTCTACAAGTCATTTACAACCATTTTGTAGAATTAATAATATTGTTTCCAGGGGTTGCCCTTTGTGACTTTGGGCACTCGACATTTTGACTGGAGGCAGTTAAGGTATCGGGGTAAAAAAAGGCGGAAAAATATACAGTCTCTTTCTTTTAAAAGCTTTGATTTCTACGAGGTAACTCTTTAACTCCTATTGGACAGAGAGAGCATTACTTTAAAATGTTATTTACACAAAATTCTCCGAAGAATATGGTCGGAAGTCCACTGTCTTCGGCGGTAGACACCAAGTCATCAGTATGAAATTAGCTTTGATTCTTTTAAACAGCAGGTTTATAGAGATTTTGTTTTTTTCTTTTCTTGTTTGTTGCCTTGTGTGTTGCCTTCTTCCAATTTCCAAGATTATTTTCTTTCTGAACAAGGATTATCATTCTTCTTCTCTACCTTTTCTCAAACCATTACCTGCCAACCAATATATTTTCTGCAAAGAATATATAAACCAATATCTTTCTTTCTCCTTCTGATGGTACTAGATCCTTTTTCATTTTTCCAAGAATTTTGTTATCTTTATTTCACACACCTTCCGGTTATTCTATTTTCAACATTCTGCTTCACTGCTTAGTTTGGATGACTTCTATTAATTCATTTGTGGTAGTTATTTCGTCTCTGAATGTATTAGAGAAATTGCCTTGTTATTTCATTTTTACCTTCCAATTCAATATTCTTATCTTCTAAAGACCGTCTTTATTTGCACACTATTTAAAATGTCCACTTTATTTCATTACTGTTCCAAAACTCATGTGCTCCTATACTCCTTTAATCTCTATGGATTTGAGTGACGCTTTTTGCCTCTTTAATACCAATTCATCTAATATTTTTCAATTGTTATTAGCCCATGTATGCTATCCAAAGGTTTGTCAGTACATTATTCATTCTCACAAAAGTGTTGTCGGTTGTGTCGAAAGATTTTAATTTTTGATCGCTGGGAAACTATTTCAAACTAAGACGCAATGTGTAAAGAATTTTTTCCAATTAATTCTTATCACCAAGTTACCCTTTCGCGCTTTCTGTAGTTCCGACTTTCAACCATTTCCCTTTGCTCCCTGTTCATAAATACTCTCCAGTGCCTGCGTGGACCTTCTTCCAAATCTCGACCCCTTCCCTTGCTCCCTGGAGACCCTTGTTACCTTGATGACGCTTTAGGGACTACTCTTTTCCCTGAACATTTTATCGCTTAGTCTCGAGCTGCGATAACGGTGTAGCATAGGCCATGGGATGAACAAATTTTTAATTTAAAAGGATATTCAATTAAATATATCTCTTGGGCGTTATTGTTGTAAATTCATTCATTAGAAAGTTAATGCGATTTGCAAGTTTAGGCATAGTTTTTTTAAATTGCTCTTTAACAAATAACCTTTCCTTTACACTAAAATATTTACGAAGAAAATCATTATTTTTGTGGTTATAGTGTAATAAATATTAATAAGTAAACATGGCTCATTTATTACGTGTACTTCAACTTGTTAATTTGGATAAGCCAAAGGGTTAAATATTCTCTCATCAGTATTTTTCTTATAATAGTTTTTCCATAAGAAACTTCTTTTGGATACTGTGTCACTGATATCGCAGCTGGCATTCAGTGCACAAGTTTCTTCTAACATCTAAAAGAAAGAATTACTCGTATTGCATTCATGTGATCATATTTTTGCATCCAAATAATGTATCATATTTATACACTGGCAAATCATAAAAATGTACAACGTACTCTTCCGATCAGTCTTTGTTACATGGTAGAAATATTCCCTATTAAATTTTGCCTTAATTTATCTGTATTATTTCCATACGGTGTAATGCACTGAGTTGTGGTGTTATATGTCATTTTCTAAAACATATGAATGAAGATTTGCAATTTATTTTCAATTTAAAAAAGCTCAGTGGAATAATTGTCAGTTTTTTCCCTCAACTTTTGCTTGCGAAGGAAAGTTTCTATTTTTGGCTGATGAGAGATGTAATAGTATACCTTTTTCCTACGAGCGTTGTCACAAATGAGGTTGCCTGCGACATTTGGACTCAGTGATTAAATATTGTACGACCTGTCTTTGATATTACATCAACGCATGAATGCCAACTCCACACTACTTTGCTTGGAATTTTTTTCCCTCTATCACAATTTTTAACCACTCAAAATATGATGTATATAATAAAGGTTTATACATGTACATGTATGTATGTATGTATATATATATATATATATATATATATATATATATATATATATATATATATACAGTATATACCCATAAACACAGTAATCAACCCGAAGTTTGGTTTAGTAGGTGATGGTAGAGACCACCCAGAACTAAGCTCTACACGGCGTGTGAAAATTCACACATCAGGGTAGGGGGGCCAGTTCCTTTCCTTGTGCCGGTTATGGTTTCCCAGGAAGACCTGGTACCCGAAAAATCACTTTAGCTTGGGTGGAGCTGCAGGTGCCCTGAGTGCCTTGCCCGGGAATCGGACCCGGGACCCTCCGGTCAGCAGCCCAACGTTCTACCCACTGGACTACCGCGACCCATATATATATACACACATACTTGCATACAAGGTGTGATAAAAAAAGACAGGACTAATTATAATATGACTTATTCGCTTCGACGGATACAGCTTGATTGAACTTGTGTCACCCTCAAAGTACTCCTGTGTCACCCTCAAATGCTTAGGCTGACGACACACCAACGTTTCTTTCAGCTCTCGAACCCTGCCTGGAAAGCCGCCTTAGAGATCCTCTTCAGGTCCACCGTGCAATTAGTTTTAAGAAAATAGAGACCGCAATAGAGTAAAATCGGGTCCCTTTCAAGGTTGATTCTCGCTTTGGAAGCAAAAATAAGTCTGATGGAGCCTGGAGAGAAGGGTGGCTACGTGATCACGGAAGTTCCGGTTCTGGCGAAAAACTGTCACGATCAGCGCCGTGTGAGCTGGCGCGTAACCGTGGTGGAAACGCCTTGCATTGTTTCTTCACATGTCCGGCGTCTTTAGGCTCACTGCGACCCTCAACCTCTTCATAATCTTTAAGTAGACATTTTTGTTGAAGATTTGAGTTTGAGGGAGGCATTCGTAGTGAACCAGCCCTTGCCAATCGAAGAAACACACCAGGATGACCTTCACATTGGACTGGGACATGCGAACTTTCTTTGGTTGCGGAGAATGAGGACCTTTCCACTGAGAAGATTGGGGCTTTGTCTCAACATCATTACCGTAAACCCAGGTTTAGTCACCAGTTATGATGGTTTTAAGAAACTCTGGGTCAGTATTGGCTCGATCCAGGAGTTCCTGACAACTTATCTCTCTGCTCATCAGTCAGCACCCACGGGACGAATTTTCATGCGACGCGCGTCATGCCCAAAATGTCTGTCAAAATTGTCTGAAAGGATCCAAATCTAATGCTCACTTCCTCGGCTATCTCCCTAAAGGTTAAATGACAATTTTCTCGCACCAAATTGTTCACCAATATGACATGGTTGGGGTCCGTCCTAGTGGAAGGGTGCCCTGTTCACTATTTTTCATCTGTCGAGGTTATGCTCGATTTAAAACGACTGTACCATTTAAAACACAGGCTTCGATTCACAGCTTCATTAACATAGGCTTGCTGAATCATTCAAAATATCTCCGAAGCACTTTTGTTGAGTTTTAAACAAAATTTCACGCACACACGCTGTTCCTATCGATTCTTAATTGCTGCCGTTACACGCGGCCACGAACAGTTTAAGACACGTACCGCTGCTGCTGCGTATCGACTCGTAAAGAAACGAAAACGCAACGCGTAACGAAAAAAACGCAACCCCTCTCGTTTTAGCCGTCAGATGTGTCGCTAAATGGTGCACTATCTATATCGATCCGTCGAACGGTTTGCTCAGATTACAATCAGTTGAGTGTTTTCACGATCACACCTTTTATCTCTGACACAAGTGATATTTTACCAATTCAATAAAGTAGTCCAACTGTTCGGAGATTTTTAGCTATGTCTGCCCTCGTCTGTAGACGACAGAAGTTCAGGGGGATATTTGTTGGTTTATCGTTACATATGTTCTCTCTGTAAGGATTTTTTGTAATTAATAAGTATTTGTTAGATAGCAAAGGCTAAGGCTATTATTGATAACCATAGTGTGCCTTTGTTGATAGAAGTAAAAGATAAAAATATTTAATTGAGTTTTATGAATAACGACCTTTTAAGGAGCCCAAATGACAGGTTAAGAACCCATTGAAAAATCAAAATGGAAAACAAAAAATAATTTCAGCAGTTATCCAAGTAAAATGTAAATTACTAAATTGTAAAAAGTATTAAGTTCGACTTACAAACCCTAATCTCTATACTTTAGGTAGGTTTATCAAAAGCAGTATTTCCATTTCAAAGGTCAAAATCATTAGCACTTTAAGCTTATTTAGTTCATTTTTATACCCCTTCGGCTTTTGAATTTGTAATTTCTTAAAAACTTAGAATTGGATAATATATTTCGAAAAACTCTTACCTCTTGTAATGAATATGCAGAGACTTTTCGTGTTAAGGATAATGAGAATAATCTAAATGTAGCATGAAAAAAACGAAGGCATCAGAAACTTAAAATTACATAAAAATTAACCATGCAAATAAATAATTTAAGAGTATTTAAAACTGCGACCGCCACGCCTCCAAATAAATTACATGGGGGTTCGCTTGAAGAAAATTAGGTATTTCTTTCAAGTTTCGTCCCCATACCGTTTCCAGCTTTGTTGCGGTGAGCGAAATTATGGGGCGAAAGTCTTCGGACTCCCAATGCCTACTCAATAAATCCGCTCCACCCCTGACCTCCCTTTCCACTAACAGGCGCTTCTCCGCCCCAATGCGCTCCACCCTCCCATACTACTCTACAAAGACCCTACCCAGCCCTCACATCTTTCCCCACTTTTTATTCCTCTTTTCTTCACCACCCTTAACTCCTTCCCGGTCCCCCTTGGGATTACTGGCTCCTCCTTTTCCGACTCCTCCATTCTACCACGGTCACCAAAATTCACGCTGCAGAAAAAGCAGCTCTCCTTAAATATACCAAATGATAATTTTTCCTTTCTTGAAAATTGGCTGTTAACATTTTTTATTCTTGTAAAGAGAGATGAATCACGTCTTTTAGATTATATTTTACTCCATATGATTGGTCGGTGGACGCCTCTTAGGACCGTATTTTAAGTACAGTTAACTGTATTTACTTGGACCTTGAAGCTCGTGTCTTTCATGTCAAATACTCTCCAGCAAACCCGATTTTTCACTCAAGGGTTCTCTAATGGTCTTCCAAGGGTAATAGATGATTGTTGATGAGGGAAATACTTACCTGGGGAAAAAACTAATTTGGAATGACTTCTCTTGCGTTAAAAAATTAAGGTTATTACGATTGATTGATGTCATTATTTTTATCCATCATTTATGCTTAATTTTCGCAAGCTAGTTAACTTAAAAATATGTATGAATATTTAATTATTACGAGGTCATCAACTTTATTTTTATGGCGAAACATTTTAGCGTCAATATTTATGGTATCATTACTTTTAATTAACTAAATTTTCCTTCTTGATTGCATTTGTATATATTTCTGCATAGAATACACTGACTCGGAGAGAAATATTGTTTTTTAGTATTGACCAATCAATGAATTTAATGACAACTTTCAAATTTCAAAGTAAATCAAAAATAATATTACAATCAATTTTAGCCACTCAGCGTTCTCCTTTGCCCTTTTTAAAAGCATTGTTTATGATGGTAGGAATTGTCTATTTTAGAATCATCTAAATTCTTAATAGATTCATCTGAATAAAGGTTTATTTGCCTTAAAACACGCCAAAATATCCTAAAAAATGGAAAGGATATCGTTAACAGGGGAAATCAATAAATAAATAAAAATTTTCTTCCAAAATTATCTTTAATTTTTATACAGACATAAACAATAAAAAATTGATCCTCTCAAAATAAACGAAACGGCTTTCACAAACTTCTATGGATTTAATGATAGTGGCCCTAGCAATATACCATATTTACGTATTTTTAGTCAACATCATAACGTTTATCAGTTTCTATTACTGAAATAATTCTTTTCTCTGCCATGAATTAAGGATTTTCAAATTTTCCTATTCTGAGACTTTTATGATGAATGTTGTCAGCAAATCTCTGTTCGATCCATTGTAATCGTATCTCCCAGGTGATAAATCATCTAAGTAGCTCAAAATCCAAGTTTTTTCTCTTTATTCTCATATGGCTTTGAATATTAAGTGCGCATATCCCTTATTTACCCCAAACTATAAATCTAATGGAACTCCTTAAATATACGATGGGAGGTAGATCACGTAATGGTTAGGATCGCCGGTGCTGGGGGAGGAGCTCACTCCAGCGAATCCTAAGATGTTTCCTTTTACTCAACCTTCGTTCTCTTTTTCTCTGTTCTGAATTCGGAGAAGGGGATTCAGGGGTGATAACTCCTACCGAAAAAGACTTCGGGACCGTCTTCCTCCCTCCTATGCCCTGCATTACTTCCCACTCCATGCCACCCTTCTCTCCCTCTCATGGGAAATCCGGGCATCCGTAACCACGTGACCAATATCCCCTCTACCTATCCCCGTTAACAAAAAAAGACTTTCGAGGCCAATCCTCCCGTGCACCGTAAAGTGCGAAGTGGAAGAGGTGAAGTCAGACCTGGGTTGGTTGAGCGGACAGTGCAAAATGGCTAGTTTCTTGTTTTGTCGCTGCTGCTCCTTGCTGTTCAAGTGTGGATTCCAAGCCTACGGGAGGGGGGGCAGGGTTAGGGTGAAATGACGGCTGAGGGGGTAGGGCCAGCGGGGTCTTCGGCTGGGTTAAGGGGAAAGAGCAATGTGATACAAAAAGGGGGAGAGGAAGGACGGAACGTTTTCGGTCTTCGGTCGCATACGGATAATCCCGTTACGGTGTGCCTTCAAAGCGCCGCAAACTGAAACAAACTTAAGGGGAATTCCAGGGAAAAGGATAAAAATGGCGGGGCCTAAGGGAATGAAGTGAATGCGAAGGTGGATAGCCTCCCACATCCCTTGCAGATACGCGCAGAAGTTTTTCTCCTAAGGCCACCTTAATACCTCTCTCTTGCTCCTCATTCGCATCTCATGCTATTCCTCTCCCTTTCATCCCCCCTCAGCGTAGGATCCTCTCTTTTGAAATTTCTTTTTAACATTTGATTTATTCGAATTCCAAACAATTTGAAATGAAATTAACCAAGGAAAATTTGTCCCTATCTTTTGCCTCTTCTTAAACGTACGTTTTTATTTAAGAGATCTCTCAACGCATGAGATTCGACCCTCTTGAACGTGGTTGGAGATGTATAAGTAGATTCTTTCTGTCACTTTTGCTCTTGATCTCTTATTAGCGCGATTGAATTCCAGTTAATGCCATTTTATAAATGAAACGGTTTTGGCGTCACTCGGTGGAAATTCTTCATGCTGAAACTAAATATAAAATACTTCGCCTTTCCACATAAAAGACTTTTATTACGACCTAGATTTGGTTATGGTATATGGACCTCATGATGTTATACCATAACGGAACCTAGGTCGTAATAAAAGTGTTTTATGTGGAAAGGCGAAGTATTTTAAATTTAATTTTAATAATTTCAATAATGCCATTTTGTAATATTATTTATTTATATTTACCATTAAAGCGGACGGAAAACGATCACGCACGAGATTACAAGACAAAAATGGAGTTTAAAAGGCTACGCAAATTTTATGAAACTAGATGCTAAAATATGTCAATTTTAAATGCTAATCTTTAGCCGCCTGTAGCCGCCATATATTATTTTATATATATCTTTAGCCATCTATCCTCCTGCTTCAATGACCACGTTTCCGCGCCGTGCATGGCTACGCTCCATATCAGTACGTTATAACGTACGCCATAAGTTATAACGAGTCTTTCTTAATATCCTTCCTCAACGTCTCAGTCATCAACTCCCATCTCCTTGTGAAAGCCTCTTTCCCCAGCGCAATTCTTCTCCTGACGTTTATACTACTTTGACCGTGTTGGTCCAAAACACTTCCGAGGTACGTAAACTGTTCTACCTGCTCTAGTTTTTGCCCTCCCATTTTAATGTTTAGCTTAGTCTTTTTCTTTCTGGAAATATGCATAACCTTTGTTTTATTTATATTTATTCTCAATGGGTATTTTTCGTACTGAATTTCCAATTCACTAAGCAATGCAAGCACTTACAACCCCTTGGCTGACTGACGAACTAAAGCTTGGTCATCAGCAAACCTAACTGATTTTTCGTATTCCCCGCTGACTTTCATTCCTACCTCCAGTTATTCCCATGGCTCTTTAATCATTTCATCCACATATACGTTGAATGGCAACAGTGACAATGGGCAACCCTGCCTTACACCTCTCCCTAACACTACCCATCCGGACTCCCCGTTCCTTACTCGCACCTGAACAGTCTGACATACAGGTATGTGTAGGTTGCGGATTTGCCTCCTGTCCTTCCAATTTATTCCTATTTTCTTCAATATACTCATTAGTTTTCCCCAATTCACTCTATCAAACGCTTTTTCGAAATCTACGAAACAGGCAAATACTTCCTGGTTGTATTCTATATTCCTCTCGATTAATGATCTCATTACTGCAATGGCATCACGCGTACCTCTCCCCTTCCTAAACCCAAACTGATCATCCCCTAAGTAATCGTTTGACCTACTCTCATTCCTTTTGTTAATGATCCTTAGAACCAATTTAGCTGCGTGAGATATCAAACTTATTGTCCTGTATATGCATGTCACACCCTAAACATTAACGCAGTAAGTAACCCGACGGTCGATTTGGTAGGTGTTGGTAGAGTTCAACCAATACGGGTAGTAAACCCAACAGCGCGGGAAATTTACACAGATAGGCATTTAAGTAGCTATCTGAATAATTGTAGTTCAATTTTAAGGGCTTAGGAGCCATGACTTTTAACGTAGTTCTGGAAAAAAGGGCATGTTTGGAGAAATATTCCGTGCTAACGGTGATTAAATATCTAATATTAATATTTTCAATGTAATTTGGTTCCTGAATCTCTAGGTTCTCCGTTTTCAGCATTTTGTTCATAAGAGAGATAATATAACGCTGGAGTGAATGAGCTTCCTTTATGAAGTACCGAAGAAAAATTTTAAATCATTTTTCTAACTAAATCTCCTATGGAGGGAAGAACCAATTGAGAATAATTAACTCACCAATAATTCATTTTGATTCACACGAATGCTAAGTGGATTCTAATGATCTCTCCCTGTACAAGTATTTCAGGATGATCAAAATTAAAATTAAAGCAAGTAGCTTGAGGTATACGGTAACCTTTGACACGGCGAGATTGCAATACGTATCATGGTAAAGAAATTACAGCAAAAAGTTAAAACAAAGGCGTGAATCCAATTTGCGAATCTCCCTCGAGGTCTATTTTCACGCTTTGTGGACGTCACGGGTTAATCAGTAGAGGGAAACTATTAAAAAAAGTAAAAAATGTTTAAAGAGGCATGACAAAAGTTGAAAAGACCTCGTAGAATGAAGACCTCGAAGTGGACTAACGTAGGTTGTTTAGAGAGTTTGGTTTAGTGAGAGAGTAGATGAAATACTCTTATCTCAATGTAGTTATTCTATTTTTTCAAATCGGCTGAAAAGGAAAGGCACTTGCAGAAATTTAGTGTGACTTCACCCTGTTTAAATTTATCGTGAAATTGATGTATGTTTTTCGGATAAACCAATTTAAGATTATACGGGTTAGTTGATAGGTTAACTCCGAAATTTTGTTTTTGAAATTTGGGAACATTTTTTTTCCTCATAATGAGTAGGAAAGAACATTTTTTTTAACCTTAAGCAAAGATGCACTAATTCTAACTAACTCAATTGCTTTTCACTATTACTCGTTTTACCATTGAGGAAATTCTTTTCCTCGAAGATTTGAAATATTGTATAATTTTCAGGTGAAGTCTTCCGCGGTTCACCTGCATGGAGGAAATCTCGGAAGACACGAATCTGTCGTTAGATAGTGCACTGCTTCATAAGTCCTTAGAATAGAATAGAAAAACAAAATTATTTTGGGTAGATTTTTATTTTTCACTATGATCTTTGTTTAGCTCGAAACACGTTTTCAAGGGTTTCCTAAACGTTTTAAAGCCGTCCAAAAAGGTGGTTTATCAATATTTTATCGTAGTTTGTCTGCGATTTATCGCATTTCGAACTGTCACACAATTAATGAATCGATAGAACAGTAGTAACTTCGAAAACGTACTGGGGCATTTTGAAACGTTACGAGAATTTTAATGAGAGATAGATTCGTCGCTAAAAAAATCCGCTTACAGCTATATTCACCACCCAAATCTTGTTCTGATCTAATTTCCATTACAATAACTAGTATTAATGCCATGGTAGAATTATTATACAATTTCCATTCAAAATGAATGATAGTGTTAATTATAATTTCTAATATGTTCTTATTAGAACTGTTACTTCATTTATAACCTTAGTTGAGAGAAAAACGAAATCCGTAAGGAAAGTCTTAAATTGCCAATTTCCCGGGGCTTTCCGGTATGCGGTGTCAATTGTTAATTGAGGGCACTAACTATTAAGGTTATCAGGTGAGCAAGTGAGAGTCATAGAGCTTTAATAAAATGGAGAGGATTTGAATCCTTTCAATATCTTTATTTTTCATTGTTCCTTATTTTTTAAATTTTGGTTGACGACTAAAAATAAATAATAAATTACATTCTAATAATACTATAGTTTGAAATAACGATCATGTAATCGAATTTAATATTCCGGATATGAAATCGATTTTATCACTGAGTTTGACCAACTAATATGAACAAGATCTGTCCCAAAAGTAGTAGGACTGATTTGATGAAAAAAAATTGTAAATCACGCTCATTATTCAGAAAAAATATACATCCTACGGATTGAAAATGTTTACAAACTTCATTTAAGTTTATTTAATTTATTGAATTTAATATTTTGGCTTGGTAAGAAAGCTTCCGTTCCGTATTCAACAAGCACCATTGCAGCAACCAATTCATCGGAAGTGATAGAGACAGTGCTAGTTCGCACAAGCCAGTTGGATTAACATAGTGATCGATCCAACAGAAATTCCTTCGGTTTGATTTGCATAGTTATATCAAGTTGACGTGAAACCGACTACGGTAGTTTCGTCGTGTGAAAGGGAACGGGATACTGCCACTTTATCAGCCTGCAGAGAAGCTGTTCACGAACTCGGGAACAAATTTTGTTGCAAAAGAATTGATTTAATTTCAACGAGTAAATTAGAGGCCGACAAGACAGCCCTTTAGATTTCCAGGCTGAAACTATTACAAAGAGTAAGTCAGTCAAGCTTGACACACATCAGACTGTGGGTGTTAATGTTAGCGACTTAGAATAGGTGAAAGGTTATACAGTCTTAGATTAAAAATTAGAAATAGACATTTCTAGGGTGCCATGCATGAAGGTAACAAAATTTACAAAAGTAGGAAGAGGAAATTTAAAAAGACCTTTCAGTGAAATGATTGTTGAAGGAACAGTATTTGGTTGGAAATATTTATTGCTTCAACATGTAATACGAAAATTTAACTCCTCTCGGAGTTCATATGTCCATTTACCAAATCTTTCCTCAAAATATATTTTCCGTAGGTCGCCATAATTTCTGGTATTACGTACAGGGTACGTATAATTCATGTGGGAATGAAATGTTAAATAACATGTCAAAACCTACGGGGGAATAATAGTGTTATAATCCACGATTAAAAATTAACTAAAATAATCACAGAGCGCATTTTAATAATTTGAAGGCAATTACGCCAAAAGCAGGGTTAAAATCATTGATATTATGTGGGATAATAGATTAAATAGATGAAGGATTACCTCTAGGCATATACGATGAGATATTTGTACAAGAATTTCCCAGTCGTTCACTGCAAGTCATCTGGGAAATTTCCATATGAATATACTCTTAAACTTTTTGCCCGTGATTATTTGTCACTGGAATAATTTTATTTTTGAGTCCATACATTTCTTCCCGTAAGATATTCCAAATAAATAATTGAAGTAAGAAAATGTACTCAGCTTAAATAATCTCAACTCAAACAACTCATTTTAAATCATGTCACATCTATAGATTTGCACTACTTTTGCACCAGTTTTTTTTTATATTTCTTGAATACCGAAAAAAGATCTTTCTATCTTTATAAATGTTAATTATTCATTCCGGAATTTCAAATTATTTAAGTCGAAGCAGCAACTTTATCCAATAGCCTATGGATGTAATCAGCTAAACGGTTTTATCCTTTCATGAGAAATGACTAGTAGAGGTAAGAGATCTGCAGTATGGCAACGGCGTATGGACAACCTGTAGGATGCAGGATCTTTTTACTGATAATTCCCGTGGGGGTAGAGGTGTTCATCTAAGACGCGTTCATATCGAACGCATAATCTTTTCGAGGAGACTCGTATTCTCACCGGATCACGCCACACATCGAAAAGGCTACCGGGCACAATTGCAGTGTTCGCGAGCATTGGGGTGGAACGCCTGCGTTGATGATGGCCACTCCCCTTTCGTGGTCAGCAATACATATCGGCCTCTGATGGTATAAAATCGTATAATATGAGCAGTTGGTTTGTGCTGATAGGCACAGCTGTGTGGGGAGAAGGCTGATGGTGGTTCTGCACCGTGTTGCGGAGCGATTTAGTGTAGATCCGTAATTTTTGGTATATTTGCGTAGATTTCTGCTAAAGGTTAAAGTAAATAAACTGCATTGAAGAATTGGCCACTTTAATGGATCAGTGTAGTTTGAGTTTTATAGCTAAAATCAAAAATGCAAATATAAAATCCTTATTTTCTGTTGTCTCTACTGGCTTTCTGTTATGCATGGTCTTATGTGTTGTCTTCTAAAAATTTCTCTTTATCTTACGGTTAAAGGAATAATGCAATTTCCTTTGTAAATAGCTGGACTTAGCATATTTTCACATTCAACTCGAAATTCTTAATTCACAATTTTTATCTTAGTAACAAAGGAAGGTCCAACCTGGCTTCTGCATATTTTGTATAAATATCTGATTATTATTACGCATTTAAGCAGGATGCTTCAAACTTTAAAGGGAATAATCACTAATGTTTCTGCCTTGGCAATAATCAAAACTTCCACCATAGTTATCTCACGCAGCTGATGATTCAAATGCTGTACTGACGTTGCAGAAATATTATTTTTGTCATGCATTAAATACTGAACTAAAAGAGAGGGTAATGTATTATTCTGTGTCAATCTATCAATCAATGTCAATCGATTTATTATTCTGTGTAAATGTATTTGAAATGTACGTGAGAAATCGCAGTATAATAAACTTTCAATTTTAAATTAATATTATTATTGCAAGGATTTTTAACAAGCGTGAACGCAACATAATAAATGATGCTGAAACTGTAAAAAAACATATTAGTCGAATAAATAGGCAAATGAATTTTTTTGATTTGTTTTTTCAAATTAATTGTTTTGTAAATGGCTTTGTTTTCCTTCTTACTGAATTTACCTGGCGCATGCCATGTAGAATATCATGCCTCGAACGCATAAATGAATTAACTTTGGTAATAATATTAGTTAAACTATTTTCAAAAATATTCCTTATTTTCATGTTCATCACTATTACCTTAAACAAAATGTAATATTTTAATAAGCTAGACTATCAAATGAGCCACTAATACTTAAAATTTCATTGCATGCTAAGTTTATTTTTCATTGATATTAGATTATCCAAATACTCAAACTAAATCTGTTTTTTGCGCAAATAAAAGTTCTATTGGGACGTGCAAATAGTAAATTTAATCCTAAACTTGTGAGTCAGTTAGTTAGGAATTATGAGCATATGAAAATGCTCAGCATCTTTACCGGTACGCAAAAACATTTTGATGATGATAAGGCATTACAAATTCAACTGGTCGAAGAAAGCAATGACGCACATTTGACAATTGCAATAATTGAAGAATAAATCCGAACTATTGATTGCGGCATACAATGCTAAAGGAAGGGGAAAATTGTAGCAGAAGAGAAACGTAAAAAGAAAGTGGATTAATGGAAGACGCGAAAAAACTCTAGGATTGGCGAAAACTTTGAAAACTCTTGACTACGGAGACACCCTGATGGCAAGAGTTAAAAACTCTTAAGAATGATGATGGAGAAAACGTAACAAAATCAATATTTATCCTTAAAAATGGTACGGGAACACTGAGAGATTACAGAACCGTGAGATAAATTTTCAACGAAAGTAGAATAAATGTTGTTTGCGTTTGAAATGACAATAGTGAGAACCTCATTAAATATGAAGTTATAGAAGTGATGGCAAGTGCATTTGGAGTATCATTATGACGGAAATCATAGAAGGCACAATACTGGTATGTGATGGTAGTATTTATAATGACGTGAGAGCATGATTCATTATCGGGGTGAATTCACGGCTGAAGTGACGGATTTAGTGAAAACGTTGCGACGAGATGTACTCTTATGTATAAGTATTCGAAAAACTTAACTTTTGAGTCACCCATAAACCTGAAATATGGCAATGAGAGTAAGATAAAGCTCCACTGGAGCTTAAGAAGAATGAAACCCTTTCGGAATCTCCATGGAAAATATCAATAAATGTGGAAACATTTAAGCAGACCAGTTTTTGAGCGTTAAATAAATAATTGTTTGAGTACAATAGCGACAACCAGAAGGCATGTACGGAAGAATTGGCGTGGAAGTGGGAAATCAGAGAAAATGAAACAAACTGATAGCTCTTTATACTACAAAAACAATTATTATAAGAAGCATAATGTAAAAATACTAATGGCGAAATGGCTAATGGGAGATAATAGAAAGTCTTTGAAAGCGCGGAACGCAGCGATATGCACATGAACATTGAAGAAAATTAGCTTGAAATAAAGTTCAGGAGATAAATGCGAGAACTGTCTAGTACAATGAAATCACTGATGAAATGCAGTGAACATCTAATGGCAAAGTAAAATAAGAAAAACATTGGGTGATCCTTAACGAATATATTCTTCCGTATGCGAATAAAGGCTAGAAGAAATTACGTTAAGTTAATGTTACAGAGTTCAAAATTAAATACTTAAACGACGGTTAAGTTGCAGCTTCCTACTGATATAATTCGTTGTGAAAAGAAGACTTGAAGTTGCTACTGTGCTGTGTGGGAAAGGGTATGACAAATTAATTATTTGGATAAAAGCGCAAATGGCTTGTCTCCAAAGGCCATAAGTGGTGAAACAGGGAAAAACAAAGGCGTGGTGTTCTTGAAAAATAGGGGATAACATGAAATGGTTAATCATGACGCCTGGTTGGTCAATGACGAATCCGCTGACGGTGGGTGCTGGCATTACGGGTTCGATTCATCAGCACTTGCACTTATCAGGGTGGCAATGGGTAGTCACCAGGATATGGGCGTAAGAAAAAGGAATATATCTAAGAAAATTGGGTGGAAAGGGCCTCAGGAAAAGGAAAAGGTGACAGAGAAAAGTTAGGGGGAGTGGTAATGCGGTTTATATCGCAGTGCTATTTTCGTCCGACAATATTTTAATGCATAAAACGATTGACAAAACAACTGATCTCAGGAAAGGAGGGGCTGTGGCAGTAACTGCGTTCGTGGAGGAAAGGGGAATGATAGGTGAGGAAATGACAAATAATTCAGGTAGATTTCGTGTGAAATGGGTGGCGATGGGCGTCATATCTGAGTTTAAACTGTCGGCTAGTTTATGGATAAATATACATTCATTGGGATCGTGCATATTGTCTGGAGTCATGAGTGAACGAAGAAAGGAACATACGTAATTATGATCAAAAAACCTAGCAGTCCTGAACAAATTGAAAAACTTTGACTTTTAAGCATCTGCATCACCGTGCATAGTGGAAGCAAAGTGAAGTACTGAGCAGCATATGTCAAGAAAAATATGATTTCTTTCAGGAGAAATGTGTAAAAGTGGCACATAATACCTAATTGCTCGGGAATTGTGAAACGGTTCATATAAATGTGTATAAATATTTATTTTTCTACAAACTTGGCAATCGGAAGTATCCGGGAAATATCAAAGAAAAGGTGATTGGAGTCGTTTAAAATACGATTCTGTGGAACAATGACAAAATAGGAATATTTTGAGTGACTAATTCTTTATTTCGAAGAGCATTGGGAGAAATACTAAAATAAATAAGCGAAGTGAAAACTTATTGGGCATATTATGATTTTTTTAAATAGCTATAATTTTATGAGAGCCGCTGTGAAATAAACTATATACTTTGAGAAGTGCAGGAGGTTGACTGTTAAACAGAGGGATGGCGTGAGCAAAAAACTTACTGATGGAGATTATGGAAAGCGTCAGCTTAGGGAGCCATGAGTTTACGGCGAAATATTTAGGAAGTAGTCTGGTTTTAATGGCAAATATAAATGTGTCATTGAAGTGACACATTTACGATATGTTAACATGGTGAGATAGCTCTAACACTAGGAATATGTATTTATATTAATTTTTATTAGCATGGTTACCCCTCATTATACGTATTATGATGGACTAAGATAAACTGGTACTAATTAGTACCATATAAGTATTAAGTTCTGTCATCGCCTCGCTATGATATTTTTTATAACTAGTTTTAGGTGTCACTCTACAGATTTTTGAAACCTTCACCAATAGATAGAGCTATTCACTGTAAAATACTACAAGCAATGATTATATGCACATTACTAACTCAACGAAGGTGACAGGTGATGATATTACGTGGTGAGAAAGAATGTACTCGAAATTAAAGCTATATACGAAATCCTCATCCACACATTTTTATCAGGATTACGTCATCGAACTAAAATCTGATACTACGCATGGCCAAATGAACTAGGCGCCAAAAATCGAATAATCGAATTTCGGTCGAAGATATCTCCATCGAATAGGTGCTCTTATTCAACAAATCGACGAACGTGATATCGAGGATTTAACGACTTCTTTGTGGAAAAACAATTTGTTTACCTAAATTTTTACGTCCGGTAGATGGCGCCAAACATTTTTTGGCGAACGATCATCGAAGCTCGCTCGGAAAATTAGGACCATCGAAATGCTACCGTGCTACTTGTACTGCTAGCAACCCCTGCGGTGGTCAAAACTTGATGGTGGCCGGCAGTGAATACTATAGAATAACCAGTAGGTGGCCGCGTAAAGTAGGTTATTCGAGTATTGACCGCGGTGCCATATGTTCTACCTCCGCATATGTGACACCCATCGTGACTAAAGAGACTCCTGTGACGACGCGGCCGCATTACGGCCGGATGGAGGAAGCTGGTCCCATCAAAGGCAACGGATTTCCCCCACTCCTCGACTACCCTCAGCCTTCTTTACTGCCTCTGTTTATAGAAGGGTCCAGTTGCGGTCTATGCAGCTCATCTCTTACCCTTTTACTAAGAACCCAGGAGCACTAGGGGACATCGTTAGCTATAAACTAACGTTTCGGTGACTTAATAAGTGTGGTGCCTCCAAGAACATAGGTTTTCAGCCTTATGCGGGAGATTGGAATAAGTCTGGCACAAAAACCTATAGCATTCTTTGTAATTAAATAATGCTGTAAATGGAGTCGTATAATGCTCATAGTATCTGGTTATATGTGGTGGTAATATACCCAAGTCGAACGAATAAAACGTTAATTAGTGTGGTTTTCAATATTAAAAGAAAATTGCTGCGCAAGCAGGGAGAGAAACATTGGTAGACTTCCTGCAATTTCCATCTGGATGCAACTGATTCACAGTATAAAAAGTTTATCCGTTTGATCGTAGTCGGAATCCAGACTTTCATAACAGTCACTCCTGCAACTTTCCTTGCAGAAGAGTTAGTTGCTCTTTCGAATCAAATTAATTTGGAATTTTCGTCAAGGCGGATAAATTTCCTTAGTTTAACTCTTGGATAAATATAATAGTTACCGTAAGATTTGATTACCAATAAATAAGAAGTGTCTCCTCGCTTATTGAATGTTTTGAGTTAGTATGAGAAATATCACAGACTATTCCCGTCACGCACTTGCACTGTGATTTTAACATCGATGACGGAATAATTTGGAGCTCTAAATTCGTGACTGGACGTTTTAAACTTCGGAATGGACGATTATAACCTAATTTTATTTGTGGGAAGAACGATGAAGGAAAAATTTAAAAAAATTCTTTCTGGAACCAATATAATCAGGAATTCATTCTTCCCGGGATTTAATACGCGAAAGAGCTGGTAGGAAAGGCATGGAAGGAAATATTTTACCTCGATTTCAATTCCAAAAATGTCTGGGTTCATATATATTCTTTTTTTACTGATATTGCTCTTATTTTAGTGCATCATAAGTTACTGGCTTTTTACGCAATGGCCCCTGGTTTGAATTCCATTTAAAGTGTTGTATTTAGTATTTTGAATCTTCTTCATGGCCTCATAAATAACATTTCAAATTTGGCACTTCTAAAGGATGTTGCGTTATAGCCTACGTTCGGTAAACCCTCTTGAAACCCACTGCTTACAGAAGTTTACACCAGGTTTTCCTCTTCTGTTCCTTCGTCTGCTTGATCACAACTTTTCATGCCATGAAAATACGGCAATATTTAACTAAATTAGACTAATAACGCCTCTTTTTCTTGAATATTTCATCCATTGCCAAGAAATGAAGGGACTGTTAATGTAGTAATCTTGTTTCCTAGTTATATTTCAGATGCATTCAGTTATTGAAAATGATTGATTTGTGATTTAAAATTTCCGGTACGAATTTTTAGATTTTTCTTCCGTTTTTGTGGCTTTCTTCCACCTGGCTCACCTTTTGGTTTTGTTTTTTCTCGGCAATAAGCTAATTGCCGATGCTAAATCTGTATGCAGATGTCACTATTACCCTGTCACGGCCACCACCCTACCATTTCCACCTTCCTTAGGAACGATATGTTTCCCAAGCAGGACGTTAGTATGCAAAGGCCCCCTCCCTTTAGTCTCACTTTGCAGATTCCATCCGCTCGCTCTTTCCACTATTCTTACCCCATTATGTTTTTTGTTCGTTCCCTCGCTCTCTCTCTCTCTCTCTCTCTCTCTCTCTCTCTATCTCTTCTGCGCTTGCTACCACTTCGCAGCCCTCCGCGGGGAGCCGCTCCATAAAAAAGAACTTCGCGGATCCCGTGGGGCAAATGTCCGTGGATTCGTTGTGTCCTCCACTTTTCCTCTTTGAATGGAAGGACAAAAATAAAAAAAAGAACTTTGGTAACACTGCAAAAAGTTACAAGCTACTCTTTCCCTGCGTGGAGATTTGTTTTTTTTAGTCATTTTGTGAAAGGTGTTGTTTCGATTATGCAAGGTGGACGAGAGTCTGTTTCGAGGGCGATTACTGTATTTCCTTATGCATACAAGGTGTCTCTTTTTTGGTCGGAAATATAATAAAATGTAGGATTTTCTTCGACTGGAAGAATATTATTAGCTGCCAGTACTCCTTCTCGTTTCCCCTTCTATATTTGTGCGAGCATTCATTTGGCTGGATGGTATCAATGCATTTTGTCCTTTCTGCTATTTCAAGTCTAAAATTTATTGCCACGCCATCTACCTTTATTATAAAATTATGATTCAGGGTAGTTTATTAATTTTAACATTAATAATTCGTAAAATGTCAAAAGAATAATACTAATATGGAATAATTATATATAAGAATAATAATTATGAAAAATAATGATATATTTCAAAATGATATGACCCTTGTAAAATTATTATAAGTCATTTTCTGTTGAAATATGCATGAAAAATTTACGAATAAATTTTGCTCCGTTCTAATCTTAGTGCTGAAAGATCAAATTAACTGTGGTAACAAATAGCCGCATTATATAGGTCTCATACTTAACAAAGAGAGAGGTCAGAATCATTCTATTTTGAAGCCGACCCTCCAGTCCGAAGCGAAATGACCTGCCCAAGAGCTTACTTTACATTCATAATAAAGAACCTAATAATACTCTTTGGGGAAAGGAATTGGCATACGTGTATACCAATAAATTATCCAATAGGAAGGTTAATCTTAGTTATACCGTGTGGTTTAATAGTTCTATTGGTATCAATTTATCAGGGACACAATGGACTTCGGTTGGTTTAAACCCGTCATTAGCATTACTCATGAAGTCACAATTTTGTGTAATTCCGGCTCGGGCGCAGATATGATAACCGGGATGAAAATTTCTGTGATTATGATTAACTGTTGAATGTACTGGTGGTGTCATCGGTCTTTCTGACCTCGCTAGTGGTCGCTGGTTCCACAAGGGACAGAAGATTTTTGGAATGTTGTCAGAATTCTCACGCTCTAGGACGCTAAAGTTCCTGAGCAGCTGATTACCCCAGGGAGTTATATATCGAAAACATATTTTGGTTACTAGGGCCAAGAATGCAACCATAGTAATTAAACCCTCCGTATCGATGGAAATATGCGCATTTTTTAGTCTCGGGGCGGCTCTGGAGGTTCGTTTGCAGCTAGTATCCCAATGAGACACTCAAAGCATGGCATCAGGCTTCAAACGGGTCGTGCCAAAAGTTTACAAAAGTTCCTCTAGGCTTGATGTGAAAAATTGTTCGGCATGGTTTATGTTACTTCTCAACAGAGATTTCAAAAAATTAATATGTATAGCTTATCATTTAATATGTTAACTTTTGATAGCTCTTTTTTTTCAAATTTGGTCAGAACTAATCATAGTGCCAATCGTATTTAAATTACAAGGATTTGATTAATTAGAAATGCAGCTCAAATAACGCAAATTAAGTGACTATCATAACTTTTTTGGAAAAATATATGATTTTATTGCAAAATAAAAAAAATCTTAGAAAATGCGAAGCATGCCATGCTGCCTCCATTGTGCAGTCACCGTTAACTTTAATGACATGCGAGTAATTTTAGACTAAATTTATGAGGTAAGACTTTCTGTCATTCTACGCCTGACTAGCTTTCTGACGAGGAATTTATTCCTTTAAAGAGTCTTAATGAAATTTGCCTTGGGAAAATGCAACGAGGACCATGGAAGAACATATTTGCCAGTCAATTTTCAGGGGAAACATTTTTTAGCTTCTGATCCAGGGTAAATATTCTTCAGAAGTGTAGGCAATTAGCTGCCACTTTTGTGCCATTATACCTAGTTCCACCAGATTCTCGTCGAAGTAAATGTACACATCAGAGAGTTAGTAATGGGTCAAAGAGGTCTTCTACAACGTATGTTATCATTTTTTGAGGAGTAAAATTAGGGATGGAGCTTCAAGAAGATTTAGATTGACCACAGTTATCATTCTTCCTCTATTAATTTGCAGGTGCGTCGCGTTTATATTGCTAGGTTTATTTTCAAGCATCTATTCCCGCTTCAATTCCAATTGAATCAGATTCTGATCCCTAGCTGATCTCCATTACTTTTCCGCTTCCTTCCACTCTACATTCTTTACCTTTGTGGTCCCTTTCCATTTGTTGTTGATCTCCATCCTCAGGATGCGTGATTCTATTCACCTGATTCATTAACACTCACTCTCCAAATTTTGATCTATTTTATTTTTCCTTCCTTCTCTTTCGGGAGAAAAGTAGTTCGTCGAATCTCTGAAGTAATTAAAGCTACGCTATGCTACTCTATGCTAAACTATACCTATAAGTTTTTACGAATTATTTTTGCGTTTCGATCAAAATTGATATCAGGTTTTTAAGTTTCTGCATAATCAACGGATCAAGAGAGCATTAATAGAGCGGAGAGAATGCAGGAAATATATGGGAGTTTTGTTTTTCTTTAGACAATCATGGGACTCTTATGCAGAGAAACTAATCCCCAACTGAATGATTACTGTGCTTGAATATTTACTGCAATAAATGGAAAATTCATTTAAATTTAGATTTATTACCAAAGCACAGTGATAAAGTAAAATTGAATTTTGGACACTGTAAAAGGGCAATGGATTAACTGAATATTAACAATCCGCCCTTAAAACATCAACTTTTTCATTTTACTTTTTTCAGGTTTTTCTGTGCGTTGAAAAATAGTTTAAAGACTTTTGTAATTTATCACCAGGGGAACACAAGTTAGCAAAGTTCATCTCTTTGCGCCAAACTCCCCGCTATTGGAGTATTGGAAGTATTCGGATGTTGTTTAGGGAAGTAGTGGCAGGAATAAAACTAGAAAATGTTGGCATTTCGAGGCGTCACGGCGTGTAAAAGACAACAGTTGGTTATTATAGTGGGTATTAATAATTCAATCTGTCAATGAAAATTTCTGGAGGGCCATCCAAACGACATCGAATCAGTAAAAATTGTCGTAAACCTTTAAAATAGGCGCTTGGTTTCTTTAGCACAAAACATTTTATCCCGAGGAAAATTTTGACGAGCTCTATTAAATTTTGGAATATGGTAGAGTTTTTAGAAACTCATCGATGATGTTATGTTCTAGCAAATAAATATTTTCTGTGGCAGGCATTTCATCAAGTACGGTAGATACTTAGTTCAAGTAAATTTCATTTCAAATCATTATTCCAAATCTCTCAAATGAAGCCACCGGATTGGAAGAAGAAACGTAGGTGGCAATACTTTGTACGTACGTACTTAGTCTCAAAAGCTGTTCCCTTAGTCAACGCCTTTTGGCTAATAATTTGCAGTGGAACACAGGTTACATATTTTCTGAGTTTTACTTGCATACAAGACCATGTATACCCCATTACTTCTCACATCTTTTGTTTCACTTCTTTGAAAACAAACATCAAGGATGTTACTTTGTCACACTACAGACTGGCTAGTTTTCGTTGAGCTCTTATACCAATGTTTATGATATTTCCACAAAGAAAGTAAATGTTAGCATCTTCTGGTGTCCTAGATTATTGATTAGTGTTATGTTTGGCATGTTACCCCGAAAAAACAATCCCTTATCACTTCATTTTTGCAGTGCAGGTCGCTGAATCATAGAAACTAACGTCCTTGCATCCAAGGTAGTGATTCGATTTTCTTAATTAATGTTAAAATAATCTGTAAAATAGATTGTTAGCTCTCCTAATGTGCGTTTTTTGACGTGATGGAGTATACATCGTGGAAGGGTTGCGAGAGACAAATGAAATAAATAACATAAAGATTAATGGTGTTCGTAAAGTTGAAATTAATGAATCTAAGCTAATTTATTCTAAGATGCCAAGTTTTGATTGCCTTTTGATTCGTCATATCGGTGCTGCGCGAATTGTTATTGCGTTTCGTATAACCAGTTCATGGCAGAATTCACTCTGTGTCATTGATTAATCCTTCCCCAGTTTGAATCCGAAGGACACACTAAAAAATTTGACTAGATCAATTAAAGTACTCGAAAATATTATTTAGTCTCGTTCCTTTTATTCATATTTTCCTCTCACTTTCACTCCATCCGTTGTCCCTTTAGCGATTTCATCGATTTAGTTTTTCTTTATAAATTTTCCTCCGTCTTTTACCATTTTTTTCTTTCCATTTCATTTTATTTCCTCTTTTTTCCTTCCTTCCGAATATCCTTAAAGGAATGCTATAACCGACGGTTTTTTTCCTCGTTCTCATTTCTCTCTTTTTCTCTTCTAATGAGGCAATATTAATGCAGTGACTCCGCGCTTGCGTTCGCGGTGGGGATGATGGGACATCTTTCATGGGCTTTAGGAAATTTCGGGGCCAGGGAGGAAGAGAAAATTTCCGCGGAGGTCATTTCCTCAAGTCGTTCTTTTCCTCCCCTCCCCCAATCTCTCTCTACGTCTATATCACTCTCTCTCTATTCTAACTTCTTTGTTGGTGGAGATGTTCATCCCAGTAGGCAGTCTATAAGGAGAGCGTATCCCTTCTGCACGCTCGTTACAATGCAGCGAGAGCGGAAGCGTATTTAAAATTCAAGAGCATTCGCGGAGAGGACGGAATTAAATGTTAAAATTTCATCGGGAATATTCTTTCTTTCAGAAAGCAGCAGCCTAAATAGAATATGCGACTGCAAGCGAAGAATCATAGCCGCCATTTAATTACTAGGCAGCAATAGGATTTATTGTTTATTTTGTTGTTTTTCCTGTTAATATCGTTGCATTTAGAGATTAGAGAATTGGAAAAGACTACCTGACTCGAAGATAGAAATTAGTGCAGAGTTATTTATTTTGTGTTTCTGGATGTTAAAATTGTCTAAAAGGTATTTAAAAACTGCTGATTAGTGCAAACTTTCATGGTATTTTAACTTCTGGGGTTTGGGTAAGGGTGAAATCATATTCCATATATGGATGTCCATAGTTTTTTATGCAAGCTAATAAAATATTATGAAAAATGAGAATTAGTAAAATGCAAACGATTTAATCAACTTATTTACAAAGAGCTTGATATTCTCTTAAGTACACGAGTCCTAAATAGCAGGTTAGAATGTAACACCGACTTATGGTAGTGACTATAACACAATATTATTAATATATTTCAAAGCTCTGAACTTAGGTATTGTATATTTAAAAATATACCTTAGGTTAATTAATTATCAGATACCCTTATAATTCAATGTCATAGGATTGAATTGAACTCATAGAACCTTTTTTTATTGAGCATTCTTCCTTCATATTTAATTTATGATCCGGCAATTACTATTAAAATGGGGTATTTAATAGTTATGTCCCTTCTTCAGGAAACAGATATCTTCAATTTATGTCAAAAGTTATACACTACATCTTTATCTACTCATAGATTATTTTACCACCTCTGAATAATTATTTAAATCATTTTGGTAAGGTGGTAGGTTAACACGTTGTCTTTTTGTATAGGGAACCCCCAAACTCTAATGGATGTTATTCAAAATCGAATTGAACTCAAAATTACATGCTACGATATCGGACCTGCATTACTACGAAATACACCTGCATTACTAATAGTATTTTGCATGGCGAATCCTATGTAGAGATAAAGGAATTACAATGGGTATTCTACCGTTTAATGTAGGCTTAGTTCGGTCACTAAATTTTGATTGAAAAACGATAAATTTCTTTGCCTCTCCTAATAATACACAAACTCAAATCCGAAACTCCAACCAACTCTGCTTCAATTCTATATACTTCCTTCCTTCCTTCCTTTATGCTTCCAACATACTTATTCCTTTTTCCGCCCTTTCTCGCCTGCCTAACGTTTTCCCTTCGGTCTCAGTTCTCAACATCATCTTCCTAATCGAAAAGCTCTGTTTCAGTGTTTCCTGCCTCCTTTGTATTTCTTTCATCAATCTCTTATCCTCCTCTTACTAGATTTTCCTTTATTCTTTTTCTTTCTGTCCATTTCATCTTTTCTATCCTTCTTCACTACAAAATTTAAGAAACCTCCTTTCTATATTGAAGTTAATGAAGTGAAGCTATTAAAGTTTCAACTTCAAGATTCTTTTTTAGCATCTTTACTCAACGTGTCTGTTATAAAAAGCCTCATTATTGTGGAACCTTCATTGACTAACGCAATTATTCTTCCCGTGTCGAAATTACCTTGTCCATTTTGGCCCAAACCACTGAAAATATATGTTAACTGCTTCACTTGCTCCAATATTTGCCCTCCAATTTTAACGTATGAATTATTTTACCTTTTTCTCGTAAACATCATTGCCTTTGTTTTGCTTATATTGTTTCTCATCGTAAGCATGCAATAATGATTCTCCAAAGGTCTCATAGATGTGTATAATCTAATGTGTGTATCATGTAATAATATATGGAACGGTAAATAGTAAATGTACCTTAAAAGGATGGGATATTTATTGACAGTATAAATAAATATTTGTTGATGATCTTTTATTTACTACTATGTATGTATGTATGTTTGTTGTAAGAGTGATCATTGATCAGACTTGACCGTTGCTACCAGGACATTTGCCTAATTGCAACGTAATTCTTAAGTAATAATAAATAAAATAATAATTTCTTGACTGCCCATTCCGACTCTTCATCTGCCATTCAGTCGGAAGTCTGTGGCATGTGCAGGTTGCGTATAAATCTCTTCTTCCTCCAATATGCGGGTATACAGGAGTACATGCAGGTATATATACCTGTATGTACTCCTGTATTCTACAACAGATTCATTAATGCTACCCAATTCAATTTATCGAATACATCTCGAAATTTAACAATCAATTTCATCCTAATTGCATTCCGTGTTCCTCTCCATTAGTGAACTCATTACTACTATGGCATCACGCGTGCCTCTCCCCTTGTTAAACCCAAATTGATTGATTGATCGATCCACTAATTAATCATTTCCCTTCCTCTCCTTTAGTCTTGTGGATGATTTTAAGTACAATTTTGACTGCGTACAAAATCAAATTTATTGTTACGTTGTCTTAATATTTGGTTGCTTTTCCCCATTTTTGTAATGGAAATCAGCACTGCTCTGCTTGAACCTTTTAGTGAATTTATCTCCATCAGAGGTAACACATGACTACCTATGAACCTCTATATCTTCATACCCCGCAAGCCAACGTTGGAGTGAAAGGTAGGGAATTATTGCATTTTAGGCATAAAATTGCGAATATTTTATAGTTTTCTAATTGTTAAACACAATGATTATACTTGTACAGTATAGTTAATATATTATGCATAAATAGTGCCAAAGACAGTTACATGCGTTATGGTACCTAAGCGTGTAAAACTCTGCACATGAAGCGAGATGCTAGTTTCATGAAGAATACTGAACTATGCCTAGATGGCAAAATGATAAAATACTAGGCCTTTTTATTATCGATTTGAAATCTAAATGTTTCACAAGTTGAATTTGATGGTTGCAGGCTCTACTTTGTGAAAATTCATGATCACTGAATAATTAAATTTGATATGTTTTCACAAAACTATAGATCCCAATCATACTTTAGTAGTCATTCAGGCATAAAAGTAGCTACCGAAGCGCCCCACGGCCTAAACCCCAAAGTAAAAATGTCCGTTAAGCCTATGCGTTTTGAATATTTGTGTCCTAATACAAAATGTTCCCTGAATACAAACACTGACTCCCTCGGCTTTATTTATTTAGAGGGCTAAATCAAGGCCTTCAGGTATTTTGTTAATATGTACGCGTTAATTTTCACTCCCCAAAACTACTAATATTCTTTCGGGTGCGGCTTGAATCCGCCATTTAAAAGTAGTCAGGTGATCATGTGTGTTCATCATCAACAAAGACCGTGTACACACGCCGTACATGATGCACTTCTCCCAGACCTCCCCAAGACGCCCCGTTAAAAACACCTGTACCGACATCATGAAATGAAATTCGAGCTCACAGTGCAGGGTGCACTTGCCACACCAATTCACACTCGTCCGATTCCCTTAAATTTTTGATTAGGATACTAGAATGTTCACACGTCTCTGGCGCTCGCTCGGTGGCGGTGGTTGTAGTCTCGATTCTTACGAATGTATCTCACTTGAATTCGATTGGTCGGGAATGGTTGGGAGGTGGGGCAGGGGGTGGAGGGTTCTACTGGGCTATACGATGTCAAACAAAGGGAGGACGCGCTCACGGAATGTGTCCATCACAAGTTCCGAAGAGTTGTGCTGTCCGACAATCCTCCCCATACTCCGAGGGGTGTGTCGGTCCGCCGGGATACACGTGACTGGATTTCGAGGGTCTGTTGTGTCTTTGGAGAGGGGTGAGGGGACCGTCACAAGCTCCGTATCCAAGACTGCAAAACCGGCCTTTAGGTCTCGTTTCCTTGTTTCGGGCAAGCATTAAATCAGGGCTAGGACTCTCTCAGCGAGACCATACCATGCTGTTATGAGTGCAATCGTACTGGTGCACATATTGCTCATCAAAAGTTTAATTTCGTTATAATAATTTGAAACTAAAAGTATTAAATCGAATTCCATAAATGTTCTTTACTAAGAAGCCATTTACAGCGTATTATTCTGAGCGAAGTTGATGAAGGTAACAGTGGTTCGGAAGATTTTTAGACAATCTTTTTGATCATTTAAACAAATGTTTTTGACGCTCGATTGCTTTAAATTCAAGCTTAGGTTGGAATGAATTCAAAAATTTGCATGAAAATGTAAATAATTCGTTAATTTTTTCATAGAACGTTGAATCTATGACTTGAATTGAGCTGCTTACAGTGGATAACAGGTATGTTACTTTATTAAATACCTTTCCTCTGAATTTCACTCGCTAAACATAAAGATATTTTAGAGGGGAATAGAATTACTTTGGGAGGAGGTACAAGTAAAACTAGATTACCCCACAACTAATTATCTGCTGATTTTTCACATTTGTTCATAAGTACTGTGAAACGAAAACGTTTCTCGGCATAAGAACCATGGTGGAGAAAGTAGTTTGAGTATATGGAGAGTTAACAGAGATGGTGGAATGAGAGCGAATACCATGATGGTTAAGTTCAGTCACGATGCAAGAAAAGCAATTCCGTTTACACCTTAAGAGAAGCGACCTGCAAAATATTGATCGAAGTAAAAGAGGTTCTTACAAGAGGAATATAAGTAGTATTCATTATTCTTTGTGATATTATATTGACCCTCTTCAATTTATGTTGCGTACAAGTTATTATTAATCGCTTATGTAATTTGTAAGGGCTGTCATGCACAAGTGGAAAATATTCGTGGGAATAAATTTGAATGATTTAAACAATTGATGAGATAATCATGGCACTGGATTTGTGGTATTGCTACATCAGATTTTTTCATAACCGTTTTAATTTTAAGGCAATAGTTTTTCAGTATTATCCCCGTTTAACCTTTCCTGGATACAGTTTACAGTAATTTTAAAACAAAAACCCAATATTCCAAATACCGCATGACATAAAATATGAATGGATGACTTATGAATTTCGCCCCGTTTTTGCTACCCGGAGTTCAACCGTTAAATTGCTGCGATTTCCTTCGTAGTTATTGGATTTTATACTAATTTTTATATATCATTTTATATTTTTGAAAACACTACAATTAATTCTTAGTATAAAATTCTTGTTTAGTTCCTTTATGAATATTTTGGAGAAATTCAAATGTGAAGTAATTTTTTTATTTGGAACTACCAAACTTATATTATATTATATATATATATATATATATATATATATATATATATATATATATATATATTTACGTAATTATCAGATGCACTTTTCAACGAGTGTAAGCCGCATTAATTATGAGTCATAATATCAGAATAGGTAATGAGGAATTGAATGTTTTAGTTCTACGATTGATGATTGTGAGGATTCTATAAAACTGGAAAATACATTCATCGACATCTCTAACTATATATCCCTTGGAAAATTACTAGTCTCTTTATCACATTCAAATTTAGTTGGTCGATCTTTAGTTGGATTATAGTATTTTAAAGTTTGATTGTTCAATGAATCTTTTATATCATTTTATAAGCATCATGGACCTGACCGTTGCTCTTGCGGGAGAGAAACGTTTTATTCCTATTTTCTCGCAATTTCCTCACACGAACAATCTGGCTCATCGTGGTAACTCCGGTTGAACAGCAACGTGAAGTAAAGTAAAAGTTTCATAATTTTAGAATGGTGTGTTCAGTTCAATTCAAATATTTGCATTTGAAAAGAGTTTTCATGAACTACATCCGATCTCAAATGATTTTTCTCCTGGGTTTCGTCGATGCTGGTTTTATCCCGCAACCGCTATTTGACATTTTACTCCTAAATATTGTATATATGTCGGCATATACAAGTGTATGTACTGATGTATACTTTTCAGACTAAGGTTCAAGTATTTATCGTTCTCCAGGTATTCTTCGTAGGTTCCACTGCCTGTTTTTTTCACCACGCATTCTCTCCCTTGAAAGGGAAAAACAATTTCTATAAATATCCATCCGTCCCCGTGGAATATTTTCGCAGGAGTTTTAATAATTCTTGGAGAAAAAATACCCTTCCTCA
Source organism: Hetaerina americana (assembly GCF_022747635.1). Classification (NCBI taxonomy): domain Eukaryota; kingdom Metazoa; phylum Arthropoda; class Insecta; order Odonata; family Calopterygidae; genus Hetaerina; species Hetaerina americana. The sequence goes on along the minus strand of NW_027286985.1, from coordinate 62,460,983 downwards.
GATGACAAAGGTCCAGATGTGAACTGTATTTAACCGTTTACCTAAACGGACTTTAAGTGACGTGAAAGTACTTTTTCATGTATGCAAATTATCGAGTCCCTGAAACAGGAACCCTTTCTTTTACTGAGGCTATATTGCATAGTGTTAACTTCTTTAAAGAACATTAACGTATGTCATTATAATTGTTGCGTTTAACTATCCAAACGATTACAACGACAAATACGAGCTATTTTGGAAACTGCAGTTACTTTACACTGTTTCAGTGAAGGAAACCGAATATTCAAATATTTTGAAAAAAAATCATGTTTTGAAGCGGCAGTTGAAAATCCTTTTACCTAGAAAACGCCAGTTGGCTTCCAAAAGAAAACAAAAAATACACGCTTAAAACCTCAGAAATTTCGATCGAGGCTGTTAATCCAGCACCGGAGGGTGAGTGCGAGACCTCGCTAGGGCATCTACCTTAAGAACCCCGAGGGTCTGGCCAGAGCAAACCGATGTTCAACATCCACCCATGCGACAAAGTGAGGCACGGCGAACGAGAGTTCTCCTTCCGCATAAAATTCCCACCTGGGAAACGGCCTTCTTGAACTTCGATCATGAATCATGCATTAAATGGTACCTCTTAAGTAAGTAGTAATAGTGTGAGAACAACAAAATGAGCTGCCATGCCGTCTGATTCGAATTGATGGAAATTTCGTCGAGATCTATCTTGGTAAAAATTATTTTCAAGAAGTTCCTTGATTTACACTATTACTTGTTTTTGTGCTACAGAATATGCAGTATAGTGGTCGTTTAATACCCTTAGAATTCCACTTTGAATTGAAATGGCTTATCAGTTTAGCGGTTAACACTTCCAACTGCCAATTTTAAGATTTTCTGATGAAATCTCACCCATGTGGGTGTGCATTACCTTTACCAATTGTTTTAAAGTTTGGTTAAAATTGGATAAAATTTTGATTAACTTTGCAATATCAGTGCAATACCAAATAGAAAAACACAATCGTTTTTTACTAAACACACGTGTTTTCAATGGCATTTTCTAACTCACAACAGCATTTATTAAATAAATTTTGGTCCTTATTTACTATCAGGCATTACAATTCTGCACGCATTCCGTGATGAAGATAGCATAGAATGTACCAGTTACTAGTAATAAAAAATTGTTCTTCATAACATTTCATTCCTGCCAATATTGAATGTCTTTTTTCACTGTAAAAAATATATATATATTCATCCGCCGGCGTCATAAAATATACCCCAGTACATATTTATGAGGGATTTTTCTGTGGCGAAGCTGATATTATAAATTGAACTATTTGAGAGTAATACCTTGACTATTTCCTTTTCATCATTATGTTCATGAAATTTATTATAAGAGGAAACCATGAAGGTAGAAGAGGGACGAGAGATGGAAAGTAATACCTCGATTAAAGTCTTTAATTTTCCTGGCGAATAAAAATTAAGATTCTCTCGTTAAAAACTTCTCTGTGGGCGTGGTTTCGTACGGTATAAAAATGTAGGTCAGTTGTATCGTTTTATAAAATTGGATGCACAGTGGTATTGGTTAAATGGCGTTCATTCAAATTTTGTTGAGAATTGAAAGAGGGAAAATTTTTAACAGGGAAACATGCTGATCGTTCGGATAAAGTTTTTAATTTAGGGAATTTGCCGTAGTCACGGAATTGGTGGACCTTATCTATCATGCTCATTAGAACGCATTAACTCGAGAAAACATGAAAAATGTTTTCCGATAACATCTAGGAAACTTGAGCACTAAGGCCTCGTAAATCAACAAAATTAAATAAAAACTCCTACAGCCGGCTATAGGAGTTTTCATTTTTTTTAATTACCGATAGTAAAATTTCAAATTCTATGGGTAGTTTGTTCATTTACAATCTTTCACGATGCCTATTTAATCGAAAAAAATACGTCAGCATTCATAGAAGCAAATATTTTGTTTGCCTTGAATTACTGATTTTCATGTCATTTTTACCAGTTTAACTAGTGAAAGATTCAACGGGCAAAGAAAGTAGAATGATATATAGTATGATATATATAGTAGTATGATAATTTTCTCATTAGCTAACAAAAATACCAAATAATGTCGTTCCTAGGCGTTTTAATGGTACCATTAATACATAGGTACAATGGCAATTAAAAGGTAAAAAAGGAGATTTTAATTCTGCTCTTATGAGAACAATCGAGAGTTGTATCAACCTTTCATTCTTCAGATGCTCGTTGAATAAATCGTTTGCGAAAAAACTGTGCCAAGTTGTAGCGTTAAAAAAATCCAGTGAAAATTCATTCTCTGATACGACAAATTTGAGGCGTAAGGGAAAAGTTGACTACGGCTCCGATGATTCATTGCTAATGAATCAAAGAATATAACGGAGAATTGATGAATTGAATTTTATTTTTTCCTCCCTCTTCACCACGGTGTTCGCGCTCCGCTCCAACATGAACAGAATTAATTTCGCAAGGCGTGTTTCCGACGCTTTAGCCGACTCTCTTCTCTCACACAAAGCCCGTGGACAGACGGTCATATCCGCGGGTGGAAGCACACACCAGCGCAAACCAAAGCGATTCGTGAATCTACGCCCTCGCGCTTGCGCGTGTTAAAAAGGGAATCTCTCTAGAGCGCTCACAGTGAGGACGACGAGCTATTGAATTGCGGTGAGGGCGGGGCGGAAATGAAATATTCAAAAGTATCGCTTACGGTTAGGGAGATGGGAGGGTGGCAGAGGGAGTCTGAGCTTCGCGCCGTGGATGGATGGACGCCAGCAGTTGACAGGATCGACGCGTAGTGAACGAATGCTTTTTTTAAGAGAGAAAGGTTGGATGTGAAGTTGAGAGAGAAGGCCCGGAGTGAGTGGGGAGGGATAAGGAGGATAGAGGACGAAATGGGCGGGAGAGTGGGACCGGGGGTCCCTTTTGTGGCGGGAATAGGTGTCATATATTAACTGCCAGGAGAAATACGGCAGTAGGAAGGGACGCGTGGGGAGGTTACCGCATGGGGTCGCAGGGCTTCGATCTGGCAGGCGGAAAAAGGAATGGTAGCAGCGGGCGTTTTGATTCAAAAAGCTCTCACGGCCACAAACAGTAGAAACGTCCCGACTCTGGGTGTGACCCTTGGGGCTGTCCAAGGGTTCAGCTCCCGACGGGTCGTCACCAATGGGACAGGGTGTGGGGAGAATGAAAATATGTGAAAGCTTCCCTTTTGAGAATGAGGGTGGAAGAGGAAGGAATCCAATGCATGGCAAAGAGAGGGAGTTATCATTTTCGAGTAGGTTTGGGTGGTTTGGAGAGGGTTTTTTTGGGTAAGGAGGGGGTGAATAAAAATTCGAAGGTGTAAGAGTTTGGGATTCTGGTGATGGATGCCGAAGTAAGTAGATTGGTGAGATATTGACATACTTACAAGTATGAATGGAAAACAACGAGTGGGCCTAAAAAATACGGACAATGATTTCCTCCAAAAGTTTAACTGAAGAAAGTTGGCTTTAAAATTAAACTAGTGGTTATTGATAGAGATGATTATATTCAGAAGCGACAATGTCATAAGTAATTGACGCATTTTACATTTGATGCATTTTGAGGTCATAGGAGGATATGTCTATCTAATCACAGGGTTTAAAACAAAAAATGTTTCTTAACCCCGTAAAAAAGTACCAAATGTATTTATCTTATTTCATATGAAAATATCCTTAAAATAAAAAAATGTGACCTACGGGATAAAAGATAATACCATAAACTAGTAACAGAACTTAGAACAAAGTCATGGAGCAATGTCGTTTCGTCAGAGACTCTCAAAAAAGTTCTACCGGTTAACTCTATTATTGTGTAATCAGGTAGGTTATGTTCGTAGAAAGGGAATTTATCCTTTAGAAAATGCTAAGCAAATACGTAAATCATTAGATTATTCCATTTAAAGTTTGATCCTACTTATATAGCTCGGAGGATATTCCTTTCAGTTTGGTACAGTGATTCGCTAGCGGAAAGGAGAAGAATGGAACAGTCGAAGATTTCCACCATGAAAATATTTTCATAACCATGCATACTTACCCACCAATGTAAACTATATACCTATGTGCCTGTTTATGTTTATGGTTTATATATATATATATATATATATATATATATATATATATATATAAACCATAAACATAGAGTTATCAACCCGAGGGTCGGTTTGGTAGGTGATGATGGAGTTCACTCAGTACTAAGCCCGACGGCGTGTGAAATTCACACATTAGGGTTGGGGGGCCAGTTCTATTCCGTGTCAGTTATGGTTTCCCAGAAAGATCTGGTACCCGAAAAATCACAAAGCTTGGGTGGAGCTGTAGGTGCCTAGGGAGGCTTGCCCGTGAATCGAACCCGGGCCCGGGTCAGTAGTCCAACACTATCCTTGGACTACCGCGACCCATGTATATATATATATGGTAATATATGGTATCGGATTCTGTAAATAGGGAAGTCAACGAGAAACTTACGATGGTGCGGAAACATAGCCGCGAGGGACTCTTAATGAAATCAACTGAATCAAAATGGCCCGTGCACGTCTGATGCGTTCGCTTCCGATTCAGAAGGCACAATACGCACATAGCATATAATAATGACCCAATGTTTGCTCTCATATGCTGGTGTATCAAGGCAAGCATGTATATGTGCATGTATGTATGTATGTATGTATGTATGTATGTATGTATGTGTATATATATATATACACACATACATACATACATACATACATACATACATACATACATGCACATATACATGCTTGCCTTGATACACCAGCATATGAGAGCAAACATTGGGTCATTATTATATGCTATGTGCGTATTGTGCCTTCTGAATCGGAAGCGAACGCATCAGACGTGCACGGGCCATTTTGATTCAGTTGATTTCATTAAGAGTCCCTCGCGGCTATGTTTCCGCACCATCGTAAGTTTCTCGTTGACTTCCCTATTTACAGAATCCGAACACACAACTCTATATCCGTTTGGGTGGATGATTTGGAGTGCGTGGTGAATTTCTCCGCTATTGTTTCATACATAGATGGGCGCCTCCTGCTATTTTCAAGTTATTGTACCCCTTTTACGTCGATAGATAAAATATAAGAGATTTCTGTTTGTTATATTTGTGTAGAGAAAGCTTTCCTTTTGGTAAAATAAAATGTATTTCGAAATTGTCTCAACATTTTCTCATTGAATACGCGTCCGGTTTGATGGTATCCCCCTCAAATTTGGACGGTTGTAATTTAACAGCGAAATGATCGTATGGCCCAACCTTCACTTACATCGTTGTAGTCTGTCATCGAGTTTTTTATATGTTATTTTGTTTGCTTATTATCATCTGTAAGGATGCCTAGCTTTTAATTATTTAAAGAGATGTAGGTAATTACGGGAAGAGATGCAATTCAAAAAGAGAGTGTTATAGCAGTTCAGGAGTAAGTAATTAATCGGATGGATAACTCCTGATGATGGGCATGTTGATTAATGGTACGAGAGTGATTGAAAGAGTTTGGGATGGATACGTTGAGGAGCTGAATGAGTTCTTAATATAGCCTCATTAAATGCTTTAATAGGTCACCATGGCCACCAGTAGATGAAAACACAATATTATTTATGAATCGTATTTATGAAAATATTCTTTAAGCTTCTGAAATGTCTATAGATATAGGGAAAGAAATACGTAGTAGATCTTCAAATAATGACTACGGAAATGCCGTGTATAATCTCTCGCTGCTGCAAACAGCTTACAGACTGGGTAGAAGATGAAGCCACCTCCAGTTTTGATCCATGTTGTCACTGAGGTGGAAGAAGCCATCGACTCCCTGGAGGCGTCATCGGGTGATGAGTTTGGTCTTGTTCACTGTCCAGTTCCTGTCACGCCTCCAGCGCGTCGCCTTTATTTGCTGTCTGCCGACTGGAATTCCTTCCGTAGGATCATTGCTGGAGAGCTATCAAAGGAACCGCCGTTGCCAGCATCAACAGAGATGGTCAATCAAATGGCCGGTAATTTCACGCAGACCCTCTTAACTGCCATTGAGGCTGCGATTCCGTGGAGGGAAACGCGGAATTCGTACCTTCGGATCCTGCTTCCTTCAGCGGTCTGGAGTCTCATCTCTCTTCAAAACAGCGTTCGGCGATAATCGAATGCGACGACACTTGGGAGCCACCTTCTGAGCGGAAAATCCAGAACGCCCTCCAGGCAGTCCACTTGGAATACAGGGAGGCGCACCTTCAGGAGGAGTTCATCTCAAAGGACGGCAAAGAAGTCATAGCTGGAGGGTGAAAGTTTGCAGGAGGCTGCTGGTCCCCAGGAGGCTCTACCGTCATCAACGAGTATGAGATTACGCGATCTCCCGAGGAGAAAGTGCAAATGCTAGCGAGCGATATCGCGAGTGGTCTCTCCCTGAACCCCGGGAACGAGGATTCCACCGAGATCGAAGACGAGATCGCAGCGTCGGAGGAAACTGGGGATGCTGCATTTGAAAACGCCGCGGATATTCCCGAGTTTGCAGCAGAAGTGCGTCGTCAGTATAATACGTCTCCTCAGTCCAAGGAAAGCCCCTATCTCAGACAACATTCTTAGTGTTGTCATTCGGGAGCTCCTAAAGGAGCCGGTGGGGCATCCGACCAGAATAATAAATGGCTGCCTCAAAATATCCTACTTCTCGATCACTTGGAAGAGAGCGAGAATCGTATCCGTTCCCATCCGTCCCTTTTTCCATCTCGATGGATTCGGCAAGACTTTCGAGCGGCCCCTGCAGCGGCTGATAACTGATTTCGTCCGGGAGACTGACATCCTTCCAGAGGAAGAGTTTGGCGTCCGCGAGCAGCATTTCACGGTCAATCAACTGATGAGAATAGCGGAGTACATCACGGATGTCTTCAACAGGGAGATAGCAGTTGCCCCAGCATTTTCCAACTTTAGCAAGGCGTTCGATCAAGTTGGCACCCGAAACTCCTGTTGAAGCTGAGGCGACACCATTACTGCACTCGATAACCAAGTTGGTCTACTCCTACTAACAGGACAGATACGATGGCTCAAGGCGAACTCCGGGGTTTGACGGATCTCCACTGGCGTCCCTCAAGTGTCCGTCTTAGTGTCATTGCTTATTTATATTTATTCTCACGACGTGAGAATCATGAAAACCTGTGTCTGTACGCCGTCGACGCGGCGCTCCTGTGCAGATTCCGTAGGAAGGAGCGCGTTGGGAAGCCAGCACGGAGCTGTCTGCTTACTGCTGCTATAGTATCGTCGATGGCACTCTGCAGCCACCGTACAGAAGACTGTCTTTCTCGCGGGATTAGGAGGGTCTCAAAGGTGTAGACCTGTCGGTGAATGGAGTCGTTCTACCGTGGGAATCCGAGGTTCTCTGCATCTGAGTGCTGATGAACCAGAAACTCCTTAGGAACGCCCAGGCGCTTCGTGTTTGTGCGACGGAATTTACGGCGCTTAGTCGGCTCTGGCCGATTATTCACCCGCCTGCCCTGAGCGTGGATGCGATGCGTTGACTGTGCCGTGCGCGCGTGTCGCCCGTTATCATGTACAAAGCGCCGGTATGAACAGGAGTGTTGCGATTGAGTCTCGCTCGAATGCAAGTGTTGCAGAACTCTGCTCTTCGCAGCATTTTGAGACGCAGTCGTTACAACCGCGTGTCCGAAATTCAAGAAGACGGGAAGCTAGGATCCTGCTAGCTACATCTTTCTGCCGAAGATCTTGGGTAATTTTTTCGAAAAAACGGCGGAATCGAAGGTGCCACTCATACAGATGATTGTCGACATCTAAGTCTGGCTGTGGGACTATTATAAACGTCCCATAGCCAGCTTATACGCAACAGAAGCCCTACCAGCGAGGAAGAGACCAAGGTTGCTCTGAGCGGGGAGTAATTAGATCGTCTTGACGACACAAATTTCCCCCCGCCTTTGGAGCCTTGGCGGCTGGAAAGGCGAAAGGCTGCGGCCACGCAATCGACCAAGGTGTAACACTACAGCTGTTATATACCCAACCCAAAAAAGTTTTTAGGAAAAATTATGAATATTTGGAAGAATTTATACATAATAAATTGCAAAAGATCATGCCACGAAAGCGTTAGGCTGTCTAATTGCATATAGTAAAATTACGTATTACAGGATTTTCGTGTATAATCAATGTTGAAGCCTATCGCTATAAGATCTCTCCAAATATTTTCCTGCAGAAGTTATATAAGTTCATAATTTTTCTATCTTATTATTTCGGAAATTTTGAAAAAACGATTAATCAATATTTATTATTGAAAAGATTGCAGTTTTCTCAGCATTTGTACTAATTTTTTTCCATAAAATATATAAACAAATGATGATTTCCATTCCGATTACCAAGCAATTTAGTTGGGTGGGAAAATTATATAAATTGAATGAGTCTAGCCGACTCGTCTCTTACTCGGGTGGAGTCTAATTATTCGCTTATACCCTAAGGATTCCGGTAGGCGCCGGATGGAGCCCAAAATACGCATTAAAGACAGCGAGGCGCGCGCTGCGCTTCCTCGCAGGGTTGAGGGAGCACATTCTCGCGCGCGCGGTTTACTGAAGCGCTCTCCTCGTTCCTAGGACTTCTTAAAAGCTTCCTTTTCAATAACTGCCTCGTAGAGGGACAGAGGCGGCGGCGGGCCACTCCCTTCTTGGGATTCAACGCGGCGCCTGCAGCGATCGCGTCCTGAAATTTGATGACGTGATAGGACCTCGGAAGGGTTGGCATGAAGGATTTGGTGCTAGAGATGTTGGTGTGTTAGGTGTGATGAATGAGGGAGAAGAGGAAGATGAGGAGACGAGAGAAAAAGAGGAGCTGGCATGGCGACCAGCGGTGAAATTACATGCCTGAGTATTCTAGTTTGTTGTTTCATATTTCTCTACATAGTCAATTTTGAGATATTTTTTCTACTTCGAGTAAACGGCTCCATAGATTTGGATGTGCGAGACTTCAAAAATTCTACGAGACGCCATGAAGCAATTTTCATTTTTATATTTGCAATTCCTTCTCCTTTTCGAGTCTTTTTATTCGCATTTTTGTATTTCAATTGAGGTTGACCCACTAAATAAGTATTTTGTAGGAACTTTTATATGTGAACTGTTCTTGAAAAATAATGCACATTAATGTGTAAATTTTGAGGTACAAAACCTCAAAGGAACTGAATGAGTTAAATTAATTAATTAACAATTAATTTATATAATTAAGGAAATGAGAACGCATATAATTAACATGATACGAATATTTGTTAACTTGTTATTACTACAGGGTTCGTCCGGAAAATAAGTGTACTGAGCTCAGGAAAAAAATTATTACACTTTTACATATCTTAAGCTAATACTATATTCCTCAAAATAGGACCCTTGTGAGTCGATACACTTGTTCCAGCGGCGTTCCCATTCCTGGAACGCTCCCGCGAAGGCATCATCGGGAACCTCTCGAAGACTCGTCGTCGACCTCTTCTCTGCCCTCCACGAACATCTTGTGCCACCGAAAGATCATGTTTCTGGACATGGCTGACTCCCCGTAAGCCTGGTTAATCATACCGACAGTTTCGGTAGACGATTTCCCAAGCTTTACCGCAAATTTGATGGAATAACGCTGCTCCAAAAACTTCGGCATCGCGTTCCGTGACGTGGGTCGAGCGTGGAGGTTCGCGTTAACAGAGCTCCTTACTACACCACAGCTCAGAGCCGACTGCCTTTTTCAGCGTCGCTTGCCAACATACCCCCCTCCAATCGCAGCCCGTCAGAGCGGTGCTGGGCGCGCCAGGAGCGGCGCGCCCAGCCCAGGAGTCAGTACCCTTATTTTCCGGACGAACCCTGTATATCAACTTGTGGAAGCATTGTCAAACCCCGGCAGCATATCGTACATGATAGAAAAGCTGGCTTTCCGCAGTCGCTTCACTTCCTGTTGACGAAGGGGGTATCTATTTTTCTTCGCGGATATAATATGATATCCTTTTTTAAATGTGTTTCAAGGATAAAAAGAGACCTTTCAGGCGTGATATGATGGAATATCATAATTAATAAAAAACTAAAAATTGGCGACATTTTCCACAAAATAAAATTTATTCAATCCACCTTCATCCAGCTATCTCGTTCTCCCCAGACTTTGAAGGACTTTGCACCTGTTTACTTTGTCTTTCCCACCCCTCACCCTTTCCCCCACTCACATACGTATTCACCAATGCTTCCTTCCATCCCCCCCCCTCTGTCCCCCTTTTCTCCCCTCTTTTCCCCTACCTTACCATTACTTGCTTTTCAGAACATATACTGGACTCTGAGTGATGACTGTCAACTGACGATGATGTAGTTACTTTGAAACCGGTCTCATTAATATATTTTATTTTGTGGAAAAGATAGCCATTTTTTAATTAGTGTTTCAAATACTAATTTGATATCTTTGTGATGTACATCAAATTGATTTTTTTTGTTTATGTTTTTTGGTATCACAAAGATCGCTGAACGTCACTGATCCTTTCTTTTCCAATTAGATAAAAGCCAAAGAGTAACTTGCTCTAAAAATAGTTCCAATTAGTGATATTGTTCCATATTAAAAAGATTGGATTCAATGTTGTCATAGTAGAAAGAAGTAGTTGATTTCGGAAGGAAAAGGAAATGTCTTTAGTGGAAAAAATGGAGCTCGTGTAATTTTTTCATCTAACTAATTTTAATGAATGTTACGTTGATGACATGAGAAACATATAGGTTCCACCCTAGAAGGAGAGAACTTCATGATAAAATTAAAAAGGATGTGAACTCTTGCAGTCAATATAAAGGAAATATTACAAAAAATTGACTAGAGGTCATCGCTGTCCAAATGGGAAATGAGGAAAGGAAATTTAAGGAATATTCGAGCAGATTGGAGGTGTGAAAGTCGTGAATATGGCGAAGAATGGTTAACATGATGTTGAGAGAACGAAAGATGAATGAGTATGGATTTGATGGTGTGGACAAGGTTACTGTTTCGCTACTTGCTTGATGAATACCGTTAATATTCCTCAACTTCATTTCACACTTTGTGGCAACACTAATTTTGTTATTGAGAAAGAAAATCGTGATTCTCACACGTTACTAATAAAGAGGGAAATTGATTAGGCACTAAAAAACGACAACTGAAGGGGTAACGAAGTTAATAAAGCAGTCATGGCAATAATTTTCTTAAACCTTGGCATTAATACAGTATTTGATAAATTTTAATCTTTTTTTACCACTGACGTACGAATAAAACAGTAATTTCAACTGCCTCGTAAATAAATTGAAGACATAATTTAATACGTGAAATCAACTCAAGTTTACAACAAGAAATAAAAAAAGTTGTCAAATGAGAAAATAACGAAAACTTTTTCTCATTTTAAATGTGATAAATTTTTCGTAGGATTGAAGTATAATTTAAACTACTTTTTTAATATTTCTCTTGTAAATACGCATAACCGGAGGCACAAAATACTCTGCCAGGATAACGTTTTACCATTTTGTTACTCGATGCGTTCTTTCAATTAGCAAGTATCCTAAAAATATTTTATCGGAGGAATGAGTGCCGACAGTGATTGCTACAAGTTGGGATTTGATGATATTTTTTAATTAAGCCTTTCCTACTTTTTATACTTGTTAGTTGTTTGTAAGTCAGTGACTGATTTTCAAGACGTAATATCCTAGGGGTTAACGCTCCGTCTGTTGACCATGGATCCCGGGGTCTATTCCCCGACGCTACATATAGGTAACAACGTATGGTATCTCAGAGGGGCAATTTTTCGGGTACGAGATCCCAGGAAACCGCCGGCGGCATAGGGAAATGAAACAGCTGGTGCACAGAAGTTTAAATTTACTCACCGTGAGGATTTTCCTTGGGTGAACTTTAACTTCATGTATCAAAACCTGCTTCGTGGTGAATGTTTTTTGGTTGCTTTACGTAATGCCTAAGTTTCGATGGTTTCAAACAGGTAATGCTATTGTAATGTACCGTAACTCTCTGCTCGGAGACTTTGTTAATCACAATAATTGGCAGAAATAAGTACTCTGTGTTATTTTTAACGCAATAGACTCAATTTTCATAAAAGGTCTTGTATATGTGGTTCTCTCTTCTGTGAGATTATATCGAACCAGGAAGCAACTCCTAATGATTGTAATGGTGCAAATACTTTAAGGAATAAGATATCCTAGCGTATGAAATTTGACCTTTTTAGATGTACATGGTAGTCATTGTACAAGTATAACCATTTCCTGCTAATGGTTCAACCATTAATAACGATGGCAACAACTAGTGAGAAAAAGAATGATATACTTGAGGCATTTCTGTGATAGTAAAAAAAAATTCCGGCAAAATTGAGAAATAAGCAGAAAAAGAATCTATGCACGAGAGGAAAGCACAAATTAAAACCTGTAGAATGAGAAAGTGGCTGACCGACATGTATAAATCAACTGGGCGGATTAAAATGGGTCATACATACGATAGTTCAACCTTTATGGAACAATATAGAAAATAATGGAAATTTTAAATTAGAAAATAATGAGATACGGTAGAGTTTGGAGATTCTTCTAGGGAGGAATGAGAAAATCGCATTCATTTGCTCATTTAATTTAATCGCTCTCGTGAGAAATTCACAGTGTGACGCCACTTTGAGAGACCCATATTTCTTAGGGTCAAGAATGTGTTTTTGCTTGGGGAGAAAAATCAAAATTCTCGAAGTTCTTTCTTATCGAAATAATCTACCTGTCCTTAGTTACTATGTTTTTATTGTTGATAAGTTGATCCCCTTAAACGAGAGTTTTTTTTTCAAATTTTTAGGTAACTTAGGTCACTCAGTGGGTGATGGGGTATTTTCGGACGCAATTTATATTCCAGCGTGCATTTATCAACTCAGCGAATGGTATGTATAGTATAGCATCTGCTATAATTTTTAAAAGCTTCAGATTTTAAAATTTATTACATGCCAGTGTCAGCTTGTTCTATATTACAATTTGTTTCACTGAGAACTTGAACTCTCTCTAGGAGGGAAGCGTCAAGGTATTATAAGTGAATATATATTTGCTTAATTGAAATTTGAATCAAACTCTAAATTGAAAGGTAATTGTTTTGGACAGTAGTGACGATACTATTCCGTACAATGCACTTCACTTAAATAAACAAAGTGTAAAAATAATATAGTGAGATGAGTTGCATTAAAAAGAGTAATGGATTAAATTTTGAGGACATTTTTATTGATTTACATGAATATATCACTATAATTATTCTGGTATAGTTCAATATGTATGCATTTCATATATCATTCTTGTGAAATATAATTTAGTTTATTTTTAAACAGGTTAAGGCTACGTAAGTTAATAAAGTATTATTATTGCATGCATTGAATGTCAGGAATAATCGTTGTCCCCAAATTTACCGACCCGAAGCTGCCACCTTGTGAAATGAAGCTCCGATGCATTCAGTCTCTCATAGAATCTCGTATACAAGCCAAATTACTCTCTCATTGGGTCCAGTGGTTACCTTAATTGTGAAATTGTAAAATTATACTTAATATTTTGGTTTATAAAATTCAAATAATCATCCTAAAAATCTATGTCAATTATTAATCAAAATTTTAAATTAATATCTATTGAAGTTACCAGGATGCAAACATTTAAAAATATTAAATCTTTAATCGATGATTGTCCTTAAAATGAATAGTTCCAGAATAATAGTTTAACTGAATTAGCTCAAAAATGCAGATTATAGTGTGCTTGGAGAAGCAGTGTATATCCCTCATAAATAATTTCAGTTGAAAATATTTAACCAAATAAAATAATGAAATTTTATCCAAATATGTCAAGTAATACTTAAAATAGACGGAAAATCGTGAAATAAATAACTGATATACGTATTATTACGAGAAAAGTGAAAGAGCAAACATGAATTGTGGAGCTGTTTGGTTAATAACGACGTCTCATCCTAGGAATGATGAGGATTATTTTTTGGAATGGTGATACTTGGATTTGGAAAGAGAGTTTAAATAAGAATAAGATAACCGATGAAGTTTTCAATGGATTAAGGGTTAAGAGAATATTTAGGAAGGAAACTCGAAAAAGGGCTAAAAGAATGAAGAATGAATGGGAAAGTGGAGGGTTGTTGAGATGTTATGAGATTTTTAAGGCTGAGATTGAAGGAGTCTGTTTGGAATGAGTGGGAGAAAAAGAATAAGCGTTTGGTGCGTATGAGTTGTGGCTTATAGGACGAGGTACTAAATCTGGTAATAGCTTATTTACTGGAGTTACAATTTTCAAGAGAATTTTTGAAGACCACTAGTCTGTTACGAAATAATCCCAACTTATCTGTGAACAGTAGACTTTTAGTATAGATGAATAACTGATCGTAGCACTTTTCCACTTGATAAAAATATTTTTTTATTTACGACCGGGTTTCGATGTATTACATCATCAGGTCAGACCTGATGATGATGTAATACATCGAAACCCGGTCGTAAATAAAAAAATATTTTTATCAAGTGGAAAAGTGCTACGATCAGTTATTCATTATGTTCGACTTCCACCACATCACGCCTGAAGCTACTCAATTTATTTAGTATAGATAGTCTTATATATTTCTTTATTCACCCATTTTAGATTAAGAAATTTCTTTAGGAAAAGTTTTAGATCCCACGTTACCGTAAATATGACATTTCTAATAGGAAAGGTACCAATTTTTCCGTAAAAGGAAATGATGAATTCCTTTGCGCTGCAAACTTTCTATGGACCCCTCGCATAAGCTGCGTTCCTCACGCTGAGATTTGCCTGAGGACATCTATCTCCCGTAAAATCTCGAAAGATCTAAAAATTATCCAACATAAGTACAAACAACTAATGGATCTAACCGTTTTTTCTCACATTCATCATTCATCCATTATATTTTCAGTTATTTAAGCCTAAATTTTGGCCATGTATCGCCCGGTGATGAACCTGCAATACATTGATCTCACAACGTTTCCATTCAACACAAACTAACAGTCTTAACTTCATAAAGTAAACACTTTTGGGCGTGCTCGGCAAAAGTTCACCAAATAACTTAATATGTGCCAAATTTTTTCAACTCCCTTGATGTATGTGCGATGACGCTGCTTAGTTATGTGCCTTCGAGATTTTAATCAGTTCTTGGAGGAAATGTCGATAGATGGATAGGGGTCTTTATTTGGGTGGATAAAAACACTGTACGCCGGTTTGGGGAAAATATATAGTCTATTCCTGCAATAATTATAAAAATTAAAATAAAATTTCAATGGTGAATATTTTTTGTCATTGTCTATTTTTCTACAGTTAAAAATATTTCATGAAGCAGAAACGTCGTATAATTACATTTCTGTGTATTTTGGAAAGTGACGCTATTTCCAAATATTTTATTTTCATTTTTATGAAAGGTTAGTACCATTTAGAATAAATAAGTGCATTTATACTGGACATGCCATAACAACAGTAATTTACCTTTATTTTGGAAAATTGTGACACCAATGCAATTGGGTTATGACTTATATTTGAATAAGGAGGAATTACTGCTAAGAAATGATACATTTGCCCCAGAAAAATCAATCTGTTGGTTGGAGCAGTTGTTTCTTATGTTTAAAGCAACATGCTCTTAACTCTTGAAGTATATCCATGATATTATAATTATATTTATAAATGGTCGCTACATATAATTAATTTCAGTTCAGAGACGAATCCACCTAAGATATTTTGATCCTATCAACCTGTTCAACACTTAGTGATTATTTGTTAAAGGTCATGTGCTCTAAAATTATTGCATGCCTTGACCTTTCAAAATTTTTGTCACTTTAATTACTTCAAATCAACCATTACTTAAAACCAATACGCTAAACTAGAAATTCCTCGAATTATCGTTTCTCATACGGAATTCCTGGGATAACAGAGTAAAACCAAATTTTAGTTTAATTGTTATTTCGGCTGAATTATATAAGATTAACTTATTCTTGTGAAATCAGAATTAACGGTAGTATTTCTGCTCTAACTAGGACACAAAACCACTAAATTTTAAACGATATGATGGCTAAGGGCCGTTCTGAAAAATTAAGTGAACCTCATCAATGAACTTTTCGACCACTTTTGATAAACATAAATTTTGTAGTAAATAAATAACCCAATATTTTATTGTGTGGCTTGTTTATATTTAGCATGTGGGGACCAAATCATCAGTTATCAATACTGAACACTCCATGAAGCGTATCTAAATCTACCAGTCAACCCTTATTATTTTACAATTTTATAACATTTGATCATTATTATATAAGAAAATGAATCTTCTTGTATTAATGATTTGAATGCCACTCCATGTTTTTGTTCAACTCAAACATGAATCTATCATTTAATCTTAGTATAGAATCTCATTCATCAACAATAACCAAATCAACGAAATAAATATTTCACTTAGACTAACCGAAAGAAACAGAAAAAATCGGTTTAAAATTCTATAGCAATCTATAATAAATGCCTCAAAGTATTTGGTTATATCCAAATGTTTTTCGTATTCACATGAGTTCCAAGAATATTCATTATTCACAGGGAAAGATCCTGAATTTTGAAAAGGGACCAAAAAATAACTGACCTTTCTGGGATTTGTATTCACTCTTTTTTTGCCGGAAGTAGGAAGAAATGGAGAGGAAAAATATATAAAGTGTGTAAAAGGCTATTTAATTTAATAATAGGGTAAACATATCATGCTTGTGCGAGTAGCATGCATTAATTCAAATCCTAAATCAACTCCAAGAGTTTACTAACGTAAAATAAATAATGGTCACGTAAGTGAAAAATAATTTGTTTTCAACTAGTATTTTATAATTTAAAATATAATAAGGTTAACTCCTATTCTTAAAAAAATTTAAAACATCAAAACTTTAAACATATTGAGCAATAAGTTTGAATAGGAACAGCAACGTAAAATTCCACAACATACAAAAGTAAGATGATTTCAAATCTTCCCAAATCCTTTGATGAGTAAATCATATGTATTATACAATCGAAAGCTCAAAAATGGCGAATCATCAAAATACATATCACATTCTATTTAAAGCACTCCATATACGGCAATTCATTATTCTGGTTTGTGCATGTAGAAATTTTGTAAGTCATAACTGTACAGTCATATTCCATGAATACCCAGGTCATTCGAATTCGGGTGGGTACTTTTTATGAGAAATGGTCCCCTGGATGATGGCTGTGCCAAGTTCTGAAGAGACCAAGGACCGTGCAATGGAAAGAGAGGGAGGTAAGTGGTTCAAGTCATCTCGCAAGGATGATTTGAACCACTTCAGCGGTGGCACGGAGGAAAGGGTGCTAGAAGGAATCTTATCCACACCCTCTGATGTTCGAAGAAAGGAGGGGATGGAGTGGAGGGATTGCCTCTTCCCTAGGCGAATAAGAAATTCTAGCAGCTTTAACGGGCGAGAGCATTTTTCACCATGCAACTTCTCTTCTCTTTCGCAGAAATTCAATTTCCGTCCTCGGGAGCAGAGAATCAAACCCCAGTCGCGGGGCCTACTTTTCTATTCCTCCCGCACTCGCCTCAACTCGCCTCATTCCCGCCGTCATGCCACGGCCCATCTATTCCGTCTCTTTAAGTCTCTGTGCCCCTCTCTTCTCGGCTTTCTTCTCACCTTCAACTATTATTACGTATACTGAATACCACGGCAACTTAAATGCATACTTAAAAGGGTACTAGTGAGATTATTGGGTATGGTCTCAATTAGTGATGTTCGTAAGCGTAATTCTGAATAGTGATTTAATAAATGGTTAAATGCGCTTGATTAATTTAGGCTTCAGTTTGGAAATCTATTATCACTAAATTAGAAAAAAAAACAATATATCTTTCCACCAAATTTTCCCAAATTTCCAACGAAAGCTGAGGATGTCTAGGACCTGAGGACGCCTATGTGTTGAAACTAGTCGCGCCCAATATAAAATTTTGTGGAATTTGCTTGGTTATTTTTTACTTATGTGTAAATGGCTTAAGCTGAGAATATGTTCAGCTGATTGAGGGTCACGAGTGATGAGAAATTTTTGCGTTTGGTATCAATCAATTTTATTTCACTGAGACGAATTGGATGCAAATTAGGGGCTAAGTGTGCCCTGTTTGGGAAATGTCTCATATCTAGTGCTGTCGTAAGATTCCCTTCAGTGGGTTACTTTTCAAGTTTTTTGACGTGAAAAACAGATGAAGATATCTCTCATAAACGATGGTACGTTTAAATGTAGTGGATGACAAATTATAGCAAATGTCAGTATTTGATGGAAAATATACAGCAGTTCGTTTGATTATGGCCTATGGAGAATATGAATGAGTGAGTATGAAAGTGTTCATTGTATTTTATTGCATAAATACTCCATAAAACTTGTTAAAATTATTTATCAGTTGGGAAAGAAGCTTCATTATGTTGAAAGTTGTTAAATGACTACCTTCATATCTCACCTAAATGGCATTAGAGACATTCCAATATTTTTGAAATTCATTTAAATAAATGAAACTAAAAATATCTGCAAAATATGGATTGAAAGGTTCAAATTTTATGATGAATTGATTTCAGTAAGGAATAACCGCTTTTAATGGTTGATATATTACTCGTATATTTTTTGTACGTTTATAAAGTTATGGTAGATGTAGGTCATGGATACATTGGAAAAAATTATTAATTCATTCAAAATATTATAAATGTACAATTTGATAAATATTAACTTTAAAACTCGATAGTGAAAACATAAATGTGTTACCAGCAAAAATTATATGTTGACCATTTTAATACCAGCATACCATGATGGTATTTTCGATGATAATTAACTGAATAGAAATGGGATGATTGATAATCTCTCAACTCTTATTTGAAACAGTAATGGAAAAAATCAATATCAGTTTTGCTTTTCATGCCATAAAAATTTTCAATGGCATAAATTTTGATTGTTTAAACTGGTGGGCATCTTCTACTTTTGATTCAAAATTAGGTATGAAGAGAGGGTGTGATTTGGTATTATAATGAATTTATTTCAGTCTGCTCCTCATGAGATAATTCTGCTATCCTTCTGTCATAGAAAAGCATAATTAAAGAAATGTTAGTGTTAAATATTTCAGGCAAGGTTTTCCTACAAGTAATTCTGCTGCTCCTCTGTCACTTAATTCACATTAACTTTACTGATGTTCTTGCAAAATGCTTTCAATAGTAGTGTGTCACTATATCTGTATGGCATAGCAAACATAAAGGAAGAGCAGTCGTGGAATCACTTACAGATGTTGAGTGGATTTTGACCCTCATTTATCATGCCTTAATTTACTGTAGCAAACATATACGGACAACTTTTTTGATTCATTCTTCTTTTAGTTACTTAGCCAGTCAATGAAATTCTTCAAAAATGAGAAGGTTAAGATAAGCATAAGTTGCGACACATTTGCTATAACAGATTCAGTTCAGTATTTGGAGGGCCTATTTGGTTCTTGCACTCTGCCGCGCTTCTATTTGGAGGTTCGGGAGATTTTGTGTGGAAGTAGATTTGGGGAATGTTTTTCATCAGGGTGGGCAGAGTGGTGGGGAAATTAAAAGAAGACTTGCATTTGGAAAGAAGCGTTTACAATAAGGCTGCATTAAATAACAGCCACTGCAAGTATAGCTTTAAAGAAAAGGCTATTGAAACATTAAATATAATTTTATATGCAACAATTATAGAGTGTAAAAATCATTCGCCTTGACCGGGATTCGAAACCGGATCAAGACGGATAATTTTTACACTCGGAAATTTTTGCATTGAAATGCACATTGGCGGATGACTCCGTTAAAATTTACTGTTGCGGTATCTCCAGCAGTTTCTTTGGAATTAGTTTTATATGGTTCAGAAACTTTGTCATTGAGGCAGGAAGATAAGCGTAGTACGGAAGTATTCGAGTTCTGATTGTGTAGAAGAATGATAAATATACATAGTTGAAACGAAACAAAAATTATGAAGTTCTAGGCATGATAAGTGAAGAGATACGGCTTTTTGGAATAATTTGATGAGGGCAGGACAAGCGGATTTTGGAGGTACTGAGAGGCACTAAGACGCTAATGGAGTGCAGAGGGCTATAAAAAGGAGGCTAAGGGTGGAAAGAATAGGAGTTTTTGATGAAATTATGTGTCAAAAGGTGAGAAGAAAAGGAGTTTTGATTTGAATTAATGGGAGTAGAAGATACGCCAAGCTAAAGAATGAGTAATTGTTATATATAGGAACAGGTCTAAGGATATTTCCGTTGCACGTTAGTTAGGGATTGAGAGTAAAGTAGTGCATAGTTTCAAGGTCTACCAAAAACCTACTTTAATCCCATCGACTACAGCAATAATAATTATTGAAAGATAGTTTTCAAATTAAAGTTTGCGCTTATAATATTTAAAAAGGCTCCTGCAAATTATTCATAAGTAAAAGTTCCACTGCTGAGCTATTTTGCTTGGGAAACAAATGATCAACACCGATCCCCATTCGCACTCGGAGGAGGAAGTTCAGCTACCATTACGAGTGTGATAGTAAAATAATTCTCTAAAAGCAGTATTGGTTAATAGGTCTAGGAAATATATTTTTGTTCTTAGAATTCTTAGCTTTAGTACGTGTTACTATTAAATGTTAACCTTTCACCAGACTCATTAAATGCATAAATAAAATATGTATTTTGTATTAATGCCAGTACACCACTGTTTAGTGCAATGATACTGAAAAATCATCATTTGTGCAATACAAGGAAAGCGTGGAAGTTACGAATATAGATTTGCAATTCAATGAAAAATATTTTTGTCACCAACGATGTGTTTTATTAATAAGTACCTTGGTTGCTAAGTCGATGGAGTGAGAACGCAAGCTATGGGTCAAGAGAGAATTTCCCAATCGCGGAGAGTGTTATCTAGCCCTAGAAGAAATGTTACAAAGATTTCTCATTATTGATGATGAGAAACCTCAGTAATTTAACCCATCATTGATTGTCAGTGTGAGGGAGTGAGAATAATATGTTGGTCACTGTGGGATATTTCATTTCATCTTTAAATTAAAGTATTGACTTTAAGATCATTATAATATACAGGGTTCGTCCGGAAAATAAGTGTACTGAGCTCAGGAAAAAAAAATTATTACACTTTTACATATCTTAAGCTAATATTCCTCAAAATAGGACCCTTGAGAGTCGATACACTTGTTCCAGCGGCGTTCCCATTCCTGGAACGCTCCCGCGAAGGCATCATCGGGAACCTCTCGAAGACACGTCGTCACGGTCTCTTTGACGGCATCCAAAGTCCCGTATCGCGTTCCTTTCAAACTCCTCTTTATCTTCGGGAACAGAAAGAAGTCCGGTGGTGCCAAGTCCGGGCTGTAGGGCGGGTGCGGCAGCGTTGCCACGCCGTGCTTGGCCAAGAAGTCCGGCACGACAAGCGCGGTGTGAGACGGCGCATAGTCGTGATGCAGCCGCCAGATCGCTGGTAGGACGCGGGCGACTCGTTTTCGAAGCCTGTCGAGCACTTGGACGTAAAATGCAGCATTTACATTTTGTCGTTCTGGTACAAATTCGTAGTGGACGACTCCCCTTTTGTCAAAAAAGACAATGAGCATCGCCTTGATCCGAGATTTGCTCATGCGAGCTTTCTTTTGACGGGGTGGTGATGGGGTGTGCCACTCCGCACTTTGTCTCTTCGACTCCGGGTCGTACTTAAAGATCCACGTCTCGTCACCCGAAACAAAGTTCTCTAAAAAATGTGGATCATTTTTGCAGTGATCCGCAAGTTGTGTCGTGATTTCCAAACGATTGAGTCTTCGATCATCACTGAGCACTTTCGGCACCAACTTTACACAAATTTTTCGCATCTGTAATTGCTCCCAAATAATCTATCGTGCACTATTGTTTTTGGCACATTACACTGCTCTGCTATCATCCGAACACTAAGACGACGATCAGAGGTCAGTACATCGCGAACTTTTCGCACATTTTCGTCGGTGAGTGTCGTTGATGGGTGTCCAGGCCGTGGTTCGTCGTCGAATTCTCTGCCCTCCACGAACATCTTGTGCCACCGAAAGATCATGTTTCTGGACATGGCTGACTCCCCGTAAGCCTGGTTAATCATAGCGACAGTTTCGGTAGACGATTTCCCAAGCTTTACCGCAAATTTGATGGAATAACGCTGCTCCAAAAACTTCGGCATCGCGTTCCGTGACGTGGGTCGAGCGTGGAGGTTCGCGTTAACAGAGCTCCTCACTACACCACAGCTCAGAATCAACTGCCTTTTTCAGCGTCATTTTCCAACATACCCCCCTCCAATCGCAGCCCGTCGGAGCGGTGCTGGGCGCACCTGGAGCGGCGGGAAAAAATCAGTACACCTATTTTCCGGACGAACCCTGTAATTCGATGCAATGAGGAAAATTCAATGAGTGAGTTCACTTCATTTTCTCTCTGGAGTCAAGTATTGGATTTCAATTGACGATCCGAAATTAGAAAACGCAGTCGAGTATTATCTGATTAATTCTCCAATGCATTAAAACCTATATAAAACTTTATATTTGTACTTGAGTCATAAAATTCTGACACATACATAACTTTTTGCAGCTTCTGAATCTTCATAATATGAATGGATAGGTATTTGCCAGTGAAAAAATTGAAATGCACAATTTTTTTAGCAAGAGGGTGAGATTCCATCCAATGCATAGTTCCCTGTCGAGCGTACTGGTGGTAAAATTGACATTCGCGTTCGTATAATCTGTAAGATTGGATGAACGATAATATTTTACGAAGTCAATCATTATAGTAACAGTAAGTTAAACAAGCAACAAATTTGTGTTTAGACTTAACATATACTATAGTTAATACTAAGGAATATTAGTTAAGGGAGGATCAGGATTACGCCATATCCCGAAGTTAATGAAAATCATGAAGAATTCAGTGGTATTAGGCACACCTTGGCGACAATATATGATAACTGAATTTGTGAACTTCGTACATTTTCTTGGAAAATTTATTTCATTATTATTAGCAAAAAATAGACGACATTATACGCGCAACAAATTTCAAAGCATGAAAATCATTATCCTTGACCGGGATCCGAACTTGGATCCCACGGCCCAGCCAGTTGTTTAGCCAGTTACGTTACCGTTCTTCCACCTGGAAATGTTAGGAACTTACAGGGTTCGTCCGGAAAATAAGTGTAGTGACTCCTGGGCTGGGCGTGCCGCTCCAGGCGCGCCCAGCACCGCTCTGACGAGCTGCGATTGGAGGGGGGTATGTTGGCAAGCGACGCTGAAAAAGGCAGTCGGCTCTGAGCTGTGGTGTAGTAAGGAGCTCTGTTAACGCGAACCTCCACGCTCGACCCACGTCACGGAACGCGATGCCGAAGTTTTTGGAGCAGCGTTATTCCATCAAATTTGCGGTAAAGCTTGGGAAATCGTCTACCGAAACTGTCGCTATGATTAACCAGGCTTACGGGGAGTCAGCCATGTCCAGAAACATGATCTTTCGGTGGCACAAGATGTTCGTGGAGGGCAGAGAAGAGGTCGACGACGAGTCTTCGAGAGGTTCCCGATGATGCCTTCGCGGGAGCGTTCCAGGAATGGGAACGCCGCTGGAACAAGTGTATCGACTCACAAGGGTCCTATTTTGAGGAATATTAGCTTAAGATATGTAAAAGTGTAATAATTTTTTTTTCCTGAGCTCAGTACACTTATTTTCCGGACGAACCCTGTATGAGATATTATGCCGAATTGTGAATATATTGTTCGTAGTCATGCGCGTAGAATCCACGAGTTTAAAGCCAAACTTTAAACATTAAGGTATTTTACCTTTAAAAATTCCAGAGAAACTGAGGTAGATGTCGCAACAGTAACGTTTTAATATGTCACCCGGTAATGCGCATTGCAATGCGACTCCTCGAGAAGACGCCTCGGTATAACTTGCTAACGCGGTCGGCCGAATATCGAGGGTCCAGGTTCAAATACCGGTCAAGGTGAATTATTTTTACACTCTGAAAATTGTTGCATTGTAATGTGAATTGGTGAATGGCGACATTGAACAGTTACTGAGGCGAGGCGGTATTTCCTATAGTCTCTATGACAGTATACGTGTATGCACCAGATGATGTCGCCCATGTATTGCAACCAAAAACACCGAAATATGAACAAGGATAGTACAGAAAAGTATCTCTGAAAAGTTTCGGAAAAATAGATTTTTTTTCAGATATTGCTAAAATGCCTCATAATTCTTCAAAGTACATCCCTTGAGCATCGATACACTTTCCAGCGGCGTTTTCACGACTCAAAGGTGCGTGCGTGGGTACGCGTGCTGTCTTTTTTGACGGCACACTTCATGGTGGTGTCCTTTGAGGAAAGAATACACGTATGTGGGGAAGGAGGTAAGGGACGACAGGTAAAGGGACAAGGGGGTGAGATAGGAAGGTGACTGTTGAATGATTTAAGGGACGATATCCAGCTCAGGAGGATAACGATATAAGAATCCGTTTGAATGTTATGCTCTCACTTCTATGCTACTTGCAGATTCGGCGACTGTTTCAATCATCGAAACGGAGTCATACCTGTCATAGGGTTGATCGCAGTATATTGAGAAAATAAATTTCCTTCGCTAAAATCGGGTAATTTCGCAGAAGGAGAAGTGGACATCATTGTTCTATTTCCCTTGCAATAATTATGGTTTGTATTATCATCTTATCAATGGCAATATGATCTGCTACCATCCGTACATTTAACTAACGGTCTGAATTCAGCACTTGCACACCCACACAAACGTTGCACGTTGGTGTCGTTCTTGTCGTCGAAGGCCGTCCAGCGAGGGGCTTGTCCTCCACACTCTCTCGGCCATCTTTGAAGAGCATGTGCCATGTAAAAACTGCCAAACTAACCTGCGTAAAATCATGCTGAACGTCTACATTCCCTACATACCCAGTCCAAAACAAAATTTGATGGAGTACCACTGTCTATCCCTCGCTGCATTTTGCGCTTGCCCCGAGTCACTTGACAGGAGCCCACTGAATAAACGATCTAGCCTGAACGAATGCTCGAAGGCGATTGAGGCGCGTTAAAGGTCAGACCCCCCGCCACCAAGCCTGCGCGCTGCGGCGTACAGTCACGTCAGGAAATAAAAGTTCCAGATGGATTTCATCCAAAACGATGTATACTGTGAAAATATCCATAGCTTATTTATTTAGTTAAAATTATGAAACTGATGAGCGTGGTACTACTTAGGTATATATATACGGATGAAACGCGAAGTAAAAAGAGAGTTCCAATTCATTATAGAAATAATAATTGATATATTAATATATATCAGCGCCTTTCAAGTAATGGAACCAAAGTATACGAGGAAAAGGATGGCTGCATTTTTGTAGCTTTGGATATTTTGTTTTGAATATGATGGAGAAATTGATTATTATGAGAAATAATTTGGGAGAGAGAAATTATATAAAGATGATTCAGCGATAACAAATTAGGATTTAGTAGTTATTTTTATAATTTGATAGATAATTTTTGAATGATAGAATTCGGAGATGATCGAGGAAATGGCATCAAAATGTGATTCAAATTCATGCACTCCCGTTAATTCCTGCATTCCCTAATTAATAGACTATGTGAGGCATACCGAAATGCATGCTTTTCATTGCTTAATGAATCGACTTCATATTAGGTTTTAGGTAATCTAATATAATGAGGAAATAACATCACGAACCATGTGCTGGGTTAAAAATTTATTTATGTAGAGATGTGCATGGTGAAATTACAAGAATTTCAATTACGTGCTTGAGTTACTAAAGTAGTGTTATCTATGTAGGTTGAAATATCTATGCTAAAGATTCCAATCACATTATTGGCCACCAGTTTGTATTTCATTTGGAATATTTATCCCGAAAATGGAATATTTTCCAAGTATACTGAAATGTTTTCTTGAATTAACTTTAAATATCTTTATCACGTTGGTAAACCCGTTAGCATCAACTTGTGCCAAACATACACAACATCTTGTTGCAATTAAATATATTCAACAGTTACTTTTCTGTTGGATAAATTCTGTCTGATAAGCTCAATACATTGGTAATTATTCCCTAGATAACATTTTGAACTGCGGTTGAGTTTAATCCCTGAATTTTCACTGATAGTTCATGCATGATCTCATATAAATTCAAGTAACTCTTTGTAATAGGTTATTAAACAATTGGGTTGGCACAGGAGAAAAGAGTTGGGAACATAAAAGTTACATTGTCCCTCAAGTCACTTTATGGCTGGCGACGTAACGCCAAGCTCCTGGACAGGTTTGTTAGGTCTCGTGTAGAAACGTTGATAGATTAATGTATTTTTAAATTTTCCGTCCTGAATGATTATAATAATACGTGATAATAAGTGGCTACGTTACCAATGATTCCCTTAACTTTAACTGTTATCCCTATTTCTTTTCTTAGTGTAGTCAGTGGAGTCGTTGTATGCAGTATGGCAGTTGTAATATGTACATACAACGGATATGTCATGAGTGGTGTGTTTAGTCGTCCCTTTCCGACTGACCCACGGAGGATCGCGGGGTGTGATTTGTTTTTAGAATGAATGGCTTTAAAATAGAAAAGCTGGTGACCTAACACCTCCTGCAACGTCTGTGCGACTGCTTAAGGAGTAGTGTAGAGATGTAGATGTGACTATCGGTAATAACAACCACTACTATTGCAGTATCAAGCCTAAAACTATATATAATTGTACTCAATGCAGTGGACATATTTCCTCTCCCCGATAACATCCTTGTACCAAGGTCACATACACCTAAATGCATGCCCATTTTAAGTGACATGGGAGGTTCACAGTAGCTCACATGCTCTTTGTCAATTTTCTTGTAGAAGGTAAAATGACAACCTACGCAGCTATTACCTGGCGTTTCTCATGTGACCTCCTCCTTCATCGTGGAAGTACCTCGCTCCCAAGCCCTCAGTCACGCCTCCCAACGCGCTCCCTATTCTTTCTTTTTCAACGCCGCCCCAGTTGGTTTTTCCTACCCGACGCCCACGGCAACCCCACGGAGAATTCCCATCGGGCTCCCTACATTCTGCAGATCCCCCCTGCCTTCTGAAAAAAGAAGCACCGTCTTTCACTCCATTGTTCTCCTCCCTCCCCCCTTGCATCCCCCCACACCTCAATCCCACCAACGGACAAAGGGGAAACCAATCGAGTAGACCTTTTTAATGTTTGAGCACTCGAGAAATAGAAAATTATTCACGAATATATACCCCTTTTTTCCACTTTCTGCAGAAATAATGCCCCTTACCAAAAAACCTTTAGGTAAACCTTTGTCACTGGAAAGTCACCTTTGGAAGTTGCGTCTGTTGTGTGCAGTCAGGACATATAAAAAATATTTTTTCCCTTATAATAATTCTTTTATTTATGTGTGTCCAGCCTTGGAGAGGAAATATTATGTTGAATCAGTGATGAAATTAAGGATACATAAACTTTTAAGGTGACTTTGGAGTTTAATTTTAAATGACCAATCGGTGGTATTGGAGGTTTTCATTCTGATGGAATTTTTAAATATTTTTAATGAAAATCGCAAATATACCTTGATGTTATGCTCATGCCCTGGTGTCATTTTGTATTTCTTCTTGATTTTAGTAATGTTACCGGATTTCAGCGATGCTATCGACTCTTATTTCTACATTTTTAGCCAGTACTTTATTTTTCCTAATTATTATATTCCTGTATGAAATTTTATCAATGACCAATGAAACCCGTTTTCACTATAATTATGCTATTTTGCATGAAATATACCAAATACAGTGTGATATCTCTAATATTCACTTATTTCTTAATAAATGCAAAAGCATTTCTCACATCAAGGTTTTTTTTAAATGTTTTTCTCCATATAATGAATGAATTGATTCCCTGATTCCTTTCTTTGAGGTTATTTTAACGTGGCCTAAGGCTGTATGTTAGCTGTATCACCTAATGTGGTCATTTTCAGTTACTTTTAGAGCAAAAGTAATACCAATATATCCAGTTTTGGGGAAAAATTATCGCAGAAAACAATTTCTTAGATTTGGTCGATGAATGAGAATCAAAATAAAGATTATTATTAAAACTGTTGAATAGACTAAAACATTAATTAACTGAATAATCAATCTGCTGACTGGGCACTATTCCCTTACACATTGATGATCTTTGTTCAAGCGCTGACGGTTCATTTATGCATGATTCTTTATCCTTAATTTGATTTATTTAAAATTTATTAAGATTGTTTTTTGGTTTAAGATTTTCATGAATAGCACTTCTTCCCTCTGCTGAGTTGTTTAACTATTCTTTTGTCACTTTCGTCAAGTGCAACTGATGTTGAGGCCTGGCTTCTCTCGTCGCTTCCATTTCACTTCTACTTCAATAAATTACATTTTCTTCTGGACTGATATGAAAATTTATTCAGTGAATAATGGAACAGTATGTGGTTCCGGCTCTAGAGTGCTCACGCCTTGGAAGTAAGAGTTAATAAATGCGCGTAATCAATATGCCACCCAAAGGAAGGGATTTTGTTGGCATCTAAATTATGGTAGGTGACTCATTTCCGGTTTCCTGTAATCTACGCAGATTTAATTTAAAAGGAGCCTTAAAAATTGCGAAAGAAATAAAATATTACTGGCAAAAATTATATATTAATGATATTATCACTCAGTATTTCATTTCTTTACGCTATAATGTGCATTGCTATTTTTTCAGATTTATTAGCGTCTACCTCACGTTTAGTGATAAACTGTAGGTTGATGAATACTACCTGATTTTCTTGAATGGAGATTGTGTTTGTTTGAAGGATACACTTCGCGTGTGAAAGCTTCGCAATATCCTAGTAAGAATTTTGGAAAAGAATCAATTTTGTGTTCGAGATCATATCGTGGCATACATTATTGTACATCGTTCCACTCTAGAGCCAGTTCTAATTTACTCCGAAATTGTGAACTGAAAATTGAATGCGCACCTATATGCATAAATTTAATTGAATGCAAGTTAGAAGGCTAATGCGGGTGCACTGTTATTATGTTTCCATTAGTGTTTTGACCTAATGTATTAGACGCAATGAAATATGCGTTAATTATCCGGTAATCCTCCAATTACTTGCATAATCACCGCCTTAAAAATGATCTTCTGTTAATTTTTTCAGAGGAAAAATTAGTCGTTTCTCTTCATTCAATATTTTAATCTATCTTATACCTGTAAAATAGTGAAGAAAAGACTCTTTAAAAGCCTTCTGTAGCAACACATAGGCTTAGACGGAGGAGTTTTTCAGGCGCCAGCAAAGATTTTATGCTTCGTATAGTATTTTACCTCCATCATACTACAGGCGAAGTGAACATATTGCCATTTGCAACGGCTTCTGCTGATTCAATACTATATTAAAATCAATTAAAATTACACTTTTTATAATTGAAGGTAATACCTGAACGTAAAATTAAAATTGTTCACAATTAATTTCGCCGATCAGTATTTATGATAAATTCAGTATTCAACAGCGCTTGGAAGCTTATGGTAACGAAATATTTTCATGATTACATTTTTAATAAGGGTTTAAAACAGCTTCAAGGAAAAACAAGTAGTGAAGATTTTCTGTCAATTCCTTTGCCCCTGCAAAACAGTTAGTTCCTTGATAGTTTTTAATCCTAAGTATAGCGTTAAAAGTCCAAAATCCGTCTATTTTTAATTTTAAATATGTGCCACAAAGAGAAAATAGACTATTAAATTGGTAATTACCAGTTACCAGTTACCACAAGGTCAGTCCGGAAAGTATCCAGCCGTTCCAAACATCTCGATAACGTGCAGCGGGACCGCCATGAAACTGAGTTACTAATCACAGCAAACCTTAACGCGCAAGTGTGAAAAGTTGAACTGTCGACTAATTCTTTATTCAGTAGTGAGACACCAATGAATAAGCTTACGCATTGTCTTACCGTCGCATTCACAATAACTAGATCAGCAAATTTGCATACCTTTTCTTCAAACTGGGATATTTATCCGCAGAAACAAATCGTATTATTAACGCGGCCTTTGGGGAGGGCTCTTTGAGTGATACTTAAATTAAAACGTGGATTCGACGCTCTAAAGGTAGTCGTGAATCCGTAGAAAGCAAATCACGTTCTGGAA
Source organism: Hetaerina americana (assembly GCF_022747635.1). Lineage (NCBI taxonomy): Eukaryota > Metazoa > Arthropoda > Insecta > Odonata > Calopterygidae > Hetaerina > Hetaerina americana. The sequence goes on along the minus strand of NW_027286985.1, from coordinate 62,430,849 downwards.
GACCATCAACCAGCCGAACCCCTGATAATGTTAACTGCGTGCTAACTGCAATCAGCAAAAATCAGCTTTGGCAATGCGAGAATTAGAAGATTTAAGGATTCCAAAAATTATGGCCTCTGAGATTTTTTACCGAAGATAGCGAGATACGTAAGCAGCTGTGGGCAAATGGTGACTAGCACCTTCACCATGGCAATGCACCTACCCATTCATCGTCAGTGGTACAGGGTATCCTGGCAAAACAGGTTCACGCAGATCTCTCTGCTGCTCTAAGGTCCTCCTTGCGACTTTTGCCTTTTTCTGAAGTTAAAATCGCCAGTTAAAGGACGCAGATTTCAGCTACTTGGTTAGATAAAAGAGAATGCGACGAAGTAGGTCCCAAGTGGAGTACTTCGAAGGGGACTAAGGCCTTATTGTTCCAGGAAAGCTATTTTCCTCATAATATTGAATGGCTGGATACCTAGTATCTCTGAAATCCGTACATACCTAGTATAAAAGGAAATTTTAAGCGGCATCTTCATTGAACGCTGCATTTTTTTATAATGCGCGTAATAATGGAATGGTGTGATAGCAGTAAGTTTCCTTTTCAATAGATCTCAAAATCTAAATCATTTGCCACAAAACTCCTCTTACATCATTGAGAAACTGAAAACATATATTTAGTCAGAGGAAAAGTATTAGGTTGCTCACATGAAAAGTTAAGTCAAAACGTGTCTGATAACCAGCCTCCATGCATTGAGTTGTAATAATCATCGTTAAAAGCTTCCAGTTTTTTTGCGTGGAAATTGAAAACGACCTTATAGTGGCGTTAATCTTGACAGAAATATTCGGTAATATAGCAACCATATTATGAAAACAAATGTACTACTATAGTACCATATATTTTTATGGTACATAGGTCTATAGATGCATGGGATATAAATTTTCGTGGATTGGCCAATAACCATATTGAAATTGAAAGGGGGTGGAGATAAGTTGAGGAGGGAAAGAATAAGGAAGTTTAGAATAAGGGAGAAGAAGGGACGGAGTGACGTTGTACGAAGAAGGAAAGAAATAGAGCGCCACTTACTTCTTGAAAACTTTGTTTGGATGAGGATGGCAGAGAAGTAAGGTAACACTTGGATGGAACTAAACCTTAACGATGATGGTTGATGAAGGTTAGGTAGGTAGTTAAGGCAGTTAGGAAGTTAGTTTAGAGGAGCGTCAAAGAGTTGATAGTTCACTATTTAACTCACATTGGGTGGCATACTTTGCGTGTTACTTAATGGGGTTAGCCAGGCGGAAACGATAAGGCAATGATATGCAAGAAGAATGGAAAAAATCCATTCGAAAAGAAGCCACTGAAAAAGGGAAGAGGGAGGGGAAGCCGAATTAAAAAAAGTGCCGCGGTATAAAAGAATTTAATCAGTTGGGGAAACATATTCTCTTATTTTCTGTTACATTCACAGAAAAAAAATTATACCTGTTCTCTTCTTACGCCTGTAAGCGGAACATTTTTACAGTTCTATTTTTACGAAAGTATTCCCTTGATTTTTTAAATTCATTTTCATGCAATGCTAACTTATTTTGAATGACATTCAGTATTAGCTTCATTGGTTTAAACTCGAATCAATTTTTGTGTCAGTTTTAACTATCAATCAATCTACAATGGGGCGTGTTAAGTTTTTAATTATTTAACCATCCTAGTAGGTAATTGTACGTAATGATGTGAGCGTAGTCCAATTACGTCTTTCGTTAGAACAAACTCATGTTATTTATGCCTGTTTTGCGTTTGAAATATATTTAATATTTAATTTACTCAGTCTAAGTCAATGGTCGATTAAAGTATTATTCAAGAATAATTACTTTTACTTATATGACAATATTCTTTCGGTGCTATCTCATTAATTCAAAAAAAAACGAACTCACTATACGAAGTGAATTATTCCCTATGCGTAGTGAATTATTTCCTCAAGAGCTTATCTTTTATCATAAAATTTTTGAATATTTGCACATTTTGTCTGGATTTTATGTACTAGCATGAACTTTGAAATAAGCTTGAAACTTTGTTGTCTCAGGCGTAACTTTGTGGAATTTGCATAACATATTGAAATGTAATGAAATAATTGACTTTGTAATTCCACACACTTTATTTAAAAACACACGACCCAGGTTTCGACGTTGAACGTCATCATCAGGTGGTCCTCATAGAAGCACGCTGGCTATATATACCTTCTGATCATAGGAGGGGGGGGTTGGTCAGAGAGGGAGGTCGGAGGGGTAAAAAAGGTTACAATGTAGCTGGGAAGAAAAGAGAATTACATTTTGATTTAGAAGAGTGGTAGGTCTAGGAGTGGGGAGTGGGAGGGATACAAAATTTCGTTGGCAAGATCATCTTTCCAACGGACACCTTTCAAAATTTCTAACTGCTCCAAAGCATCGAGCCTTTGACCTTTTTCTTCAAAATGAATAATTTTTGTCACAAAGTCACTTTTGTGATCACTTTCGATGAGGTGTTTTGCAAAGAGGGATGTTATGTTCTTATTTTTTACACATGTTTGGTGTTCTTTAATCCTTTCTTTAAATTTCCGTCCTGTTTGTCCAATATACTTTGTGCTACAATGCAATATACTTTGTGCTACCTCAGCCTACCCTCTCATTAATAATGTATTTTGTTGGTTAAGATATGTAGACGATGTCTTCTGTGTGTGGACAGGTTCTGATAGGCAACTAGAGCAGTTTCTAGCACATCTAAATTCTATCAATTCTAATGTACAATTCACGTGTGAAAAAGAGGAAAAAGGTTCCCTGAATTTCCTCGACCTATCCATTTCTAAAGACAAAGATGGGTTACAGTATTCCATTTTTAGGAAAGAAATGTATACAGACCAATTAATTAATTCCTCTTCAAGGCATTGCTTCACCCAAAAGCTTTCGGCATTTCATGCAATGATCCACCGTTTGACCGCTATCCCTATGTCAAAATTCAATGTAAATAAGGAACTTAATGTAATTAAAACGTTAGCAGTAAACAATGGGTATTCAGAAGATCTAATAAATAAACTTTACCGGAATAAACTTACAAAAATAGCCTTAAGCCACATTTACAACCCCGAACATGTAAAAGATCCCACTGCCAAATGGCGGAGAATACTATATCTTGGGACTATTTCTCAAAAAGTAATTAAAAGTTTACCTAAAGAAAAAATTAAATGTGCCTTTTACAGTCGTTCATGCCTTAAGAACCTGATCTCTCACACTAAAGACAAAGTCCCCGAAAACGAGAGGAGTGGAGTGTATGAGTTAAAGTGCTCGGATTGTAGCACAAAGTATATTGGACAAACAGGACGGAAATTTAAAGAAAGGATTAAAGAACACCAAACATGTGTAAAAAATAAGAACATAACATCCCTCTTTGCAAAACACCTCATCGAAAGTGATCACAAAAGTGACTTTGTGACAAAAATTATTCATTTTGAAGAAAAAGGTCAAAGGCTCGATGCTTTGGAGCAGTTAGAAATTTTGAAAGGTGTCCGTTGGAAAGATGATCTTGCCAACGAAATTTTGTATCCCTCCCACTCCCCACTCCTAGACCTACCACTCTTCTAAATCAAAATGTAATTCTCTTTTCTTCCCAGCTACATTGTAACCTTTTTTACCCCTCCGACCTCCCTCTCTGACCAACCCCCCCCTCCTATGATCAGAAGGTATATATAGCCAGCGTGCTTCTATGAGGACCACCTCGAAATCCCTACGAGCCAATTTCTACGCGGTTCGTGGACTTCCGTGCACCTACCCAGTTGAGCTACTGAAAGAAGATATGGACGCCATGGGGATTCCGGTGGAACGAGTGCATCTGGTGCGGCAGGGAACCTTCTTCCTTGTCGTTGTCAAGGAAAACCCTGAATGGCAAACAAAAGAAATGCTTGCCATAAGATACATCGGCAATTCCCGTGTCAGGGTGGCAAAATATCAGCACAGGGAGCCACAAATGTGTTACCGGTGCACCCGATTCGGACACGCATCTTCCAACTGCACGGCAGCCCCGCGATGCTACAAGTGTGCTGGTGCACATGAAGGCATCCAATGTCCGGATACGGAAAGGAAGAAGACTTGTTGCTGTAACTGCGGAGGAAACCATCCTGCATTTTTCAGGACCTGCCCTGTCTACGCCAAACAGAAGGAGATGAAGATGGCTAGCCTCCGGAGGAAAGGCGCACCAACCCAGGGGGCGAAGAACACCGCCGCTGAAACAGAGCTGCCTTCTCCTCAACAGAAGACGCTTGGTACCTTCAACGCGTCGAAGCCGGGAGACCCAACCAACGCAACCCAACGTCTGACCATGTGCAAGCATCTTGACTTTCCTCCACTCTCGACGCCGGCTCCGGTCGCCAGGGAGACAGCAGAAGAAATAAAAATTCCTCTTCTCCAGAAGAGGCGGGCTGCAGACTCGCAGATGCCGACTCCAACTTTGGCTACATCCCTCTCTTCCATCCTGGAAGCATTGACGTCCTCTGCTGCGCTATTGCAACAACAGCTGCAAGCTTTAACTGTCGCCCTTACCACTATTTTCCCAAACCAAAATGGACCATAGGCGAGAATTAAATAAATCTATCATCCTAGCCACATGGAATGTCGGCGGCGTATTGAAGCGAAAGACCCCTGAATTGCTTGCCTTTCTACGGAAGGCAAGAATCTCAATCGTCTGTCTGCAAGAGACTCATCTCCGTCCTGGAACTTCATACGGCGTTCCAGGCTATGCAGTTTACCGGGATGACCGGCAAACAAGAGGAGGGGGCACGGCGGTCCTCGTTTCGCTTGACCTGGCTGCGAGAAAAATTGACCTACCAGCTCGACTGCATCTAGAGGCGACAGCCATTGAAGTAGATACTTCGATCGGCTCTCTCACAGTGGGGTCACTCTATCTCCCCCCAAAACGACCTCTAGCCACACAGGATTTCGAAGTCATCTTCTCCGGGTCACGGCCGTCGCTTTTTCTCGGGGATCTAAATGCAAAGAATGCTGCATGGCATTCAATTACACCGAACCCTCGGGGTGAAGCGCTGCTCACATGGGCTCAGAACAACGGAGTACGCGTCGCGGGTCCACATGGGCCAACGCATCAGCATCACGGCAGGAGCGAAGACGTCTTAGATATTGCGCTGCACCGTAGGCTCACGAGTTCGCTTTCTCTCGTGGCGACACCGACGTTGGACAGCGACCACTACCCAGTCTGCGCCTATCTGGGATGCTGCCCAACGTTACTTCCCCCACGGCCGGTGCGATGCCTGGACAAAACAGACTGGACAGGGTACAGGCAGATCCTGTCCGACATTTTACCGGAACAGCCGCCATCACTGACGTCACAAGCTATGCTGGACGAATATGCTTCTGTCATAACAGCTGGCGTGGACCAAGCATTACAGAACACCGTGCCAATAAAACTGATCCGCCCTTCTGGACATCTGACGCTGCCTCATTCCATCCTTCGCCGCATCCGCGAAAGAAATCGGCTTCGACGACGATTTCAAAGAACCAAATGTCCCGCGGATGGGGCACGGTTTAGAAGAAAACGAGCCGAAGTGAGGCAGCTCATCCAGGACCACAGGCAGACGACGTGGGAAAGGAAGGTTGCTTCCCTCCGAACCGAAGATGGGAGCATCTGGAGAATGGCAGCTTCTCTTCGCCACAGCATTCGGATCGACCCACCGATCGACTCACCTGGTGGCCCTCTTATCACGGAAGACGAAAAGGCTGAATTTGCAGCAACTACGCTGGAGGCCACTTTCACGTCGACTCCGGATCCACTGGTACCGGATGATCCTAGCGACTTTCCTGAAGAGAATGAAACAACGGAGGAGGGCACCATGACGGTAACGAAGGTTACCGAAAACGACCTGAGAGCAGCCCTTGGACGACTACGCTGCAAGAAAGCACCAGGAGAGGACAACATCCCGAACGAGGCCCTTCGACAGATGCCTGTCTCGCTCGCAACTCACCTGATTACGCTCTTTACGGCCTGCTTCTCCATGGGACATTTTCCGGCCATCTGGAAATCGGCAAAAGTCATCCTATTGCCGAAGCCGCCGAAGTCCGCTAGGAACGTAGAGAACTACCGCCCGATCGCCCTGCTAGCGACCCTGGGAAAGCTGCTTGAGAGGGTACTGCTGCCACATCTCCTGAAGCACATCGCGGCCTACTCAATCTTGCCGGCATCACAGTACGGTTTTCGAGAGGAACACTCCACCACACACCAGCTCGTCCGTCTCGTGGAACAGGTGACGGCCGGATTCAATCGGCGATGCTGCTCAACGGCGGCGTTCTTTGACATCAGGAAAGCCTTCGACCGGGTATGGCACGCTGGTCTCAGGCGAAAACTTGCAATACAGCGGTTTCCAAATTGGCAGCGCCGCTTGCTAACATCATACCTGACAGGAAGGACTTTCCGTGTCGCCTGGGGACGCGCGCTGTCACAGCCGAAACAGGTCCACGCAGGCGTGCCGCAAGGATCGGTGCTCGGACCGATACTTTTTAATCTATATACGGCGGACCTCCCGGTAGACCTTGGACGACATACCATGGTTGCCCTGTATGCGGATGACGCAGCAATAGTGACCACTTCGCGGAGAGCACACATGGCGGCAACATACCTACAGCGAGCAGTAGACAAACTGCTGGAGTGGTACGCCCTGTGGCGAATCAGCGTCAACAGCGCAAAGACACAGACGATTCTTTTTTCACCTGGAGGACTGCGAGAACCAGGAGAAATCCTCGTGGGCACCGAGGAGGCGCCATGGAAGGAAGAGGTGACCTATCTAGGCGTGATACTGGATAAAAGACTGACATTCAAAAGTCACGCCCTCGCTGCCACCAGGAAGGCAAGAGGAAGACGACTACAACTCTCGCCGCTGCTGCGTTCACCGTCCCTCTCTATCAAGACAAAGACGTATCTGTACGTGGCGGCAATTCGCCCAATCTTGATGTACGCTTCACCGGCATGGAGTGGCAGAATGACTCAGACGGCCTTCCACCACTTGGAGGTAACGGAAAGAGGGGCACTCAACAGTGTACTTGGGCTTGGCTGGAACTATGCCGCAGAAATTCTCCACGCCTTAACTGAAACTGCGCCCATTGGAGATGTCATCAAGACTCGCGCGACGGCCTTTTACGAGGAGCTTGAAGGCAAAAAAGAAGAGCACTTGCGGTCGATCGGCGGCTTAAAAGCTGTCTCCTGGGAAAGGCACAAACGCCCAAGAGCAGCAACGGGACGGGACGACGACCAACCACCATTGAAAAGGAAAAGGAGTTGATTGGACCTTCCTTCATCGACGGGCTAAGAAGCCGCAAACACAGCAGCTGAATGATTAAATCATCGGGCAGCTGCAAGCCAAGCGTCAAGAGGGAACGTTTTGGCAAAAAAAAAAAAAAAAAAAAAAAAAAAAGGACCACCTGATGATGACGTTCAACGTCGAAACCTGGGTCGTGTGTTTTTAAATAAAGTGTGTGGAATTACAAAGTCAATTATTTCATTACATTTCAATAAGCTTGAAACTACTCTGGCAATATAGATTGTGTAACCCCGCATAGTTGAAAGTGTCCTCAAATGAAGGGACATTAGTTTTTATAGCCGTAGTCGGTTACTCATGAGGGGGACTCCTTCCTTGCTTTTTGTATATTGATCTAGAGACAAAACAATTGGCTACAAGATCACAGGGAGAAGGGAAAAATTGCGATTCAAAAGAAAAAATTAGGTATAATATTAGGACACTATGAAACTGGAATAAATAGCCAAATTATAAAAAAAAATTGACCGGTCAATGTTGTTAATATTTTGTCTTAGGGCTGTAAAAAAGAAAAATGTGGAAACAAATGTGAACGCAATTGGAACCTTATCACAAAAATATTTTAAATACAAGGATTATCCACTTACAGAAGAACAGAGCAGAGAATAATTTTTGATTTCATTATACGTTATCAAAATGAAGATTAATTTAGATTCTTCTCCTTTATATACCTTTCTTCATCATTCAACTCCCTAATAATATATATATATATATATATATATATATATATATATATATATATATATATATATATATATATATATATACACACACATATATCTTACTTCTTAAAGTAATGTTTGCGAGTCGTCTTCGGCACGATGCTTCAGCTTAATCTTGTTTTTGAATATCCGGGGCCGCCATTCTGCTTGCCTTCGATTCCCCTTTTCCATATACATTTACAAGGTAAGTGATATTTCAATCTATAAGTGATATTTCATCAGTGGCTCCAATTGAGGAATTATATGTTGTCGGTTATGGACCTATATTTTTTCGAGTATGGAGCCTCTGAAGAGGGCCTTCATTTCAGGATTTGAGAGAATTCTTAGTTTGAGAGTTTTGGAGTGCTTACTGAAAGCTAAGGAGTGTGATTTATTTAGCATAGCGGTTTTTCGTTATTAGGCTTAACGCCTGGATATTGAACTAATAATTCAACTCGATTGTATCAAAATACGAAGTAAGATATGAAATCAAATATATTGAAATAAAAATGAAAAGTTACTAAAAATGTAATAATGTACATGCATGGCATTATCTATAAAAGTATTGGTGAGTTTTCCAAAATTAACTTTAGCTGTTTTATTGAGAAATCTATTAGAAGATCTTAATAATTTCACTTGGTGGATTAAATAAGTGACGAAAAATAGGTGTTCATATAATAATGGAGAGAAGATTTGGATTTAATTTTAGCATATATTGAAAACTGACTTCTTCCACTTGGAGACGAACAATGGGTGAAATGGACTAAAAATGGGTTAAATACTGAGATCACAGTAAGTTGTTTAATAATGTGGCACCAATTGGAACTTGCAATCATGTAGACGTATCGGGTTTTATTAGACCTGTAATTGGGTGAGTTGGGAGGATTTAAGGAAAAAGACCGAGTAGGGCCGGCTTAATTTACAGTAGTTTGCACGGTGGAGGAACTTAGGACTTCTTTACGTTCAAATATGACCTTTTTTCTCCATAATGAGAGAGGAGGGGCTCTGCTGTTTTGTATTTTCTTAGAATTTTTTGGGATTATCTTTATTTATATAGTTGTATTTGTCGTAGAACTTTGGATGCTTCTGTACTCTTCATCTTTAGGACTTCGACCAAATGTGAGAGGAAGTGATAGTCGTGTCGTCCGTTATTAAAACATAATTTGGTTAATTTGGTTTTGGGAAGTATAAAGTAATTGTATAGGTTTGGTGAGAGAAGGATTTATTTCTTCTTTTCTAATCCCAATGAATACTTTTTTGTTAATCCTATCGTTAAGTCATTAGTAATCATTGACCTGTTCCATACACATACATTGTGGAGAGGGGCTAACAAAGTCGTCAAAAGGAAAAAAGTATTGTCGGAAGCTTTCGTCAAACGTATTGTCGGAAGATGTACCGTCGGAAAAATGAAGGAAACGTGCCATTTATCTTAAGTAAGGCCTCATATTGAGTATGCGACGGGTGTTTAGAATCCTTTTCAAAAAACATTAATTACAGAATTGAATAGGGTACAGAGAAAAGCCGATAGGTTTGTGAAAAACTCGTACGAAAGGACGTAAAACAACGCACATTTAATGCAGACTCTGGGGTGAGAACCTTTAGGTACGCGGAAACTCAGGGCTAGATTAAATTTATTGCATAGACATAAAGCGTGTGGTTTTTCATTCGACACTGAAGATATAATTTAGCCCTTAATTACATTGACAGGGCCGAAAATTGCTACAAAATTAGAGAGTAAGATTGTTGAACTGATAGATTCAAGACTTTGGTTTTTCAGCGCACTATTCGCGACAACAATTAAAGGAAACCTATGGAAATAGCAGGTACACTTTTTCGAAAAAAAGGGGTTAAAAGATTAAATCCCCACTAATCACTATATCTGTAAGTACACCATGTAAATTCAAATATTGCATCCTAACCCCCCTGTCGTGCGCCCTTGTGCCAGATGGGTTTCGTATGTACATAAAGCGTATTGTATTTGTGAATTGTCCGTCCGAAATGTATTGAACACTAACCGGTATTTAGTGTCTGAATATCATGTTTGCCTGTCCTCTTTTGACGTATTTTTTTGTCCTCTTTTTGTGGGTATAGGAATAGCGACTAACAATGTAAAAGTCGTAATACATGTAGGCATGTTGCATGATTGGTGCTCGGTCGCCCCCTTTCCACGCGGTTTTTGGAGGATCGTGGGGTGTCAGGTGCATAAGGAAATAGAGGGCCTGTGTGTTGAATGGCTGGTGACCTACCATCCCTTGCCATATGCCCTTGCGACGGCTTGCGGGTATTGTGTAGATGTAGATACACACTAATCAAAATGTTTGACTTTGCATTATACTTGGCCATTGAATTGGTATTTAAGGGATAGATTCCAACATTCATTTGCGACTTTTTCCGAAATTGATAAGGTCCTTTGTCTATTCCTCTAATTTTTCCCGTTCACTTTTCCGTTAACAATGGCTTTTACTGGAACATTTCCTCTTGTATTTTTCCGTTCTCTCATTTTTTCACATTGTTCAACTACATTCTTCTTTCGCCGTTATCTCGTAAAAATTATATTCTGGTAAATTAACCTTTCCATTACATTTTAACATTATCCAATGTTAAATCCTCTTATTCATACTTTTACTTGTCTACTGCTCTAGGATCCCTCACTACCATAGGGAGTACTGATTTATAATCAAATGTTTTCTTTGCGGGGTTAAATATCGCCATGTTTGTGCTCCTAGTAGCTACCGAATTGATTCTTATATTTTTTCTTATTTTTAACGATCCTTTCTGGAAAAATACATAGCCAATGCTGTAAACTTGATTGGCACTAGGCTTGTTGAAGGGGGTAGATGAAAACAAGGTTGAGGAAAATTGAAAATTACACTCTCAATCACTCGAAAGTGTTTGCGAAACAGTGATGCTCGTGTATCTCAGCCACACAAAAACAATGCAACAATAAATACAAGGGAGCAGACTCACAACCACTCGATCGTTAAGGTGTCTTCAGGAACAAGAGTTACTCTCTTGAATCACATTCACACACACACTCAGGGGTTGCAAGGATTTCTCCAATGCTAGGCACCCGTCAATCTCACACAGGAATAAAACATTGAAAAAGGGCACAAATTCAGGCTCGCAATCACTCAATTGCTCGAGTGTGTTCAGATATAGTGACCCTTGTGAATCACAATTACCCGCACTTTTCGGGATTCACAAGGATTTTTCCTATGCTAGTGACCCATCAATCACACAGAACATACAAACACACGAAAATAAATGGACACACGTTCACGCTCAGTCACTTAATCACTCGGGTATGTTTGACCTTTGTGAATCATACTTACTCGTACGCTCAATGTTTGCAAGGATTTCTCCTATTCCAGGGACCTGTCAATCATTCTTTGGAATCTGTTAGGTAGCAGGAGTAGGTGAGTGCCTAGAGAAAACCTGACACCAGGTGTTTTGCCTTCCAAGTAGGCCTCCTTAGAGACTCATCATCATCGTTTTTTCATTGTTTTGCGCCGTAGATACGTTCGTTTTCTGTTTACGATCCATTTTGCCCCCTGTGATGTCACCTTAACTTTTTACAATTGTTATTGACCTTATCAAAAAAATTACTCTTATCCTAGTTGGGGTCGTACAACACCAATAAATATCATTCACGGATGCCGTTTGTAGCTTACGGTACGCGTATGATGCGTTTGTGCGACCGGAATTCAATTAGTACTATTTGCCTTCTCCGCCACGACTTTCCACATATTCACCCGCAAACGTTTTGTTGTACTCGTTTTGTCATTGATCATTATAGTTTTACTCAATTTTTTTTCTCGTTATTAACCCTTTTTTTGAATTCTGATATTTAATTGGAATAAAAATATCTTGCGGTGAGAAATGGTCACTTTTAAAACCATATTATCCTTTGGAATATCTTCGAGATTTTCCTTTAGGAAATTTTTAGATTTACTAATACTTTGATATACGCTATCTCTTTAAATATGGTCCAGATAAAGGCAAATTTACGATGCCTCTTACTCTCCTATCTATAGGAAACTATTTTTGAAGTATTAGTATCATCATATGCTATTAGTTGAAGGATCATTTTGTATGTAGCTCTCCAATCAATTTCCCTTCCATTATGCCCACATATTTATTCTCCGTTACGTATGTAGTTATTCCTTCAATTTTCACCCGCAGAATTCCCCTGTTGATTGAAATTCCGATTCACTATTCACTCTAATAGCTCTATCACCATCTCCGTGCCCATGTATGTCTCACGTAATTTTATCATCACCTGCCCAGTTATTTTATTAGGAATCTTCTTCATACTAATTCCTCGTTAGTTATTCTAGGTATCCACTTAATTCATCGTTCTCCTACCTCGCTAAACTTCCAATCGGAACAATCTTATAATTTTGAGTAAAATGATTAAAATGGTCCTATTAATCATTTAATTGAAAAATATTAAACATGTTATTTGATTGAAAATTAAGAAATAGTTAATATCATTTTGAATGGAATTTTAGCATAAAGAGTAATTTATTAAATCACCGTACTTAAGATACTGATTACATGCGTGCTTACAACTACAGACTTAAATAAGATATATTTTATTTTAGCTTACTAGCGGTGAAGGATTGTCAGTTTCTCAAACAAACAATATTATTGTTTGGAATGTCTCCAAGATTTTATTCTTTGCAATGCTACCTATTTTTTAATTTTAAATTCTTTAAAAATCTTTGCCAAAAACTGATCAGCAATCTAAAAAATTGATGGCTGACATATAGTTATAAGACTATTAGGTTATATCAAAGCCTGTATGTATTATTTTAAAACTATTATTTGATAGTAATATTTTATTAAATATAAGACGAAATTATTGATATGTCTATCGCAGATTTGATAGTAGGACTGTTGAGAGTAGAATTTTTAGTAATTATTCTTCCATATTTCTTTATGTTATTTCAGTTCCTTTCATACCCGTCACTCCAAGCGCTTCACCAATCTTCGATCAAGCCCAGCTTCCTTCCCCCTGTTTATTTTTACCCTCAGAGAGCGTGTGTGCTTGCAATAGAGTTTTACCTGTCAACGTCAAGGCTCCATTGTCTGCTATAATAAATTTTCGAACTTCCCTACCACTTTGTTCCCTTGCTCTAATATGTAGCAACAAAGCAAGTCGCTGCCTTTGGCCCGTGGCGTCTCTCTTTTTCTCCAAGCGTTTCACTGCGTTACGTCATAATGAAGTCGTACCAAGGCACTGAGCACGGAATATTTTTGAGAGAAGACTTGGTTTTTACATTCGAAAATTTTTGTTTTTTTTATTGCTCAATTGCATCACCCGTTACCTTTTACTTGCCAAAATTTATCAGCCTTCATATTAACATTCAATTGCAAATTCAAGTTCCTCCCTGTTTAAAGTTTTAAAATTGAAATTATTGTTTTTAATTTTTTTGGTGAAATATCTGCCATTTCATGAGAAATATCGCGGCTATTATGCAAAATGTGAGATTACACAATTTTCATATAATCTCTTTCTTAAACTATACCGTTTTAATTAGTTTTATAAAACTAGGCCGTTTAAGATTAGGTCGAGATATACCTGTACGGACAGCTCTTGTTACCCAAACATCGTTTGCTGTGATGCATGCAGTATCACTTCTAATCCTTTCTAGAAAGTAGAACTCTTATCAGACTTGAGGTGAATCAAAGCAATTCTCATTGTCATTTTGATTTAAAAAATAAAAGAAATTTATTTTTTAGCTATAGTTTTCATTTATTTCAACCCATATTTTGCATGATACGACTCCCAAAGTCACCCATTCATGGATGTCCTAATTTTGTCCTAATATCACGATCAAAGGCATGCTAATCACTTGAATTCATTTGCAGTCGGACATTGCGTTATTTTATTAGCATTCTTGAAGGATTTATTTAACTCTAAAAATTATTTTATCTAAACCAGACACAAATGAACTAGTGAAAATTCGTGAGATTTGCAGTTCATCGTGAATATGAAAGAGAGTCTCTACTAAGTATTTTGTCATTATTCTAACATGTGCGTAGTGATCAATCATACTGTTCACTCATTACTGTTTAAGCCGTATTTTGCGTCTATTAGTAGAACCGGAGTTTTTCAAATGAAATTGAACGTAAGACTAATTCTGTAATCTAAAGGAACGCACAGTTCTTATTACTATCTCCTTTTCACGAAGACTGTTCACAAGAGAGTTGCCTTACACGGGAGGGGAATCCTAAAAGATCTCCAATGTTTAACTAATATTTAGAAATAATGAATGAAACCTGGGATGATTGAGGATATCTTTCTTTTGCCAAATTATGTCCCCTAGTAAATATTTTTATTGTTTTTGTTTCTATGCCGCTGAGGCTACAGCGAACCAGTCACGATTATTTTGTAAGGACCCTGTACTTATATATATATATATATATATATATATATATATATATATATATATATATATATATACATGAATATATGTATATTTATATACACACGGGTAAAAATATATTTTTCATAAGTATAAATAAAAGGTAAGAGAACTCATTTTATACCTCGGTGTTCCCCACCACCACCTTCAGCACAGTAAAAGGGCATACAAGTATCTATGTCGTGAGTATAGACACTTGGAAATATTATTTAGAAGATTCACTTTTCGGGTCCTGTCTGGAATTGTATCGCCATTTTGGCCTTTAAGAGAATCTATGTTTTGACGCTTTTCCTGCAATTCCCTGAACAATTACCAGGAAACCTCGGAGCCATTCCCCAAGTTATCGCATCGAATATTTCTTTTTCTTTAAAAGTTTGCCAAGCCGATTTGCAGTACACTATTTACGATACGTTAAGTACTTTTCCCATTGTATTTGTTGGGCAGTTTTAAATATATATTTCTGTATTCCGAATGTAATTTCCCTTGTCGTTTGAAAGTTTTCCAAACTGCGCCATTTTGCCATCATTGATACAATTCTTCTATGTAATTATTGGATCAGACTTTTCTGCCTTCATATTAACTTAAAATCTTGCCATTTTTGTATTTTATATCATTGGGCTTTTTCTTTCTGTGACCTTATCCTTCGTCTGTATTTGTGTAGTTTCGGTATTTCCTTTCTTCAAATTGCCATTTATTTCTTAGTACTGGCTGAAAGCAACTCTTCCTTGGCCTTTTTAAAATCCCGTATAAAATGATTTCATTACTCTATATAAATTACATCCTCAGTTTCATTTTTGGATTGTTGTATTTTTTTAAAGGTCCGTAATTTTATTCAACTATGACCGACCGGCTTCCATTGCATTACTTTCGACATGTTCTTATACTATATATTTAATTACTTTCTTTAGCTGATCTCTTTCTACAATGATAATCCTCTTTTCTTTATGTAGTTTCGTGTCATAAATTTTTAGGTGATTGAACATACCACTACTTGGAATATCTACATATCCGCCATTAAATTTAATTCTAAAATTTACACCGAGAAGACTATTTTATAGTAGTTTTACTTCATACAATTGTAATGGTGAAAGTCTCTCCGGCTTGTTTTCCCTCAAGGATCTGTGAAATTCATTTTCTTTCTCGTGTTCCTTTAGTAATTTTCATGTAGTCTAGTCGGCTTTCCATGACCGCAAAGCAACAGTCGCTGTTTATATCTGCACCTGGATAGCTGTTACACTGCTTCGCGTGATTTTTATGTGTCTATCTTACGAAGATGGAATTTAATTGGCATCTATCGCCGTCTGTAGTATAGTCCTTGTGTATCCTTACCACTAATATTGCTCAAAAAGTGTGTCCGCCCTCCACTGCTCTCTTCTCATTCCAGAACTCCACTATTCTTTCTCCTGTCGCCTTTCTTTTACTAAACACAAACTACCCTAGCATACTCCACTCTTTCCTATCTCCGAATGGTCCACTCTAAAATAACGAATAATTCTCCCCTCCTTTGTACCACCAAGGACTGCAGTAATTTCATATACTGATCCTATATCCTCTCTTGTACATTGGGGATACTGGGTGCATTTTAGAATGAAAAAGTTACCTAAATTCATAATAACTAACTCTTTTGATGTTTGTTTATTCCTTTTCTTGTAACGTGCATTAAATAAAAAAATATTATTTATCGAGAAGGCGTTTTAAAATTAAAGTTTAACTCGACCAACCCATCGCAATCCAAAAAAAAATCTAGTACATACCGTATTCGAGGCATGTAAGGATTACCGATTAACGTTAAATTTCATTTCTGTATCTTGAAGTATTTTACTACAGTCATTCGCAATGTACAAAGTATCTATTGCTATGTGATACTTGCTGCATTTCATTAAAATAAAATTTAAACCACGCGGTTTTATCCAAATCACTGTACCCAAACACCAACGATCAAAGGACTAAAAGGAAAGAAGTGGGTACATTAAATACGTGTTTATATGAGGTTATATTAGTCTATGCGTCTTGTATATGTTTCTATAAGTAAATCCGAATATATTTAAACATCGACTTAATGATGACTGAGCGGAGTTAGTTATTTCGAATTTGCATTTAACCATTAAAACTACCTTCGTCTTGTAAATGTGTGATGGCGTTTGTGAGTAATCATGAACTAATTTTTATCACTCACGCTTCACTCAGCATAAATTCGGACTTACGTTCAACAACTGCGATTCATGTAACTTGAATACAGGCAAACATGAAATAGGATTAATAAGAGTGCTGTATTCTTAAGTGCAAATGTTAGTTTCTTGTGTGTACAGGATGTTTTCCGGAATGGAGAGATCCATGGTGAATCCCCATGCCCATTTCTCATTCTCTCACGAAATAACACATACATCTTCACTTTTACGTTTTACCCGGTGAAGTCATCCCTCTCACCACAGCCTGTATCTCTCCTCCTCCATGGAATATACCCGAGACGCTTCCCTTTCGCTTTCTCGCTTTTCCCTTGTTTCCCTTTCCGTCTCGTTCTAATTTCCTCCCTCGTTATGCCATTCTTCCTTCAACCCTTTTACACAGCCGAGAGCACCTCCTCTCGACTTCTTCCCACCCATCCACATCTATATACAAGCAAGGGGGCCGCAAAGAGCATCCTCCCACCCTTATTTGCTTCTTCTTTTCCCTCGTATCCCGACACGTCCAGGACAGGGTGAGTTTATAATTCATTACGTCCCGTCTCCCTTCCCTCCCAAATCCTCCCCTCATTCTCTCCTCCCTTCTATTTCTCTCTATAACTTGTTTGCCTCGCCGAAGTCTTTTCGTGGATATTTCACATTCGTCTTCTTCTCGGATCGTTTTTAATTCTCGCTCTCATACCAATCCTCCTCATTTTATCCGAAGAATCAAAGATATCCTCTCTCCAATGACCACTTTTTTATCATTTACTTCATCCAATTCATATTTCCACTTAAAATCTTGAGAGGGCGAATTTTTTCTCTGTATCTTCTTTAAATTCATGTCCTTATACATGCTCAGTTTGTGTACTTAATTGTATTTTTCATTCGATCACTCTCTTCTGTATCTATTTTTATTTACCGGAAAAATGACACATTCTTTATAACAATGAAGTTGATAGGACACCGATCATTGAGGAATTTGGGTTACTTCGTCATTCACGTGAGAAAGTAAGTGGTAGTTTTTCTAACCATTAAACGGCTAATTTATGTGGGGTTATGCCAGTAAAGCAGCATTATTTTCTCTGTATTTAGACATTTTTAATGATGGTGAAGTCAAGCCTTCCAAACGGATTTTCATGTCCTTTCGAATATTTATGCTATTGAAATGAAACTCAATCCGAAATTTCGTAAATTGCGTTCATTATTTTTAAACATGAGTCCATTAAATGGGATGTTAAATTAATGAAATTTATATCTGGACTCATTCATGTTAATATTTTTAGAAATATTTAATCTTATACCTATTTTAAAACTAAGAGGTGCTTTTTATTTCCTGAGTAATCCCATAATATTTTTATTCATAGGCATTCTCCGTTTGTTTCTTATTGTGATATCACCTTCCAACGAAATTAAAGTTTAAAATTATCATAAGATTATCCTCTATATCTAGGATTTAAAATTCAAAGATTGTTTAGTAGTTGTTCTCCAAGCCATCCTTTTACTAGCAATTTTTTTCATCCCTTTGTTTCTCATGATCATTTCTTTCACCACATATTTATCGTAATTGCTCTTAGGTTTTCTTTTATAATTATTGAAAATCGAAAAATAATTGACAAAAAAGCAGTGGCGTTGCAACTGCCAAGTGCATACGTCAAGGACGCTAGGGACAGCATATACTACCTTGATCAAAAATTTCCCGGAATTTATTCAGAAAATTAAAAATACAAGTTTATTCATCTAAATCTATATTGTCCCCTTCAAAGTAATCCCCATCGACTGCAACACACTTATGCCAGCGCTTGATCCAATCCTCGAAACATTTTTTATATTCGGTTTTCGGTATGTCCATCAGTGCTTCCTGCGATTTTTCCATTACTTCCTCTCGGCTGCTAAAACGCGTTCCCCGTAATGGTTTTTTAACTCGATTGAACAGAAAGAAGTCACAGGGAGCCAAATCAGGTGAATTCGGTGGCTGTTGGATGGTATTTGTTGCATTTTTCGTCAAAAAATTACGAATAATGATAGCACTATGCGACGGTGCGTTATCATGGTGCAAAATCCACGAGTTTTCTGCCCACATTTCTGGTCTCTTTCGGCGAATTGCTTCACGCAAACGTCTCATAACGCCCAAATAATACCCTTTGTTTACTGTCTGGCCTTCTGGCAAAAATTCATGATGCACTACACCGTTGTAATCCATGAAAACCGTCAGCATTGCCTTCTTTTTTGACTGAAAACGACGTGGTTTTTTTGGTCTCGGCTCATTTGGTGAACGCCATTCACTTGCCTGATGTCTGGATTGCGTGTCGTACTCATAAACCCACGTCTCGTCTCCAATAATGATCCTTTTGATGAATGTGGGATCGGATTCAGCCTCGCAAATCATGTCTTTTGCGACGTCAACACGGTCTCTTTTTTGCATGAAATTGAGGTCTTTTGGCATGCTACACGACGGAAACCCAAATCATTAACCACAATGTCTTGGGCGGATCCATAGGCAATGTTCAAGTCCTCCGCTATTTCTCTGATGGTTAATTTGCGGTTATTGACCAACATTTCTTTTACTTTATCAATTTTTTCACCGACTTTCGATGTCGATGGTCTGCCACTGCGTTCATCATCTTCGATTGACTCACGACCACTTCTGAACCGCTCGTGCCACTGGTAAACGACCGTTTTTTTTAGAGAATCGTTGCCGAAACACTTTTCCAACATTTCCAACGTCCGTGCGCCACTAAATCCGTTTTTTACGCAAAATTTAATACAAGTTCGTTGTTGCAAATTTAAATCCATTTCTGAAATTGTAAAAAATCGCCAACACACACAGAGATAGATGTACTCTTGGCTACGTAACTTTTGCAAATGTCAAGTTATGACACTAAGATTTAAAGGGAATATCAACAACAGATGTACCAATTTAACAAAAAAAACAGAACTCAAATCGGAACGATGGGAGCGCCACACGGTGGTTATTCCGGGAACCTTTTGATCAAGGTAGTATAACAGATGAAAAGCATCAAGCATACCTCGCCGTGCAAACTTAAAGACCAACCTTTTTGGTTCAGTTTGAAGAATTTTCTATTTTAACCTGGTAGCGCGGCGTTCGGAATGCGTACGTTTGTTTTACAACAGATGTCTATGTGCACGATTCGGTATGGTGAAAAAAGTGAACAGTTCTCAATAATAAAGACCAATCATACTTCACTTCGGTCAGTCTCTTACGAGTTTAATCCCAGAAGTATCCGATCCAATAAAGAGATCACAAAAGTTTTGGAAAAAAATGTATTTATTTTTCAACATAATCTACTTTCAGCTCTATACACTTTTCCCACCGGTGTTTAATAAATTCAGTACCCTTTTTTATAATAAAAAATGTCTTGCTCCTCTAAATAGCCATTAACTGCTGACATCACTTCTTCAGGGTTGGAACATCTTTAACCACCGAGCCATTTTTTGAAGTTTTCGGACAGAAAATAATCCTAGGGGGCTAAATCTGGCGAATAGGGTACATGAGGTAGCAATTCCAACTTTAATTCATGAATTTTGACCATTAAAATAACGGATTTGTAAGCTGGTGCATTGCCTTGATGAAACAACACTTACTTCTTAGCCAAATGCGAGCGCTTTTGCTTGATTTATTCGCTCAAAGGTCGCAATAAGTTTGCATAATACCTGCCGTTGATAGTTTTTCCTTTTTCAAGATAGTCAATGAAAATTACCCCACGTGTATCCCAAAAAATCGACGCCATGACCTTACCTGCAGATGAAACGGTCTTCGCCTTTTATGGAGATGGTTCGCCCTATTGAATTTTTTTATTGCTCTTTTGTCTCGGTGTCATCCAAGGCTGTGTAATGGTGCAAAAATTCTGCTTTGTTGCTGTGAAAATTTGCTAAACACTGGATTGAAACATCTTCACAACACTGGTTTTGCTCGAGTGTGAGCAAACGCGTCACCCATCTTGCACACAGCTTTCTCATGTCCACATTTTCAGTTAAATATGCGATGTACCGCACTTTTTGATATGCCTGCTAACTCGCGCACTTTCAGTTGACGATCACATAGTATCACTTAGAGGATTTTCTCCACCGTTTCTGGAGTCGTCACCTCATTTGGTCGACCAGAGCGATGCTCGTCTTGAGAGCTCGTACGGCCTCGTTTAAACTCTGCTACCCAATATTTTACTGTTGTAAACGTAGGATCAGAATCACTCAGAGTAGAATCCAGTTCAGCTTTTGTATTGTTTGGGCTGAGACCTTTCAAATAAAAGTATTGTGCCACATAACGAAGACTAATGTTTCTCATTTCCACAAAATCACTGAAAACTTTCAATATTGATGGCTTCCAAACCAAAACTAAACAACGTGGTGTCTTCAAACTTGAAAAATACGCTTTATAGACTGCGTACTTTGTAATACAGTGGTATTTTGCATACAACTTTCGCCATTTCTAGGTCAGGCCGGGTACTTCTCGGCCGTCTAATGTATGACCTTGATGAAACAAGCGGCATTCAGGGGCACCTTCAAAGTAAAAATTCGGCTCTCCCGGTCAATCAGCAAACGATTAACCGCGAGCTTGTATAGCATGAACAGGTAGGACATGGTGATACAATTCTGGACGGAATGAAGCGCTGTGGTAGACATGAAGGAAGAAAGGATATTGTATTGGGTGAAGAATAATTTTTTGCTGGAGGAGCAGCTTTTGTTTTTATTCTTAACTTATAACTTTCAGTCACGAAATCAACTATTTATATTGCTATTTTTTTATAACTAAATCTATTCATATCACTTCTAGGCCACCAATGTAAAATGGCTTAAGAATTAAGCATACGATTTCAACAATAAACTCTATTCATTGATATTTTTCTAATCGGATATCTTTGCGGCGACGCATGTGTGTTTTAAGGTACTTTCACAATGTTTTTTTTGTGTTTCACGACGATATCCGTTTGTTTCCAAATATTGTTAATGAGTACGGCTTTCTTTTCAGTTTCACAATAAAAGTATGCAATATATTCCTGGAGGGCGAATGATTTCTACAGTCAAGTCTAAAATGATCACAATTCTCTCAATATTCAATAATTGTGTAATAATTTAAAATAATATATGTCAAAGTGAATACAGTAAAAAACTAAATTTCCAACAGTTTTCCGACTAGATATATTGCCTGTATTTCAAGTTCATATGCGCCACAGAAAACTTGTGATGGCGAAATAATAACTAAGTGACGCGGCCAGGAAATGAAATACGATGGATAGGTATATCAAATGTAATGTGGTGAAGGTAATCTGAAACGACTGAAGCGAGGGTATTCGAAGAGAAGGAAGGTTGAAAAGGTTGAGGAAGAAAAACATGCATACGACATAAAAGGAAATGGACCCTTTGATGGGTAAAGCCTCTCTTTCCGCCATTGATACACACCGACCTTCCATGGAAATAGAAAATTGCTCGGAGTGTCGAAGAAATTCATGCAAAAAAAGAACCTTGCCTATCGCAACGGTATGTTGAATACGGTTATATTTAATTTATTCCACTTTTTTGCCTCTCCTCAAACCTTCCATTCCTCCTCTCGTGTTACCTTTCATTCCGACCACTTTCACTCCTCGTTTAATCCTTCGTAATCCCCTTTTATCACCTGTCTCTCAAAACAACCAGATCGCTTCCCCTTTATCTCCCTCTCAGGCATTCCACCCATTTCTCCGCATTCGCCTTATTTTTTCTTCCCCTTCCACGCTCTCATAAATATTTTAAATACTTTTCTTCAAGAGTAAAATACAGGAGAAAATGAGGGTAAAATGCGTGTGGTAGTACAGATATAGCTTATTAATTTCCAAATTACGGTGGAAGGTTGCTCGTAAAACGTATTCATATTTTTCCATAATTTTCAAAATCAAATCGTGTTATAGAATGGAATGATTCTAGTATGCCACCATGTGGAATATTATCACCAAACAAAGTTCTGCAGCAGTATTGAGTGTTTAATGTTACCGTAAAAAGTTTATTTTAATCCTCATTAATAGTAAGCAGCCATCTCTTCAGAGATTGAGGGAAAAAAGTGTTATATCGCATTCTTAAAGAGGGTTGTATGAATTATTTATTGATGTTCGCACCGTGTTCATGGTGTATGACACTGCTTGTTAGAAAAGGTCATTGTGTTTTTAATATGTTTAAATACTAAAATTTAATTTGGATTGGTGAGATCGTTCCTTCGCGACTAACCCTTTAAAAAACAAGTTAACTTACAGTATTGTACAATTATGTCTAAAAAGAAGATGAGAACAATGTATCACTGTCTCAAGAAATATATTGCTTAAGTACGAAGGTTTTACATTGGAATTTACCATTAAAACACATTAGAAGTCCAGGGAAAGTTGAAGTATGATTGCTTGATATGAAGAAAATGACCTCTCGGTAATTATGTGCCTTTTTAGCTTCTTTGAGTAAACAAGGTAAAGCCTGTTCTTGTTTCCAGCTTTTAAGTATCTTTGTGTGCAATTAATAGTGCCTCATATATATATATATATATATATATATATATATATATATATATATATATATATATATATATATGTATGAATGTATATATATATATATATATATATATATATATATATATATACATTCAAACACGAAATCCCGCCAAACGGCGAATAAATACTCATATATACAGAAACAGATATAAGGAAAAGGGATAGGAACACATATAAAGGACGAACACAATAGAGGTGGGGAAGGCGGAATCGAACGGATCACAAGAGTAAAAATATCTCCTCAACCGGGACTCGAACACCGGATCTTTCCACTTGCCGGGCGGATGCTCTTAACCACTTGAGCTATCGAGGATAGTCAATTTACCCTGAGATCCGTGGGTCTAATATGTCGCCAAGCGCCCCGATTCCTTCAGCCAAGAGATGGCGTCAGGGGGCCGTTTCACCCACCAAAGGAGAAATAGACAATACACAAGGAAAGGAAAGGACAGTGGGTTAGAATTCATACAACATCATAGAGGAAAGGAACAGTGCGTTTCGTGGCACGCATAGCCAGAAGAAAGAGATGAGCCACATTGGCCAAATACACATTCAAACACGAAATCCCGCCAAACGGCGAATAAATACTCATATATACAGAAACATACTATATATAAGGAAAAGGGATAGGAACACGTATAAAGGACGAACACAATAGAGGTGGGGAAGGCGGAATCGAACGGATCACAAGAGTAAATATATATATATATATAAACACAGATGTAGATTTTTAGAAAATAGAGACACAAAGAAAGGACACTCACAATTTGTTATTTTACGTTTCGACAGCACGGCTGTCGTCTTCAGAATGGCATTCTGCCATGGCATTGCCATTCTGAAGACGACAGCTGTGCTGTCGAAATGTAAAATAACAAATTGTGAGTGTCCTTTCTTTGTGTCTCTATTTTCTAAAAATCTACATCTGTGTTTTTATATATTTGTGTGTCGCCGAAGAGCGTTCCATTTCGAAGATATTATATATATATATAATATATATATATATATATATATATATATATATATATATATATATATATATATATATATATCTCAGTCAATTAGGAAAACAATATGTAACCCATTAGCTAATCGCGCAATTACTTCATACAAATTTGCTGATCTTAGGAATGTTGACAATAATTTACATTGCTGATTTTACATCATGAATGGAATGTATCTTTTTGCCTGACTGTCTGAACTCTTATTCGAGCTCCAAAGGACAAATACCAAATAAAAAATTCCCTGCCAATTTCAAATAGTAGGGTGTTACTAAATAATAATAAATAAACCAGTTTACGAGTTTAGAATGGTTAGTAACAAATATATCATATCAGTAGATGGTCATGAATTTCATCAGTTTCAATATATTTTAGCATTTGAAAAAATTTTCTCTCAGAATAACACTTTATGAGCAGAGAAAAGTGGTTGGAAAGAGCTGCGTGGTGAAAATATGTCCCGCAATATTTCGTTTCTTTATTTTACCTCTTAGAGCTGTAACACCAAATTTAAATCCTTACTCTCATGCAATCAATCTTCGTATGGTTTTTAAATATGCAATCGTATCCCCGTCATGCACAAAATCATCCTCATGCATTCATACTTGTATTAAAACAATACAATATTTACCATCGAGAAAACGTAGTACACCTACGAGTGTTTTCCTTAAAAATGCGGGGGATCGAGATGGTGCGGGGGCTAACGTATTGGCTTCCCACCCTGAGGGCGCGGGTTCAAATCCCGGCGGTGTTGAATATTTTTCAGAGGTATCTCGATCCCTACTTGAGGTGCTTTGTGGAGGGCACTTTGAGTGAGTACGCCGTCCGTCGGATGGGACGTTAAACTGCGGACCCCTTGGCGCCTTTCGTAAAGAGCAGGCTAATGCCGACGCCGGGTTTCTCTCCACCCTTCATCCTTTCCTGTCCATCCCCTATGGCGCAAATGACCTTAGCTGTCGGTCGCCTCCCCTTAAAACTACTACTACTTAAAAATGCATTGTAACCTTCACGTTTGAAGGGAATTTGCATATGCTTCAATCATCCTATTAAATTCAATGCTGTTATCATCCTTTTTACGTATAAGATGAAAAAATCCTAGTATTCAAAATATTCTTCCCGCCCCCATCAGATAGAGCAATCTTTTGTCTTTCGCTAGGCAGGAATGCAGCAGTAAAAAGTCACGGAAACGAATCACAAGAATGCAAAAAACCCTCTTTTCATTGATGAGGAATATTTTAAGAATGTTAATGTCGCAATTTTAATTCGAATGACGAGAGTAAAACGGTGTTACGCCCTCCTGGGAACTACATCACCCCGGTTGTCAACCCTGAATTATTTAGAGCTAAGACGGTGAAAGGTCAAATTTTAGAGGTCGTGCCAAACGAGAGGGAAAATCTCGTCGGGATTATTGAATCGCTCTCAGGAATTGTGAATACAGGTATGACTTACCACTATAACACATTCGGAATTCCAATTATGGAGGAATATTATTTATTATCCAATGAGGCATTCAGCTGTGCTTTCCCAATTCCCTGAGATATGCACACTGCTTGCATGACACGTCTTCTCCTTCTCACTGTTCCTCTGCTACCCTCACCTCCTTCTCCCACTGCCCCACACCCTCCTCTCCCTCTATTTCACCCATCCACAATTTTGGAATTCAATTTTTCTCCAAATATTTCCTCACGTCCTTCTCCCTCCTCCCTCCCCACGCTCCACGTTGCCACGACACTGTTGCTAAGCTCTCTCCAATGCGTCCCATCCGAAATTGTGGATGTTTCTTTGGGTGCACTCGGATTTTTAATTAAAAAGGCAGTTATTGCGTTCGGCCATTCCCTACCACCATTTTGGTGCGGGATTCTCTTCCTCCGCCCACTGAATTCGCGCCATGAAATTTTGCATCCTTTTTCCATTTTTTGTTCCAGGTTGGTTTTCTGGACCATTATCGCTCCAGTGAGGAAAGTGATTGAGTGCGCAAC
This sequence comes from Hetaerina americana, assembly GCF_022747635.1. Taxonomy (NCBI): domain Eukaryota; kingdom Metazoa; phylum Arthropoda; class Insecta; order Odonata; family Calopterygidae; genus Hetaerina; species Hetaerina americana. The sequence continues at coordinate 62,404,735 of NW_027286985.1, read as the reverse complement.
ATGCTTCGCCATTCAGTGGTTCATTTAAATAATTAAATGTTGGCATACTTATGATATGCTAACATTCTATTTGATTCTTATCTATTTTCTTTTCCTCAGGTATTTTAAGATAAATGTACTAAATTTACACCCCTTAGACAGATTAATGCCAGTTAAACGGGCGCTTAGAGCATTATGCAGATGAAACTTAATAGTCGAAACACCACGAAGATGGACAATACTTCTTTTCTTGATTATTTGTTCCGGCGAATCTAGGTTCATTCTTTGACCCAAGGTTAATAGTTTATTCCAAATATGGGAGAATCAATATCATTTTGCAAAAATATTTCGGAAGCCTTGCCTAAAGCCTAAAGTGTTAACCTACGCGCCTGTGTCAGTAGGTATATCAGATGAACCTATGGACTGATTTATCTTTGATGTGCTTTCGTAAATTTTATTGGTAATGCATTGCTTTTTCTTTGCGTAGAAACATGTGTATCAGTTTTTAACTCTTGTCCTGTAGAAAATCATCTATATTTAAATATTACCATGTCGGAACAAACTTATGGAATTATGCCATCAATTCTAGTTACGGTAAATGATATTTTAGCTGAAAATTTCTCCAAATTCAGCGTCTTAGAGGAGCATTCACATTGAAAATTTAAATTTCTCTCCGTTTCCTCCTAATTTCATTGTTTTAAAGCTAAACTTTCCCCATATTCCCTTTCGTATCCTAAAGAGTTATTGCAAAGGAAACACTTGGTTTTTCCACATAACTTTTCTATTTTGTTTATTTTACTTGATTCTCCGCTCACAGTAGCTTTTCTTTCGTCTCACTGCCACTTTTTATAGGCAAGGACAGGCTGCTTAGTGACTCCCACACGGACTTTTCAAATACAATTTCAACTCTATTCAATCAGACGAGGAAATTAAATTTGTGAACCTCCTTCATCAATTCATAATTTCCATTATCGATGATCCTATTCAATCAAAAAATGCTCAGGGCTCAAAAGAGGTACGAAGTTGATTTTGGAAGACGGGTAGGCCCAAGCGGTAAAAGATACCAAATTCTTCCTTCTCAACCTTATACCTTTGACGCCATAAGGTCAAAACATTCATAAAATAGAAACAGTATTGTTTTCTATAATTTCGTAAATAAATTTGGGTAACTATATAACTTTGACGAGAAGAAACTTCTCTCTCGACAAGCAAAACAAATACAAAATTTACGTTCATATTTCATTCTATAACTTCATTTTCCTCTCCTGGATAAAATTCTTTAAAGATAAATACAGAAATTATTTAGGGAGCGGCTAAGAGAAACTAATGCTTGTGAATCTAAAATCTAACTCGAAATAAAAGGGAAAAAATGGATGTAAATTTTTAAAGAATGCCAAAAATTATTTATAAGTGAGAGTGAAATATTTTCTTCCTCCTAGCTGTACTTACTAATTCGTAGGCTCAAAACGTAGGTAACTTGAGAGCCATTGTTTTTTTATTTTTGTCGTATGTTCTTCCGTTTGTCACGTTTTCAATAATGATAAGCGCACGTGCAGACAATTTTTTTTTAGTAAAACCTTCTTTCATTCTTTCCATTCATATGCTATGTGAATGTTTTTGCTGCTGTGAAAAATATCAGGTCTTCAAAATGCACGCATTAGGCTGTACCATCTACTTAATCAAACCATTATTTGATAACCTGTAATTGCGTAACTTCTGGGGCACACAGGGACTCAGAAGCCAGAAAAGTATTGGAATCGACACTTCGTCCTTTTATCCACATCGGTTTCACTATTCCCTTCAATTAAAGGTAATGTGAGTGCCATATAAAAGTCCGTGTGGCAGATTGGAGGATTATTAAATCTGACGCAACATGAGAATGAGGACGATTAAGTGGACGGATTATTTAATTAGCCATTTTGATCTTCTAAGAAGAGATGAAGAAATATTTCCAATAAAATATCCTTGAATTCCTTTAAAATATGCTTAAACTTTTGTGCCCCATTGGATATAAATTAGGCAGAAAATATTTCTAATGTAATGCCTAAAGTTTGACTTTATACCCACGCTCACAGTTCCTATTTCGAGCTGGCTGAATCAGTGTTTGTCTCTGTCTATTCCGTTCATAATAAAAACTTTTCCATGCAGCCTTATCCTGCTGTGGAGATTGGGGAGTTTACTCATTTCAGTCTCCCTCGAGTCATCTTTCCTTTTCATCCAAATTAAACCAACAAATTCTTTATATTTTTTACCTATCACCACCAATATTAGGTAATAATAACAAGTAATTTAATTTTTTTCAGCTATCGATATATTCATTGGGTCCATTATGGATCCTACGATGTGGTTTTCAAAGTTCTTAACACGGCTTAGGTGTTTTCGATTACGGATTTGCGATCGAGCCCCGATTCATCTAATTCCTTTTTTCCTTAGTTAAGGAAATTAAATAATACTCACGGTAATTTTCAGGCCTATGCTTATCATTTTTATATTTTTTATATACATCTACAACTATGTGTTACAACTTGCAAAATAGACGTGATGCTTTTGTTTAAACTAAATATTTCTCAAATTATTTCTGTTTTGCTAATATTCCCATAGGTAATATCTCTATGTGTTGCTAGAAATCAACAAGTATCATGCGTTAACTAACTTTTATGATCAAATGAAATTATTCTTAGGTGAGAACACGAGGATTTTTTTGGTGTGGGTGGCGTGCGGGAAAGGAAATTCATTTGACAAACGCTCAATGCTCGAGGATTTATTTTGAAGATCTCCTTCGCTTCCACTTGGTTTCGTCCGACGATTTATTGCCTTCGTGCTCATACTTTTCTTGTTCATTCCATTCTTCCGTTATCTTCTCTGTGCCCGCAGATGATGCTTTATGTATTACGGTCCTCATACCGTCCCATTCCTTTTTCCTTAACCCTCCCCAGCTTTTCCCCTTCGTTTCTACCCCTAAATTCACACACATTTCTCCTACCAGAATACTCATTTTGGGACATGCGTCCCCGTTATTACACCGAGGATTCGCATATTTACGTTGGAAAAATGAGGAAATTCTTTTTCCGTAGTTTCATCCTAAAGGAATTGAGAAATTGTAGGAAGTGATAAAAGCACAAGAAAATGCACAAAGGAAAAGCAAGACGCTTATATAAAAATTCCGTCATATTATGTGATAGCTCGTCTTCCAAGTGAGTGTGTTCTTACTTTCTTCTCTTTACATTCTGAGTTTCATACCCTTTCTCACAGTTATTGAAAGGGAAAAATATTTTGCTTCCTTCATTTCCACTTCCATTTTTCCGAATTTCCAGCGTTCATCTCTAGCGAGCGACCTCTCATATGTACGCGTGAAATATGTTGAAGGGGAAAGGTAGCCGGCCAAGATGCTATTCAAGTTTTAACTCGTTCTTCAAGGCTAAAAGTGCATTTTTAACAGACTGTTTATTTTGCGTGTAAAACGAGATCACTCTCCTATCTAATAATTTGCTTACAATTCTCACCTCTTGATAATACCTTCACTGAAAACAAATTAATCTTCCATATGCATTTAAAAATGGACAGAAGTCCTAATGGAATGACCCTACGTGGCGAATCCTTCGTCCTAATTGTTCAACATGGACATAATTGAGGGTATTTTATAAGTTTTATGCGTATGGAAAATCAAATTGATGAACACGTTCATTAATAATGCGTTAATTTTTACAAGTCAAGCTCTTTTATTATTTAGCTCTCATTGATGGAAGCAGGTGCCGGTTTACTTTAATCAAAATTGGTTGAATATCAAAGGTATTTAAGGTTCATCCTTGGAGTAGTAACGTTTTATTCATGATCGTATGCATACTTTAACATTTAAACGACAAAGGAGAGAGAGAATATAAAACGCTGCTGATATTCAGATAATAACTCAGTTGTGCAGTTCAGCTTACATTTAATTTTTTTTAAATTATTATTTTCGTCGTACCGATTCATAATCAGAGTGCTTCTTGCCAGTAGTATGCGCAGCAGTAGTAGTATGGTGCAGCTATGCTTACTTCCTCAAATAATATATATCGTGAACCTAAGCTTACCTTAATAATGAAATATTACAGGTAACCTCTCTTGCAGTGATTTTCTTTCAGGTAGGATACCAGTGAGTCAGGATAGTTGCGTAATTCACTTGCGCCATAATTGCTCTGACGAATTTCGTTTCGACATATTTTGCGCTCATTAATGGTGGACTAAGTTGAAGAAAGAAAATAAGAACATCTGAAAATCTTGTAGGCAAACTTGGAGGTTAAAAGATAAAGAAGGGAAAAAGGATAGGTATGCTGCAGGAAAAAGAGAAAAGCAAATATCAGTTGTAGTAGAGAAGAAAGGTTATCTCTAGAAGAAGTGTACAGAAAGAGTAAATGGAGGGTGTACTGAAATGTAGTCTGATGGCTCATATGTTAGGGTGAATTTCGTATTAGGAAAGTATGATAAAATGAAAATAAAAAGTTTGAGTTTGGGAAGGGAATAGAGTTTATAAGTCATTAAAGAAGACAGTTTTCAGTTACAGAGGTTATTAAAAGTACATATATATATATATATATATATATATATATATATAATGGGCTGACACAATATAACACAAATAGAATAGAATAGCAACATTTAAAAGGACACTCACACGGATAATTGCTCGAGCTTTCGGCCCTCTCAGAGGCCTTCTTCAAGAGAGACTGAAAATATGCTGTTGCTTTGGAGAGGGGAAAGAAGTATGGGCGGGGAGGGGAGGTGTGGAGGGAATGCTGGGAGGGAAATTAAAGATGGCGGTTAAGGGTGGGAATATCGAAAGAACGGAAAGCTAGTATGTAGGCGGATTCACGAGTTCTCACCTCTATGTTGGTGGCTGAATCAGGTAGGGATTCTAGGATGCTGAGGGCAAAACACTGGTCGAATGAACTGGGGGTGGAATGGTTGAATAACTTTTCTGGGTAACCGTGTTTGAGGAGTGCAAGGTGTAGATTGTCAAGGTTTTTGTTGAGAGTGGCTGTGGTGTTGCAAATTCGGTGTCCGCGGATAGAGAGAGAGTTAGGAATCGAGCGTTTCGTGTGTTGAGGATGACAGCTAGTGTGGTGTAGGTATTGCTGATGGTTAGTGGCTTTGATGTTTACTGAAGTAGTGAATTTGTTGTTTTGAAGTGAGATGCCTGTGTCAAGAAAGGTGATGGTGGAGTCTGAAATGGAAGAGTTGAATTTAACAGTGAAAGATGAATTTAAGGCGGATAAGAAATTATTGAGAGAATCAGAGCCATGTGTCCAGAGAATAAAAATATCGTCTATGTAGCGGACCCAGAAAAGAGGTTGAAAGGGTTGTTGTGGCAGGAAAGTCTCTTCGAGATGGCCCATGAAGAGATTGGCGTATGATGGTACCATCCTCGTTCCCATTGCTGTGCCTTTTGTCTGTAGGTAAAAACAATTTTGGAAAGTGAATGCATTTTTGGTTAGGACGAAAGTGGCAAGATTGAGGAGAAATTCCGTTGGATTAGTTCCATATATATATATATATATATATATATATATATATATATATATATATATATATATATATATATATATATATATATATATATATATATAATGGGCTGACACAACATAACACAAATAGAAAAGAATAGACACATATAAAAGAACACTTACACGGTAAATTGTTCGATCTTTCGGCCCTCTCAGGGGCCTTCTTCAAGAGAGACTCTCTTGAAGAAGGCCCCTGAGAGGGCCGAAAGATCGAACAATTTACCGTGTAAATGTTCTTTTATATGTGTCTATTCTTTTCTATTTGTGTTATGTTGTGTCAGCCCATTATTGTGCCGCTCGTATGAGTTTTTCCGGACAATCGTTATATATATATATATATATATATATATATATATATATATATATATATATATATATATATATATGTTTATCAGAAAACGTCAAAAACGAACCATAGTTTTCAGTTTATTGTTAATCCATTTTTCCTGCTTAAAATTAAATTTAATATTTTCACCTATTTAGCTAATTTACATTCCACCTAGAAAGAAGAGTCTCCCGGATTGTCTTTCGTTGCTTAATGTAATCTAAAATTTACAATCTTGAAAATTACATTATATCGGACAGACCAGGAAATATTTTTGGGTTAACCCGAGTGAACGTAAGTTCAATAAAAAGTCATCACGAAGTTTTTTATCAAGAATTTTTTCACAGAAAATAAATTACATGTTATATAATCAGTCAAATTTTCATTGAATTTTTGATGAAGGTTTGTTTTTACTTCGGTAAAGCGCCAGAGTTGCAATTCTAAAACTCTTCACCTCTTCTACGATTGCTCCTGATTATGGCAAACGATTTCCACGAAGGGTTCACATTGAGGTCAGGGAATAAGGTCAATTGGGATGAATATGGATTATAGAGACGAACGCACTTTTTGAGGTAATGGCTACCCATATTGGATAACCACATTTCATGTGTGATTTTTCTGTTACCAAATATTGGTAACAGAATCCTGGCGCTCAATAAATCATTCAATGGTCCTATTCGTACTTTTAACGTTGCCCGATGATCTTCTCTCATAATGGAAACAGCGGTGTTAATTTTTACTCCCAGAAGAGCTCCCCAATAACTGGTGCTCTGAGTCCACTCTCCTTCGAATTTGAAAGAACAGAATCAGTATAAACTTTCTGTAGCAACACATAAGCCTCGACTGACTCTTTGTTTGGGTAAAATCAAAAGTTTATCCATTTGAATCATTAATTCTCTTCATTTGTTACCTCCATCGTTGCAGAAGGCAAACTGAAATTACAACAGCTGTTGTTATCGTACTGTGCGAGAATAATCCATGAAACTTGTGAGACATATGCATCATATATTAATCTAGCCAAATAAGTTTAAGTTAATGTTTTAAAAAATACATTACGTTATTTAAAATACATGATTGCTCTTTTTATAGGACAATCATCGCGCATAAAAGGAATGAATACTTTCACATGTTTGCGTTACACAAAACACATTCCTTCCATTCCTCCACATTTCACCCTTAGATTGACTGCTTAACTCTAAAATTTTACGTTCAATTGATTTATTTATTTATTGGTTAATAATCACCGTGCATAACAGAGCGTCAATGTCTACGTATACCCGATACCCTTCAGCTTCCTGTTCAACATAATGATGTTGGCTAATTTGATCAGTCGAACCACAAAACTACCACCTTGCACATTTTTTTAAAATCTCAAATCGGTGAATATCATATGCTCAACAGAAAGATATTCCCTTGGAGAAGTGGGGGAGCTTAGTTGGGAACCGAATTCATTTCGAAGCGGTTTAGTATCCAAAGCCACAGTTATTAATTTGCAGACGGCAATGAAAGGCGCGAATGGATGTACAGTGACAGAGGGTTCTTTCAAACCAATAGATATGTTATACACCACTGAGCAATACTTGGTGTGCAGCATGATTGATAGAATATTTAGAAAATATATAAGGGGTGGTAATGAGAGAAAAAAGAGCTTAATAATGAAAATTTAATGAACTAATACAAAAATAATTCAGAAAAATGATATCTGGACGATCAAGACCCCATCATGAGAGCCTTATTTCTGTTTGAAATATAATAAGATAATTATTCGAAATAAATATGTTGTTGAAAAGCATTAAAAAAGAAAAATTAGAAAATTAAATGTTACTTCGCCGATTGCTTGACTTATATGACAGGGACTGAAAATATAAACCTTCCTCCCATTTTATTACCCGCGTTAGATATTACATTTCAGATATGATGGTAGACTGTTTACGTCATAAACTTAATGCTCTTAACATTTTTGACAATTTGTATGTTTTGTTGATTATAATAGGGAGTTGAAGGATGTCGCCCGTCAACAACCTTCCATTATCAGTTTATCAACAAACATCGTCCAGCTTCCCCCAGGAGATAAAGCCGTCTAAGGGTGGGTTCCCTGGCCATTGTTAAAGCTGATCGATCACTTGGTCTCACGCTCCTGCGGAAGCGAATACTTAAAGGTGTGGAAACCGTAGGGTTGTACGGCTCGGAAAGTTTGTCTTTGAGCCAAGAGGATGATCGTGTCTTGGTGGTCCTTTGAGAAATGGGTACGGGGAAAGACGGGCGATATACGTTACGCTTGATAGAGGAGAAGGCAAATGAAGACGTAATATTGTGTGCTGGAGAGAGGATGTTAGAGGGAGAAATTGGAGGGAGGGAGGAATAGTGGATGAAATAGATATTAAGAGCCAGTGGTTAGCAGGTTTGGTTTGAGGAAACCAAAACAAACCATCCATGGAATGGCTTGGGGAAAACAAACATAATAGGCATTTTTGACGGAATTAAGAAAATTTGAGAAGTTGAAGAAAAAATCTTCACGGAACAAGGTGCTAATCTATTGCGCAACTCATGTAGAAATTCGCGGAAATGTGTAGACTTGACACTTGCTTCAAAACGTTTACAATAGAAAGAGATTCTACCAAGAACTCTCAGATGGGTACTGATGGAGCCAAATGTTTCTCTTCTTAAAAGTTTAGCAGAGGAATTTCTTAGAATAAGACTTTTTCCATCGTGAGGAGACCGATACCCGATCTATTGTGTTCATACGTTTTGTTCTTGAGAGTATCATCATCCTTTTAATTTAAAAACACCACGTCTGTAAAACATATTTAAAACTGGAAACTTTTTCAATGCAATTACATGAGCTACTAATTCGCTTTCTTAAATCACATTCTCAATGCTAGCTTCCAAAGCTAGCATTGAGAATGATAGCTTCCATTTAAACTTGCAAAAACTGCTTTGCATATTTATGTGAGTGAAGAATGTGCATAGGGACGTGTTGTGGTGTCACCATTGTTCCAAAGGTTCAAACAATGGCACCATTAGCCATGTTTAATTTAAATGTGCATTTACTTGCATGCTCGGCACATATTTTTCATTTGTGATCAGAGTAACATGAAAAAAGTTTAGCCGGCGTGGACACTGTTTAGTGTTAACTGTACACAGTACGGCAATAAATACATTTTTAATATAAGTCTAAAGTAAACTTTCCTTGGAACTTTTCTGATGTCCGCTTGGGTGCATTTGTGATGATTGAGTCAACGAACATCTCTGGAATAATATAAAACTTAAGACAAATTTGCTGTTAAATATAAGAAACTCGCACTCTGCAATAATATTTTTGCAACAGAAGCGAGTAAAATATATGATACCCATCAAAAAATAATTCTTAAATTTGATATAAATGTTTTCCTTCAATATCCGGAGTGTTACGCATAGCATGTCTTTAGATTTTTCGAGGATTGGATATGTAAAAGCTATGGAATCATCTTTCTGTCGATCACGATTACAGTAGTTCACCATCTCTAAAACAAACTATTAAATTTTGCCTGAGGGTCTAATTCTGCTCTATTTAATTCAAGACGATTCCATCCCTATGACTACGTCAATCAATGTTATAGGACCGTAGGCTATTTCCGTTGTTAGGTTGACTAAAAAGTCAAATTGAGGAATAAAGTATTCCAATTTAAATAATCCTCCGTTCAAATAATTCAAGAATTACATGCATATCATAGTGGAAAAAATACGAGTAGATGAATAGTTTAGTCTACAATCTTAGCATATCGTGTATTATTTTTACGTGGTCTAGTGACAGCCTAATTAGAAAAACGGAAGCAAAACTGTCTGATTGTGACTAAATGTCTTCTCTTGGAATAACCAGTTTTCGTTTAGGTCTGTTAAAAGGGAACGATATAAATGGGCAATTTATCTCGAATTTCTGCGGCCAAAGTACAAGCTGCCGGTTGGCCTTAAACAAAGCGTGACTGCTTTAAAGTCTCCCACTTTACCCCCCTTTCTCTCTTTCCTACTCAGTCGCAGGCTTTCCCTTCAACTCCCCACCGTCCTCTCTCCTCCCCGTCCGTCTCCATGCTAATGCATTTCGATCTCTCCCTCCATCTCTCCCCTATTATTATCATCCAGCCACTTTGCATCCCTCTTTCTCTCTTTCATCTTCCCAGTGCCACGCTCAGCCCTTTCTCCCCCTCCGCCCTCAAATCTCATCTCGCTCATTCGCTCCCGTGCCCCATCTCCTTTTCAACTCCCCATCTTAAAGACACTTACGCGAAAGCTACTTGGCTTCCTTTCACTTTTTAGTCCACTTTTTTTCGGTACCTGTTTCTTAAACAATCGTGTCACTCGCTCTCTCTCTCCTCATTCTTGCCCATTTTTTTCTTCCTTCCTCTCCTCCGTGTGTTCTGCAGCTATGTGTCAAGTAATCAATACAATATTTTGTCGAATAAGAAGATCCATAGTTAGCAAGAATCGTTCGTAAAGTTGATTCATTTCCACAATAGGGTATCTTCAGTAGGTTAGCTCAACACCTATAAACAATGACGCACAATACGTTAGCACAGAGTCTATATGCTTGTAAATCTTACTATTGACCGTATACTCGGCATTTGGTGTCGTCTCACTAAATTTTTGTCAAAAAATTGTTCAACAATGTTTTATATGATTTTATCTTCACTCTCAGGGTCAGCCATTATTACGACCCTTTTCTCGAGTACATCACGGAGACTTATGTCAAACGTGCGTTCTCACGCATTAAGTGCTATAACGCGACGTTTATTTCTTAAGGGAAGCTTTTTCTCAAATAATCAAGATTACAATCAAAACATTTTAAGGAATTTAATGTTAAATGCGCTTTCTTTCATTGAAGGTTAAAGTCGATTCTACTGAAAGTATTTTTTGGAATTCATTTTCTTCATATATGAATTAGTGATAAACTGAGGTGGAAGTTATTTATCTCGTCCCTTACTATTCACATTTATTGCTACCCATGCTGGAAAAACATGTAAATTTTCGCTCTTAAATTCGCGCCAATTTATGAGTATTTATATTTTTATTTTTAGCACGGCACTTGCTTTATGTGTTAAAAAAAGTCTGAAAATCGATTGAATTTCCAATACTTCTTATATTTATTTCCATGAGTCAGCTAACTACTCCACTTAATACTTTTCATGGCCATGAGTGATAATAAAATGTAAATAAATATTATAAACATGCAGTTGACATTTTTATCCCGCCTCCAATCGCGGTTCTTATAATCTAATACATTTTTCTTTTATTTTCTGCCTTAAGCCTCCCAATAATTATTTCTTTAACTTCGGGTATCCTGAGTAATACCACTGAGTATACCACTACTAAGATTACAAATTAAGCCAAAACAGGAGAAAGAATATATTTTATCCGTGTCTATAATCATTTTTTCAAACTTTTTATGAGTGAATTACCTTCCTCCATAAAATCCAATTATATTTGGCTTCCTGTGTCTATTTAGCCAATACGAGGCACTGCGTTTATGCTGCTAGGAATTATTGCAAGGTCTGAACAATAATATCAACGTAATTGCTCCCCGACATCAATAAACCAAATACGTTCAACTACATATTTGTCAAATCGGCAAGCTTATCATAAAAACTATTTGTATCGTTGGTTAGTCTTCGGTTTTCATCCATTTAATTTCACTACCTATGTCTTTCATAGTAAATTAGTCAAACATCTACCGATATCTCTTGATGCAATATGGCCATAGCATGTTACATTAATTTTTGTAACAGGCTTTGCCTAATAATTTTAGCTTCACTGAATCCTGATGAGTGGGTTAGTAGTACAGTATGTAGAGCGTTAGATAATTGACATGGATTCAATTCTCGGGCCCGTCTATGGGTATCCTCAGTTTCATACAAGGTCATTAACTTTTCATGCACAAGTCTTCCTGAAAAACGATAGGCGGCACAGAGAAAGGAACTGGCCCCCCTATCATAAAATGTGAATTTTCTACGCTGTTGGACTTAGCATTGGGTAAGCTCTAGCCTCATAAATAAAACCGAAACTAAGATTGATTGCTGCGGTGGTGGTGAATGCACGATGCCTACGTATTGTTAGCTTTTAATTTTAACCTTAATCTAGAAAAAATACAATTGAATGTTTACAGTAAGAATGAAAAACAGACAAAGATGAGAATTTCTGAATGATGGAGAAGAAATTTAATGGTGGTCTCGTCGGTTAGATCTACGCTTCTTGTAAATCACAGATTTATGGTTCATGGGAATTCCTTTTATTTCTTTTTGTAGCCTCGAAGCGGCATTAATTGGCATAAAACTTGAGCAATGTACCTGTATTTTCTTGAATCAGTTCTGGCCCGAACTGAAAAATTTTAACCACCTAGATACTAGGTTAAGAGTTTTACTAATATTAGAGCCTAGTAATATAAAATTGATGAGAAATTAAGTCGGCAAACCGCCATTTGCTGATTCTGCCGAGAACGGGTTGTATCGGATGAATATTTAATAGGTACCTCTGCATTATGATTTTGAAAAGGTTACAGTAAGTTATTTATATGCTTCGGTAGGTTCCAAATGGAAATTAATAAGTTTTGTAAACAAAATGGATATATAGTTTACTATGAAAAATGTACACGATGAAAATATTAATAAATCAACAAATACAAAATGATGTATATTTAAAATATATGTAATTGAAATAAAATTAAAATACTTATTTGCTCTAGTGGATTTTGATTATTAGTATACGTCATATTATAGTATAGTCATAGTATACGTCATGGCTTTTCATAAATAATTATATATGCATTCAGTAACGAAATAGATCTGGGGATTAAATAATCTCTGTCTTTGATTGCCAAGCGAATAAAGGAACGAATTTTCTATCTTTTTGCATGTATTTGTCCGTCCCCCTTTTGTCATAAACTAACCGCTTCTCTGTGTTAGTTTTCTGACAGGATGAAAGTTTTCTTGACGGAGAGAGTAGGAGTACTTTTTTCTTTAAAAATATTTCTATTTCGTCATTGCTAAATAGATGAGTATGCCATCTACATCTTATCAACCACAATCTTGAAAATCTCCGTGTACTCGTACTAACTACTTAGTTCCTACATCCGCCAACGAGTTTTTTACAATGCTTGTATAACCTAATTCCACACTAGTACGTTACACAAAATCCTTTTAATCATTTAAATCTGAATATATATTGAATTTACGGCACTGAAATCTCACGGATTGCATTATTCCAGACGTAAACGTAGTTTGGATAGTAGTTTTTACGGGAGGCGACCGACAGGTGAGGTCATTTGCGTCATTAGAAATGGAGAGGAAAGGATACGAAAGGCGCCAAGGGAGCCGCGGCTTAACGTCCCATCCGACGGATGGCGTACTCACTCGAGTACTCTCCAATATAGTTTGGACTACGGCCCAAACGTGTAGTCAAAAAACTAGCGTTCCAAAGTGGATACCTCTTTTATTTCCTGTATAAAATGTGATTATTGTGCAGAGTTCTCACCCGCTGACAGTTGGGTTCAGGTGTCAAACCCGAAATTGTATCTGCGGACATCCCCAGTTTCACTCAGGGTAACGATTTCCCAGTTATCGTGAATTGATGGAAAGCTGCATGATAGACGAGTAACGGGACCGGCTGTCTGACTAGAGTGTGAATTTCAAATATCATATTTCCCAGATGAGCACCTACCTCGCACACCCAATCAACCGTAAAGTGGAAGAAGCAGTAATGAAGAAATTCAAATTGGGAACACGAATATACATAGCCATCCTTTACGCTATTTAAAATATCCTTTTAATTTATTTGATAACGAAAATGCCATTAATTTTTAATGTTTAAGTCTAGGTGTTCCCTTGTCAATTCAAATAATAGTAGTTTGCATTCCATTGCAATATAAACTGAGACTGGCGTAAATGCCTTTTAGTCTCTGACTTCTAATAACTTCCAGCTCATAATACATTCGACACTCCCATGCCTTGCATTACCTGATAAACTTATTTTATTCTCAAAGTTTCCATTTGCACTCCTTTCTTTTAACACGTGTCTAACACCTTTTTCCATCTTTACTTTTGATCCGTGCAAATATTTTCGAAAGATGCCAATTTTCCTCTTCATAAATGAAATGTAATAACCAAAGTCTGGGAAATGTTTTGCGAGGTTTTTAGAATTTAGCATGATTATCATATAATGGTGATTATAAACGTAATGTAATTGCTGTGGGTGTAAAGTAAAATAGATTCATGCTCTATAATTTTCCGGGCTGCAGTAGTGGGTCGCCGCTTTTCGGAATGACTTTTTTCGCGGGTGAATGAATTCAGATGATTCTAGAAAAGATAATCTCATACGAAGCATTTTTTTCCATCCCTCAACTGAGAGGACTTGGTCAAATCATGCGTTATTTTTTGCTCCCCATCAACGTCATGAGGGAGTAGGGGTGAGGATGATGTTGGACTCCGCGTAGACGTGTGGTTCACTTATACTGGTCTCCTTGTACCTCATTGCCTGGCCGACTCTTTTTTTTCTCTCCTTGACCAGCCGGTTCGTCCCTTTCCACGTCATCCACCCAAGAATATAAAAAAAAGATCTTTCAACCTTTCTCGCACTCCATTGAACTCTCTTTTGCCACCACTCGGGTCCTCATTCTGTTCTCTTTTCCTTTGCACAAATGCTTCATTGGCTATTTTTTTTGTCCTTCGTCTCGTACGATTACACGTACATTTGTGTACATACTTGTAAAACTTTTAAAATGATATTATTAATGTATGTTTTTCGAGTTTCCATAGGAACACCAATCAATTTCCTCCCTCATGCGTATTTTACTGTAGGTTTGAGATGGTTAATTTCTACATGTGCTCCAAGCGTTTGCCCGTTCTTATTAACTTATTCTTGTGCTATGCTATTCATTTGGTTGCTATCGCACTTATTATTCCTTGCAGGATTTTCTTTCTTTGTTCTGAACCATTTTTATAACACATGTTGCTTGAAGATTAAATCGAATAATACCTTCAATTAATATATCAGTCCCAGATGATTAAGTTTAGCATTTATTCAATGGAGAGACGACGAATAGAAACTGGATGACACTTTTTACAATAGTCATACCACTACTTTCGTTTAACCGTATTGGCAGGATAAAATATGTAATCAATGCCCAGCACTTCTTCAGCATGTCATTCAGTACATGTAGATTGGAAAGAGAATGGAGTGGGTTCCGGGCAAAGAAGTAAAAGGATTCATTTTTCTTTTGCAAAATTCACGATTACGACGGAAATAGAAAAAAAAACAATTTTTTGCATATATTCTTTCTTCGATATTTTTTCTTTCCCCCTTATTCATGGCTGGTGTCCTAATAAAACATACCACACGCCCTTGCGGTGGCTTTCGGGAAAAACGTATATGCAGATGAATTTTATCCATCTGTATTCTAGACGGGCTATCTATCTATCTTCCTATTCTCCCAACTCCACCCACCTCAGACGAAGGCTCCACGTACCTTCCCACGACTGCCGAACCTCAATTTTCCGGCCCCTCCCTTTCCCTCCTCCCTTTCAAATCCCCCAGAGGCTCGCCGATAAAAAAAAAAGTTCCGCCTCAGCGCCCCTTTCCACTCTCCCCCTTCCCAGCCCCCCACCGCCACAACTCCCTTTTTGTCGGAAAAAAATAGCACTTTCATTTTTTGCCAAGTTCCCTCCCTCACTCTCAACTTTTCCTCCTCCCTGCCTTAACACCGTTGTAGCACCTACCTATGCCTCCGCGTCGACCTTCCATCCCTCCCTAGCCCCACCCTCGAACAACAACTCCTCCCCATTTCCACCCCCTAATCGCTATCCTCACAGCAAAGGGAGCAGGAAGGCTTGGAGGGGAGAGTGCGGGGTTTTTCATAAAATATTCCCCTCTTTTCTCCCTCCCTGAATTCATACATATACATACACGTTTTTTATATTTGCCTTCTCTCTTTTTATGACATCGTCTTCACGGGAGAGTACGGTCCGCGAGATTTGACCGAGGCATGTGGGGCAATAAGGTTTGCCCAGGGTGCCGCAATCTCGACCCTCTCGGCCGCCCGTCAGACGCACCCCAACACCACCCTCCGCGAGACCACTCTCCCTCCCGGTCAGTCCCTCTCTCCCTGCTCACCCACCCCAAATAAGGCACTCTGATCCTTCCCACCCACCTTTTCTTCGTCTTGACCACAAAAACTGAACCCCCGACCCACGCAATCCTCCTCTCGCTTTCTCCTTCCCTCACACTTCCCCCATTGCCACCGAAATCTCCAGCTCCAAACACCAAATACTCCATTTCTCCCTTCACCCTACTACTCAAGCTCTGGCACCATTCGAAGCGTGCATCCTTCTCATTAGTGTTCTAGATTCGCGTTTCCCAAAATAACGAATGTATACGACTCATATTTGTTGAGCCGAGTCATGGAACGGTGCAGGGTGGTAAACGGAAACAACAAGCTTTGCTTTCCACGCATGATATGTTCAACGATGGTATTAAGGAAAATATTAAAGTCCTGGGACATTATATTCAAACATGTTTGTCCCTGTTTCCCTTATACAGTTGTAAAAATCATCTAACAAGGAATATATAAACTGTATAAAAACCCAGTTGCTAAGAACGAAATAGTTGCCAATTTAAATATATATGTGTGGGAACAAATTGCCTTAATTAGTAACGCAAAGGTATTCCAAGATTATGAGTTAAGTATTTAAAATTTGTTTAAGTAATCATCATTATATGATCAAAGTAATCATGACAACTCCTTCTTATGGAAGAAAACGTGGAAGATGGCCACATGATAACATATGTGGCTCCAACATGTCGTACCGACTTCTCTTTCTTACGGTTAATTAATTCAGGTACGAGTATTTCATATGTCTATATGAATAGAGTAAATCTACATGTTATTTTAAATTAAACCATTGTGATAAACCATTGTTTACATGAGCATATCTCTTATTTTTGTTCGGTAACAAAGAGGTTAAGTCGGAAATTTAATAAAATTCTTAATTAGCTTTAATCTGGACAAGGGTTTAGAAACTGTATGCATCTTGCCAGTAAATTAATCCCATTAACCGAAAATATATGCACTGAAGAAAAACGTAACTATGTACTCGTAATAAATATTTCATCGAAGATGAATTCAGATAAAATTATCTTATCTATCACAAGTAAACACTAACGATGGCTTTGACACTTCTTTTAATTCCATTCATATTTTACTGTTTGATTTATCAGTAATAATACTAAAGCCATGTCAATGTACTCGAATCCTATTACTTTGTAGTCTTAAAGGATTACAATTTTTTTAAATGAAATAGCCCATTGGGAGGAAGAAGTCGACAAGGTATGCGTTCAATTTGATGAAATAATTATGGGAGTCCCTTGAAGAAAAAGTACAGGCCTGTATGATAGTGATGGAGGAATGAAACGCTAGGCGATTGGACGGTGGGCGAAAGATGAGAATGTTGTGAGTTAACCGGAACGAAAAGGAAGGTTTATCAGCATGAACTAGAGAAAATCATGATTGAGGAAAGGGAGACGATGAAATAGAAAATAATGGGAACGTTTCAAGGAGAGATGTTGAAAGCTACAGCCAAAACCCAATTAGTAATAGGAAAAGTAAATAGCAAATGGACACAGAAACCATGGGAAACATAGGAGATGATTGGGAAGGTAGACAAGAGTAGGCAATGAAAAAGGTGTAAACATTGAGTTAGGTAGAATAAAGTAAAAATAATTGAATGGTAAACTAAGAGGGGTGATTTGAGTGAAAATAGCGTGATTTAAGACATAGTGACAGACATAATTTGGAATGTTTACAAAGGGATAAAATATTTGGTGCGCTGGACAGGAAAATGAAAGCACTGTGAATAATTAGGGTAAATCCTTGAACAAAAATCAAAGCTAATTAATTAAACCAGAAATGGTCCGAAAGAAATGTTAAAGCTATTAGGCCAGCAAGTTTAGACATAGAAGGGGAATATGAGGTAGATTTGATACTGAATAGTATCTGAGAACACGTAGATCTGGGAATACTCAATTGTGAAATGGATTAGGCGTTAAGGAAATTGATATGAATAATGGTAATGGAAATGGATGCTACGCACGCAGAATAATTAAAGATATAAAATAATATTGAATGTTAAGTTGTTTTGGGATAATTTTGACAGTTATATGAGAAAACATTTGGCGGGAATATTTCACTTAATTACAATGTCATTGGAATTATGGTTCGTTGCTTTTCCAAATAAGTGTAAGAGCTTTCCGAGAAACAGGGAGCCAAGGCTAAACTTAAAAATTGGAAGGTAAAAACCTGAGAAATTATGATGAATAAGGATACACTCGTCATAATTTTGATGTGTAACCTTGTTTTGTAGGGTTCTAAACATGGCCATTGAGGCAAGATGATATGCGTAGATTGTAGGCTTTTGATATGTGCCTGTGGAGATTGATGGCAATGGTGAAATGGACAGGGAATAAAACAACCGAGGAATTGCTTGGCATTATTTGGGAGATTACACGACTTTTGGAATAAATACAAAGCATGCGGGTATTGTATATGCAGAGATCATTTTATATGATAAATGCGAGAACATTATGCAGGAATGCTAGTTTTAGGAAAAGGATAGGCGGGATGAAGGTAGGTGTAAGGGAGAAAGTATGTGGAATAGAAGAAGGTTTTTTACATTATCAGATATCAGATTGGAGAGAAATGATAATCAATAACTGCGATTTCCACGGCAGTATTTTTATTCACGCGACCCGGGTTTCAGTACTTCGTGTCATTCAATTGTTCCCGGCTCAACTTCGTGGAAGTTGATGCTCATTAAATGAAGAACACAATGTATATATCCACTATTCTCTATTTACGTACAACTAGTTTCAACGCTTAACCGTCCTGATGTACCTGATGATGACGCTTAAGCGTTGAAACTAGTTGTAGGTAAATAAAAAACAGTGGAAATATACATTGTGTTGTTCATTTAATGGACTTCTTGTCATCTGAAGATGACACGAAGTGTTGAAACCCGGGCAGTGTGAATAAAAATACTATAGTGAAGATCAAAATTGTTAATTATCATTTCTCTCCAATATGTAAAGTTACCACAAGGCTAAGCCTTAAACTACACGGTCAGATATCAGGTTTAGTCTTGTTATTAGTGGCAAGGAATTTATTGTATTTGCATGTATTCCTAAAAATTAACAATAATATTTTATCTATTCGTGTAAATGGTGATGCTCTCCGCTCATTGTAGGCCGAATCCCAATTCGTGGGTGAATACTGGGAGAAAAAACCTGAGTGTAGGGCTACTATTTGCTATTCTCTCTCGAGTTGAGTTAGGTTGATAGATAAGGGTGGATACCTCACGTATGCTGATTCTATTTTCGTCATTCTCATTTCTTCCTACCCCTCATCTTCTTCTGCTGCTATCCCAATTCTAGTTTTCCCTACCTTGGGTAGTAAACAAAGCAAAAGAAAGGGCAGTCAGGGCTTCCCCAAACTTCGCTCCACGGACCACCACCGGTAAGCTAAGAGGATGAAGAAATAAAAATGTTTCTAGAAACATAGAGTATGGCGGAGAGGTGGCCGACGTCGGTTCCGGAATGCCTGGGCGTCATCGCTGAAGCGGAGAAGACGGGTTGGGGTGCAGAGTTTTGGAGTGGTGCGGTGGCCATGGGATGAGGCCTTGGTGCGATCGCAACTCGATTGGGACCGCAGCTGAAAACGCTTCCATCCACCCTGAGGATTGCTAGAGGGATCAAACTCTGGCCGAAGCACGTGCTACGGATGCAAAAATATGCTTTAGTAAAAAAATTATAAGTAGGACACGGAAATGAAAAAGTTTCGTAGATGGGAGCAGTTTTTGAATAATTTTCCGCCCTCGTTGTGATCATGACGGTGGTGACCCAAGTCATCAAAGACAGATAATGAATAGAGTGAGCTTCGAGGAGCGGTTTGATTTGGCGGATGTTTCACGTCAAAGGAAAAAATATATAACTTTGAAGCAGAATATCTCGCAGCAGGCATTTTGTTTGCCGTGAATGTACTTAATGGTGAGTTACTCGTCCATAAAAACGCGGCAATATGCTATCGGTATAGATGTTCTAAATATATTGATCGAAAAGAGGTATTTTAATCAAATTTCTTATTAGTGTGATTTACTTTGTATTGCTCTTGGCATGGAAAAGATGGAAGGAAGATATTGAGGAAAATTTGTTTAATAAAAACATGATGCAGTCCGTTTCATTCAAGCTTCTTCATTGCCAATGCATTTTTAAAGTTCTACTTTATAAGTGTTATCAATGCCATTAATATTTTACTAATTGTAGGGGATCTAGTCAGACGATCGACCCGTGACCTTTTCGCAATGAGTCTCACCTTCGGCCTTCTCATTGAGTGGCTTCAGACATTGGCATACACAGAGTAAGAATCCAGCTACCGCCATATCAACCTTTGTAATATCCCAACTTTCTGATTAAATGTTTGTCCTGGCATTTTTTAATACAAACCGAGTATATTGTTATAAAAATATAAACAACGTAGTGGGGCTAAAAATTCTTTCCATGATCTTCCATTACTCAAATATACTACCAAATTAAGCTCACACGAGTTTTTTTCTTTGGGAATGATTTTATTTCTTATTCTTGAGATATTGTACCGTGAATATCGCCACGGGTAAGACCGCTTGTTAGTGCATTTTAAGCGCGACTGATCTCCGGCCGCTTTCCTTTGACCGTTAAATAATTCAAAGAATAAGAGAGTTGGATTGTGTCGTTCACTCTTATCATCCTCTGCTTTCCTTACTTGATGGGATAACATTACTCTCTCTGCAAAAATCTGCAAAGCAAAAGGTCGGTCGGATTGGCTCGACCCAATCACGCCCACTGCAGTGGCATTATAAATATCTTTACCCTCGCTTCCCATCGCCCTTATCGGATAAAACTCGCTGGCTCTTTTGTCACTTACGAAAGCTTTTTTTCCTTTTAGCCCTGACGCTGAAGATCGGGAGCACACGAGCGGCCTAGCTGCCGCTCGATCCCCTCACTCTTTGTCCACTCCCTGCCTTCCATCACCACAGAAAACCCCCTACTTTCACTTCCCGCCCGCTCTCTCTCTTTACCCCTCTCTTTCTTTCTATTTTGATTTTCCTCCTTACTTCTGAAATCACGTTCCCACTGTCTTCTCCGTAAAAGTATTTTTTTAACGCTGGAACCCGATTTCACCTCCATCTCCGCTTTTTTTTGTTCCAGTCTGGCTATACTTTATGCATGAAAAATAGAGATTGGAAATAGTGCTGAGGGAAATTCGCAGAAGAGAATTCTCTTCTGGAAACGCCTCGAGCTGGAAAGAGAAAGAATGGATAAAATACAGAATCAATCCATTCAATTAAGAAGAGTTGTGAAAATATTTATTCGTTATCTTGATGAAATTGAAGCTTTATTTCTCTATGACTATACGAGTGTGAACTGATTCAATGTTTATGGAAATATTAAAGGCTACTAGGGTAATTCAGATTCATTTAGAAGGAAATTTCAAAAAGTCATACATTTAGATATTGGTATGTCCCAGACTGGTGTCCAGGTTTCTCTTAGTGAAAAATGTGAAATAATCCACCTTCTGAAATCATTAACTGTATCGTTCTCCAAATGACTTGAACGGAAAGAGTGGTCGGTGATATATACACGCAACCGTCCGTTAACAGCTTTGCTTGGTGAGTAGCATATTCATTTCTATTGAATGGGTACTTTTTCCATCATACTCTGTTGTATCTCCCAATTTTCAATGAATAGGCTTGTCATTCGTTAGCATAATTCTACAGTTTTGCGTATGTCATTCTACATTCCTGTGTACTACCGACACTTAATTTCCGTTTATTTCCTCATCTCTATTTATTTCTGTGATTGTTTCACAAATCGAGTTTCCTTATGTACGATACTAAGTATTTGAAATCTGCTGACAATTGCTGTAGAATATAAAACAAACACTCCTAGATATTGTTTAATAGCCTCCTCATTGAGTTTCCCGCGGGCAGATGTACAATTTAGTCCAACAAAACGTACCTTTGATTATGAATTTACTCCAACGTAATCATTTTGTGCAGTATTTAAAAGCAAACATTAGGACATCGATGACGGTTAGAAAGTCTTAAAAACCGAGTGGTTATCATTAAAAATATATTAAAAGATTTTAAGTGATTATAACAAACGGGCTCCTTTTCCGAAAATCCATTTAATTTAATATTCATTATTTGACATGGCATAGCGGAACTATACCCTCAAAATATAACTAATCACTTATTGTCAAGAATATTGGAGTTAGTTAGTTTTCTTTCAATTCCCTTGAAATACGACATACGTGTAGAAAAGCTGTTTTATAGGGAATGTATAAGTCGAAATGATTTCGCACTCTTTAGGATAATATACTTTATTTTTTGATTGTAATTACTGAGAAATATTTTTTCCCAGTTCAACTGCACTAAGGGAAGGAATTTGTTATCATAAAATCACATGTGTAAAAATTAAATGATAATTATGAGTATTACGTTTGTTGCCTGGAATTACGTTTGATTACCAGTTTTCTTGAAGCAATATCGTTTTGTAATTTTCCTTTCATACATCCGGAAAGGAGAATGGAAGAAAAAATTCAGATGTTTCATATCTTTCTTGCAGGTGAAAGTGATTCTTTAAATGCTGGTTGAATAGGGAACATGAATAACTTCAATCGATGCTGCTTAAGAAAATGACGTGAGCGTTCGACCGAAGGACGGCCAGTGACCTTTGAACTCTTTCGATTCTGTGACAGCAAATTGAAACTAATTATTGAGTAACTCGGAGGACTATGCACAAATAATTCATGCTTTTTTCGGGAATAAATGGGAACTGGATTGATAAAGAAATTTTCTACTTCCTCGTAATCTCAAGATCTTCTACTCCCTCGTAATCAACATTAGCTAAGGCCGCATTCAAAGAAAATTTGTAGTTTCAAAGCATGTTCTATGTATGAAAAAAGTCAAAAGTTTAATTTGCATTGGAAGTATTTGTTATTTTTACGGTATTTTGTATGTAATTCGATATTTTTACGGGGTATATTGTGAGACATAAGAAAGCGGAGGAAATTTTTGACATGCTTTGTAAAAGACTGAAAATGTAGAGAGATGAGATATTTCAAGTCAGTAGGATGAGGAAGACAGTAATATAAGAGATGGTAATGGATTAAGGGGGGATAGAGTTAAGAGGTAAGAAATTTAGGGAAGCAAAAGGAAGGAAAAACCTGTGGGTTATGGAAGAGGGGTGTATAGTACCGGGCAAAAGACATTTTGTTTTTCTTAAGTGCTATATAAGTGCTTTCTTAAGTCCACGATGATGTTTAATAGCAACTAACTACGAA
The DNA here is from genome assembly GCF_022747635.1 of Hetaerina americana. Taxonomy (NCBI): domain Eukaryota; kingdom Metazoa; phylum Arthropoda; class Insecta; order Odonata; family Calopterygidae; genus Hetaerina; species Hetaerina americana. Next base: position 62,381,499 of record NW_027286985.1, on the reverse strand, counting down.
TAATAATAAGGTTATTTTATGTTATTGGCAGTTAAATAATAACTACGAAAAAAATATCTTTCAGCGTTAAACACCTTGGCATAATAGTAATTTATAAAACCCCTAAATATTGGAAAAAAATTGTTAATATCGTGAAAGGAGCCCTACAGAGAGAATCCAGTCGTCCAATAATAGTGAAAAGAATGTGACCATATTTGATATGAAATCTGCATTTGCTAAAACACGATTCATAGTAGTAGTTTTGAGGGGAGGCGACCGACAGCTAGGGTCATTTGCGCCATAGGGGAAGGACAGGAAAGGATGAAGGGTGGAGAGAAACCCGGCGTCGGCACTAGCCTACTCTTTACGAAAGGCGCCAAGGGGTCCGCGGCTTAACGTCCCATCCGACGGACGGCGTACTCACTCAAAGTGCCCTCCACAAAGCACCTCAAGTAGGGATCGAGATACCTCTGAAAAATATTCAACACCGCCGGGATTTGAACCCGCGCCCTCAGGGTGGGAAGCCAGTACGTTAGCCCCCGCACCATCTCGATCCCCAACACGATTCATATTTGTATTCTAGAGGTCCAGGTGTTTAATAAGAAGCAGTGGAATTAGCCAGACAAAACTATGACAACCTTCTGCATTTTCCCCAGGAAACAACTTGAAATTATGTTGGATGAAATAAAAAGAAATAAAAAGTTTTACACATCACATCGTTTTTGCCTAGGAGCACTCAAGGATACATTCGTTGTAAAAGGGGATGGCAAAGTGGTAAATGCGAAAAGTCCCAACCCTATAGGCGGGACTTATAAACCCTAGTTCCTTCCCAACCCTTTCCTGCGTCTCCCTACTCCAATTTCCTCTCTTACATCCACTCCACATTTTCCTTATTCCCTCCCACTCCTCTCCCACTTTTCCCCCGTCCTGCGTTACCTACTCCCCTCCCACGCCACTCCGGGCTATAACCCCCTCCTTCTCCGTCCCTCGCCGCCCGTCCAAGCTCCCTACGGTTTGCACATTCGCATTTCATTTCTCTCCGCCCTCTGCTCTCCTGCTTCCTCTCTCCCCCACCCATGACTCCTAACTCAACTCCTGCCCACCCCCTACTCCGCCCCTTCCTTCCCGCCAACTCACGCCGCTCCGCCCCGTTATACTTCTCCACTGCTCACGAGTCCTTGGCTTCCCTCCCCCCCACTTCCCTCCCTCTTCCTTCTTCATCTCCCATGGGTCATATGCTGCCGTCGTGCATTCATTCCGACCGTCTCGTCCCAACTTCCTGCTTATGCCCCTCCCACACATTTCCTTCTTTTATCGCCATCTCCTTCACTCATCCCGTTCCCAAATCCTCCCTTCCCACTTTCTCCTCATCTCTTCCCTCCCCCTTCCTCTGCTGTACCGCACCGCCACTTTCCCTTCCCGTTCCTTTTGTCCTGATAATCATCCTCTTCTCGTCTAACCCTCGCCCTCTAACTCCTCTGTGTTCCTCCTCAACCGGCCAACCACCCCCCTTCCGAGTCCCTAGGCATACCGTTTCATACCAAGGGAACTATCACTTTCGTTCTTCTTTTACGTCCTGCCACTCTTTATGGGAGTTTTTTTTGATACATCCTTCCACGTTTCATTTAATTTTTTTGCTCGAAATATAAAGACAAACTAAATTATTTCGTGAAACAAATATACTTCTCGACAAATGGAGAGGGTTGTGTACCTTTCTCTTTAGGACTAAAAACATGCTTCTATCTTATCTCAGAATAATAATTGTGAATTACTTTCATCATAAAGAAAATAAATGACGCAGCTGGGTTATTCAATGCAAAATTATCATTATTTTTTTTTACTTTTAGATTACCGGAGTACGACGCGACATCGTCATCTCCTCGTGATGGTTATAGGTGCCTCCCCATTAAGGAAATCCTGCCGTGAAATATTCTGTTTTTGTGCGGCATGGCGAGATTTTCCTTTTCTAATTAGATTTATTTTTCCATTTCGGTCGGAATTGCTAGTCCAGAGCTCGTTTACAGATAGTTTTAACATAGATGCTTTGTGAAAAGAGATCTCTTTAGGAGATACACCTGGAAAAGTTAGTCACGTAATTTTAAATGCAACGACTGTTTGCAATATTTTTGCTAATAAAAAATATTACAATTTCCATAGTATTTTTCCAGTTATTAGCAGGGATATTTTAAATTTATTTTTTATTACCATTTCTTCGCTTCAGTCTTCGTAATGTAGATATCCCGTCATTTGTCCAGCTCAAGCTGTATATATATATAAATATAAATATATATATATATATATATATGTATGTATATATATAGTACACACACACATACATACATACTATAAAAGGTCGGTTTTGTAGGTGATGATAAAGTTCACCCAATATTGGGTGAACTCAATCATCCATCACTCCCGACGCCGTTTGAAATTCACATATTAGGGAAAGGGGCCGAGTTCCTTTCCCTGTGCCGGTATGGTTTCCCAGGAGGATCTGGTACCCGATAAAACACATAGTTTAGTTGGAGCTCGCTTTGCCCCTGGATTACCGCAACCCACATACCACACACACTCTCTCTCATATATATATATATATATATATATATATATATATATATATATATATATATATATATATATATATATATATATATATATACTAGGTAGGTAATCTACCGGTTAAGGTCGGGTTTTGGATGGACGTAATTACTAATTAAATAATTCGTGGCCCCTAGCAAAACACAACATCCTACTCTACATCAGATCCCTCTTCAGCTCTGAGTACTTTCTTCCTCCCTTCATCCCGTCCAACATCCCTATCCTGTTCCTTCCCTTTCCTCGTTTGCCTGACATTCTCCCCTCTATTACAGTCTTCAACATCCCGCTGCCGGTCAATACCCTCTTCATATACTTTTCATGCCTCCATAGGATTTCTCCCAACAACCCTCTCTCTTCGCCCACCATACCAAGTACTTCCTCATTTGTTTTTTCTCTGTCCATTTCACCTTCTCCATTCTTCTCCAAACCCACACTTCAAAAGCCTCCAGTCTACGTCTATCCTCCTGCTTCAATGACCACGTTTCCGCGCCGTACATAGCTACGCTCCATTTCAAAGTTTAAGGAGTCTTTTATTAACATCCTTACTCAACGTCCCTGTCATCAACTCCCTCCTCCTTGTGAAAGCCTCTTTTCCTAGCGCAATTCTCCTCCTTACGTCCCTACTACTATGACCGTGTTGGTCCAAAACACTACCGAGATAAGTAAACTGTTCTACCTGCTCTAGTTTTTGCCCTCCTATTTTAATGTTAAGCTTGGCCTTTTTCTTTTTAGAAAATCGCATAACCTTTGTTTTATTAATATTGATTCTCATCCCATACCTGTCGCACTGAATTTCCAATTCACTCAGCAATGCTTGCAGCCCCTTAGCTGACTGACAAACCAAAGCTTGGTCATCAGCAAACCTAACTGATTTTACGAATTCCCCGCCCAATTTCATTCCTACCTCCAGTTCCTCCCATGCCTCTTTAATCATTTCCTCTGCATACAGGTTGAAAAGCAACTACTGTCAAGTGATTGTGCTTTTTCTTAAGTCTCGTACACATTGCCTAATGCAATAATCGTCCGGTATTCTAAATATTCTAGTACCAGTTCGTGCAGTTGAGGGAGACGAAGGATACGTACTGACGGAATAATAAGAGATAAAAACATCGCCTTTTATTGACCAGCATTCGAATGTGTTAGCCTCTGCAAATCACCGAAAGGGCACACGATAGGCGGTTAATAGGCGGCTAAAGCTGAGGATGTGGTAAATTGCACATTTTGACACGATATACGTTATGCATAAAATGCACGCACGTATCAGATCTGAATACTTGTTGTAGCACACCACAACTATTGGCAGTTAAACCATGTTGTCGTTATTATTATGTGTATTTTAAAGTCTTTATAAAGTATTTTATCTGGATGGATAATTCTGCAGGCCCTAGCAATCCTTCAGCTTCGAAAGCACTCTGGGAATGTAACGTTTCGCATGTCATTTAGTCACCTACTGTACGTATTATTTTATTTAAGCTTAAATCAAAGCTGATTATATATATGTATATATATATATATATATATATATATATATATATATATATATATATATATATATATATATATATATATACCCTCCCTCAGCAGTCCAACGCTCTACCCACTGAACTACCGCGACCCATATATATATATATATATATATATATATATATATGGGTCGCGGTAGTTCAGTGGGTAGAGCGTTGGACTGCTGACCGGAGGGTCCCGGGTTCGATTCCCGGGCAAGGCACTCTGGGCACCTGCAGCTCCACCCAAGCTATGTGATTTTTCGGGTACCAGATCTTCCTGGGAAACCATATCTGGCACAAGAAAAGGAAAGTACTGGCTGTGCTCTACCATTACCTACTAAACCGACCTTCGGGTTGATTACTGTGTTTATGGTTTATGTATATATATAAATATATTTATACATATATATATATATATATATATATATATATATATATATATATATATATATATATATATATATATATATATATATAGATATATGTATATATATACATAAACCATAAACACAGTAATCAACCCGAAGGTCGGTTTAGTAGGTAATGGTAGAGCTCACCCAGTACTTTCCTTTCCTTGTGCCAGATATGGTTTCCCAGGAAGATCTGGTACCCGAAAAATCACATAGCTTGGGTTGAGCTGCAGGTATATATAGGCTGCTGAGTATATATATATATATATATATATATATATATATATATATATATATATATATATATATATATATATATATATATATGGGACGTATGTTCGTAAAATTATCATACGTACCGCATTATTTTGAATTTGGAGACGTGCACCCTTATATCTCTATATACTTTTTAATATTTAATGCATTTTTTAAACGACATAGTATCAGTGTAACATGGTGGACATCCTTTTGGGCAAAAGAAGAAACTTTCATTTTCCCCGTAACATCTTCAGATCCTGAAGATGTTACGCTGCAACGAAACCTTGGTCGTAATAAAGTAGTGTCTTCCTTCAACTGTTTGAAGCATTTGTGACCGTTACCAATATTGTTTCAAATTTACCTAATATTTCATTAACATCGCCCACTTCGAGTTCCATTTACACATAGCCTATTATATATTTTCTAGCAATAAGCGATGAAAATTCCTTTGATTTGTTAGATTCTTTCCATCCTTGGATTGGTATTGTCCATTATCGGCTTCTGAAACTCATCCATGGTATCTGTAGGCTCTCCTTCATGTTTCTTCCTGCCAGTTCCTCAAGATGCATTCAATCACTTCCCCACTTCTTCGTCCGCACATTTCCCTCTTCAGCTTCTCTTCGAAGTACTTATTTATTTACTACTCTATCCATCAATATTTTCTCTCGTATTTTAGGGGAAGTTTTAAATGAGGGTTATTCCCAGAGTATTCGGAGTTATGCACTGATTTCTACTGAAAATAATGTTTATTTAAACTTTTTTTAAAGTGGATGATGTCCTGTCTACTCATGCTTATTCTTATTCACATCTTAATATATGGAGGAGTCCAAACTTTTCCAAATTCGTCGATAGTTCATTGGAATTTTCAGGAATTTAACTTTTTCTCTGTCCATTCTGAATTTTTATTGTTTTTCACCTTCTGTCCAATTCTTCCTCATGGAGTCTCATCCTTCATCCATCGTAAACCAGATAGTGATGAGAGATCTCATCTTTTCTTGAACCTAGAAGACGATATGGGTGAAGAATTTACTTTCGCTGGCGGAATTCCCTTATTCCTCACTGGTTTTACCAAGATAAGTGGACGACGGTTTCTGTGAGTCTCAGCAATTCGGGGGAAAAGTAGGGACGTCCGTTGACAGCAGTGTCACCAACCATTAATTAAATGGGCGGCTGAGCATGCGTGCACGTTTCCAGCAATCGGTCTCTTCCTCCCACGTGAGGGATGCCGAAACGAAGTTGTTTTAGGTTTACGCTCGGCTTCACTGAAGTATTAACCTGTGCATGAATCTGGAAATATGACTTACTTATATTTACGATATTTCGGTAATTCTACGGCAATTCAGGAAAAAGTTTGTTAAGTGCAAGAGAATGCAAAATATTTCGGGAAAAGTCTTCAATAAGCAGAATGTACATAAAACTCATGCATCCACCAAAAATGTTTAATGGCTTGTTGCTACACCTATGGGCAAGTTGTTGGCTTTGGACAAATCCAAATAAATTTTGGTAGAATGAATATTTGATTATTGCCTTAGGACCAAAAGCTTTATTATGAATACCAATAAAAAATAATAAATTATTGAGCAAATATATAATACTAAATGATAATTCACCTTTAACTTTGTGTAAGCACATCAACACATTCTAGTGGATAAAGTACTTACTTTTATTACTGTAATTAAATATTAACATTTCTAATATTCAATTTTTAATGACGTTGAGCACTACAGGCTCCTTTCTTTCTCTGTATACGGGTGTCTCCGAGGTCATGATTTAAATGCATTCATGCATATACATACATACATATACATACATACACTATATGTATGTACATATTTACTATGTGTATATTATATTCATATACATATACACCTACTATCCATTATCGTTTTTTCAACGAAATATTGTGGCAAAGCAAAATATTTTTAAGAAAACGGGAAATATTTAGGTGCTTCAATATCATCCGAGCGATGGCGATATATAAGTAAGCTCTATATAAAGACGTGCGGGGGTCAGAGTCCCTGCCGTTCCTTCCCGTATCATTCGACTGCATCCTAGACGCCCCTCGGGAAACTGCTGGCCGAAAGGGTAAGTCTGACTGAGCCGTAAATTTTCCGTATTTTCATTTTTATGTTATGAGCAAAAAGAGGATCATATAAGGAGAAAAATTGACGAAAACAAATGTTTGCTCCTATCTACCTATTAATTAGGAAAATTGTGTATGTATCAGGGTGACGACCTCGCTTTCATTTTTTCCCATCATTGCAGGAAAATGTTCTTAAGAAAATTTACCTAATAATCTAAAGAGGTGTACTCGTAAAAAAGGTATATTTTTAATAATTAATCATTTGCAAGTGATCACGTTTTCTTTCATCTATGAAAGCTAATGTTGTAGTGTCTAGAATAAAGTTTATTATGGAATTCTTGTCTTCCTTAAAAGGTTCTCGATTAGCCAATCGCTGCAGAAGAGACTCGCGGATATTACTGTAGTATGCGACGGCATGAAGCTATTACCTCTGTATCTATTATCAGTTAATAATACCTTCTAATCTTCAGTTAATTAAATAATTTATGAATGCAAATGAAATGCAGAATGAATGAAGTTGTCTTCGTTCACATTGTTTTTGGCCTTAAACTTTTAAAAATGTTAACCTTTACAACTCCTAAGCTTCATAATTTTGCTTAAATTTCTCAGAAACGACCAAAATATCAAAAAATATACTATTAGGAAAAAATTCTGTTGTGGAATAGGAAAAAAAACTTTAATACCAATAATTGAAGAATAAGTACTTTGTTTTTTTTACTGTGACTTAATAAATGGAAATAACCATGATGAATTAAAAAGATATTTTAATAATTTTCAATGAAGCTATTAAATATTTCTGAACTAAAAATTAACATTTCAGGCCTATGAGAAAACTGTCCATGAGTAATGAGAAGCAGTGTAATGTTTTTGGGTGGCCAGAATTTCAATTGAATTGAGATGGTTAATATGTCAGCGAGTATGAGGAGGATCATATTATTTCCTACTCAATCATAAGGAAGTTTATTAATGGATCACATCCTTTTCCTCTGCTATTTTCGATTTATAGCCTTTCTTTCCCTCGGAATCAGCATTTCAATTTCACGTTTCCACATTCTCTCCTTCCGTGCTCAAGTATTGCATACATTATTAAGGCGATTTATTTATTGTTCAGGATTGCGCAACAAATAAATTGCATTATTAATCCTGGAGGAGGATTGAAATCAAATATGGTGATGGTGACAAGTGTGTTTTCAGTATCGAGGAGATTGCATAACACTGATAATAATTTCACGTTCATCCAACAGGAAGTCAGCAAAGTGGCAGTGGTGTTGCAGCTGTTTATGGAGATGGAGAGGAACTGTTGCTATTCCATACGCATCATTCAAAATTTGGGCCAGGCGCAGCAAAATGTGCCAGAGGAAACGGTGAGTTATTGAAATCGTGATTTAGCGTAGAAATTGCATTCGGTATTTCACAGTAAACTCGAGAGACGCCGATAAAATACTATATACTTTTCGTGCTTCAGTTCTTTCACGAGAACTCTTTATGATTTGTATCAATTTTTTTATATTTCCTTCTAATTTTTGTACTTATTCAATCTTGTACAAAGCAAAATTAATGCAAATCGTTGGTAATTTTATTATTTACCTAGTAATATTCGTAACTGCTCTGAATATATTTCCATGGAAACATGGTCGAAAATTATTTGAAAAATAAAAAAAGCTGCAGGGGCCACTGTGTCGTTATATCATGCATATTTTAATGCAAATTTGATTCCCAATATTTGCCAACAATACACATCTTATTTATTGAACCGAAGATTGGTTTTTTATGGATCCCATCTCTCTAAGCTAGCAGCCTTTTATATTTCACATAGTCGTGCAAATTTCACAATCATTGATTCATCGCAACGGGGACAGTTACTTCCTTGGTGCCATCTGCAATTATTTAAAGTATAATGTTCCCTAAGAAATCAATTAAGATTATACTGAATTAAATGAAAGCATTACCTTAATTCGATCCGCAATCATTCATTCAGGAGGTAATTTCTACCGATTAGGATGTCACCCATATGGCACAGAGTGTGAACAAATTTTAGTCATGAAATAAAAAAACTGAGAAATTCGTACTTTGAAAAATTGCTTCCATATTGCATAGTCAACCAAAACCAACATCGCCAATGGCCAAAGTCTTGGCATATTAGTGACCTCAATGGCAGATAGAAATATGTACGCTAAGCATTATAACTGTGGGTAATATTAGATAAATCACTGAGACAAAATTCAATTTAGGAGTCAATACCGAAGAAAAAAATAGGAATCAAACGTAATTTTGATATTCTTAGCTTTAAATCATAATATGGTGATGTAAGTTTTTAAATTTCGGTAACAAGAAACCGGAAGGTTTTTGAAATATCTTTCTAAAGCACTGCGCTGTTGCCTCGAAATATAAACTCATTAAACTCCGAAGAAAAATATCAACGCATAATGGTACCCTAAGGTAGCAAGGCCAGCCAGGAGGTAGAGGAAATCATGCTGTATGAAATATACCTCTGAATATAAAAATAAAACATCCACACTACAAACTACGGATAATGATATGCCCAACGTGAAAAGCCAGAAGACTTCCGCAGTCTGCTCTTCAAGACACTAAACGCAAGGCATATATTTCAACTCTGCTCCATTCGTTCCGCCTTGAATCAGGCCTTTTAATTTTTAATGCTGTTAAATGGCTGCATTTAAACCAATATTGGCTGGTAATTTTGCATCAAATAATGGCTTATATGTGGTAGAAATATTGATTCACCCTATATTTTAATTTCAATAGCAATCAAGTGATATTAAGTATCTCATTCAAATATATAATTAAAATATTTAAAGTTAATGTTAATAGAAAATCATGAATTGCATAATAATTAAAGCATAAAATATATAATTGATACATCATCTCCCTTCGGCACGTTTTATTCATCAACGCTCTGCTCCATTTCACGTATCTTGCATTTTATTGCTCTTCTCGTATAATTTTACTATTGTGAACAAGCATGGCATCGAATACGTCCCTTGAGAGGTCAGTCTTGAATTTTTCATCTCTTAACGACGTCGTTGCCCCGCTGACACTGGATGTTTCCCTCGACTTGGCCAATGAGAGAACAGTCACTCGTTTGCGCCTTGTTTCACTAACTGCTTGGAAAAGTGAGGCAAAACTGATTATATGAGTCAAACGTTTGCCCTGAACACACGGACAAAGCTACCCAGCTGTTCCAGGAGATTGTGGTTGAAGTATGTGGAAGAAAAGTTTCTTCCTTCAATTCCATGTGCGACGATTGGGTAACATTCTAAGTAGTGGCCATTTGGTCCTTCCATCTATGTTAGGAGGTCATGGTCATACACTACGTATATTCGGCCTTACTGCATGTACCCGCTCTTTGCGTACTTATTCTTACTTCTTCGCATGAAGACTTCCGTTCTGCATTACTTCTCTTATACTTTCATTTCAGTATCTTCATATCTATTTATCCCTTCCGTTCGGGTTGAACAGGCTCACAAAAATAAATGTAATTTCTCTTGACGATAACTAAAGGAGCTGAAGATGAGGAAGTCCATAGAAATTTTATTTCAAATCATTCATTCGGCTAATCACCTCACTCAGTGTCGTGTGAGTTGCTGTGATTTCGGCATTTAAGAATAATCAGGAAATTTATGGCCCTAGTATTTTCATTTGAGTAAAAACTTTCTGGTTTATAAGTTTTCTTGAATAAGGGTCCTCCATTTTCTGATTGTCTAATTATTCTGTCTACTAAGATATTTTCGTTAGTTGATTAATTCGAAACGTAATGGTTTTACCAAATTTAGAATTATAATTATGCAATCTCAAATCGATTATTAATTCACTTGTTGTTAGTGAGTTAAGATTTTTCCAGTTTGTATTATTATCTAGGTCACTTAGTAAACTGAGCTTCAGGTAAAAGCTTTGCAAGGTTTGAAACCCGTTTGGAAACACACAACTGTATAATCTATGAAATAACCAGCAAACACCTCTTTATCAATGTGTTCATGACCATGGACTGCCAGATATCTCGTGATAGAATCCATAATCTATATTAGATGCTGTATTAAGAGTAGTTATCTTTCCGAAACTCTGTGTTTTGGCTCCTCTTCTATTAGAATGAGATGTCGGAGGCATTTGTCCAATGAAGCGGAATTAGCTATTACAGTGTGAAGGAAGTCAGAGGAATGCAGTCAGCTTCTTCCTATCACAGTGGCTTCCTGGGGCACGAGAGGAAAATGGCACAGTTGAGATGTGAAATGTCTTTCTGTGGAAAGGGAGACGATGGAATTGGAAAAAAATGTGAAAGATTAAGCGTGAGAATGAAGTCGGCAAGGGTAAGGGGAAGTAGATGAGGGTACCAGGAGGAGGAGGAAGACGACGGAAGTAAAAGAAAGCTTTAACAGAGTGGCGGAGGAATCACTTGAATAAATGAAGACTCTCTCGTGGTTTTCAGAGTTACTTCGGACGCAGGATGGCCAATTACGGTTTTATGGTGACCCATATAACGTTATCTCAGGACAGACATTATGCAGACCAGTATTTCATTTTCCTTTCTCTCGTTCCACACCGTACGATCTTACAGAGTGAAGTCTTTCTGTCGAAGGATCCACCATACTTCATAATTTGCCTTAAAATTGATTTACATGCAAAATGACTTAGGAAAATTTTTCGGCGATTCACCTTTCATGCAATTTGTGGATGATCTTATATGCATTTCAAATATCAATTTCCATTGAGTGTATTAGGTTTGGTTAGGGAGCCATGTTACTAGTTTCAAGGAGTGCCACTATTGAATAGTAGACAAGGAGTGCCACCCTTGCATAAGATGAATTTCCATTATCAAAACTAATTTCAATAATTCATATTCCTTTAATAGCTGTTTCTGAGAGACTAAAATCGGCATTATGTATCGGCAGTATGATTACAATTTTCAAAGACATTCGAGGGAAACGAGCAATAATTTCAATAGAAATAAAATAGCGTAATATTTTTGAAAGAGATATTCGTAGTACGTAATATTAAGTTAATTATTGCTGTAAAAATCTGATATTTTGATTTATGAAAAATTAGAACTTTAACTGTTGCGTGTTGCTTGTGTCTGCTTTTAAGTAAATGTCCGCCACTTTGTTTACTTACATTCGTGAGCTATTTTTTCAAAAATATACACTCACACGTACGTTTATATGTATGTTTGAGTTGTCTTTGTAAGTGAGACTGCAAGTCAGTATCTTCTTTCATATTAGTAAAGGTGCCTGGGAATATTTAAGATTGTCGTTTTTCTTTCGTTTTTAATGGATCTATTTTGTGATGATTGATCTATTGTGATATGATTTTTATTATTTTCTCATTCTGAGGCTTATTTTAAATGCATTAATTCCGGCATCACAAGGAACGGTATGCTACTTTTGTATATTTGTAATAATTGGAAAAATAATAACGTAAGATTATCCATAGAAAATTACTAACATTAATTATGGGAGTCAAATACAAATCTCACTATTGCCTTGGAAGCGATCACCGAAGGAGCTTTTACATATCAGCTCCATTTCAAAGTATCATTCCCATTGGCCATGGCACACGAGTATTATCCTCTGCGCAAACTCTTTCATACTGCCGACTTAGTTCTGCGTTTTTTTTATGATCTTCATTCGAAGCTTATTAATCGGTGTATTGACACATGGAATTCCAGTTTTTCTCTTGCAGACATATTGGTAAAGTTAAGAGTTAGATGTTCCGCTAAGCTCGGAATTGTGCTCCTGTTCATGGTTGTTCTTTTTAAAAAGAAAGTTTTGGATCGAGGAAAAGAAAGGATAGACCTGGACAAGATAGGATTGAACGGAATAAAGGGGGAAGAAAATTTGTATAACTAAATAAAGTTTCACTCTGGTGTAGTTAGAAGTCCATCTTAAAACTACCGTTCAGCTAGAATACCAAATGATAATTATAATAGCGTAGGTTTAAGAAAGGATTTAATGCCCTTGTAAAATCAATCCACTTAAATGACGGAACTGATGTAATAAAAAAGTTTTTGGGACATTCCAAAGAAGCTACGGGAGATGCCGCAACAGTAACTTTTAATGGAGTTATTCGCTAATGTTGAAAAGTTTTTGTATTTTTCCTGTTAAAATTATTGACTTTGAATGTTTTAAACTTTTATACATACTTAGTGACACTCGATGAATTTGTGGATGAGACCCTCAATGAAATTGTTGTAACTACAATGACGGTTATTATTAATATTTTCCGATTGAAAAATCACAAAAGTCTTCCTTTATCATACATATTATTTTGTTTTTCACTTACTTATTGTTTTAATGATGAAGTTGAATATTCAAAAAACATTGTTTCATACACGTATATGAATAAAATAGTAAATATAAAGGGATATGCCATGGAAATGAAGAGGATGAAATAACTGAAGTGCTAACATGTGACTGAGGGTAAATTGGTAATTGAGGCTATTTAATGTAGGAAAGATGAATACCTAACCTTATCTTGAAGGATGAAGATGATCAAAGGTTTAGGAGGAGCTTGGAGGATGCTTAGATTTTTCGGAAACGCATGGAAACTATTATATTTCATAATTTTTTCACCCTCAATGCATCAGATATCCCATCAATCCCGCCACTAAATAGACCACTGCTTTCTGCAAGACTCCGACCGACACATTTTATATCCTCCGCCTTTACCGTTCCTGATCCGATTTACCATTGAACGCTTTCCGTTCTTGCGCTTCATCATTTTTGTTTCTCATTTGAGGGCACAATTTCTTCACTCGAGAGTCGGAATGGAAGGTGAAATCTTCCGGCTCCGCATATTGAACCGTGAGGGCTAGAGGAAAACTATGGGGAAAGAGAAGAAAATCTGTGGGCTAGCGATGCCGCCGCATGTTGGTGATTGTACATAGGCACGAAATGGGGTCGGTTGCAGCCTGTGAGAGGCTTCCACGTGCCTTGAAAGCAAACCCTGGCTAGAAACCCGACGGGAATTGGCCAATGCGGGGTGTTCTCATGTAGTTGAGGGTGTGTGTGTGTGTGAGAGAGGGATATTTGCGAGAGTTCGCAGGCTTGAGGGCTCTGGGGGGACGCGATTTGCTTCCTAAGTTCGCATCTGTCGCGATTAATCAGCTGCTCCATGATGACCCACGCGTCGACGGATGGATGAAATCGTTGTAACAGATCTGAATTTGGGGCCATCGCACATGTAGTATCAAGATCGACGGGTATGATATGAAATCTCTATGTATGATGCCCAGTCGGGGCTTCACTCTTCTTACCCGTGTACGACTTTATCTGGATGCCCCCACTGTATACCCAGTTCCCAGGTGATTCAGCTGGATATTAGGGATTTCCTTGATATCCAGCTGAATAGCATTTCCATTTATGCCAGTTTTATAAGGAATAATGTCTGAAATAGGGGGAAATTTATCAATTTTCAAGCAGAATAATGTACTGAAAATGGTAATTTTAAATACATTGATGTTTACATTTTCATATTTCAATTTTCCGTTCCATCGTTAATTTCTTCACATGAAACGATCTTCAAATATCAACCGATTGTCGTCAATAGTACTCGGCTGAGCATTGTTAAGTTACCCGCATGCCATGATCGTCATAATGTTAGAAATATGATGAGAATGGTAATACCTGAATACGCCATTGGCATTAAAGGGAATGGTGCCGTATGCTTTTAGCAATGGAATGTAAAACCTATTGATTATTTATGATATTCAAGTAAAGAGGGTAGTAGAGACGTCCTGAAAGGTAAGAAAGAGGAAAACAAGTGCGTAAGTTATTAAGTTAATGTTAAGTCCCGGATATTGAAATTATTTCATTAATCAAATCATTACTAATATTCAACGTATTAAATCAGTGACAGTCGTTTCATTGATTTATGAAACGAAGAAATAATGTAATTCCCTTCTTTCATTGATAGGTTTTTTTGAAGAAAAAGAATTAGATAACGTGACGGGCAGCTATAATCAATCCATTATGTTTGTATAATTCCTACAATTCACTACCATAAGAAATGGGGACATCCTTGAACTTTTTTGCTTCTTCGAAGACATTTTCCTTCAAAGTCTTTCTGAAGGATTCTATTACCCCATACCTCACACTCTTGCGAGAGTTTACCGGAAGTTTATTTTCCCCAATTATTGGATTCCTGCACAATATAAATATAGAAACAATAATACTGTCTTAAAAAAAAGAGTTTCTTAATGCACAAAATGTTTGGCTATGCATTTTTTTGATTTTTTAAAATAATTTCAGTTATTAAAAATCAATGTATGCTCTGAGCGCTTATTAAATTCATTCATGTGCAGAATTTAGGCCGAGGATGAATTAGTTCCTAATGCGCTGGTCACACTATGAGTGGTAACTGACTCAGTGTGAAAAATTCAGTTCAATGAAGAATGCTTGTATTTAAAAAAAAATTAAAACATCAGATGCAGCTAAATACTTCTCTGTAATAATAAAAAAATAACAATTAGAGGCTCAAGCATTTTTAGTTAAAATTTTAAGCATTGATTTTTTGAGGTGATTCAATTTGTGCACGGACATTTTTGACATTTTAGTGATCCCTTCGAAAGGTTTCGAGTCTATTCATGAGTCCCAAATGAAGTCATTTTAACATTAAAAGAAGGAAAATGATTAATTGATCTCGGAACAATTTTAACTTCTGCATTTTTTTTAACTTATTTAACTTGAAGTACTACGCGGCCTTGTAATAGGGGACGCTAATTTCTGCAAGCTAATGGCCGCATTTATTCCCTCTGCCCAAACCTCATTCCACCTTCTGTTCAAGACGGCTTTCAACTTCTCTTTTGATTCTCCGACGTATTTTGAACTGTTAGTTCTCGAGTATTTTCTTAACCACACGATTAATTGTAGTTGTAGAATTAAAGGCCTCTTTATCGTTGAAAACAATTGAACGCCTAGATGCGCATTCTCAAAGTGGACTAATTCCTATCATTTATTCGCCTGCAGTTTCCATTTGCATAACTATTGTGAACAAACGGGGAAAAAAGAGCAAAATTGTTGTTTTTCATAGCTAGCGGGAGTGGAACAAAACGGATGGGGAGTTATTCTTTGTGTGCCACACACTGAAAAGAGCCTTAGTGTTCGGGGGCTGTTGATTTCTTCCCTTAAATTTTATCGCGAAACAATGGCGGATGAAGAATAAACGGCATTTTAACGTTTCCAAGTGGGATCCTGCGGAGTTCATCCGGAAGTTTTATAATTATGTAAAAAAAATTACATTTCTTGAATGCTTCCTTTTGTGCGCGGATGGAGATTTTTCTTGTAAACCCCTCCCGTCAAGGGAGTATACATTAAATAAGCTTAAAAGACGGGAGAGTGCTCTCTCTTAATGAATTTGATCGAGTAACCAAAACAAAGGGAAATTAATTCGAGTGTCACTTTGTAAAGCAAAGTGCAAACAGTCATTCCAAAGGGTTTCCCTGAAAGGCCCCATCACCATTTCCTTCCTTTTTTTCCGTCTGTATCTTGAAATGTGTCTATAAAAAGGCAGTCTCATCGGAACTTGCAGCTGTTTACCTCAGTTATGTAGAGGCCGAAGGAAATGGATGAATTCAAAAAGCTCAAAGGAGAGAAAATGAATGCGAGATACACATGGACATGCACAGATTTGAGCAATGATAAGCGTGGTTCAAATCGATAGAACGAACGCCGAAATTTTATTTTCTCATTCCGATGGGAGTGATGTATTGCGCAGGGAGGGTTGAAAGTAGTTGGGATTGGGTCGAAGTTAAATAATTCTTACCCACAGATGTAAAAAGGCGAATGGTCTGGTACTTGCTGCAACTTATGACTACACAGTGTGTGCACGGGAAATGCATTCTAACCAGAACACATGTGAATACATCTCAGCGACTGCCAAAGTCTATTGCCAATGCGTCATCAATCCAATTCCATATTTTGGGATGAAGTCGTAAAAACTAGATCTGGAACAAAGTTTTGGATTTTTATGTTTGGGTACCTTGAGTTCCGATGTATAAAATTTCACGAATTTTCATGTTTTATTCTCATTATTACGGAATTCACCACCCGTTAAATTGTTAGTGTATTACGTTTAAGAGCAAATTCCTTTAACTACTTTAATAAACAAATATAAAGCTAAACCTCCCACATCCAAGGGAAAAATACTTTATGTGAATATATAATAGAATAATTGTAATAGAGTTCAATTATTTCGATACTAATATGAGAGACGTCACAGTAGGTACGATAGAAATATGTATTCATCAGTCTTATTTATAGAACACGTCTAAAATCCGAGATTG
Source organism: Hetaerina americana (assembly GCF_022747635.1). Classification (NCBI taxonomy): domain Eukaryota; kingdom Metazoa; phylum Arthropoda; class Insecta; order Odonata; family Calopterygidae; genus Hetaerina; species Hetaerina americana. The sequence goes on along the minus strand of NW_027286985.1, from coordinate 62,364,372 downwards.
CATGCCGAAGTAACCCAAATAGATTCGGTGTAAATCTAATAAATTAATGTGATGGGACAATTAAGATGAATCTTCACTGATATCAGAGAAGAGCGAGAGATTGAATTATTCATTAAATTGAATCCGACCATTGTATATTCAAATAAAAAGGGATTCCATATCATTCGAATATCAATTCATTGGCATGATTTTCTCCTGTCTTTTTATGAATACAGGTATGAAGCAAATATCGTACCATATTCTAAGACTGCTAAATAAGTTGGATCACAATACTGATTATTAAAACCCTATTCCCATCCAATCCAATTGGCGTGTCTCAGTAAGAACGCATGTTATTCACTATAAACTGTGTTATGAGAGCCTAGTAATGGAAATTTGAGGAAGAGGTCCTTTGGACAAATCCTTCGGGGGAGTTTAATTGTGTATCAAGAAGATTGTTCTCGGGAAAGAATCTACTTGTTCAATCAGTATGTTTGGTGAAGTGTCAATGGTTGTTTTGTCACTGAATTCTTTCGCTAAAACCTCCACGAGGGTCGCAGGAAATTATAATCTACGGCGGCAGCAGGCAGAGTGATCTGTCGCTTCACCACAAAGTAGCCGCAGCTGCTAGCACACCTCGAATGCAGTCCAGTTCATCGGCATGTTCTCTGACTCTATCCCGTCCCATCCCTTTGGTTCACCCACATCTGAGCACAGTGGCCCTAGAGCCCTGTAGCATCTAGATCGTTGCATCTATGAACTGCCAGGAAGGATGTCACATTAGCAAAAGGAAATGATTTTCATTCCACGATTACTTGTCCAATATCATACTATCAACCAGAATGGATATATCACCATGTTAAATTGATGCGATATTGATTTCTAATTCTTTTAAAAATTCTTCCACGGTGCGAAGGATTATGCCATAATTTGCCTTGAGTGATTAATTTATAAATGTACATGAAATGTGCATGCTAAATTAATGCAGCCACCAACTTCCGCCATTATTGATTTTTTTAAATTTTTGTACTCATGAATGGCAAAAATGTTTTTGCACTGTATTTAGTCAATAGTCCCATACTCTTCAGGAAAAAAATTTTGACCAAAGGTTATATAAGGAATATATGTTAGTTTTATTCGAGAAGAAAGGGAATCTGTTCTGTTATAAAAAAAATTTAATTTTAAATAAAATCAATGTAGACAAATAAGATGTTTATTTTAGTAAGGAATCACTTATAATGTCTCTGAGGATTTCTGGAGTAAAAATCTTTTCTTATTCATTTTTTAATTTGGATTTGCTATTGTTTACGCCGTAGCAGCTTTGTTGTGAGACAAAATAAGGACATTTGCAAATGGATTGCTACTCTGGTTTAACACAGTCTGTAATTTATATACAATGTTTCTTTAGTTATGAAAATCCTTGCTATTTTACAATCTGAAACTGTTTGTGTGTATCTTACCGACGTCAAAACTAATGTTAAGATTGGATTGAAATAAAAAACAGGCTTAAGGAATATAATGCCGTTTTTAGCCATGCTGTGTATGACTTCAAACATGTCAGAGCCGTAGAGATAATTATTATGATAAATGACGACTGTAAACCCTTAAGGAATATTAAAGACAATAAAAACTTAATAAAGAACGGGGTGATAAAGCTTTCCAACCCAACAATAAAATATTTCAAAAACCGTAGTGTTAGTGTAGATATATGTATTGTCAAAAATCTGTTTTAATTTAAAATACGCTCATTCTCATGCGTTTGGTGATCCCAAGTGATGAGAATTCGTCCGCAAGTTTTACGCACCTCGGATGGCGAAATATTTCAATCTTCGTACCACTCCTGTAACACTGATTCATTGAGGGAAGCAAGCCGCTAGATGGGGTCGAAAAAGACCTAAAAATGTCCAATTTCACAGTTAGAATTTCTGCATTGGTTTCTCTTCACTTTCCTTATTCAGTTAAATATAATCAGCGTTTCGCGTGGTGAGAATAAACGTAATTATGTCCTGATTTTTGGAACGCATTCTGCCCGAAAAACAATTAACATATTTAGCTTCATCTACTCTTTATTTTCATATCCAACTACTACCAAGGATGTAGAAAGTATGTAATTTTCTCTTAAAACAATGACTGAAAGGATGCCTTGGGAATTAGCCAGAACATATTAGAGGAATTCATTATATCTCTTATCCTTGCTATTTCACTGCTAACGAATGAGTTATTTAGAACTAGTATTTAGAACTGGTATTAAGAACTGGTATTTAGAACTGGTATACTGCTATCCAACTAATTTCATTAAGGCAAGGGATATTTCACTGTCAAAGATGGATGCAGTAATCATTGGTTAATGTCCCTAATGTCAAAAGTAATTGAAAAAGTTTCTAGGTAAAAACGTTTAAGCTTTCCTAACAAATACGGCTACTTGTATAAAAATCAGCTTGCCTTAACTGAAAATTCAAGCTTAGTTCACTCTGCTTTTGAAACTATTTATGGTTAAAAATTGCGGAGTTTATATAATTGCATTTTAAACTATGTATTACTTAAAATTTTTACTCTTTGCAGTTTATACAAAAAACATTCCTTTCTCATAAAATACTTATTCCTTACTTGATTCGATTGCTATATAATTATCAGTTCTAGCATATCAAATATTTTGATTATGTAAAAACGAATTGGAAAACATGAAATTAAATGTTTGTTGAGGAATACTTTTATTTTAGTCATTTATAGCAAACATTCTCCTAGACTAAAACATAGTAAATAATGTTTTTAACTGAATACAAGTCAAGTATATCTCGTGCTATTAAGCTATTTTCTTATTGATATTTATTCTCATGTCAAGAAAATCTTTCTCATTTGAAAGTTCCACCTATGATGGTGATAGAAAACTCTATTTTAATCTACGGAAATTATATCTCATCTGAAAGATTGCAACTGGTAAGTTAGAGGAAAATTCTTACGAAGACGATAACTTGGATATATATTTTTTCCTCTTGTAATTAAGTGAAGATATGTTATGCCTGTCCTCGATATTTCAGATTCCATCGATATCACAAGTCTGTTCTTTCTCAAGTTTGTACTCAATTTATGTCAAGAACAACTTTATTGTCTGGCATGAGCCATCATTTTCTTCTTGAGCACGAAACGATTTTGTGCTAAAATGACATCTGAAATCTAAAATATATGAAAAAATGAACACGAAAATCTGAGGCATGCGTGCCTTTCATCTCTCTTCCGATTTACTAAAATATTCAGGTCATGCAAAGTCCTGCAAACGAATGCTTACAATGTATTTGCAGAGAATTTAGTCACCAACTTCATTTTTCCCAACGGTTATACTTGTATTTTTAAAAAGTATGTGCTCTCCGTAAAAAATGGAATTACAAACTAATGCACAAAATAATGTAACCACAAAGCTGAGCGACAAATGGTTCGAGTGCTGCTTCCAGTTCTGAAAAATTTCCTTCAAATGTAGTTTGAGGAAAACCAGTTATCTTGAAATCCTTAAAGCTTCCTCTCAGAGTATCGTGCATGCACTCCTCAGATAGTTTCGTTCCAGTTGTCGTGTGGCCTGGAGATTCAGCAGCAACTACACGTTTTCCGATATATATATTTCTTTTCCGACGTGAAATTTCCTCGGAGTTCCGTATATTTTCCATGATCTCCATTCGGACGTGCATTTTAGCATTCCTCGTGCAAAAAGTCGGAGTTATTGATGTAGCACCTCCTCATACCATTGGAAAGTCTCAAATACGATGACATGCCGCAAACTACTGGTGCGAACCTAAAATACCAGCCTTTAAATATTTTTACGATTATTTGACGGCATCGGAAAACGCTTTAACCGTGCATTACCTCATCAATAGTGACTATTAAAGAGTACCGCATTTATCGAATATTACTCGTATTTCATGCCATAAATTATTGGGAAAATGTTACACCGTTGGGATCAGGCACTACTATGCATAATAAGGTTTGTGAGTGCAATCTTTTTAATAAGGACATTTAATAATAGGCCTCCGTTTTATTTTCATTGAATGGATATCATTTTATCCTGATTCCAGGGAACATTATTTTAGAAAAAACAAATATCCAAATTAAATTACTTTCTTATTTATATTTAAAAATGAGGTGTGATGGTGCAGTACATGTGCGTAGGGAGTGCAGACGCGTTCAGCTTCTAGGAATTATTAGTTCTACTCAATTGCAAGTAGTTTCACTAACCTCGCGTATGTTGTTGTTAAAACCCTTCCCGCATGACCGCATTAGAATGTCATTAAAAATGTAGCGCTCGTTACACTAATGCTTGCTTTGATTTGTTTGATTTTAAATTTCCATCCCTTGCCTCTATCTGTGGGGATGGGGGGACTCTCCTGTGGGGTGCCTGCAGTGTTGTGTCAAATTCCATACCCGTGTCCTTGGGGGAGGTGACCATTGTGTGTTGCATGTCCGTGTGGTAGTGGAATTTCGCCTTCTTTTCAAATTAAAGCTTGCACGTTATTGGATACATTGAAATTTCTGTTTTAAAAATGTTGGACAAAGTGCCATTTGGGTAATTGCACTCAAAAATATAATACACTTATTTTAATTTGACCGGTCGTGTGACCTTAAAAATTTAATTGGAGTAAAAAGATATGTAATGATTGAAGTAGTAGTAGTTTTGAGGGGAGGCGACCGACAGCTAAGGTCATTTGCGCCATAGGGGAAGGACAGGAAAGGATGAAGGGTGGATAGAAACCCGGCGTCGGCATTAGCCTTCTCTTTACGAAAGGCGCCAAGGGGTCCGCGGCTTAACGTCCCATTCGACGGACGGCGTACTCACTCAAAGTGCCCTCCACAAAGCACCTCAAGTAGGGATCGAGATACCTCTGAAAAATATTCAACACCGCCGGGATTTGAACCCGCGCCCTCAGGGTGGGAGTAATGATTGAATATTAGTCATTTAGAGGAAGGGTTAGGAGTATTGAAATAAAATAATAACTGAAAGATTTGTATGTCCACGATGAGTGTATTCATAAAATACGAGGGAAAAAGAGCGCGAGAAAATTAATACTTATTTAAAAGACAACCACGCCCAATGAGAATAAAAACTTGGCCAAGTCAATAATAGGACTGAACTTTTACAAATATATATTCACTAAATAACAATTAATAGTGTTATGTTATTCAAATAAAGAATTCATGCACCATTTGATGTAAAAACAAATGAGTCTCCGTTTAATAATACGTAGCTGGTGAAGGAGAATCCTCATCGCCAGGAAGCCGTGGCGATAAGGATTCGGAACTTGTTGTAATAATCCTCAACGTTTAAAATGGAAAGGCATTGAAAATGAATCTTAAGTGATATATGTCGCTAATTAATGGCAGGTGAAAGTTGAGTGAATCATCTTGATTGGTACCGCTTGCCAACTCTTTCAATTTGGTCATTATCAGCCAGTTGCGGAATATATTTATCCATGCCATTGTACCTGACGAAACAATGTGATTTTAACTCCGAACGGATTATTAATGACTCCGCAGCGCTTTCTCTGAAAAACATCTTCCAACGTTCAAAAATACCGAAATTCACGCGACAAATGAGGGTTGATTATTTAGGAACCGTTCTCAAACAACTCGGGTCGAAATCCTCTTGAGAAACAATTTACGAGGACCGTATGCTTTACGACCTGTAACATCTTTCCCCACTTTTATGGCACACCCTCACATCTGTAGCAAGGGGTTCGCAGAGGTAGGGGTACAGAGGGAAGGGGAAGAGGAGGCAGTTATTCATTTGACTAATTTACCGTCTGCTTTTGTTATTGGAACGTCGCGAGATTAAAAGTTTTCCTTTTGCCAGCCGGAAAACGGGAAATGTCTTGGGGCGGAAGAGAGGGGAGTGTTCGAAGGGGGCATGGAATAGAGAGGAGGAAATAAGAGGCGGGAAAGCATGGGGGCTTTATAGAGTGGGTGGGGTGAGGCAGTAGTGGATGGAAGAAGAGTGCGGAGCGGTAGGGGCGGAGGGAGGAATGAGGGTCAAAATAGGGTGCGGGGATAAGCGTGAGGGGAGGGTGGGTGTGAAAAGGGGATTGGTGGATTTTGAAATAGGTGTCAACTGAAATATGAAATACGGAGACAGTTGGAGGGAAAAGGAGCAGCTCGCACCAGACTGCGATGCGACGGAGGACTCAGGAAGGAAAGAAAATTGGGAGAAGGTTGGTGAGAATAGAAGGGAAAGGTGAATGGCTTGAGAGCGACGGAAAGTATGGAAGGAAACTTTAGATTAGGGTGGGGAATTACAGGCTTCACATCCTACAACTGGGTCCCAAAACGAAAAAAAACAGGGATGTTCATTACTCAGTATTTCAATTTTGTACTCACCATGGCAACGCAGCATTGCTTAAGTTAGAAAGACAGTAAAAATATGAGGCCGACTAATCTTGTAAACTTGAATGTACCACTTGATTCCACTAACCCCTCTCACTGTGTGTCCATCTGAGACGATGTACGTCAATCAAATTATGTGTAAAGGTTATTCCAAATAACTATAAGTTAAATATCATTAAGGTATCCGTTTTTCGATTTACGTGTTGTCTACTTATTTCTCTGGGACCAACGTGGATAAACTCAGAACATTTTACAAGTTAATTCTTCCTTGCCTGTGAAACTTAACCCTTAAAACAATTGCACACTTGCGTGCATTTATTTTTTTCTATCATCTTTGTAGCATTCTCGACAATATTCCACTCAACCAAATGCTAGCCTTGATGTGAACAACATTTCCGTTGTCATTAAATAAACTGGATACTCTTAATTCTCCATTCCATTTCAGGTACATTTTGTAGGTAGGTATAATTAACACAGAATAAAGTTATTCTCTATAAGAATGTAAATTGATTGTATAATTTAGGTTGTATTATAAGAAAATTTGGATTTAATTATTTTTATATGCGTTTAAGGGATTATTTTGCGTAACGTGTTGTTCCTTAGTTTCAGCTATTGATCAGCAACTATAATTTGCTTCTTTTACTACTATTATTAATATTATACTATGTATTTCATCGTTAAACGCTATTAGGATTAGCAATGAGATTGAATAGTGAAACAACATTTAAAAATTTCTGTGGGCATATTTATTGACACCGAGTTATTTTGCTAAGGAACATTGGTTAATTTTGTTGATCGAATTTTTAGTTTTCCTTCGTCCTCGTCGAATTTAAGCACGATTAAAAACTTAAAGTACCAAGTGAACACCTCAAAGTTCAGATTTACCGGTGCATGAGAATTATTTGCCAAAATCTTACCAAGTTAGCAGAAGATTAGTATTTCTTAAATAAGATCTTATAATACTAACGAAATCGTTCCAATGATGTAGTTTAGAGTTTAATAGCTAAGCATAAATCCGTATCCTAGGAGATCATGAGGTAAAATATTGCAACAGCCCTGATATTTTGTTTTAAAGACTTCCCGAGTACAATGGTAATATACGCGATTAACTAAATTTAATGTTTCTTTGAAAATCCTTTCAAAAGCCTTTACAAATTGCAATTGAAATGCAAAATAGAATGAACCTATATTTTACAGCTGAAACGATGGTGGAAATAGTGTTAAGGTAAATGTGGAAGAGGAGTTGGTAAATATAAGTTAAAGGTAGAAGTTGGAAGCGGAAGAAAAAAGTTCGGAGGGAGAAGTAATGTGGATAGATTTACGATGCCCGTGAAGCAGCGGTTGTTGGGTGTGGGAAAATGCCTCACAAGGGTGTGTTATTGTTAATATTGCGTTGAGAGAGGAGCGTACGGTGAAGACGTAAAAAAGGCTCCAGAAAACGTATATCTTTTACGATATGAATTTTGACGCGAGAATGAACAGGTGCACCTACATGTAGGAAACATACTATTACGACATTGTGTTTTTAATTAATATGGTCCTATATTGTGTGTTTGTTAAATATCTCTAAACAAATGATTATTGGCGTTTTTAAAACGATTTCCCTAAAAAGTGATTTAAATGAAATACATCTCCGCATGATTATTTTAGTTAAAGGATGATTACTGCTAACGTAATGTGTGCCGTAGAAAACGTGAACTATCAAATGACTCTAATAATGTAATCGACTTAAATGATATTTAACGTACTATTTGCCCGATGATCTGGTTATTATAGCGTTTTGAGGAAATTGACACTCATTTACTGGTCAGTCTTGATAAAATATAATGGAAGTAAAATCACTCTTTACCCAGTCATTATGATAATGGCTATACGATTACCAATTGAGTTATTCAAAATTCTAGCGAATCGTTCTATATTTCATTAATTTTTTTATCAAAAATAAACATTGAAAACTATTTATTTTAATAATGCAAATCTTAGGGCATAGTATTAAATATTTCTTTTTGCCATGAGCGAAAAATCCATTGGTCATTGAGTAGCACGAACAGTTTGAACTTCTCAATTCTATCTCTTGGATGTATTCTTTCATGATTACTCCTGAGTGGGTATACTTAAGCGCTAATTAGCTGAACTCTCTCAGTGAAATTCGGTACTGTTCAATCAACAAATCTGATCGTAGGCCAGTTATTAAGGTTTTGCTAATCAGCTGTGAATGATTCCTTTCGATAAGAACAAAATAATGAAGTACAGCATACGGTATCGTGCATATTTATTAAAGGGTTGTGGAGCTGCGTGAAGCACCTACTCAAAAAGAAAAAAGCCAAAAAATCGACCAAACTCCTATTGAATAATACACATTTGAAAATGTTGACTATGAATAGGACTTCAATGTATTTCAGTTAGGCCCAGATTAGTAGACCCTAATGACTCTTCACGCAATGAGGGCAACTTGACATGACCTTTTCAAGCAGATAATTTCGTAATGGATCCGAACTGAAATTCTTTGATATCCATTTAATTGAGCCTTAGTTTAATTTTGGTTTTGATAATAGATTTACTGCAAGCCCGTCTATATCATCGATTTCCTCATTTTAAAAGCAGAGTTTACGATGATAATGTTTATTACCATCAGAGTACAATACTCTACTTCTATCATCCGCATCTTCATATTCGTCATAAAATATTGATTAGGCTACGTACATATCATATTTTTAATGAGCCATTTAATGACGATGATATTCTTTGCACAATTTTTTCTAAATTTATTTCTAATATACTTTTACTTAATTTTTCTCATAGAACGCCATAGAAAATTCACTAAAAATTAATGATTAAATACGTTTCTCAGGAGAATTTTACATAGTGCATTGATATTCAGTTTAAAATTATCCATTTCACGCATTCATTGAAAACTAGAATTATTTCAACTGCCAAATGATTCGCCTTTTGGGTTTGTGCATTAAAATTAGGACACTTAGAGAGACGTCGAGATTTTTTGTCAGTTCAGTCCCTGCTGCTTTGTTATTTAAGAAAAAAAATGTTTTTTGTACTCAGGGTTTGGAATAATTTTGAGTGGTCTAATCCGTTAGTTTGAGTTTTAATTTCCGTGATAAAAAATGAGTCGACCGTTTATGGGTTTTCTCCATATTTCTTTTTCCCTAACTTCCAAGAAAATTTGGATTTCATTTCAGAAATGGTATTATAAGAAGTGATCTAATAATATCCTTCCTGTCGTCGATCTCATTTTAGTTGTTTTTTTAGAAAACAAAAGTTATTATACTCTCTCTAATTATATGTAATGAATCAAAATTTTAACTTGGAATACCTGTAAATTATTTTTATTCATTTCCTAACGGTTGTAGAAACACTGAAATATCGCTGATAATCCATGTTAAGTTCCTTAACACCATTCATTCCAGTTTTTTATCCTAATTTTATAGTAAACATGGGAGAGGAACTCCCTTTCCTCCCTTAGAATAGTCTACTAGACTAATAGTTAATTTAATTCAATAATAACTTCGTGCATTCTTTCTCCATGCAGCATTATTTACACTTAAAACCCAAATACTAACGCGTCTCCCTTGGTGACAGCAATAAAGCCCAGGTATAACTCACGTCATGGTATGGAAATGTTTGAGTCTTTGCAGTACATACATATATCCGTAAATAATGCCGAATGCATACAATAGAGTATAAGGCAAAGGCGACAAGGCCAAACGAAATAAATTGAGATGTGTCACGTTTTGCAAACGTAGACTTTGTAGAGACTAATTCTCATTAAGATAGCAGTCATTAATCACTGCCTTGAGATAGGCAGGAATTTGAATTCTATGTAAACTATCCGTGGAGTATCGAAGTAAGTACGCCCTCAACGAAAATTAGTGAGACTAACAGCGCGATAAACGCAAGATTGTCACAAGAACTTTATAATTTTGTTATTTCCTTTAGAATGACGGTAGTTCTCTTAAAACTAATATAGAGGTAGATTTTTATCGAGCAAAAACTTGACCTCAATACCTTCGTGTGGCAGAGGTAGAAGTAAATCGGGATGACAGTCCAAATAGCGAGGAAGCGGAATAATGTCGTGCTCAGCCACAAGGGGCGTGAACCAATGAGAAAAATGATGACGGAGGAGAGAATAAAGGGGTTTGGTAGGGTTTTGCAGGAAGGTAGTTTTGAGTTCTCACGTTTGGAAGGGTTCTTCTTCTCGATTAATAAGAAAGGAAAGAGACTAGGGGTGAGTGAGCAGCGTGCGTGAAAGGAGAAAGAGAGAAATAATGAAATGGCCGGAAAAAAGAGGGATGAAATTTCCGAGGGCAGAGGTGAGAAGTAGGTGGTCGAAGGAGTCTTGATGAGTAAAAGTAAGAAAGGGTGAGCAGGGATCGAGAGAGTAGCGGGATGTATGGGGAGGGAAAGAAAAACGAAGGGTTGGGGGGGGGTTTGAGGTTGGAAGGTTGAAGGTGACTAGATATATAGATAGAAGAGATAAGTTTTGATGAAGGAAACGGCTAAGGGGCTGTGCTCTTCCCTCTGCCCACGAACTGGAGTGAGTAGAATAATGAGGCCTCGTAACGGTCGCACTTGGAGGATTTAAAAGATGAAGCTAAGATGACGAAAGATGGAGGGTAAGGGCAAATGTCGGGCGAAGAAGTTTGGAGGGAGCGCCTGTATGAGGTTAGGAGAGCCTTGGAGAGAGAATATTCAAGTGCGGAAAAATATGTACGTATAATTGGCCAGTGTACGTGCGTTTATTGAACCTCCCAAACTACTTGTAATTATGTTACATATGCGGTTAATAAATTAGGAGTGCAATCTTTGGACAACAGAATAATTAAATGTTGAACATTATGTTACTTCTTCATTAATTTATCAGTTTTATTTTGAGTTCAAAATTAAATTTTAAGAATGTGTTACGTATATTTTTACAGTTACAATAATTTAAAATATTTGACACTCAGTTGCGCATTAATTTCACTCAAAATGCCATTTCTTATACCACAGGTTAATTTATTTGTTGACATTTCAAAAAAATAAGGAACTTTTGTTGTCATTAATATCAAGGATATCAAATTACATTGCCTTTTGATTCGACGTATTAAAAAAGCAAAAACATTTCGTGGAGATAACGTTTCATTGTATTACAATCAAAGGATTAATTTGGCAAACAAACATGGAGAATTTTGTGAGAGAATATTAAAATATTATTAAAGAATTCTTCCTCTTTATCAAAATATTTTATATGATGTACCATTTTCACAATGATTGTTCATAAAAGAGATAAAATTACTTGAATCTTCGATGCTGATTCATCTCAGCCTTAGAGTTTGACATGAATCGCTTTTCTATGCCTATATGTAGATGAATTCCACAAAAGGTTATTGTATTTTATTTATTACTATTGAAAATAATTAATAGGTAATTTTTTAAAATTTAAAATTGATCTTCTTCACCACGGGATCTGTTGATTAGGAAAGGAGATCGGGTAAATTTGAAATGTTAATAAAAAAGGGAAAATAAACTCTTTAGAATCTTGGAATAGCTGGAAAGCTTTTCTTCGACTGAAGAGAAAATTGAATTGTTTGAATTGATTCTGTGAAAAAATAACAAGGAAACGTAACAGATATTGACAATTTACATTAAATATATTGTCCTGATACTTATTATGGATAAAAATCCTTATTATTGCAAACTAGCTGTGACAGGAATAAATAAAAAATAAAAGAGCATACATTTTTATTTTAAGGTACTTGTTATTTTTTAGTTTATTTTAACTTCGAGAAAGAAATTGGTAATTCGCTTTTCCGTCGAAAAACATTCTATATTCAGTTATTTATCCTTTTAATTAATAAATAAATAAAAATATATTGCTAAAATTTATTAAAAGTATTAATGCCTAGTGATGAAGAATTAAGCCAGTTGTCCCTTTCACTATTATTTAAATTTTAAACATATTATTAGCAGCTTAAATTTAAACTGGAAATTTGCTTTATTACGTTCTGCTTCTTTCCTTTAAAATTAAATGACAGGTTTATTTGTTATTGTGACGCCTTCAGCTTAACCATTGAATGTCGCGTGCTAATGACGTAGCCAAGTAATGACGAACTAGAGTAGATTTTTAAGCAATTGAGACCAGCGAAGCGCTAACCAAGTGATTGTTAAATATTGCTCGTAATATTACGTTGATATAATCCGGCCAAATTTCACGCTGATACTTTTTGTGACTGAATTCAGTTTTCCATCAAACGTTAGATATTCGTCTAATCAACAAGTTAAATCTGAGTTTAAGCCAATTAGGCGTATTTGCCATAAGTACATTTCAATGTGTCCAATTCAGATTTATTTTCTTTTTCAAGAGAATGACTGACTATATTCGCATGAGATGTAACCTAAAAATAGGATGTGGAGCTGTACTAATGATCAAATGCCTCTGGCAGAAATGAAGTTAAATTTGGTGTCAAATTGTCTCCATTTCTATGAAAAATAGACAGCTTGGCTCACTAGAAATACTAATCCGTCTTTTGGGGTGCACAGAACATAGGATACAACAAAACTCGAAGCCACGAGTCAATTATGTAGGAGAAAATTATGTTGGAGAAAATTATGTAGGAGAAAATTATGTAGGAGAAAATTTTGTAGGACAAAATTATGCAGGAGAAAATTTTGTAGGAGAAAATTATGCAGGAGAAAATTAGGTATTCATTTATACGTAAGGTTTCAATCCTATAGCCAATATTGAATATTTAAGGAAAACTCATAATAAAATAAATGTTGACTGATATAAACCTTGATCTTGCATAAGTAATGAAAGCATTTATTGTTATTATAGTTTTGATGGACGAATTCTTTTAACAAAATCATTGCACATGTTTCGCTATATGTACTCTCTGGGAAATTCCAATAAATTGCTGAACGGAGTCATTCATTAAATGTACATTGCAGTGTAACAATTTCAGAGTTTAAAAATCATTCGCCTTGATCCGGATTCGAACTCGGATCCCTCCATGGAGATCCGAGTGCTTTAGCTAGTTAAAGCCAGAGCAGTTACAAGTATCTGTTCTCATAACCTAACACCAGCTTGTTCTCAAAGTGGCCTAGCGCTCAGATCTTTCCAACGAATGAGGCATTAAATCCGAATGATGATCCTACAAGACCGTTCAAAATAAATCCAAGCGATTTATCTTACTGAACGTGTATGGCATTTGATATAAGGTCACATCACCCTGGAACCAAGGTTTTCTAAGAAATCGGATTCGGTACCGTTAGTAACTGCCTACACTAATCAGAGGCGATTCACTGGCACATCGAACAGGATGGCGACACATTACCCATAAAATTATTTAATATTTCATAGAATAAAGATTGAACAAATTTTATGATTATCATGTTAGCCTAACTTAACTTTCTACTTTTATGAGAGAATGGCCTCTTCGATTTTGAAAAGGAGTTAGTAGCTATACAGGAGGCATATACTCAGTAATATGCCTCCGCGGCTCATTCTAGCAGGAAAAAGTATCCTCTTGAGTATTTGCATACAATTTCAGATCAAATTATCCTTAAATCTTAAGGATATTAAGTATTTTGATGACATATTGAACGAAAACGATCCGTCGACTTTCTAAAATTGCGAAACGCAGCTTAATTTACTTAATATTTCATTGAAACTGTTCCCCAGCAATATAGTCGGAAGGATTAAGCGTATCCATAGAGAGAGAAAAAGGGAAAAAGCTTAGGAAATATATTCCCATTTTAGGTTTGGATAGGCAGGTTACCTAAATTTAGTAATTTCCTTCTGTTTTGCGAGTACACTGTACATTCCCGCCAGGGTTGCAGAATTTGCGGGATGGACTAGGATAGCCCATTCTGAAAGGAAAACTAGCGTGTTGAGAATGAGAAAATGCCTTGGTTATACGAGGTTGTAAGCTACTCGTAACTCCAGGAGTTGTTCTTTTTTCTGGCAAATAGGTTTTAGTGTGTTATGTATGACCAAAAGGGTGCCTGAAAAGTTAAAAAAATAATTATATGTTTATTACGTGAAATGCAGTTGATGTAAACTCACATCAGTCCGGAAAAAGAAAATAATCAGATGAAGAATCATAAATGAATGAGAAGAAAATGAGGTGGAAACGGAGATAGTGGGGAAAGGAACTTAAAGCTGGGTGTCGCTGGCTTTGGTACGTGTGCGCTCGTCCTCCACGGCTGGTTTAAATAATCAGTCGCCCACCCAACTGTCAGCCCATCCCAGTTTTGCTCTCCCTATTTCCCTAGTTCTGTACTAAATCCCTTTCCATTCCCTCTCCTTTACTCATTTTCCACTCCACGCCGTAATACATACACCCCTTTTTATGTATGAAACTGTATCTATGTACTGCATTCTCTCTTTCCATCTCAACCCCGTGTTTCCATCTGTTCCTATCATCCGTCATCACCACCTCCTACTCCATAAATCTATCTAGTTCCCTCCCTCATATGACAACTAAGCATTTTCCCGCGTTAGTACTAGTTTAATAAGGTACATTTTGCTATCTTAGGTCACCTTCTCGTGCGGATATTTTCCCCAGAGACCATTTGGAGAAAATTATCATCTTATTAAAAAAATACAAGTCGTTTATGTTTAGATATTTAACGCAGATACGATTTAAAGAATTGATTGAATATAAATATTTACTTGCGTACCAAGTTATGTATTTATCCCATGCACTTTTCCTTTCAGGTTTTTTTCGTAAATGACGTAGAAGTACGAGTATATTCTCGCCATAAGAGGTGCAGATGTGTGAAAGAATTTGTTCGTAGAACGAAACCTCGATGTACACTCGTAAATATTTTTTGTGAGATTTAGATGACGTCTTCGAAAATTTTGATGGACCGACGTAACTGAAAAATTAAAAATTTTCTCAGCACAAAAAATATGATATTATAACAGGTCTCCAGTCACAAACGGCAATATGAAATGACTGATATTAATATTTTAATATCACGAAAACTCTATTTATCTCGATTAAAACCGAACTACTAATCGTAGCACATAACTTCCTAAGGTTTTCAGGGTTCTTTTTTTGACGTTACAATGAAAATATAATAATTTAATCATCGAAGTTGGTTCGAAAAAAGTTTATTTTGTTCTATTCACGGCGTTATAAAACTTCGAGCGCCGCAGCAATGGTATTGAACATTTTTTAAAAAATCGTGAATTAAAAGCTTGAAATGCAGACCCCTGAGCTTTACGTGCCGGACTATTTTCGTAGAAAATTTAATACGTATAATGATTTGCAAGGATGTGATTTTTTAATGAAAAAAATGGAGTGTGTTGCTTTTTAATGGCTCTAGTGTGACCTTAGAATTTCCCTGGGAAAGTATCAAAATATTCCAGGTAGCTTTTAACCCGTTGGAAAAAGTGAATTATAATTTAGTTCAGGTAATCAGTCAGAAGGTTAATTCATTGATGAATCGTCCACTATATTGAGCGCAGTTTAAGCTCGGGTAAGAGTATTAAATTCGAATAGTATGGCGAGGGCATATTTATCTGAGCGAAATGTGGTTATCTGAAAATATCTGGTGCCTTCCTGGAATTAAATATCTCACATTACGGGCGAAGCTGTGGATATTCAGACACGTCACAGGAGTTGAAACCATGCCTCATGGTCTATAGCCGGGCTCTCCAACCAAACACATACTATATCGCTGCATTTTAAACATTTAACGAACTTGCGGCTAGCAATTCTACTTAAAGCCCTGAGATAGACGGCAGAGTTAATCTTCGAAATATCAGCGGTGAAAAACGTCGAACCTGCTGAAAAATTAAGCAGACCGCATGAAGGAAAATTCAAGTTTCAGCTATTAGAACTATATCATATCCAGAAATGCCTTGCGACCAGCGTCTTACTACCTATCGTAAGAGAGTCAGTTCGTAAGCCCTGGAAAAAAAATCATAAATGAAACAGAAACCCTTCAAATTAGACGTGATTTTAATACGAAAATCTATTGTCTTAAGGAAAAAATTCACAATTTAGATACAATGCTTGATTTTTAGCTTCAGGAAGCGTTCCATATTGAATTCCTTCTTTACCTTTACACATTTCAGATCTGCGTTCATGCCGGATTTTTCACCAACTCTCGCGCTTTCCGAAAACTCTTGCGGTTGAAAAATACTTGCGTGAAATAAAGTATATGCTTTTCTGTTATTTTTTATTTTGGCATTCTACCGTTTTAGGAAGGTACAAACAGGATGGTACTGATAGGAGAGTCGCAGACTCGACACCGCTACTCTCCCAACCCTCGCCAAACAATACAAAGACCTACATTAAATTAAACTTTTCTTTACACCCTTTTCTCATTTTCTATACTTTCTGCGTTGATTCAGCCCGTATTATATGTCTATAATTTTCTTCCCCTCACCTCGCGTGCACAAGCATGGTGTTCAGCTATTCCATCGCCAGTCATGATATTCTGCAACTACCTTTCCTGCCTACCTTAGATTTCTCCTAACCTCACCTCCCCCACAGAATTCCTTGGTTTGTTTTCCTTTTTCTCCATTACACCTTGTCCATCCGTCTACATA
Source organism: Hetaerina americana (assembly GCF_022747635.1). NCBI lineage: Eukaryota > Metazoa > Arthropoda > Insecta > Odonata > Calopterygidae > Hetaerina > Hetaerina americana. The sequence goes on along the minus strand of NW_027286985.1, from coordinate 62,347,472 downwards.
TTTCAAAAGCCTTCAATCTACGCTTATCATTTTGCCTCATAGAATATATTTCCACGTCGTACTGAACCTAGCTCCATGACAATGTTTTCAATAGTCTCGTCTTGCCACCCTTACTCAACGTTCCTTTTATCAATTTCTTCCTCATTATGGTAGATTCCTGACTTTACTCTATACTTTTTATGTCCCGACTACTTGACCCGTCTTACTTCAAAACACTTGCGAGATTAAAGTCTTTCATTTGATCTAGTTTGGTCTCCAACTTTTAATTTATTTATAGTCATTCTCAAATAAATTTCAATTAAATAATAGCATGAGCATTCAATTCAATAATAATAGTCGTAAACATATATTTTGGTTAAAGTACGTAATAACAAGGTCTGTAGGAAATTTATTGGCCTCATTTTATTAAAAAACTGGTTTTACCTGAGATTAAATATAAAAAATAATCACCGTTGCATTTTTTTTCGATTTTGGCGTTCTTTTACTTATGGCACTGATGCAAATTTCTTCTTTTTTATATACATGTCATTTCATTATAATGCCTCTTGCTATGTTTTACGTTGAAATTATCTTCCCACCTACTTTTGTTCACAAAACCGGTGAGATATTCAATCTAGCTTTTATTCGAACTTTCCTTCTCTTCCTACCTTAATCACGCTTCTTCTCTGGTGCTCAACCATCTCCCATTCTCCCCAGTCCGCCAAATTTTTCATCCTACTTTTATTTCATAAGAGTTCAAAGTTTTTCTCGGGGGCCAAATGTAGCAGGAAGATAAATTTTCGAGGCACTTACGTTTTTTTATCGTTTATGAAAACAGATGCTTCTTTGGTGGTAGATGCGGTGGGAGGAAGGTTTACTGTATTCATGTTTTTGGCTGCACGACCAACTTCAGCGCCGGCAACTTTTCATCGGACATAAGTACACGAAAAACAGGAAGCATTATCTTCCTACCTAGGCATTTAGTAGTTAGATTATTGTGGTAAATTTTTTCATTTTCGCCTCTGTCGTTCGTCCACAAGAAAGCGCACACCTTCCTTTTTTGCAAGTGTTGGTTCCCATGAAGAAGCAAGCTCCAATTGGTCGATATATTCTTTCAGAATTAGCGTACAATTTTACTTAGCGTTACCGATGGATAGACGCAATCATGCATTGACCTCCATTCCTTAGTTTTGGCTATATCTTAGACTGCAATGTAGTATTGAGACTGATTTCCTCGGAGATCTGAGCGCCGCGAAATTTCCAGATCAATCCATAACTTAATCGTCTGTTCCCGCATCCCGCGCGTGGAAAAAATATTATATACGAGGCCTACAAGCTCCGCGTAGTAAAATTTATCTTACATATGGGATCAACAGAGGTGATAGCCGGTTAAAGTACAGGGTCATCCCGTTATTTTTGTCATCACCATAGTCTCAGAGTATGCAACGACGACATTTTCAATTCACCTTGACGAAGCTTAAACCCTTTTGTAAAGGAGTCTCGAGGAAAATTAAAGCTGAAATTCCGTGGCATCGACGTTGACTGCTAAGATTGGAGGAGGGCAGGAATGCGAGACATTTTCGGTAAGCGCATGGATATGATGCCTCATTGTCTCAACAAATGCTATTGACGAAACAAATCCCAAGGGATAGTTAGCCCGTCTAATGTGTCATACTTCAAATTCAAGACTACTCGAGATGAAAACTGCAGAGGTAGTAATTACTTGTTGTGACCAGCTCGTACAAAGATGAAGTTGAGCTGCTGAGGGAGCTCATGTTTTTTTTTATCTTCAATACTCTCTAGAGGTCCGTTGATAGAATACATGATAATTGGGGAAACCGAAGGCATGTATGAAATGTCTGTTGACTTATGATTTAACCCAAGATAATAGGATTTGGAAAGAATCTTCCCTCTGCGTAACAAAACGTCAAGCTAATGAGATCTTGAGTTGACCATATTTTAAATTAATTTATGTTATTTTAGGTAATCTTCCGGTTAAGGTAGGTTTAGGATGGACACGACTACCAAATAAATTTTTGTCTCTCCGAAGAAAACACAATACAACATCGTACTCTGCAACTAAGTCTCTCTTTATCTCCGCATACTTCCTTTCTCACTTCATTCCGTCCAACATATCTATCCTATTTCTGCCCCTACCCTCGCGTTCCTAAGATTCTCCCTTATATTCCAGTCTTCAACATTCCATTGCCAATCAATATGATTTGCATCCATTTTTCTGCTTCCTTAAGATTTCTCCCAGAAGTCCCCTTTCTTAGGCCAGCATGCATAGAACCTCCCCATCTGTTTTCCATTCTGTTTACTTAACATTTTCCATCCTTCTCCAAACCCACATTTCAAAATCTTCCAAATCCAAGCCTACGATGCTGCTTCAATGGCCATTATTTCGCGCTGTGTATAATGATGCTCCATATCAAAGTTTTAACGAGCCTTTTCGTAACACCCTTACTCAACATCCCTGTCATGAATTCCCTCCTCCTTGTGAAAACTTCTTTGCCTAACGCAATTCTTCTCCTTATATCCCTACAGCTTAGGCCATTTTGTTCCAAAATCCGTAAATTTTCCACCTACTCTAGTTTCGGCCTTCCCATTTTAACGTTTAACTTAGCCTTTATCCTTCTAGAAAAATGCAGAACCTATGTTTTTTAAATATTTATTCTCATTCTATATATATTACACTGAATTTCCAATACATTTAGTAATCCTTGCAACCCTTTGGCTCTCTGACAAATTGCACCTTGGCCATGAGCAAACATAACTGATTTCAGGAATTCCTCGCCGATTTTCATTCAAATCCTTAGTTCTTCCCAAGCTTTTTTAATCATTTCCTCCTCGTATACGTTGAACAGCACCAGTGATATGAATAGCCTGGCCTTACACCTCTTCCCAACACTGCCTATACAGACTCCCCGTTCCCCACTCGCACTTGAGCAGTGTGAGACATATACAGGTTGCCGATTAGCCTTCTTTCACTCCAATTCATTTTATTTCTGCAAATTTCTCATTAATTTTTCCCAATTCAGTCATTCAAAAGGCTATTCGAAGTCTACAAAACAGGCATATAAGTTCGTATTGTATTCTACATTCCTCTCTATTAGTGGCCTCATTACTGCAATGTCCTCACGAGTACCTAACCCCTTCCTGAACCCGAACTGTTCCTTATCGAAGTGATAATTTTCCCTGCTATCTATTCTTTTGTTGATGACCCTGAAAACCTCTTTAGCTACATGGGAAATCAGACTTATTGTTCTGTACACCTCACATGATGTGGTCTTTATCTTTTCAGAAATAGGAACAAACACTGATTTCACAAAATCTTCCGGCCAGATTCCTTCCTCATAGATACTATGAATCAGTACATATACACTCTTTCAACCACATTTTCCTTAGGCTTTTAGTAGTTCCGCAGGGATGTTGTCTACCCTCACGGCCTTCTTTGATTTCATCTCCCTTACTGACCTTTTTATCTCATCGTCGTGTATGCTTGATCTAAGCTATCACAATGTACGTCATAGTCTCTTTCTACGTTTAAGCTTGCTGGCATAAGTTCTTTACCAACTAGTTCTTCTATGTATTCCTTCCATCTCTCTTGGATCTTGTACCAACTATTATCTTACCCCAACTTATTCTAACTGTTAACACAGATTTTCTCTTCATACTTCTCGATAGTTTTTTAACACTCTTTTATAGCGTACCAATTTCACCCTTTCACTACAAACTTTCTACACCCTTGCCCTGCGTCTTCCACCACACTTATTTGGCGCTATTTGTAACCCGTCTCAATTAATTTGATCTCTTTGCACTTTCTTCTGCCTAACTCTGCGTTTACATTCTTCTATTTTCTTCTCTCATCCATATTTCTCATCATCTCATCCGAGATTCAAGGTTTCCTAGTCGTATTCCCATTAACAGTTCCTACAGTTTCTTTTGCGGCTTTTGATATATTTTTTTAAATTTTACCATTCTTCATCGCGAGTACCTCTTTCCCTCTTTTTCCTCTCTTTCCTCTTTTCCATCATTCATGGTTTTCTCTACAGCCTGCTGATACTCCTTCCTTATCATTCCAGTTAATGCTTCTACATTCCATTTCCTAACCCACCGACCCTGCTTTATCTTTTTGAAACGGACGCTACACTTCATAACTACTACATTGTTATCGTAGTCCACATCCACTCCCTGGAAGGTGTGCGAATTGATCAAACTGTTCCTAAATTTGTTCCTAACCAGAATATGATCTAACTGATACCTTTCTGAGTTACCTGTTATTTTCCATGCATACCTGCGTCTTCTGTGGTATCTAAACCAAGTGTTGGTTATGACCAATCGCTGTCTCCTGCAGAACTCAATTGCTTTCTCTCCGCTGCCTAAACCATCTCATCACCATCTCGTCCTTCGCCTGCCGTCGCATTCTCATCCCCCATCACTATGACATGTTTCCTATGCAGGAACACTCGCGACCATGTCCTCTAACTGATTGTATATTATGTGGCCTTATTTATCTTTATGATTGCCCGGTGGCATGTACACCTAGATACCTTGACAATGGACAAATTCGTCGATTCTGCTGTTATATTTACTAGTAATATTCTACCCGTTACTTGTTCTATGTTGACTACGCTTCTTTCTGTCTCTTTATTCTATATTATGGCAACCCATCGTTTGCTATCGTCCCCTCCTCTGCATATTATTCTATATCTATCACTCCAGTAATCCCATTGCAGCCGCCTCACTGAGGAACAGACGCTGCGCGGACTACCTTCCGTCTGGCTCCTAACCTTATCTAGCATGGGTGACCCTACCCTGACGAATTATCATTGCTCTCGTCAGCACAGCTCTAGAGGTAATCGGAGCGTGAAAGCCCTTCAACCACTATCATAATAGACTTATATATGCATCCTTTAACATACTCTGTTAAATCATTTCCTCCACATTGTTCTGAAAATTTCTTAAATGGAGGCTGTCAACGGGTTTCTAGCAAAAGTAGTGAAACATAGATGTCTAATGGGTACAGCACCAAATGTACCACGCAGAACTCTTCCCTTTTTATGACTACGAATGATTTCACCTCATAATAGTTACAAATGTTAACCTTAACGATCCAAACCAATTTACGGAATATATTTTTTTTTCTGGCCATCATAGTTTTTCACAACCTTAACTTCGGTCTCTCAAGTGAAGTATTATATGTTATCCTTTTCGCGTTTTCTTCCATTATATATATAATATATTAGGTTATCATAAAAGGACTTTAAATACGCTTATTGAGTATCTGGCAGACGCTATAATTTCATAATCAATTATTTATTGCCCAAAAGCGAATAATACATTAACAGAAACTCCACAGTAAAAAGTAAAGAGTATTGTAAAATGTTCTGTCTCATTTTGTTTTCCAGGTACTATATTGTGCCAACTGGGAAAGTATTTATAAGAAGTACATATTAATCGTGCTACTTATTTTAAAATTCATTAATCAGGTGTAATTCATTTTGAATATCTCGATAAAAGAGAAATATATCTTTTAGCGTCCTTATCATTGAAAAGTATTGGTATAATTAGAATGATTGTGTGGCAAACTCCAAAAATTTCATAAAAGCGCTTTAAGCAACAGTACAAAATAAAAACGAATGGGAAGATTTTGAGACGGGCAATAAGTCAGGGGAGACACATTTTTCCGGCAGTAGGATCAGTGCTCAAAAGGTATTTTAAAGTACATTTAGGCGGCATATGATCCCTAATCGTGTTTGACAGCGTTAGTCAAACCTGGAAAATAAGAGATCCATTTCGTGTATTGGACCCAATTTTTAACACCATTGAAATTCAGCCGTTGTAATGACCGGCGGAATCAATTTTGTCTTACTTTGACTCATCGCTAAATAGTTTCTTTGCTAGAACTGAAATTGCTTACCGGAAATATAGTAGGTACGTGCGTAGTCATAAAATATTAAAATACTATAACTTTACTCGTAAAGCCTCAATAGTGTTGCACTCGTTATCACGATTCGAAATGAGTTAATTTTACCCATAAAAAGAAGATAAAATCATTGATGGCTAAGCTAGTGGGTACACTTCATCATTCACATAATGTACTCCGAAATATTATATTCCTGAATTAAACAGGTGTTTGTAAGCAAGTTGGACGGCAAATTGGGCAAGCGATGAAATTATAGTGGTACCAATGAGAAAATATGTAGCGAGAGATATGCGTGAGATTCGAAAATAGTAGAGCTTATAGGAAGAAATGATGTTGACAAGATGTGTGATGCTGATAGAGACAGATCTCTGACCATAATACGAGTAGAGATGATTTTTTTTAAATGGACGAAGAAGATATGCTTTGCAGCCAAAGGATGGTAAATGGTTAACCTAACTATTATTTTATAAAATATTCCTAACACTTCACGTTTAAAATGATACATCCCGGTCTTGAAGAGGAACCATCAGCACTTTCCGAATTTTGCAGTTTTTACAGTTGGTACAGTTTACGGGTTAAGTGCAAAAAATTCACAAATGATGTCAGTGACTGCTTGGTATACCAGGAAATACCTTTTCATTTTTTATTAAAAAATTCCTCTCAACGTATATCTTATAATAATATTCAAAAGCTTTTGTTTCTTAAATTTGATCAATTTCCAAGAATCTAGCTAAACCGGTTTTGGTCAGCGGAGAATGTGTAGAAGCGGATATCGATTTCTCTTTGACCGTCACTTTTACAGTTTTGGCACGCAAAAAAGATGTGTATTTTACATCAATTTATTGCCAACTTAAACCCATCGCTACCTCACAAACACTCTTACTCACATTTTCCAAATTCCATTTATCCATAGTATATTCAGATCCAATCTCCCAGGCTTCCGTTACAAACTCCATCACTAAATCCTTCGTGTCTCCTTGAGCCATCCATAATCCGCTCTCAAACCACCGATTTCAGCCCGGGTTATCCTTTTTCTGAAATGGAATTCTCTAACCCTTATATCAACCTGCTAACTTGCATTGCTTATACTCCTATACGCCCTTCACCCTCACGCTCGTGTACTTACGCCTTCCTCGCCATCTACTTCAATCTCTGGAGCGACGCCCTCGCCATCTACACACTCAGATACCTCCAAATCTCCCCCTTCTCCTAACCACCCGCCGTTTATTTTTATATTTAACGCGACCGCACGCAAATACATACGCCTGACTTTCCTCCTATCTTTACTTATCCGTATTTTGCGGAGCGCCATCATTCTCCTTAACCTTTGCTCCTTATTTCACCCTTCTCTCTTCCACGCGTCTTTCTCGCTTGGCCTTGTTTCCCTTGCGCTATTTTCCCCCCACGTTCTTAGGAAAAAGGGCATCGCTCCTCCACCGACGACGCTCCCCTCTCACACCTATCCATCTAAATTTTAGCTGATACTCGACTCGTCTTACCTTATCCTACGTACCCACCCACATTGTCATATACTGAGCCACGTATTATACGAAATTGTCCTGTGTATCTGTTGTCAAGTAAATGTCTGTCGGGGCCCTGAAAACTCTTCATATTTACCTCGCCTGTGATAGTGAAAGGGTTTAGGGAAAGCTCATGATTTTCTATCAAGCCGTCTCTCGTTGATTTAATTGACTTGCAGAATGATTGTCGCCACATCACCTTCCTATCGCTTCTATTGGCTGAAAAATAAACTTACCAATTCAATTTCATTGGATATGTTTGCTCATATTATTTCATTTTAGCTGTTTATATGTACCAATAATTCTATACTGTGAAGGTTTGAGGCGAATAATTACCATGAAATGACACGGAGTGACAAAAACCCCAGCTCTAAATTTATTTTTGGCTAAAGTTTAAAGCTCTTTCAAACTTTAGTACCAGAAATTACGGCCACGAATTGCAATTTTTATCCTTTTAAATCTAAATGATTCTCTATAGGGGTTTCAACAGACATTCTTGAGAATTATTGCGATTAATTTAGTGATTAGTGAAACTATAGTTTGACTATTAAGTACATAATTAAGTGTTATATCTTGCCATTGAGAGTTTAGGCTAGGGAATAATAATCGTGTTCTAGAAGTATGTTTGGATTAAAGAAAGAAGTAATGAATCAAGTGCAAAATTCGGTTTAAGTAAAGTCTGCCTCAAGTGATGATTTCATGCAAATTTTCATCTTTTGTGTTTTGGAACATTATTATTTTCCATTCAAGTTTTAAAGATATTGAGCTAACATATGATGGGGCTATTCCTATGCTACGTAGGTCTCATTTTGACAGTATAGAATCGGACTTCCCTTAATATCACGTTATCACTTCACCCTTGTCACTTAACAATATAAATTTTGCCACGAGACTTGAGCTGAAAATTGGTCTCGATGCTATGGAATAAGATGTCTTATTTTTTTCTCCCACCAAGTTTATAGCGCGAAATTTTGGTTCATCTCCCTCGACATCAAAATGTTTGCAGTCCCTTCCCATGCCAAGATGTCACAAGTTGCCGGACTCCTCCCCCTCATTTAAGAATTTGGCGTGATATATAGACAGGCCCTGAGCTCTACTTTGGGGTCGTGGACATTCGAAGAAGGGACTGGGATTGTTGCTTCGCACTCATCCATTCGTTTTGGAGAGGTTATTTTTTTCCTCGCACACCTTGCCGTCAAACCACAAGGACCATCCATGTTCACGTGCTAAGCCCTGCGCGTGGGTTTTGCGGGCTTGCTGAAGTTTTGCGGGCATGGTGAAGTGTGAGATAAATTTTTGAGGGCAACGTCGGGTCTTTCACCGTCTCCTCGTCTTCTTTTTGGGCCGGCGATTTGTCTTTCTTCACTCTTGAGAAAGTTTTGCAGGAAGGCAAGAGATATAACCTTACGTTTTTCCTTCTCCATCCCTCTTTCACTTGGGCTTTCACTTTTTCCCGGCGTTCCCTTTCTTCCATGAACTACAACCGCTTAAATTTGCTTCAAGTGTCGCTTATTGCATTACACATCATTGATATTGTAGCGCAGATTGATCGATTGTCCATGTAGGCATTTGGAATAAGAAGACAGCCAAGTATAGTCCAAAATTTTCTTCCAAGAAAACATGTCTAATCATGAATTATTATGTGTGTATTACTCATGGAATATTAAAAGAAATATATTTCATTTTTTGTATCAGTGAAGGGTGAATCATTCTGAGAGATGTCGTCGTGCTGACCATGCACGCATAGGAAAACCCAGTTAAATGTGGTTCAAATTTCCAGTGTGAACTTAATTTACAGACCACACTGCTTTTAAACGAAATAATTGAATCTTTATCGTAGAAACCCAAAGAATAAAAGCCAGTAGGTAATATAAATGGCCTTAGAGATATAGGCAATTTAAATACATAATTAAAATAAGGCTTCTTTAACCTAATGTATGGTAGAAGCATTTCTCTAAAACGTTAAACGTATATTATTATTGATCCAAGTTCTATTCTATTTTTCTCACAAATTGAAGTTAAATCAAAGAAAATATACTTGGTGAATTTATTTTTGTTATAATTTATTATAAGAGTAGGTAACCAGAGACCCTTTTCATGCATTTTGTGATGTTTCTATGAAATTTTAGAGGCCTGTGAATAATTATAACATGCTCTTCTCAACTGTTATATTGAATAAATGAAGTGGCTCGTTTTATATCAAATACTACGATTTATTTCTTCGCTTATTTGATGTACATTGGATTCAATATCTTAACTTAATCTTGTGTAATCTCTACACTAATAATACTACAAGTGGATTCTACTGGAGTGGACTACTCGTATGTGGATTGTACGAACAGCCTTTTGCGGCCCACTTGGTTTAAATCAATGTGCATCCTTCCGGTTAAGTTTATTTATCATGTCTTATCATTACGTGCCATGGGTTTATTCTACCTGCTCTAGGTTTTTGCGTCATATTTACAAAATATATAAGCCGCACGTGGTACTCTTCATTTCATTAACAGCATATATACGAGTACTGCTATGTGAGGCGATTGTTTATTTTTCTAAATATTTCCCCGCTCTTTTTTTTGGTGTCCTCCTCATCTGGTTCTATCAACATGCTCAAGAAACTGAAAGCATTGATTTGGAATCGCCTTCAATCATTCTATTTCCGAGTGATTAATCAATAATGGATTTCAGCCTTACGTTAAAATCAGCTGTGCTAATATATAAAGAGTTTTACTACATTACATAATCACGGCGGTCAGTATTCCATTAACCTACGGAAGCAAATAATACTTTCAGTATTGGAATTCGTTGCATTTCTATTTCTGGATTATTTCGGTTGACAACTTTCACCCAAAATGTGCCAAATATATATCAGGCATTCTCATTCCTGATCATAAAGAAGTAAATAGCCGGATAAAATAGTTCACAAATTTGATTCATTATATTTTTTTATGGTTTAACCCCTGAGTCTTGGCCACTGTCTGCCGTTTTAGTCCCCCATTTCTGCCACGTGTTTTCTACCTACAAAATCTTTGCCCTGCAGTGGCCACTTCCACTTACTCTTCTCCAGTTCTCTAGCAGTTGTGGCTACGCCCAGAATCCTCACTCTGCTCTGCGTATTCGAAAAAGAAGAGCACATCGTGCATGCTAAAGCGTGCGCAGCATTGCTTAGCGGTATCCACCGCTCTTTGTGCGGCGAGCGAGAGAGAGGAAAGAATGCAAAATGTGCCGGGAGCGTGAGTGAGTCTATAGGGAACTGTGACACACGAACTTACCTTTCCAATTCCCTAGATCAACCGTTTCATGTCCTTTCTCTTCTTAGTTTCTGAGTTTCGGTCTTAGATACAAGATAGCGTCAATTATGTTCGAGTTTGAAAACTAGTTTTCCCTAGTTTTATTAAAATTATGATGAACACAGAATATTTCTTCTATTGTGAGAAACATTACAATGAGGATATATGTATGAGGACAATGTATACCAATGAGAACTCTTGTTAAAAGTTTATAACTACGTGGGATGTGGAAAATTCAATTCAATTTCTACAATTCAAATAAGTTGTTATTTCAGTAACCATTCAATATAATAATTCATTTTTATATTAAACTACAAAAGGTGTCAATTATTCAATAAATTATTCCCGTTTTACCTAACATTTCAGTATTTTAATTTATGAAACAAAATAAACTTTCCTATTATATCATATTATTTCCATTTCAACATTTTCAATAATGTTTAGGAAGCACTTAAGGAGCCTATTCAATAGCATGAAATTGTTTCTTGTTTCTATTTAGGAGAAAGATAAACTCTTTACATTATAACAAAATTTCCTCGGAGTTTCGGCTTACACCATTTTTTTGCAAAATTTAATGTTAATTTTATCATTTACTTTGCATGCATGTAAGCAAATGAACTTCTCCTACACTTTTCATCTTAGTTAAAGATGAAGTTTTCGAATATTGTCCTCAAGTGCGTCATCACAGCAAATAGTCTTTAATAAGGCAAAAAGTGCCTCCCATTTTTTCATTTAATTCCAAGATAAGGAATTTTTTAAAGTCATAATATTTCAATAGTTTTCTGTTATTCGAATCTTTCCACGCATGTCATAGAGCATCTACCTTCCTCTGTAGTTTTCCGTTCACTTTACACTGGACGAATACCTCGTCGAATCAAAATCTCAAAATGTTATATCTTCTTTTATCTACATATGATACTTCTTTTAGCTTTCCTCATTTTCGTTTCACTTTTTTTTATTACGTACGCTATTCTCTTCAGAAAGGATAGAGATATGCGTGCTTCCACCACAGCAAAGTCATGATAGTTTTAGAAAGGACCATGTCTAATAATCAGGAGGTATTAATTGGTGATATAGGTTTAATTTAGGTGTTTAATAAAATGAATGAGGTGGATAGTAGTGATGAATGTATTACATAAGATAGGAGATCATTGATTAGACGACTAATCCACGACCTGCAGATGCCTAAAACTGCTTAGGTGGAAGTGGTGAAGAGTCTGGAAAGGAAGGGTTAGAAAGGGTAGGACAGGGGTGCTTTTCAACGCACATACCGAAGAAATGGAAAAAGAAGCATGATAAGAATTGATGATAGGAAAGAAAGTAGGTGAGGAGCTTTTGAAATCAGTAATGTTTCCCGGTGTTTCAGTTATGCCTACGTTTCAGTCAGATTTTGGTCATCCAAGGGGTTACAATCATTGCTGAGCGCATTATGAAACCAGTGTGATAGATTTGTGATGAGAATTTATGTAAACAAACTTATTCAGTTTTATAGAAATTAAAAGCTGATGTAAACGTTAAAATAAATATAAATTAAATCGTATAGAGCGTTAGGTAATATTTTGTTAGGCGAGCGTGTGAGGCGTCGGGTGATATCTTGTTAGGCGAAGTTAAGAAATGTAAGCATGCTCAGTTTGTATCTATCCAAAAACTACATTTAACGGTTTGTGAGGGTTAGCGAGTACAGCAGGATGCAGTGTCAAGATTCCAGTCTAAGACCTAACCTAAAATGATAGAGTGCAGCTCTTATTACTAACTATTTGCACGAATTTTAAGTGGGGTTTTCATTTCTACTAGTGGACCATCATTATTATTCTCATAAATAGCCACAATTCACTATGCATACAATATTATCTTTTTCTTGCTGATTTTGTGTACATTTTTTTAATTTATGCTCCAAAAATAAATGCAAAATTTCAATTCATCCATATCGTTCTACTTAAATTTTAAATGTAGCCAATTTTGGCCGTGCACGAGGGCCCGGGTCCGCATCCCGGCGGTGGTAGAATTTTTCACTGGTATCCCGATTCCTACTTGAGGTACAGTGTGGAAGCACTACAAGTGGTGTGCTCCCTCTATCTGATTGGACGTTAAGGTGTCGGACCCCTCGGCACCTTTTTGTATGAGTTGGTTAATGCTGACGCCGGGTTTATCTCCTATCATTCTTCTAGGATCATAATATTTTAACTCTACCGAATCGTCCACCTAGCCCTAAAGGTAAAGGTGGCTTCTTTCTAGCTGTCGATCACTTCCACCAGTAACTACTATTCCCATTGTGTTGATATTTGCTTATAACAAATGAAAATAAAGTCTCCTCAGAACGTTTTAGGCCAGTTATACCCGATTAATATAATTTACTTATCGCTGTATTTATTCTTTTTACTAGAATCACACACAGAGCAAAAGTCAACTTACAGAATAATTCTTATACGAATATTGGAAGCTGGTATCTTTTTGTGCTGATGATTAAAATGTATATCTATCCCATTGTGCTACGTGAAATCTTAAGAATAAGATTACAGAGTTCGTGTGTAGGATCAACATTTTTAAGATGTTATACTTCCCGCGAACGATTAGGGATAAATGCAAAAGACCGCGTTGGTGCGCAAATGATTTTGTAAATTTTAAGTTACCTAAAATGTTGTCACAGTTTCACATATGCCGTTATTTTAATATTTTTGTTGTTATTAGTGGATGAATATGATTTAGATGTTGTTATTGAGCCTACTTGATGTCTTTAATTTTCCACGGAGATTATGCAAATCTTTTTACCTGTCTTCCATTTACCACTGATATGAAATTCAATCAATCGTGATTATTATAAAAAATATTTGATGATGGAAGCATTTCGGAGATTTCCTCCACGCATGTTCAAAATTGTAGAATGAAGTGTAGAAGTTAAATAATACCATTTATTTGCATTCTTGGTAGAAAGAAGACCAAATTTTGCAAACTGAAATGTATTCAATCTTGAAAAATTACAGTGGATGCATTACCAATATTTGAAATCTATACATTGAACCGCCAACCTTTTTATATTTTCCCCATTTTATCAAATCTGATTTTGTGTTTTATGGTAATTCTTTTGCCTTCAGATTTTAACTGGATCCCTCAATTTCAATTGTGCCGTTTAGATGGTGTATCCTGTCGTTAAGATGTCTTTGTAAGACTTTGCCCTTTTAGGCAAAGTAGATTTACTCATGGTAAGATATTCCGTTCGTCTAGGAATGGATTTGATTGGCAAACCAAAGATACATAAAACGTAGATGACTTGATCTCCGGAGTATCAAACGTTAGGTAGTCATTTGCACCCAAAGAAGCGTAAGAGAAAACTCTATTATTCCAGACAACGGAAACATAAGGTAGATAACTAAGTCAAATTAAGAATAATTTATAAGATATCACAATGTCACAGTGCAAATTGGGTTTTACAAGTGCGCATAGCGAGAAGTTAACCTTAATAGTAGGTTAAGTAGTAATCACCCTGTTGGAGGGTTACTTGAACGCTGTACAAGTCACATGTTCGAATACGAAAGATGTTCCATACACACCGAGCTACACCAAAACTGCGTTAAATTGCGGGTCTCAGAGTTATGCAGTAATATTTTGGCGATATATGGGAAGGAAATAGAGTTTCTATCACAAATATGTCATTGGTACATGTGTAGCCCTTATTTTGCTTTGTCCACCCCGGTCGACCTCCATGTTGGCCACTATTCGGTAATCATTAAAAGAGTGTGCAATTTTTTACTCAGCACTTTTCCAGTGAATAGGGAGTCGTTTTTAGGTGCACATTGAGGGCTGCGTTCGAAATTTCCCCATGGGGGTATAGAGCAATTGAAATTTCTAAGTTTGAATTGACCATGACCGGCCGATTTTAAGACATGCCCTATGACACAAGAGTTTTTGATTAATAATAAAACTTCCACAATTACTTTTGAAAGATTTTCTTGGGTATATTTTCTGCATACTAATATCGATATGTATTAAGCAATGACCTACCATGAGGTAAATGCCTCTTCTAACAACACGTACGAAAATTGTTAAAAAACTAACGGGATTTTTTTAATTTCGCATAGGGCATAGGGCGCCATGAGTTCTTGCCACAAGGTCAAACGATCAATAAAGAGTACTACTTAAAGGTTCAGCGCCGTTTGGGTGAATATATATGTAAGTAATATCCGTATTTGTGGCTAAATAACTCATGGCTTTTGCAAGACTATAATGCACCTGCTGACAATGCTCACTACTTGTACGTAAATTTTTGGCCAAAAGCGGCATTGTAATGACATCCTAGCCTTCACCATTGCCAGAAATGGCCAGGTGTGACTTTTTCTCTTTCCAAAAATTAAGCTAACCTTAAAGAACCGTCATTTTGCAAGAATAAACGACACTAAAAACGTTTGACCAAGAGAGCCAGAAACTATACCATAGATCGTGTTGCAAAGATTGGAAAAATCGCTGGCCTGTGAATATAATATCTAACAGGGACTGCTTTCAAGGGGATAACTTTGATAAAGACAAATAAATCAAATTATTTCCAAAAACTCTAATTCCCAGTATTTATAAAATACAATTCGAATAAAGCAATTTGCATTTCAAAGTAAGGATGCAATGCTGGGTTGAGCCATCCATTATGCGATGCTTTAATTTAATGAAGAAAGATTTCATATACGAGTAGAATGTGAGATATTTAGAGTGGGTTATATTCTCATTAATTGTAAAATACTTATTACGAAAGCTTCTGTGTACAGCATAGTTATCAAGTGCTAATTTAATGTAGCTTAAGACCCTAAGATTATAGACGAATAGAATTATTTCACATACCTTCTTCACTGGTAGTTAATATTAAATACCAATATGCTTCCTTTAACTCCACTGACTGATTGCCTTTGTACGTCCTTCAACTTGAGTTTCATCCCTTCATGTCATATTCCTATAAACAGTATCAATGAAATTAGTTCTTAATTTTACCTTTTGCCTCCATAGTTAAATCCCTCATGATAAACGCAGTATCTAAGTAAGGGATTCAAGAGTAAAATTCTGTGGAAAAAATAAGGATATCGTACACATTATGTGGAAAGTTTCATATCTGTCTACACCGTATTCTGCAAGCCATCCAGGTCACCGGCCTTCAGTAACTGAATGGATAAAGGTTCGACGTTATTTCTTTACGACAAAGCTCATCGTCCGAAGGTTCCTCTGCTTTTCTGTTTTGTGGCTCTAATTTTTTGTTCAGCTTTGTTTTAGTTTCGATCACGAATTACCAAAGTGAAAAAAATTCTTTGAATCTATTTGCGCCACAATTTATTTAATCGTATCCAATACAATCACTTCCTGATATTATTCGAATGTTCCAATTTACCGGAAGAGGTTTTTATGATTTCTTTAGTGTCATAAGTTTTATCGATTGTACAATTTGTACCAGGTCACCGACCTTCAGTAGCTGCATGGATAAAGTTTCAACGCTGTTTTTTTACAGATAGGTTCATCGTTCGAAGGTTACACTACTTTTTTCTTGATTGGCTCTGACTTTTTTATATTTTTTTCTTCAGCTTTATTTTAGTTTTGATCACGAATCGTCCGATTAAAGAAACATTCCCTGAATCTTTGGGCACTACCACAGGAATATTGGCCTTAAATATAATATTAATCCTGTAAAACCTTATCCAATACAGTCACTCCCTATTTTAATCCAAATAGTCAAATTTACCCGTATAACCATGAATGGTTTTCACGATTTCTTTAGTGTCATACAAGTCTGTCCCAAAATTAGTATGACTTATTTGTTCTCGGATAGGCGGATGGATGGATGGATGGCGGTTTCTCTGGATGGGTTTGAGGGAAAAGAGTTTCAGGAAAGAATGGAGGCCGGTGGCAGTTGTCTCCCTTCCTTTGTGATGTGCGGATATTTCGTTTGCAAAATCTCTATGACGTGACCTCGCTACGTTCCGTGATGAACCGACTATTGTAACAGCGCTACACCATCAAATTTTACGTGAAACTCGGCACAACCAGAAAAAAGACTCATGGCATGCTCAAGGCAGGATATGGAGATAACGCCATGGGTATATCGGTTTTTTTCGAGTGGCACAAGCTTCTTCGATGGGGTTTAGAAGATGTTGAACGTTCAGGACGCCCATCGACCTTAAAAAGTGCCAAAATGGTTGCAAGACTGAAGGCTTTGTTCGACAGGAATTGCAGAGTAATTGTTTGCATGGATTCTGATAAATTTGGCATCTATACAAGTAATGTACATCGACTTGTGACCGAAGATATAAGCATGAGAAAGGTTTAGGCGAAGTTTGTTGCCGTGAGTGGTATCGGACGAACAAAAGGAAACTCGTTCGTGGATCTGCCAAAAGCTTCTCGACCATATGAGGGAGGATCAATCAATTTTATCAACATACTTCTTCCTTTTCCCCCGCCTCGAATCCGTGCCGGAAGGACATGACCATGGTTCAGTGGAAGCGTAACAACAGGCCGCGACGAGGGAGCTTCGCAGTATTCCGGGCTCCGCCTTCCAGGAGGCTTACAAGGCGTGGATAACCCGCTGGTAACGGGAACTTGAAGCACAGGGGTGCTAATTCGAAGGCTTTTGAGCGAATGTATCAATTCTGGAAATGAATTTTTTTGATCGTCTCAGTTCTGCTAAGTTTGGAACAGACCATGTAAGTTATAATGAGCGTACTTTGCCTATCTATTATTCTTTGTCTCGCCGTATCCCTTTATCCGCTAGCTCCACGATAAAATTTTCGTGAAGATCATGACCTAGCAATTTACAGGTTTCGAATACTTTATTTAGATTTCACCTTTTTTTTAACGCGTATTGGGTTATTTAACGAAATTGAGTTGACCCCTTTGTCTTAAATAAATTAACATAATTTAATCAGATGGCAAATATATTAAGTAACGTTAGGGATTGAAATACATTACATACACAACTCTTCTCTACAACGTTCCTAAGGCAGTGCCACCGAAACCATTGGGAAACGTCCATTCCTCAATAATCGTCTGTTATGAACTTTTTCCAGTTATTCTATGCACGAAAAGGTCTCGAATTTACAGGAATTAATCCTGACGGAGGTCTTGTATCACTTAGGAAAAGTGAATACAGCGCTTTTAAAATAGTTCAAACATTCCTGGAGAATTGTTTTGTTCAAATCTGGAATAAATGTAGTATTTTAAATATCTGTTTTGAAATGACTAATAAATATACTTACTTAATGAGAAAATGAGATGATCTTATTCCACTTCAATTTTAATCGAAGTGTAATGGTAAGAATAATTAACGCAATGGCTGGCTGGCTTTAGTAGCTGGAGAGTTCACCGCGAGCCAAGTTTCTTGGTGAATAGAATTCACAAATTTAGGGAACTGAAGTCTCCCCATGACATTTTTGGTCTTTCATTTAATTCTGATACCTAGGGAATTATATCTTTTGGTGCATTAAATGGATATTAGCAAGGCATAATTCCGATTTTCAACTCACGTTCGGGTCAGAGCCCAATTACTCTACCCAGAAGCCTAATGTAGCTCCATCAACGTGAAATGAAATTATGAATTATTGCGTGAATAGACGTTCATAGATATCTGAATGTAACATTTATAGAAATCTCTGAATACCTAGAATGAACATATCCTGATTGATAAACGAAAAAAAATATTTATACGGGTAATCTTATAGAGATTTTGCTGAAGTAGAGTCTAATAGATTTAGATGTGTATTTTATCTTATTGGAATCCGGTTACTAATGTTTCAAAATGTGAGATTTAAGGTTAAATTTGGTAAAATGAGTTTGTGCGGTTGTTAAAATAAGTTACATTTTACGCTTCATTATCATTGGAGATAAATATCTATTAATATATTTGTTCCAAGTACGAACGTGCCATATTGTTCACCGACCTTGACTTGTGCTTATATTCTTTTCGTAATCGTGCCCGTTCAAGGGATTTCCCCTTACTGAAAGGTTTCGAAGTTGATCTTCGCCCCTCTAGGGCAAGAATCAACCGCTGCTCTTTTCGTCGTCCTTTTCCCCATCACCAAGCCAGCTGCACACCTCAGAAACTCCATCGAAGCCCCAGAAAGAGGATACTTAAGACTGTGGCACATCTAACCTACCCGAACCTTCCCCGACCACCTCTCTCCCCGAGTCACTCTCTCCCTTCCAGCATCAGGCTGGCAGACTTTTACCCCTTCCCGCATTCAAAATCCTCTCCATTTATCCGCACCAGCATTAAACCTTGAGAGGCCTCTTCGAGAGGAAGTGTGGCAGCGTGTTGTAAGGATACCATTCTGAGTAAAATGAGCAAAGGAAATGAAGTCTGGAAGGAGAGCGGATAGAAAGGTCCCGACCTTCGCAGGTCACACGCCTTCTCCAGTAACCACCTCCGGATATAACATCTCCACTCTCCCAACACTGATAAATATTCCTCGTGTGAATGACCTTTCTAACATCATACAACTCGTACTTCCACCTTAGAGAAAATATGGTCTGTCGAAAGCTCTGCACAGGTATATTTTGTTATAGCAATCTTAGACTTAATAATCTGTGAGTGTATTCGCGTTCGAGACGAAGGATAAATTTTATATCTACATTTTTATATACTTACAAATTACGGTGCAGGAATTCACATAGGTCAGGAGCAGAGCAGAGTTGATAAAAAAGGAAATTAAATGAAATTGATTGGACGGTTATTGTGGTAAAAGCTAAAAAGAGGCGAGTTGAAATTTAAACTTTTTTAAACCATGATTGGGGTGAGTATAATGGTATTAGGATACGACAATATGATAGATTAATTGGCACTTAGGAACTTTTGGTAATCTCCAATACTTCTGTTTTAACTTTGGAAATACTTCAAATCTCTGTTTCTGAATATGTAAGAATAAATCAGGTTCACATAAGTGACACCGTTGAAAGGAATTGAATCCATCCACTGTTATCTTAAGTAAATCTTTCCCCAAAATCGCTATCGTCACCTAGTTGAATTATAATGTAGTGGTAATATCATTATTTTTTTCTGTTTTCAAAATGTTTAAATATTTGACATTGCAATTCTTTTGCTCAGGATTTAAATTTATTTAGCATTGCTAATAATTAATTTGGAATTTTTCATTTCTACAATATGATCGTTTTGTAGTCTCTAAAGTAATGCTCCTAGTTATAATCGTATGCCCCGTAGTCCGAATTAAAAACCACTTATTCTCAAGAATCCTTCACCTGACTGTGCCGAAAAAACTCAATAACCTTTTCTAGTGAAATAGTAATCCTCATATATCCTTACCTGAGGTAATCGTAGTGAAATATTTCTCTGAGTTGAATTCAAGTTGTGACAGTGTTCATTTGTCAAAAGGATCGAGAAGAGAAGGTTATGGTAGGGATACGAAAAGGGAATTGCCTGTGGAATGAGATTCAAAATACTTGAGAAAATAAAGAAAATAGAAGTATCGTTCTCAGGAAATTGGTTTACGAGAAGGAGGCATAGAACACACAAAGGGGTAAGGGCTATTAAATGTCCTGGTACGAAGGTATACAGAACGCTTTAGCTCACTGCATAGAAATTCAGATGGCAGTTTTTCTTGGGAGGTATACCTAAGGATATGCGCGATGAATCAACTGGAGTTTAAAGATCTCTACCTGAAAAATTGGAAGTGCTTGGGGTAGAAAGTGTTTTCTTTCCCAGCGATTATCCGCTTGAGGGGATTAGGTGATTCAAGGGTTTTTCAAAGTGGGAGGGTATGTGGAGAAAGGCAGCTATCTCGTTCCAGGCGGTTGCTACGTTCAAGGTTTAATATATTATAAGAAAACGCTGATCGGTATCAGGTGGCTTAAAATCACAACTATTCAATATTTTTCGAAAAACTCCCTGGAATAAAGGTGATGCTGAGATTTTTGAACGATTTAAAATATAAATATCCCAAAGCTCCCTCTTATCAAATACCAAGCGTAAAAAGGTTAAAGAAATACATTTTGAAAAAGTTAGAAATAGTGAGCTCAGTGTTAAATGAAAATTAGTAGATTTATTTAAAAGAGGAAAAAGATAAGCACGATCAGTTTGTAGCTATTTATTTTTGGATCTTTTTTGAGTATGTTGTCTTGATTAAAATGGTCCAAATAACGTGTCGTGCATATTATTATAAGATTATAAAATTATTCTACCGGTAAATGTAGGTTTTTGGATGGACACAATTACCAAATAAAGATTTTATTACTCCGAACAATACACAATCCGGCAACCTAATCTACATCAGGTCCTTCTTCATCTCTGAGTACCTTCTTCCTCCCTTCATACCTATCCTCTTCCTGCCCATTCCTCGTTTGCCTAACATTCTCCCCTCTATTACAGTCTTCAACATCCCACTGCCGGTCAGTACCCCCTTCATGCACTTTTCCTGCCTCCATAGGATGGCTCCCAACAAACCCCTCTCTTCGCCCACCATACCACGTACTTCCTCATTTGTTCTCTTCTCTGTCCATTTCACCTTCTCCATTCTTCTGCACACCCGCATTTAAAAAGCCTCCAGTCTATTCTCCTGCTTCAATGACCACGTTTCCACGCCGTTCATAGCTACGCTCCATATCGAAGTTTTTACGAATCTTTTCTAAATATCCTTACTCAAATTCCCTGTCATCAACTCCCTCCTCCTTGTAAAAGCCTCTTTGCCGAGCGCAATTCTTCTCCTTACGTCCCTACTACTTTGACCGTGTTGGTTTTGGTCGTATTTTTATTTAGATTTAAAAAAAATTAAATTCGACCAATGATAAAGTGAAGCATTGAATAAAGATTCTAATGAATTTTTTTAAATAATGTATTTGAATTTAATTATAGCATCAGTTATTTTTTATTTCCCGAAAGAATACTTGGAATATTCGTAAGGACTACATAATATTCCAAAGCGTTTGAATTTTTAAAGGATTCATGCTAATTTTCTCCTTATAAATTCTAAATATCGATTGAAATTAGTATTGGAAAATCGTTTTGGTTGCTAAGTCTTCACTCTTGACATTATTTGACGTGAGATTGAGGAAAATGTTGGCCAAAACTTATAATATTACAGCTAAAACATATATTTATTCCAAATACAAGGGAAATAGACATTTGCTCTCAATTTTAACTTTATATTTAAGAATATTTCTGTGAATTAGCGATCCACATTTTATTATTTCTCTGCTCTATTTTCATGGTCTCTTTTTCTGTTAGGAGAATAGTAACTCTAATCTTAACTCAAAGTTCTGTATGAGATCCATATAAAAAATATAATTTCGGATGCCTAAACGGTATAACATTTAATAAATTAATAAATCATCACTTTGAACAAAAATATGAATGCTGGAAAAATAAATCACATAAATATTTGTTTGGACAAGAAATTATCCCCATTTTACTCAGTTATATAGCATTAACTTTTTAGAAACCATCATTTGACGTAAGCGTTAATTTAATTCGTCCAAGGTTTGTTCCATTACAAAAACGTTACAATTGACAAAATAAAATCATAATTCTGAATTAATTGAAGTGTTAACATACATATTTGTTTTTCGTAACCAAAGGAATTTCAAAGTGACGCCAGAAACAGCTTTGTTTAAATATTTAATTAATTTATTCATTCATTCATTGTATATTAATATTCGGGTTTAAAAGATAATGAAGATACACCCTTCCTACCTATAATTTATCCATCCCACGTCTCGTGTTTATCAATTTGTAGAAGTTTAAAACTACAAGTACTTATAATAATGTTGTATCTGAATTAATTTGTATCATTTAAAATTCACAGTATCTAGTTTAAATTTATAAATACCTATTCCTAGAATTTCCAATACTTATCTCACTGAAAGGTTTTGGGGTAAAAAAATTGAATAAATACATACAAGCCTCGTATAGTGTTGTATTAGGTCATGATGGCCTCAGGTCTATTCGCAAAACAAAAAACGTTTGCAAGTTCAATAGCTTTTTTGGACCTCACTAAACATGAGTTTAAATTAGAACAAATTTTTATCTGTACGATTATACTGACTGAACAATTATTAGGGGAAAAATAATTGAGCGAACAATTTAGCTTAATTTTAATTTTTGGGAAAGTGCAAGGTGAAAAGTTTTAATAATTTATGTAAAATTTGTATTTGGAGCTTTTAAAATTTATTGAATCCGTAATTCAAAGAAACTTGATGACTTTAACAATCTTGTACCTTTGTTGTAATATTAGTATATTAAATATTTTGAGGGATAGTGAACGTCGTCCAATAGTCACTCTAGAAACAAAATGCTCCTTATTTCCTCTCTTTTTAAATGACTATACCTCTAAATTGAATGGCGCTAGTCTTTGGCATATAATTTCTGACGGTATGCTATATTCTCGTAGTTCTCTGAGAATGTCATAATAGGTACGTATGTTATTCGATGAAAGATATAAAAATAGGCATTAAGAATAGCTCTAGATTTAAACATGATGTAGGTAGTAGCATGATAATTACTCTCCAGTTCATTCCTGTAATCATATTTATATTTATTTTTTTGATTAATTTTTTGAGACCAAATATGGCACCAAATATTTTATTCATGAATGAGATGACCCATTTTCGTCCCGAAACAACTGCCCTTTTGATTCGATGCGTCCGGAGTGGAAAAGAAAAGGGTCAGTAGTTATTTTAATCCCATGTTTTCTTTCTCCAAAGTGTCCTTTTCTTTCGTAAAATCCACCCGTCTGTCTCTGGCACATTAGAACCCAAATTCAAGTGTTTTCCTCTCCCTATCTCTCTCTCTCTTATCTTTCTCCGACTCTCCCTCGCTTATACTCTTTCGATGTGCAGGGAAGGCGGGAGAGAAGAAACAAATCTGTCCAATGTCGCTAGTCGAGATAAACTTGGATAGCACAAAGAAAAGGGACTGACGCCTTCGTTAAAAAAATCACACCGTGAACAAGGAAATTAATTAACTCCCTTTTTTGTCATATAGGGAGGATCGAGAGAAGGTTGGCCGGAAGGAAGTTTGTAAAGGGTGTAATGGAAATGAAATAACGAACTGCAGTGAAGTTACCCCTTCGCTTATCTAGGAAGCAATGAAGCAAGGGTAAAAAGAGTCTTCGAAAGGCATCGAACAAAGAAAAGTTGAAATAGGCAATCACTAAACACTAACGCGCACTTTCTTACCCCTATTAAGGTGCCGAAACTTCAGAAAGTAAAAAAGTTGTCAGATACTCGTATGTATGCTTTTGTGTGTAAGCGAGAACATTCATTTAATGAACGTATTTGTGGCACACGGTGGTAATTTTAGTATAGGGTCATTTAACAGCCCAAGGATGGGTCAAATGTCATCCCTCTTCTAATAAGACAGTTCCGAAAGCGTTTAAAGAAAATTATGTCAATTTTTACGTGTTCATAAAGGTGTATTTTCCTTTTAGACCAAATAAGACGAAAAACATTTCATACCGAAGTTGAATAAATCAAAGTTGGTAAAAATAGCGCGTTTGAACTTATTTTTGAACGTGCTTGAATTTTAAACCTCCAGAGGTCCTTCTGAGAACTAGCAGGCTATCCCTGCACGGATTCTTCTTCCTGTTCTCTTGGTACATTTATCATTCAATACGCGTTCTTCATTTTCAATATTTCCAGAATTTGTCTGTAGAATTTGCGTCACTGCTTTTAAATCTCGTTGTTCAAAATTGGTCTAACACAAATTGATTATTCTTTCTGTGATTATTTTGGAATTGCAAGTAATAAAGAACAAATTACATTATTATTGTTGGTGTAATTTGATGATATTTTATCTCTGGTAATTGACTAATGACATTTTTTAGTCGATTCTCAGGTTGAAAAACTTTTGTCCTTAAATGTGCTACTTATAAGCTCAAAATACCGACTGAAATTAAGATTTATATATTTATTAGAAAGGTTTGATAATAAGAACAAAAAAATAGGATGCTTCATTTACAAATGGAAGTTTTAATTGTAATAAATTCTGCTTGAATTTATGATGTGGTTCATTCAAGAAAACATTTGAGGCTGATAGTAATTACGCTATAAGAATATTACCGTCTTAATATTTTACATGGCTAATGTGTAGTGTGCCCACAATTTTATGTTAAGCATGGGCAAAACACGGGAGAAGGTACGATTACGTCGGAAAAAGTTGAAAATATTATCGAATATGGCGCATATTCGCTTAAGGAAGAGCTTTTAGATACTGCCATAAAGGAAAAAGACAATGTAGTGGTTGTATTGTATAGAAAAATGTGACGTTTAAGAGGAAAACATCAGCCTTCGAATCCTTTAGGGATGAGGAAAAGATTGCCGGAGAATATTCGTGGAAAGTTGTCGGGTTGTTATGAAGATTTTCTAGCAGCTGATGAGGAAATTGTCCTAGTGTTGTGTTTTATAGCAGTTCAGATGAAGGCCCTGTTGCGGACAAAAGCTTAATATTATGAATAAGCCTACTTTATCTCAAAAATTTGACACTTCTTCAATCATTTTACTGTCTACTTGTGACAGAGTACTTAATTTAATGCCGTTATTGCTTTTACAAAAATTCCCTAGAATCATAGCAAAAATATAATTTCTAGACAAACTAGAAAGAATAGGCGGACTGGATGTGCGGAGGAGCTAAAGTCAAATAAAAGCAATACTGATGTAATAATGGTCAACATACACTTTAATCAAGCAAAGCCTACTGGTTAAAAAGATTTGATTCAAGAGTAAAGAATGAATTCATTGTGGGGCGGCGGCAATGTGAAATCAAGGGAATAATGGCGGAGTAAATGGATGAAGATCGCGTACCATTTAAATATTCTGGTTATTTATATTTTATGAGAGGAATTGAAAAATTTGCATAGTTGTAGTTAATCGAGGGAAAATACCGTCGTTACTCTGCAGTACATCGTCTACTTTAAGCTTGCTTAAAATTTCAACCTCTGTCCGACAGAAACACAATTCATTGTCAATTTTATTTGTCGGTACCTTCGTTTGTTTTTAATTTAATGTATCATTAGACAATTATTGTTACTAAAATTACTCTCCCATATTTTAAGTTGATAACATTCGATTTATATGCATTTCTGTTTCTAATGATGCAAGAAACATGCCTACTTATAAATTCATTATTGGACTGTTAACATTTTCCCTGCTGCCTTTTCTCCCATCTTGAAGGTTCTTTTGGCGGTTTATTTATTCGTTTCTACTAGCCTTTTATTTATTTTCATATAAGGTTTTGTCCCTGTGAATTTCCGCTTAGGTTTCATTTGAGCATCATCGGAATGAATCTAAGGTCAAAAATATCTAAATGTGATTTTATATGAATAATCAACGTAGACTGGTAGACTACTACTAAACATAATTTCAAATTTTTGAAATTTGTTTATTTAATGCTAATCCAAAGACATCCTTTTTTTAGCTTTTATATCCTATTTTCTGCAAGAATATAAAATTAAAGATAATTAGCAATATCTAAGCCCCAAATGGAGGGAAACCCATTTAGGTGGGAATCGAACCCGCGAAGTATATGGTTTACAGGCAAGGAAGCTATCTCGTCGCAACAGGGGCCGCTATTATATTATCTTGCTCCCTGCAAAGAACAATTATATTGATATGTATATTTATTCATTTGTGACTGGTTCAAATTATTTATCAAATTTTATATGATACAGGGATGTAAATCAGTAATAAATTTGGGCTATTTTTCGCCAGATATTGAAAACAGATTTTGAAGTGGAGGAAATGACTGCTATGAAAATATTAGTGTGTATGAGCTTGCTTGAACTCAAATTTTATGCATAGAATAAAGACATTTTCTGTTAGGAACCTACTTTAAAAACTTCATCTTGGGAATATATGATAAAAACCATACTTTGGTGGAAGGGAAATTCAATTGCTTTGAAGCTTTCTACTCCAATTGGCAATCATATAGGAGATATCGTAAAGTTGCAGAGACTTCTTTATTCTTAATTTGGATTGAAATATTTATCTTCACAAGCGCACTCACACCTGAGTCCATTAGGATGGGTGGATATTGAAATGAATTGCTCGAATTTTGAGGTGGTGAATTGCCAACCCACAGTTATTTTTTTTCTTTTTTAAGAACACCACTACATAATCACGTCTCTAATTTATTATGCATATTTGATTTTTGTACGCTATAGTTTACTTTTCACAGCTTAGGATTAATGGGAAGCGTGAAACATATTTGCTCAAGGTTTTATGATTGATAAAAACTATTCTGATTATATTGATAAAATAACAACGTAAACCAGCACGAAATGGGCACATGGAAGAGAGGATGACCTCATGATTATCCTAGTTCGATTTTTTCCCAGTTGCTTTATGTAGAGCATAAGATGATGTATGCTGATTTTTCTACACAAGCAGGGGAAACTTACTTCTGACTTCAAATATGCTTATATAGGCATGGAAATCGATTTATGTGGAATACGGATATGTTAACTATATAAGTAAAAATGAAATCGTAAAAAATAGGATTCTTTCAAAATGTGACTTCTTGGTCGTAGATTTTTCTTATTAGCGCTATGGCTACACGAAAAGGAGTTGCTCCATTTTTCTCTATTCTTTAGCTTGAATTACATTAAAAGTAGAAAGGTTCGTTATCTTTATGTTAGCAATACGTACTAGAAGACCAGAACCTCTCAGATGTCTCATAATATTTGGTCGCAAAAATGTGAAATGGGTAAAGTGAAATTCCGTGTACATAGGTCATGAAAACATTTGGATTTGGGTTCAGACGCAAAAGAGCGAAAAGTTTTTTTCTTGGTCAGGAATAAAATGTACGCGTAGATTGTGCAATGGTAGTGAGTATGTATCAAAGATTGGAAGAAAAACTAGAAGTTTTAAGTAGAATTGGAAGGAAGAGAAAAGGAGACAAGATGTTTGCAGGAAATATGATGCGACAACTGGAAAATGTGCTAATATTGACAAGTACGAGGGTCATCCGGAAAGTAGTACCCGTTCGTGCCGCATGAAGTGCTGACGACGCGAGTAGCCGCTGGACGAGGTCAGATAGCTTCAGTGGCTTGTCTGCCTTCTCTGAGCCAAGTTGCGTGACGCTAGCATTGCCTGTGTTGTTTCTGTGATTGTTTACAATGTTTAAAAAAATTGAGAACGCCGCCAGTTGTGAAGTGAGGGCAGTGATTAAATTCCTCAATGAAAGAAACGTTCGCCCATGTGATATTCATCGCCAATTAAAGGAGGTGTATGGAGACAATGTAATGGACGAGTCGTCTGTTCGGCGGTGGTGTCGCAACTTCAACATGGGGAGGGGGAACACACACGACGATGAGCGTTCGGAGAGACCGTCTGTCATTACAGACCAACTGGTGAGCTCAGTTGACGAATTCGTGAGGAACGATCGGCGCGTCACAATTGATGACATCTGTGAGCATTTTCCCAATGTTTCTCGAACAATTGTTCATGAAATTGTTAAACACCATCTGCATTATGCAAAAATTTGTGCAAGATGGGTCCCTCGCGTATCTCAATGAGCTGGCGGCGAAGGACTATGCAGCAGGAATACAGAAACTTGTCACACGTTATGAAAAATGCCTTAATTTGCTTGGAGATTATGTTGAGAAGTAGTTTAAAGTATCCTCTTTCAAATAAAATTTTTTATGTTTGTTAATATTTACTTTTGTGTCTTTATTTCACGAACGGGTACTACTTTCCGGATGACCCTCGTACTTAGTAACCTTTATCGCTAAGAGCCTTGACTCATGAGAATAGAGCACGTACCACAGAAATTAAAATAGCAACTATTTTCCCTAGGAATAGTTTTTAATAGAGGATGGTGACCAAAGAGATTTGGCAGTATCGACCAAAACTTTTAAAGGGGCAAACGATTCACCCGTCATTAAGAGAGCTACAATTGAAGTTATGAGCCTCATGCTTATGGCTTTGATTGAAGCATTAATCGGCGTAAATTGGTTTCCACAAAGAACGGTAATACAAATTATGATGTCATAATATTCTGGAAGATGTAGTTCACCAATAAAGTGTAATTTAATGATCTGGAACTCGTTATGACTTTCAAATACCATCACCAAAGATATCAATCATTGGTTATCCTTTAAACTTAATCCTTTGACGACACGATGCGAACGTTCGCATTATTAGAAGATAAAAGGTGAGAACGGGTAGCCCGCAAAGAAATAACATGGGAGACTCACGACCTGCGCGAGCATATTACCAGGATTCCAAAACTTCCATGTGGAGGAGTCGAGGATTCAACCCAGGTGGGGAAATCTCTATCTTAATGTCTTTGACGTTAATGATGTAGTCCTTGTCAAGTCCACTGGCATCATCAAACACGGAAAATGTATTCTTCATGTTAAACATAATACGGGTTACTGTTTCTGATATCAATGCAGATATTTCGAAGATTAATACCAACGAAAGTCTACCAGGATATCGATCATGCGGAGTGAAATTCTTGAACGTATTCTCAACGTGTATTTATAATTTTGTGTGTTGTGAGCAACATACCGGAGGAGCATCATCACTGGAAATGCGGAATGCTTTATTTTCATCGGGTAGTAGAAAATTGGAAAATTAAATGAATTTTTTCATTTTCTGTAATTCCGGAACCGTCTGTCGAATTCCAGTTGGAAGACAAAAAATATACTAGTTAATATATTCTATTGTTTCAGGCTTCACTTCGTGGAAGTAATTGATATCCATTATTGAAATAGAAAGAAAGACTCGTACTTTTCCACAGATTTTATTATACGGTACAACGCGTTTCACCGACTTGCGGCATCATCAAGTACCTGATGATGCCGCAAGTCGGTGAAACGCGTTGTACCGTATAATAAAATCTGTGGAAAAGTACGAGTCTTTCTTTCTATTTCAATAATGGATATACTAGTTAAGATGCGTGTTATGTTTCTTATATATTTACTGCTTTTGTTATTAGAATCGTGATCAGTTTTCCTTTTTTCGTGTCCAAACCTCTACTAACAGCCTGAAATGCATTTCAATCAAGGGTAATAGTACGCAAAAATATTCTATTAAATTTTAAATGAATATCTTAACGTCAATTCCCATAAGCAGTTGTCAGACTTGTCTGCGGAAAATTGAAAAATATTTTGTTTTAAATTCAGTTATCAGAATTTATGTATGAATAACCTTTTACAAAATAACCTTTTTAAAATAACTAAAATTCCTTATAACCCTCTAATATCATTATTATTAAAATACACATGTGCAAATAGAGGGTCAGGTAGCGCACATTCCTTGGCATCAGGAATAAATTGCAGCGATACTTAATGGATCAATGAACTTTGTATAGTTCAGGCGTAATTTATGTATGATAAAATCTGCCGTTTTAATTTTATTTTCGACAATGGAAACATAGTACGTTTTACCCAATACGGACCTAGTCAATGCTTTATAACACATTTCGAATACACAAAACAAAATCTGAAATAAAGGATTTTCGTTACATGCAGTTTGTTCTTTTTCCTGGGATAGCCTTTTGGTTGTCCGGGAGATAAAAAAATAATGACGAATTTCATTTCAGTATTTAAGTTTCATGGGGAAAAAGCGTATTTGTTATCAAGTATAAGAGTAGTACTGCAGACTGTAGCATTATGGTATAGAAATAAGTTGAAGAATATAAAAATAATATACCAAAATATTAGGTGATTTATTTTAACAGGCAATTAAGAATGGCATCGGAATGCAGGTGAATCACATGAAGCCGCAGAACGGAAAATTTTTCACTGGCAAAACTATTTAGATATTAAAAACTCGCCTTTATTTAAGTGTAATTCAAAACATTCTTCATTTTACAATGCTATCGTAAAGGCCCAAGAGCCGACCCGGCCTCTACTCTCCGAGGTACGCCTGCCAACAGAGACGAACCTTTGTGCACACTGCAGTGGAAGGTGGGGAATTAACGCTTTAAGCTGGCCGAAAACGAAGTGGAAGTGGCCACATCAAGCATACCCTCCCGCCGTTATCCTTGATACCGAAAGAAGTTCGGATGGATCTAGTGTCGCTGCAAGTCCTTTGGCTAGTAAAATGCCCTACATTCAGCCGAGTGCAGCTCGTGTTTGCTCCTCTATCAGAGTTCTCTGCGTGAGTAGACATAGAGTATCAAGGGTGTCTAATGAGTGCCTTATCCGATGATCCCTAATGGAGGAAGCCTACGGTGACACGCCGCTCATTTCATAGCAATAAGCCTCTCTGATGCGCACTCACCTACTGGGACATGACGAGCTAAACCTGCGGTGTAGGTGACCAAAATTAATGAATGCATGTAAACACTGGCTGCCAGAAAAACAAAGTACAATAAAACCCATGTAGATTCTAAGAAAAGTTATAAAGAAAATTAAATTTAATAATATTTAATAGAAATATGTGAATAAATAAAAAAATAGCGGCGAGATCGTGTGATGAAACCGCAAGATAAAATTGAGGGGTCGAGGTAGACATGATACGGACACGTAAAGAGGAGAAGCGAGGAGTTCATGGAAAAGAAGATGTTTTACATGAGGGTTAAGGGAATTGGGATAAGGGGAAGGCCAAGATATGTAGATAGGGATATCAGAAGGCAGTTCGCAGAATTCATAGTTGGCAGGAGTGTCCCTATGAATGCCCCTTGGTGCGCCCTTTGGCCTTTACGATGCCTTTTCCAAATTGAGAATGTGTTGAATTCCGCTTGATTAAAAGCAACCTTTCAACCTTCAGCCGGGTTCACTAGTGAAAAATCTCCGTTCTATCCTATTATATGATTCAATAGCATAACTCTGACAATCATTCATACAAAAAAACAAGCTCAAAATATGGAATATTATTGTATTCTGCTAAATTTTTACATATCGTAAAGCTCCAAAACACACGAACATACAAACCTTTCGTCAGCAGTAGAAGGAAGTTGTACGACCAAAAACTTCGAAATACGTCCTTTCTTACATTTATATCTCTGTTTCTTGTTGGCCTACAGCAGCGGCTCCATCGATTAATTAATTATTAACCTCAGTGACGCTTTCGTAGAATATATATATATATATATATATATATATATATATATATATATATATATATATATATATATATATATATATATATATATATATATATATGCTTTCGTAGACGTAACACGGAAGTGCCGAATAGCACCATATACATTAACACACAATATAGAAGCACAAAAAAAGAAGAACACTCACACGTTATTTCCTGATATTTCGACGGAAACAATCCGTCTTCATCTGAAGATATAGAAGTAATGACCAATTATCTTATCATTACTTCTATATCTTCAGATGAAGACGGATTGTTTCCGTCGAAATATCAGGAAATAACGTGTGAGTGTTCTTCTTTTTTTGTGTTTCTATATTGTTTGTTACTGTGTATTGTACTTTATATATATATATATATATATATATATATATATATATATATATATATATAGCATAATATTGGCTTACGGAAGTCCTCAACTATTCTCTGTTCAGTGAATCCCTCACACTCAACGTGAAGCCCTTTCAAATAGATCTGACGTGACGTGATGTTAGTAAGTAAACTTTCGCATTTCTGGATGTAGTATCACGTAATATTTGGTTATAAATTCAACTTAAGCATTTATA
Source organism: Hetaerina americana (assembly GCF_022747635.1). Classification (NCBI taxonomy): domain Eukaryota; kingdom Metazoa; phylum Arthropoda; class Insecta; order Odonata; family Calopterygidae; genus Hetaerina; species Hetaerina americana. Next base: position 62,315,170 of record NW_027286985.1, on the reverse strand, counting down.
CACACTTCTGGTAAATGTATAATATGAGGTCATCCAAGGCTTCATGAGATAATGATTTCCATGCCAATTTTACTTTTATCGTTAGTTAAGGGAAAATGTTTTTTTTTGTTTTGGGTAAATTGCGATATTTGGATATATTGCAATATCTCCACTTAAATTCTTTCCAGGTTCTTAATCTAGTAATCGTGCCTCATTGTTGTTTTTTGTAGTTTTTAACTAATAGTAATTTCTTTTCTGTTCAATTCGCGTATCACTGCCACCGCAAATTTTGTCCCCAACGCTCGCGGCATGCAATTAGTGCCATAAGCATTCAACTGGTAGCTTATTAAAAGAGTCGAATTTTAACCCCCTGTTGTAATGTCCGAAACTACGTGGCGTTAACGTCTGCACTACAGTCATTTCAAAATTGATTACGGTCCTTTGTCGCAAAAATGTATCTGTATCCTTTAGGTAAATCCGGTCCCGATTTATTCTTTCTTTACGTTAAAGACATTAACCCCGTTCCCAATAGTAAGATACGTTTATTTGCCGGTGAGTGCAGATAAACAGATATATGCGTAGACCTGAGGATAAATGAGCTCTAGTATATAGCCTTAATGCTGTCCAACGTTGGTATGGAGCATGGAAATTGAAATTAAACTTTTAAAATCGCGTATCGAAGAATTTGTGGATTAAGCAGATCCTTCCCGAACGCCTAAAGCATTGGGACTACCAAAATAGAAAGAGTAGATTCAATTAAAAACCTAGGCGTTACCCTCACTCGCCACATCCCGGATGAATACGGGGGATATGCGGACAAACTAACCACAAATTAGGATTTATTATAATAATACTGGGTAAATGTGATGAAAAGGTTAATAAGTGATTCCATCTTTCACTGGTTAGGCCTCAGCTAGAATATGATCCTAGTGAAGGTATATGTATCCTCATATAACAGTAAATAAGACCCTCATAATATTGGATATATTGCGGAATTGAACCGCGCGTAGCGTAGAGAAGCTATATTTCTGAAATGTAGTTATGATAAACTGAGTAGCGTTTAAGTATTTTTAGGAGAACTAGGTTGGGAATCACTACGAAGTGAAGGTTAATTTGAAGATTAAATATTTTTAATAACTTGGATAGGTGTCTCTTTAGCGATGGTGTGGAAAATTCATTACTAGCCCCATCGTACTACGGTAGGAGAAGTCATGTAAATAAAATTTGAGAGGTTCATTGTAGTCAGTGGAGTTAAGAAGTAATATCTCCAATGAACGGCTAGGGTTCAGATAACGTTGTCCGAACACGCTTTGGGGGGAAAGTATTTTGGGCCAAAAGTAGTCTGGCGTGAAAACACCCCCTGCCGCACACCCTAACAGTGGCTTGCCGGGTACTACGTGATGATAATACTAAAGCCTCTTGTTTTAGCAAAGGTTTCCTTAACCTCGTAGCCCATAGTTGGAGCAAAGTTCCAATTTTGGCACTTGTAATCCTTCTGCTGTTTGTCCTCCCACTCTCTCAAATATTATTGGAGAATTTTTAGTGTGATAAACTGGAGTGAGTTTGATGCAAATTATTCAAATAATGACAGTTTTAATCCACGCTTTTTCTCTATTACAAATGATTGCTACGTAAAAATGACACATTTTTCCAGAAGCATAAATTACATCGCGGTTTTTAATTGCGTTCACCGTGTCTCTTCTTGCTCCGGCGAGCTGTTGAATCGAGTCATTTGTAATCAACTTAAGCGTAAACTGATTACTTACGTTGGTAGAAAAATTCTCTTTTAGGTATATTGCTTGTGTCGTAATACATGTTCCAATAATTTCTTTTTTAATTTTAATCTCGATAAGTGTCACTACTCCACTCCAGAGCTACCAGGCCTCAGATTTCTAAAAATCTGTTCCCTCAGTCTCACTTACATCTTCCTTCAGAGGAACTTAGTACTCCAGAGCACCCTTTTAAATATGTTCCATGCTGCTCTACCTAGATTTCCCCCCCTTTCCGACTCTCAGCCTTTCCCTCCTGGCTCGAAACCTTTTTCCTTGAAAGGGTTGCTAGAGTGGACGAGAGACTCACACGGAAATACAAACACAGACTCACTCGCTTACATACGAGGCGAGTGGTCTTCGCTGCGGCCAAGCACTCCGCCTCACCGCTTTCCTCCGATTCAACTCAGAAGAGTTTGTTTCCGAAATACTTTCAGCTAGTTTCAAGCTCTCTCCATGTCTTTCATATTCCACAGGGGTCTATTTCAACCGTTTTATCGCCGCTTCGCGCGAGTCACCGCCAGAAGCGGAAAGCAGGCCCCTAGGACGAAAACTGGAATTTGTATGTGACTCGAACATTACCTTATATTCTTAAAAAAAAACTCGATACAAGTTTCGTTGCACTTTGAGCATATTTCAATTTTCATATAAGTTAGTCAGAATAAGCGAATTAGAGAGCTTTTAGGAATGACATTTTGCCTTCGTAGAGCCATCGTCTTGAACATATACTTTGTTGGCTTGATCAGTGTGATAGCTTATCAGCCCTAGGACTGCTTTTGTTGCAGGTTCACAAGTTAGCCATATCCATGGAAATTTGATCATTCTATCAATATTATTAGTTTACAGTTCCAATCTCTATTTTCCTGCATTATATTTATCACGTAATTAACACTTGTATGCCTCTGAGTTTACGCATTCCATTTTATGATTCCATATTGACGATGATCTTGTTTCCACTTACGGCCTTGAGTAAATCATCATGCTTTAGAATGCATCGGCTTGATTTTACATAGAATTCTTCTGTCTCTTCGTCAATTTATTTTTATATCATAATTTTTATAAAATATTTTCTCTGCAAGTACATAATGCTATCACCGTTAAGCTTCCATTCTCTCTGGCTACTTGTGTTAACACAGCATGGTCGTGGTCATGATTATAAATAATTTTGGATAATTTCAGATCTATTTAGCCATAACATTTGCGTCAGTGATAGTTTTATTCACTACAAGTTATCGTTTATTCTGATATATATATATATATATATATATATATATATATATATATATATATATATATATATATATATATATATGCATGCATGAGCGCTAACCAGAAAGTAACTTAAGTGTCAGCCTAGTGTGGTGTTGGTTAGGTCCAGAGCCATGGTGTCTAAACTTCCCTACACTCAGTCAACGTTCCGCTGTGGTAACGTACAGAAAGCGGTTCTTTGACTTTGATCATTGTGAATTGTTAAAATATGCGCTGCAACAGAAAATCCCGAGAGTTTTCTGAAGTGCGATCTCTGATAAGGCAAAAAACCACAAGCCAATTGAAATTCATGGGCAACTAAGTGAAGTGTACGGAGACGGTATTTTTTTTTTTTTAAGGTAATCTACCGGTTAAGGTAGGTTTTTCGATGGACACAACTACCAAACAAATATTTTGTGACTACTAACAAAACACAACCCTAAATTCTACTCTACACCAGGTCCCTCTTCATCTCTGAGTACTTTCTTCCTCCCTTCATCCCGTCCAACATCCCTATCCTGTTCCTTCCCTTTCCTCTTTTGCCCAACATTCTACCCTCTATCACAGTCTTCAACATCCCACTGCCGGTCAACACCCCCTTCATCCACTTTTCCTGCCTCCATAGGATTGCTCCCAACAAACCCCTCTCTTCGCCCACCATACCAAGTACTTCCTCATTTGTTTTCTTCTCTGTCCATTTCACCTTCTCCATTCTTCTCCACACCCACATTTCAAAAGCCTCCAGTCTACGTCTATCCTCCTGCTTCAATGACCACGTTTCCGCTCCGTACATAGCTACGCTCCATATCAAAGTTTTTACGAGTCTCTTCTTAACATCCTTACTCAAAGTCCCCGTCATCAACTCCCTCCTCCTCGTGAAAGCCTCTTTGCCTAGCGCAATTCTTCTCCTTACGTCCCTACTACTTTGACCGCGTTGGTCCAAAACACTACCGAGATACGTAAACTGTTCTACCTGCTCTAGTTTTTGCCCTCCTATTTTAATGTTAAGCTTGCCCTTTTTCTTTCTAGAAAATCGCATAACCTTTGTTTTATTAATGTTGATTCTCATCCCATACCTGTCGCACTGAATTTCCAATTCACTCAGCAATGCTTGCAGCCCCTTGGCTGACTGACAAACTAAAGCTTGGTCATCAGCAAACCTAACTGATTTTACGAATTCCCCGCCCACTTTCATTCCTACCTCTAGTTCTTCCCATGCCTCTTTGATCATTTCCTCTGCATACAGGTTGAACAGCAACGGTGATAATGGGCAACCCTGCCTTACACCCCTTCCTAACACTGCCCATCCTGACTCCCCGTTTCCCACCCGCACCTGAGCAGTCTGAGACATGTACAGGTTGCGGATTAGCCTCCTTTCCCTCCAATCTATTCCTATTTTCTGCAATATACTCATTAGTTTTTCCCAATTCACCTTATCAAACGCTTTTTCGAAATCTACGAAACAGGCAAATACCTCCTGGTTGTGTTGTATATTCCTCTCGATTAATAATCTCATTACTGCAATGGCATCACGCGTACCTCTCCCCTTCCTAAACCCAAACTGATCATCCCCTAAGTAATCATTTGCCCTACTCTCTATCCGTTTGTTTATGATCCTGAGAACAACTTTAGCTGCGTGGGATATCAAACTAATTGTCCTATAGTCCTCACATGACGTGGCCTTTACCTTTTTCGGAATAGGAGCTAAAACTGATCTCACAAGTTCTTCTGGCCAGATTCCTTCCTCATAGATATTACGAATCAGCCGATATAGCCTCTTGCTTCCACATTTTCCTAAACATTTCAATAGTTCCGCGGGAATGTTACCCGCTCCCACGGCCTTATTTAGTTTCATCTCTCTTAATGCCCTTTCTATCTCATTGTCTAGTATGCCTGGACCTAAGCTGTCTTCCTCTACGTCATTTTCTTTTTCAATGTCTAACTGTGTTGGTCTGAGTTCTTTACTATACAGTTCTTCTATATACTCCTTCCATCTCTCTTGGATCTTTCCTGCGTCAACTATTACCTTACCCGCCTTATCTCTAACTATTAGCATAGCTCTTCCTTTCTTACTTTCCGATAACGATTTAACTTTGCTGTACAGCGCACCGATTTCGCCCTTCCTCTGGAGACTTTCCATATCCTCGCACTGCGTCTTCCACCATGCGTCTTTTGCCTTATTTGTTGCCCGCCTCAATTTATTGTTCAATTCTTTGTACTTCATTTTGCCTAATTCTGTATTTATATTCTTCCATTTTCGCCGCTCATCCATCTTTGTAATCATCTCATCCGTGATCCATGGTTTCCTAGTTCTTTTAGTGTTAACGCTTCCAATAGTGTCTTTTTCGGCTTTAGACAACCCTTTTTTGATCATTTCCCATTTTTCTTCGATAGTAATAAGCCCTTTACCATCCTCCATGATTTTCTCTACCGCCTGTTTGTATTCCTTCCTTTTCAACCCATTTAATGCTTCTACATTCCATTTTCTAACTCGCCGCCCCTGCCTTATCTTTTTGAAACGTACGCTACATTTCATAACAACTAAATTGTGGTCTGAGTCCGCATCCGCTCCCGGAAAGCTGTGGGAATTTATCACACTATTCCTAAACCTGTGTCTAACCAGGATATAATCTAGCTGATATCTTCCTGAGTCACCTGGCATTTTCCATGTATACCTGCGTCTTTTGTGGTGTCTAAACCAAGTGTTGGTGATGACTAACCCCTGTCTCCTGCAGAACTCAACTGCTTTCTCCCCGCGGTCATTCCTCGTGCCTAAACCGTAGTCCCCCACCTCATCACCATCTCTTCCTTCGCCTACCGTCGCATTCAAATCCCCCATCACTATCAAATGTTTCCCTGCAGGAACACACGCGATCATGTCCTCTAACTGATCGTATATCCTATCGACCTCTTCTTCCTTATGGTTGCTCGGTGGCATGTATACCTGAATAATAACTAAGTTTCCCTTGCAAGGGTTTCGTGGGATGACGACCGCGGAAGCCTTGCCTCCCCCGCTGCCGGGCACGACACACGGCCGATTGGACCGAGCCCCGTGGTTGCCAGGACTCAAAATATCTCTATTGTCCATCATATTTTTCTAGGGAATGATAATTGAGGTGGTTTCCCGTTGCCTTCCTCAATAGTGTTTTTAACGTGACACCATCACTTACTGGCCGCCCCACTGGGGTCAGACGCCATTGCAGCCGCCTCACTGAGGAACAGACGCTGCGTGGACTACCTTTCGTCTGGCTCCTAACCTTCGACCTATCTGGCATGGGTGACCCTACCAGGAACAATAATTATTACTCCCGCCAGCACAGCTCTAGGGGTCATCGGAACGCACAAGCCCTTCCACCACGTCAAGGTTGTAGTCCGGGGAGGGGGAGACGGTATAATGAGTGAAAAAGGTAGAGTGAGGAAAAGGTGCATTCAGTTTAAATAGGCCGCGCCAATATTCACGACGAGGACCACAGTGGTCGGCGAAGCCTTGTGACAGAAGCACTGACGGTGAAAATCAACGAAAAAATTCGTGAAAATCGCTAATTTATGGTCACAGATCTCTCGCTAGATGTGGCTTGCAACACAGTGCTTTGACACAGACGCAGAATTGCATGCTGGTCTAAACAAGTCGTTAAAATTTAAGCTGGTAGGTTTCTTCAGAGATGGAATTGAAAATCTTGTGTATCGTTATGTTAAATACCTCAATTTGAGTGACAACTATGTAAAAAAAAATTTTCAAGTGTTAAGTTTTACTTTCAAATTTATATAATGAAACTTTGTCCTGTTACTAGGCTCATAGTTTATGTTAAAACGTAAGTTACTTTCTGGACTGCTTTTATTTATCCTTCGTCTTATAAATACATATCCCATTCTGAATTCTTCTCCATTTTTCTCTCGCTTTTATTATATTCTGCACGTAAGAGTTTAAGCAATCCGACTAGTTCATGTGCATTCAGTTTTTCGCTAGTTTTATTTGAAAATTTTCTTCACTTATCCGGAATTCGCATTCTCAAAAAAAACTTACTTTGCGAGATATAGTAAGTTCAACTTAGAGGAAGATTCGAAGCAACTACAGGAGCGGCAGTAACTTTTAACGGAGTCATCCGCTAATATACATTGTAGAGAAAGACGTTCTTTCGAAAATTCTTGCGACATAATTCATCATGTTTTTAGAAAAATTGGAATGAGAATGAGTTATACGGGAGAAGATGACTCTAATAACTTTGTATGAGCTTTTTGACAAACATTAGACCAGTGAACCTTAATACACAAGTTAACCTTATTTTGCAGAGGGTGTACCCTATTAATGCGCGTGGCCTTTCAAGAAGTATCATAAAATTGAAATTAATAAGTGAAAAACTTGTAACCTATTCCTTGAGACGTACAAATACACCGGTATAAGGGGCATCATTAGATTATGATAAAGAAAAGCTTCAGATAGGTATTACACACATTTCACCATTTTCCAATTTCCTCTATGCCCATATTCTAGATAAATCTCCATCTTCCGTGATAACCTTTTTACGTGAAACATTTCATGTGCATCGCTGAAAGGATACTGGTTCAAATATAATTTGCTACGTCGAGTGTTTATGCATGAAATGAATATTTTTCACATGTGGTCCCAATACATCTGTTAGATATTTTTCGACTCGAGATATCTTCTCAGGAGGAATTATTATAAAATTTATAAATGAAAGCATAAACTTGAATTTTTTTCTTTATTTATAACTCTCTTCACGAAATAAATGCATGAATTTTTTTCCCAGGAGGTAATACTTCATGAAACTTAAAAAGAAAATATAAGCAAAAAGTTTGCTATCAATTGTGACGTTACAATATTCGTAAACTTAGTCCTGGAGGAGTTAAAATAAACATTTGAAGTTTATGCGATAAGTTTGCATAGACGAATGCATAAGTTACAATTAAGGGTATAGCAGACAAGAAAGTTATTCGAAAATTGAAAATCGTAGGAGGGGTAGGACATTTCGAATACTGAAGGACCATGGATTGTTGAAGAATGAGGTAAAAAGGATTATTTTTGAAAGGCTAGAAAGCAAAAAGAATATAGGACGTTTCGGTTGTCAATGTAGAATTACATTGTAGGTATATTTGAAGCATGATTGATTCCGTAGTATTAAAGGTTCCCTTAAATCATATTAAAACAGCATATTAATGGTACTGGTGATATATTAATCAGGAAAGGTGATATAATTCCAATGTTAATAATCAAGCCTCTTGATTTTTGAGATGAAGAATAACAATATTAGTACAGCAATAATGAACATGATTTAAGTTCATTTACTTGTTCCTTGTAAAATTAATTGACTAGAGCTAAAATAAGAATTTAAATTAGAGAAGTTATTGATATTTTCATAGCAATTATTAAAAAATTCCTTCCTCTCCAAAGCTACGTTCGTTCTTCTATGCATTTCCCGTTATACATATGCTGGTACTTTCTTGGTCAGCCAAAGAATAATGCAATTTCTGAGACCCTCAAGATATTTTCCACTTACTAATGCATGGGTAAGTTTTCTTTACTTAATTGCATTGGAACCTTTTGTTAGTTTTTACCAATGTCAACAACTGATTTCGGTCATATCGATTACAACCTAAAATATTTAGCTTTTTCAAATTACACTTAAGTAATTTTTTCCACATTCAACTTACATATTTATGTTCCTTGCACCTGCAGGGCCGCTATATATACGTTACCTTGCTAGCGGAAAACGTCATGGTGCTTGAAAATGCCCCAGTGAATATATTTTCGTGAAGTGTACAATTTCACGTTAAAATTTCGAAATTTTTTCTTCTGTGAAGTTTTCCGAGAAAATTGTTTACTTTTCCATACACTCACCGCCAAATCTAGAGGAAGATTGCCACAAAAATGCATTTCACTTTGAGGAACACAGTTAGCTGCCAGCATTCAATGAAAGACATGCTTTGATTTTTACTACCGCCATACCATGCCTTTTCTTTTTCTTATTTTAATAATAAGTGGAGGGATTTTATAAGTTATAATAAATAGTTTCCTTCTCAGTTTAGGAATAAGATATACTAGCAATCCTCAGTGGGATGTGTAAAGGATAATCGACCTCGAATATTATTTAACAAATACTTGAGAATGTATTTCACTCCACTTCAGGTAATATTTACTCAGGTTGTCGTTCAAGGGTTGAATTACATGCCCCCATTCCTCACAGGAAATTAATCAGCAAGCTTCTCTTTCAAAGCCCCCGCGGGCGTCTGAAACCAGGACTAAGAGCATGCGTTGCTGACGTTGTCGGACAGGCCTGCTGTTTAGTCGTTACGTTTAGGTGGGGGGAGCGTGTGTGCGAGAGACAGCCTGAAATCTCCGTCACTCGTCCGGTTGCAGGGGGCTAGGATTCCCTACCCCCATCCAGCGAGAGCACCCAGTCTCCTGGCCCTCCGATGGAATGTCTCTCTCGAGGAAGGGGTCTACCAACTTAATGAAATTAAACTACTCGTGAGAGATGAAACAGCCTGAAAATTTTAGCGCCCTACAGCATTAATATTCGTTTATCTTATTCGGCCTGTGAAAATACAAGGGTAAAATTCAACGAGCACGTAAAATCATAACACTATTCCAGTTATTTGACATACATTTATTTTTATATATAAATTATAAAAATATATATATTAATATATAAAAGTTCTGTTCTGGTTCTGAAGACGACAGCCGAGCTGTCGAAACGTCAAATAACATATTGTGAGTGTACTTTCTTTGTGTCTCTATATTCAAAAATTCTACATCTGTGCTTTTATATATTTGTGCGTCGCCGAAGAGACCATGGAATTCTCCGTGTATTTTTGATCGTGCATACATTGAAACACATAAATCCCTAGAATACTCAGCTCTTGTATCTTATTGTAATCTATCCGCCGCTAAACGGATGCAGGCTCTTTTTTTGTGCAGTGTGATGCCACTTACTATATATCGGGACTATTCGTGTTTATCTAATCGATGGAAATTTTTATATGATTACATTTAAATGGGATAAAAAATCTGAACTGCGAATACCAAAGAGAAAGCTCTCCTTTATGAATATATTAATTCGATGAATCCGATTCGGGTTCTCAGCCGGGTCCACCTCTCTATTTCAACCGATGTTCATCCATCGACCTCTGGGATGTACATACAGGTACATCTGTATATCAGAAATGACATGAAGCTCTGAAGGCGATGGAAGAATCGACCACCAAACTTCAGGAGAATTGGAGAGCTTGCCTCAACCGGGGATTTGAATAAAATTCATCGACAGCATACGCCGAGAAAATACCAGAATGATACATTTGGTGTTTTACAAAAGAATAAATGTGCAGAAGAGGTTGATGGGATGTGTTTTCAATTCCATAAAATATTTTGTAAAGTTACGGGTAAATATTTTCTTATGTTATTTTTTTGAACCAATCCAGTTGCAAATCAAAATTAAAAACATTGAATGACATGTTTTTGAGTTTTTTCTGCCTTAAGGAATTTATAATCATCGTGGGTATTCGGTCTACCGGTATACCCCTTGTATCCCTCATGTATGATTGCGGAAGGCATCCTACGCGACTGGGCAAAGAATACACGAAAGAACATTAAAGAATTAATTCCTTAAAATAAGAGAACATATTATTAAAAAACATCACACCTTCCGGGCCTAAAATACGTATTTATTAGGGTAGTTGTGTTTTAAGTTTCTCCATCAAATAGAAGTCGTGTGCATTGAATGAATGCCAGCAATGAAATCTATTTTAATAAATACAAAATCAGAATTGTGATTGAAAGATTAAAAAAAAAAATGCCTCGAGAGAGAGGATGCCGCGTAGTTAAAGCTGTGAGATTTTCAATTTTTTAGGATCCCGTGGGCCTCTGGTTGCGTTTTGAAGCAGGTTGCCGCGCGCCATGGGGATGAAGGTTGCGGAAACTGAGCTAAGGGGGAGCGGAGGACGAAGAAACGGCGTGAATCGTGTCGCGCCTTCAGTCCTCTCCCGCGCGCCATCTCTCATCCCCACCTCCTTTGGGGATTTAAACTCGTGCCGGACTAACTGCTGTCCCCGAACTAAGCCACTTCCCGTCCGAAGAAACGCCGCCGGTGCTTACATTGGATCCGTTGGGAGATCGCGGGCGGGAAGGCAACGCGACGTGGGCGAGAGGGAGATAGGATTAAATTGAGAGTGTCGGATAATGTCTAAAGCCTCGTCGGACGGAGAGCAGCATTCCGAGACGCGTTTTATTCTGACAGGGCCCATCTATTCTGGTCGACATTCGTGCGGTTAATTAGTGCAATTTTCCTTTTATTCGTCAGAGTATAGGCGTTGGTTGACTATGAAAAGATCATAATCATTCTGTTAAAATGTCAGTTAGAGTAAATACACAGTTGAAGTATTATTGCTAAGTATATCACCCTCGCTCGCTCACCAATGCGAATCGGGAATTGACTTGGAGCGGTGGTTGGTGTTATGACTTCCCACCCTAAGATAAGCCTGGGCGCTAATCCCCGTCTTCGGTGCAATATTTTTCAGTGGTATCTCGATTGTTACTTGGGGAGCTATTCTGCTCGACAGGGTGAGGTAGGCCGCACTTGAAATTGAGTTCGCCGTCAATCGGATGGACCTCTTGGCCCCTTTGTTCAAGTGCAGGCTAATGCCAACGCTTGGTTTCATCTCATTCTAGTAGTGGTAGTTTTTAAGATAGGCGACCGACAGCTGAAGTCATTTGCTCCATTAGGGATGGACAGGAAAGGATGAAGGGTGGAGAGAGAAACCCGGTGTCGGCATTAACCAACTCCTAACGAAAGGCGCCAAGGATTCCGCAGCTTAACGTTCCATCCGATGGACGGCGTTCTACCTCAAAGTGCTCTCCGCAAAGCACCTCAAGTAGCGATTAGGATACCACCGAAAAAATATCCGCCGCCGCTGGTATTCGAGCTCGGGCCCTATTGATGGGAAGCCAGTACGATGGCCAACGCACCATTCGATCCACTCATGCCATGGCAATTCTCTGAAAATCTTACTACCACCGAATAACCTACATAATTGGCAAAAGACATTAACTGTCGGTCGACTTTGGCAACGACTACTGAGACCGATACTCCTTGCGAATCTTCCATTGTCAAAAAGAATGCTGGTCTCTTTCGATGAAGGTGTTCATGTGCTCCGTCACATTAGATTTCACCGAAGCAACGGTCCGGAAATGCGTTCTTTTATGACTGTTTTTATCCTTCCTTACAAAGAGAAGTCAAAGGGAATCCGTGAGTAAAGTGGCTGTTTCAATAAGGGATCTTGTGCTTTACCATAAACTGAAGACTTTGCGTTCCTTAGAATGTGGTAGAATAAGTCATGGCATTGTGATCACGACAATGTGGAAGACCGGATCATGGAATTTTCACACGAAAATTCTATGACTCGTTCTTCCACAGAGCCTTCATCCCCTCAAACGTTGACTAAGTGTTTTCCAAACCCCTGTTTGAGTGGCTGCTTGGTTTTGAGGAGACCTTTTAATATCAAAAACTATCCTATCGAAAAGAAATAAATATAAATGCTATCAATTTGAACTTCTTCTGCTTTGATGTACTTATACTTGGGAAATTATTGTTACATAAGTACATGTGCAGAAAATTGTATTCTGGATCATAATGAAAATACGTGGCCTGTGCAATAAATGCGCGACCTGTAGTGCAATCTGGCGGCCATGGCACGGACTATAGCCCCACCCAAACCAAGAATAGTAATAATAATAATAATAGTAATAATAAAAGTTGTGAGCAGCGCTAGTTGCCTGAGCATGATGAGCTGTCTTGCTCGGCGGATCGTCGGGCTGTGCGCATGGTGCCAATTATTTTAGTTTCTGTTGTCCTTGTTTTTACTCTTTGCCGAAAATGGAAATTGATAGAATCACGGAGCAACGAATCAACATTGAATTTTTTGGTGAAAAGCGGTAAAAGTTATTAAGAAATTACTGGAATGTGGACAACTGTTTACGGTGATCATGCTCTGAAGAAAATATCCGGTTTGAAGTGAATTAAGCGTTTTAAAGATAGCCGACAAGACGCCAAGGGCGATGCAAGGTCGGGAGAACCTTCAGCCACCTGTATTGACGACAACATTGATTGTGTGCAGTCCCTTGTCCTTACCGATTGTAGAAAAACTGTCCTAATTATAGCTGTTAAATTGAGTTTAGGAAAATCAACAGTACACACTATTTTAACCGAACCTGATGGATGGATCCTTCACCATGACAATGCACCTGCACATTCAGCATTGATTGTTCCCCAGTTTGTGGCAAAAAATTCAATCACCATCCATGATCATCCTCCTTATTTATCTGAACTCGCCCCCTGCGACTTTTCTCTATTCCCAAAATGCAAAAATGTGATGAGGGGGCATCACTGGGAAGAAGTAAGTGGAAGGAGCAAGAAACGACGAGAAAACTTAAAATTCTAACTGCCGAAGACTTCCAAGGGTACTTTTAACAATGGAAAATAAGGTGGAATAATTGCATATCAACGAATGGAGAGTACTTCGAAGGGGAAATCAATTTAGACTAAATTTTGCAAAATACAGTTGTTATGGCCTCGGTTCGCGTATTAATCGGACAGGATAGTACTTTTTCCATGAAATTGAACAAATTAACCTATGAATTTACTTCCTTTGCATTACTTTCATGGTGATCTGCATCAATTGAGTTTTTCTATTCTATGAATATGGGCACAAATATTTTACTGAAAAGAACATATCTTTCTTCTATTCTAATTCCTTCCTTTCACTCCGAAGAACATGCTAAATATTTTTAGAAATAGAGTTTATTCATGGAGTGCCTCTGTTTTATCGCCAATTTATCCATATTCTAATACAGTCGTGATTTGCTTGTTGCTGAACCTTTTGTATGATGTTTTCCCTTCCACATTTAAATATTTTAACTGCTTCAAAACTTGAGATGGACATTAAACTAAAGCCAACGGCTTCCACGAATAGTTAGTGAGGTTTTCGAGATTTGAAAAGAACTTCACCTCAAACCATCGCTCGGTGTAAAATGGAAAAATTCCAACGGAGCGCAAATATATGGCCTGATTCAAATAAGAGTTTATTGACGAACTATCTAACAAAATGGAAGAGTTGCGATAAATCTGTACTAAGCATCGAAGGGAAAATACATGTCAATATCGTACACTACCAATTGTTTTAAAATTAATATGGAGTTCGTAAAACTGCATGTTAACGGTATTTTAATACGGCTCAAAACAGTATTTTATAGCCAGATCCCGTAGACGTCCGCTGAGTATGTATGATCTGAAGGGCTGACCTTTCTACGAAACATTTGGTGACTGGTGTTACTATTAAACAAATTGTAAAGGGAGACTATCAATAGTAACTAAGATTTTTGCACCATGGTGGAAATGCTACTTGTTATTTTGCAGGACATTTTAATGGTATATGGCACAAATAAAGGGGAGGCCAAGAAATACTATTTTGAAGGGAGTGCTAGCGTGTTATCAGACATAATTCCTTATTGCTAGCTACCTTCAAAAACATACCCGTTAAAAGTACTCTATCAAGGTGATAGCAGCTGAAATACGTCGTGAATAACTCTTAAAATGCAGTTTTTCACGCAAACGATTTTATATTCTGCAGTTTAACGTCCGAAAGACGGCGTACTCACTTAAAGTGCTCATCACCAAGCATCTCAAGTAGGTGTCAGGATTCACTAAAAAGAATCTTTCGTCTTGAGGATTGGAAATTGGACCTCCTGGATAGGAAGCTAGTGTACTAACCACCACACCATCTTGATCCCGTCTATACCAAGTGATTAATCTAATACAACAATTTGTACTAACTGTGCAAATGAACTCGGTAAATTTACGTAAACACTAAATACACAGCAATACACGCATTGTCATTATCTGGCTCATCTCATGTCATTAAATGTTTTTCCATTTTTGGAAAGTATTAGTCCGATTAAGTTTCACCCTTTCTTAACAGAACCTTTCAATTGGATTTTACCATAATATTTTTGGAAAGTTAAAATTGAAAGTTTCAAAATTGGTTATTCTGCGCAGTAGAACGTGATAGTAATTTATTTAATGCGAGTGATGCTGTCGTTAAACGGGGAAACTGTCCTAGAAAGTCATATTTATTGGGAATATGCGCTTCTTCTTTTTCAATGAATATCATTGTTTTTGTGTTTGTTTTAAATTATGAAATTTATTTCCTTTTTTATTTGTCGTATATTTTCTCTTTTTAAACAGTATTTTAACTTTGAATGGATGAGCATATTGAGCATAGGATACATAGTTGGGGCTGAGAAAATGAAGGGTTTGAACTAATTCTTTTCAATTGTTAAAATTTATTAATCCATAATATAGAAATATTCTGGTAATACTACGATATTAAAATGGATTATTTCAAAAGATTCATCATTTTTTGATAGTGGATTATTGGGAATAAGCGATTGGAATAATATTATGGTAGGAATATTAGGTAGCAAGCTTCTTGGTAAGGCCTGTAAAAAAAGTTTTATTAATATTCTGACTCTAATTTGGAATTGAATTAAGGGGTGTATGTGCTCGTATTTGATTCAAAGTTTGTGAGTTCAACATATAATCTGGAGGCCGTCCTTTGTCAGAAAATGAGTCATATCAAACACAGGTACACTTTTGAAATATCATTAATTAGTTAATATGCCAGTTTCATTTCGCAAACATGGTCAAGTCTCTTTATTTTCAACTTTAAGTTACTCTTGGAAAATTAAAGAAAAATTAGGATAGTTAATATAGCGGCGAAATAATTGATGATAGTCGGAAAATTAGCTCTAAGCGTGAGGAAGCGTGCCTGAATGAAAACGCAACCATTGAAGGTGTTTTATTGTGTGTTTTAACAAGTAGAAAAAGAAGATTGACCAGTGATTGGAAACATCTAACTTCATCTGCTTTATAACTTTCAAGCAACCATGAGGGCGTATGACAGGTAATGTTAGTTCACCAGGCATCCCATGCCTCTTTCATCATTTCCTCTGCAAACAGGTGGAACAGCAACGATGATAATGGGCAACCCTGCCTTACACCTCTTCCTAATACTGCCCAACCGGACTCTCCGTTTCCCACTCGCACCTTTGCAGTCTGAGACATGTACAAGTTGCGGATTAGCCTCCTTTCCCTCCAATCTATTCCTATTTTTTGCCGTATACTCATTAGTTTTTCCCAATTCACTCTATCATACGCTTTATCAAAATCTACGAAACAGGCAAATACGTCCCTATTGTATTCTATATTCCTATCGATTAATAATCTCATTACTGCAATGGCATTACGCGTACCTCTCCCATCCCTAAACCCAAACTGATCATCCCCTAAGTAATCATTTGCCCTACACTCTATCCTTTTGCTTATGATCCTGAGAACAGCTTTAGCTGCGTGGGATATCAAACTTATTGTCCTGTAGTCCTCACATGATTTAGTCTTTATCTTTTTCGGAATAGGAGCTAAAACTGATCTCACAAGTTCTTCCGGCCAGATTCCTTCCTCATAGATATTACGAATCAGCCGATATAGCCTCTTGCTTCCACATTTTCCTAAACATTTCAATAGTTCCGCGGGAATGTTACCCGCTCCCACGGCCTTATTTAGTTTCATCTCCCTTAATGCCCTTTCTATCTCTTCGCCTTGTATGCCTGGACCTAAGCTATCTTCCTCTACGTCATGTTCCTTTTCTGAGCCTATCTTTGTTGGCCTAAGTTCTTTACTCTACAGTTCTTCTATATATTCCTTCCATCTCTCTTGGATCTTTCCTATGTCAACTATTATCTTACCCGCCTTATCTCTAACTGTTAGCATATATCTCCCTTTCTTACTTCCCGATAAAGATTTAACTTTGATATACATGACTATCTGGCATGGGTGACCCTACTAGGAGCAATTATTATTACTCCCGCCAGCACAGCTCTAGGGGTCATCGGAACGCATAAGCCCTTCCGCCACGTCAAGGTTGTAGTCCGGGGAGGGATATATATATATATATATATATATATATATATATATATATATATATATATATATATATATATATAAACACACACACACACATATATAGAAGCTAGTTTTTTGACACTCAAGAATATAGACGCATGCATGTCCAATACATCATTCATATTCGTCTCGTTTGACTAAATCATTCAATGTTATTCTTCAGCTAGTCATTCGTTCGGGGCTTGGGTTCGATTTTATTTTTACTGTGTATTCTGTGAAGAAGCTAGGAATATTTGAACCTATCGGCCACAGTGTTTATCTTTCTTGTTTTATCTCGGTTTTGGTTGGGACCAGAAGGCTTAGCGGAAGAAGATACTCATAACTGGAGGAAGTAACGTGCGGCGGTAGGTGAGGAAGATGGTTTTGAGAGGGAGTTATAGTTAAGAGAGAGAGCGAGAGAGAGACGTAAGAATTGAAGGCATCAGGTGTTTCATGCTTTTATACCGTCACTACGTAAAAGGTGCCTTATGACTTTCAGGGAAATGACGATGGTGGGGGAATTCCAAACAAAGTTACACGCGTTGAGTTAAACTCAGGGTCGAGAATGGAATAAATAAATGTAACATGTCGTCTTTGGTAAAATGAGAGGCGTTGGAGGGCGCAAAAAGGAACCGATTTGATTTTTAGTGAAAAATAAAAACCTAACGTGAGTAAATCAAGCGCTTTTCAACGTTTTATTGCCACTATACACGTGCCAAATACGAAGACATATAACTTGTTTGAATGCACAAAAATCACGCACAACACTTGAAAGGAACACTATTCCATGATTCTTCTGCAAAAAAAGACGAAATAAAAGTTTTTCTCTAAATTTATGAGTAAAGTCACAGAAATTTTAGGCTATAACATAATTGGCTGCATGAAATTTATTTGATATTTTAGTGTCTTGAAATGGCAGAAAAAATTAAAAAGAGCTTTGAGAGCAAACCCATGCAGTTTTATTTCTCTTGCGCGAATTATAGTGACCGATAGAAAAAAGTCATTTTCATGAACAAATAATATTGGCTTGCAATCGCATGAATCAAAGAATACAAATTTTCTCTCATACTTTAAACTCGGAATAAAGGCATGGAGGAACATGTAATTCATGCAAAACTTCGTCAACAGGCATAATTGTATTAATTTTTCAGGCGCAAAAAGCTCAAATCTGTTGCAGATCAAAATTAAAAAAGTTATCCTTTCAAATTTTTTAAAAGATCTTCACTAGATTGTTACCATAGAACTTGAACTTAAAATCATAGTGTTATAAACTGATTAGTGTGTTATTGTGCCAAATAAAAGTTTTCTGGTTGATATTTAATTTTAAAATTTGCCTACGTCAATGGGGTATTGAAAGGAAATAATTGCAATATTTAAGTTCAACATTTTCTAAAATAAATTGTTAACTAGTATTGTATTGTGTTGACTGTTATCCCGTTTATAGTTATATAAACTGTTTATAAAATATCGTAATCTTATTTCCGACCCGAGAGTAAAATAAAGGCACTTCCAGGTTATTATAAAAATACAGATCAGTGTTTCGTAATTGCAATTTTTATTCAAAATTACTGTATCCTTTATGTTTCTATATTTATACTCCTACTATTACTTATACTACTTATTACTACCACAATACCACTGCGTACTATTATATCACTTATGTACTTTTCGACTCGTGGGATAAAATAAGAGAGATAGACACTCTTACAGACAAATTCAGACACTCGTTCTTCCATCGCACGATACGCAAACATAACAAAATTGCTCCCAAGAGCTCGAAAAAAATTATTTTGCTAAAACACTAGAATTGGATGAATTGGTCAAACGCAACAAATTATTGTATGGATGCATAAAGACATATTTGTACGCGACAGCTATATTAGAGCTAACGTAGATTCAAGAGCATGGATAAACTAAAAATTCTGCATACATGGCTAATGCCCTGACACCACATCACGCATTTAAAGCTGTTCAAGGGCTGTGACGTATAGGTCGATCTATATATATTATTAGGATCAATAACCAAATTTTGTGGAAAAATATAACTAATAGAGGCACTTCTCATTCAACCGTAAAAATGTTTCTCTAGAATAGTTTTATTCCAAGATTCATGATCCTATTTTATAAATATTTTAATTACTCCGACACATAAACTTTATTTCTATCTCTGCGTTTCTATCGCAATATATTGAGATATTTCTTGAGATACAGGGCATTCAGAAATAGAATACCCGGCAATTTTTTAATAATGGATCTTTTTTGCATGAGATCTATTATTTTCAAAGTGGCTTACTTTTAAAATCGGTAAATCTTGGCTAATTACTATTTATTTCCCTTTTGAGCGCATCGTTAGGCACTTTATCACTAATTGTTTGGAATGTTGGAAAGAACGCATAGAACTGATCTTATTTTTTGTTAAGCATAGTCATTATATTTAGGAAAAACTTGCTTGTATTTGGTAATATTGTAAGGAGTATTAACTTTTAAAAATTTAATAAGTTTTAATTTGAATATATTATAATATTGTTTTAATATATATATATATATATATATATATATATATATATATATATATATATATATATATATATATATATATATAATGTTTTTTAAGTAATCTACCGGTTAAGGTAGGTTTTTGGACTGACACAACTACCAAACAAATATTTTATTACTCCTAACAAAACACAAAATCAATCATCCTACTCTATATCAGGTCCCTCTTCATCTCTGAGTACTTCCTTCCTCCCTTCATCCCGTCCAACAACCCTATCCTGTTCCTTCCCTTTCCTCTTTTGCCCAACATTCTACCCTCTATCACAGTTTTCAACATCCCACTGCCGGTCAACACCCCCTTCATCCACTTTTCCTGCCTCCATAGGATTGCTCCCAACAAACCCCTCTCTTCGCCCACCATACCAAGTACTTCCTCATTTGTTTTCTTCTCTGTCCATTTCACCTTCTCCATTCTTCTCCACACCCACATTTCAAAAGCCTCCAATCTACGTCTATCCTCCTGCTTCAATGACCACGTTTCCGCTCCGTACATAGCTACGCTCCATATCAAAGTTTTTACGAGTCTTTTCTTAACATCCTTACTCAAAGTCCCTGTCATCAACTCCCTCCTCCTTGTGAAAGCCTCTTTGCCTAGCGCAATTCTTCTCCTTACGTCCCTACTACTTTGACCGTGTTGGACCAAAACACTACCGAGATACGTAAACTGTTCTACCTGCTCTAGCTTTTGCCCTCCTATTTTAATGTTAAGCTTGGCCTTTTTCTTTCTAGAAAATCGCATAACCTTTGTTTTATTAATATTGATTCTCATCCCATACCTGTCGCACTGAATTTCCAATTCACTAAGCAATGCTTGCAGCCCCTTGGCTGACTGACAAACTAAAGCTTGGTCATCAGCAAACCTAACTGATTTTACGACTTCCCCGCCCACTTTCATTCCTACCTCGAGTTCTTCCCATGCCTCTTTGATAATTTCTTCTGCGTACAGGTTGAACAGCAACGGTGATAATGGGCAACCCTGCCTTACACCCCTTCCTAACACTGCCCATCCTGACTCCCCGTTTCCCACCATCACCTGGGCAGTCTGAGACATGTACAGAATGCGGATTAGCCTCCTTTCCCTCCAATCTATTCCTATTTTCTGCAATATACTCATTAGTTTTTCCCAATTTACTCTATCAAACGCTTTTTCGAAATCTACGAAACAGGCAAATACCTCCTGGTTGTGTTCTATATTCCTCTCGATTAATAATCTCATTACTGCAATGGCATCACGCGTACCTCTCCCCTTCCTAAACCCAAACTGATCATCCCCTAAGTAATCATTTGCCCTACTCTCTATCCTTTTGTTTATGATCCTGAGAACAACCTTAGCTGCGTGGGATATCAAACTAATTGTCCTATAGTCCTCACATGACGTGGCCTTTACCTTTTTCGGAATAGGAACTAAAACTGATCTCACAAAGTCTTCCGGCCAGATTCCCTCCTCATAAATACTACGGATCAGCCCATATAGCCTCTTCCTCCCACATTTTCCCAAGCATTTCAAAAGTTCCACGGGAATGTTATCTACCCCCACGGCCTTATTTAGTTTCATCTCCCTTAATGCCCTTTCTATCTCTTTGTCTAGTATGCCTGGACCTAAGCTATCTTCCTCTACGTCATGTTCCTTTTCAATGTCTAACTTTGTTGGTCTAAGCTCTTTACTATACAGGTCTTCTACATATTCCTTCCATCTCTCTTGGATCTTTCCTGCGTCAACTATTACCTTACCGGCCTTATCTCTAACTGCTATCGTTGATCTCCCTTTCTTACTTCCCGATAAAGATTTAACTATGCTGTAAAGCGCACCGATTTCCCCCTTCCTCTGCAGACTTTCCATATTCTCGCACTGCGTCTTCCACCATGCTTCCTTTGCTTTATTTGTTGCCCGCCTCAATTTATTGTTCAATTCTTTGTACTTCATTTTGCCTAATTCTGTATTTATATTCTTCCATTTTCGCCGCTCATCCATTTTTGTAATCATCTCATCCGTGATCCATGGTTTACGAGTCCTTTTAGCGTTAACGGTTCCAATAGTGTCTTTTGCCGCTTTAGACAACCCTTTTTTGATACATTCCCATTTTTCTTCAATAGTACTTAGCTCTTTACCGTCCTCCATGATTTTCTCTACCGCCTGTTTGTATTCCTTTCTTTTCAACCCATTTAATGCTTCTACATTCCATTTTCTAACTCGCCGCCCCTGCCTTATCTTTTTAAAACGTACGCTACATTTCATAACAACTAAATTGTGGTCTGAGTCCGCATCCGCTCCCGGGAAGCTGTGGGAATTTATCACACTGTTCCTAAACCTGTGTCTAACCAGGATATAATCTAGCTGATATCTTCCCGAGTCACCTGGCATTTTCCATGTATACCTGCGTCCTTTGTGGTGTCTGAACCAAGTGTTGGTGATAACTAACCCCTGTCTCCTGCAGAACTCAACTGCTTTCTCCCCGCGGTCATTCCTCGTGCCTAAACCGTAGTCCCCCACCTCATCACCATCTCTTCCTTCGCCTACTGTCGCATTCCAATCCCCCATCACTATCAAATGTTTCCCTGCAGGAACACATGCAATCATGTCCTCTAACTGATCGTATATCCTATCGACCTCTTCTTCCTTATGGTTGCTCGGTGGCATGTATACCTGGATAATAACTAAGTTCGTCAGTTCTGTTTTTATCTCCACTAGTAGTATTCTATCCGTTACCTGCTCTATGTTGACTACGCTTCTTCCTACCTCTTCATTTAATACTATGGCGACCCCTCGTTGGCTCTCGTCCCCACCGCTGTATATTATTCTATACTTATCACTCCAGTAATCCCCGCTATCTTTCCATCTCACCTCGCATAGACCTAAAATATCTATATTTCCCCTTTCCATCTCTCGCTTAACATTCTCCAATTTCCCCGTCCTCATCATTGTCCTAACATTCCACGTTCCTATTCTAACTAATTTGGTCTTCTTCTCCTGCGTCTTCTGTCCTGCTGCTGCTGGTTTTCCCTTGCAAGGGTTTCGTGGGATGACGACCGCGGAAGCCTTGCCTCCCCCGCTGCCGGGCACGACACACTGCCGATTGGGCCGAGCCCCGTGGTTGCCAGGACTCAAAATATCTCTATTGTCCATCACATTGTTCTTGGGAATGATAATTGAGGTGGTTTCCCGTTGCCTTCCTCAATAGTGTTTTTAACGTGACACCATCACTTACTGGCCGCCCCACTGGGGTCAGACGCCATTGCAGCCGCCTCACTGAGGAACAGACGCTGCGTGGACTACCTTTCGTCTGGCTCCTAACCTTCGACCTATCTGGCATGGGTGACCCTACCAGGAGCAATTTTTATTACTCCCGCCAGTACAGCTCTAGGGGTCATCGGAACGCACAAGCCCTTCCACCACGTCAAGGTTGTAGTCCGGGGAGGGATATATATATATATATATATATATATATATATATATATATATATATATATATATATATATATATATATATATATATATATGTATATATGTATATATGTATATATGTATATATATATGTATGTATATATATATATACATATATATATATATATATATATATATATATATATATATATATATATAATTAGATAGATGAAGTGTAGAACAGATAGATTGAAGATGTCATTTTTTCCACGAACGATAAGGGGTAATAAAAATATTGCCCGACTGCGATAAGGTCATGTTCGGGTAAACATTATTCTGGTGTGTATTCACCTCTTACCACACACCCTGGCGTGGCTTGCAGGGAACATTAATAAATAAATAATACCTAAATGATATTAAGCCAAAACAGCTCGTTGAACGGAAATGTAAGGGAGTTTTTCACGTGTATGTATCTCAATATTACAAGTACAACTTTGAGTTTCAATCAGTTATGCGGCCTGCAAAAACATTTCTCTTCAGCAAGGGTAGACAAAGTGGAAGTTTTACTCTAACTGCGTACATTACCTGTATTTTTAAATTCAGAAAAAGGTTATGTCGTTTGGAAGCCAAGGCGAGATAAGGATATTCGAAATAATAATTCACATGTATTAATTATAAATCCCTCTCTTAAAATTTATTGTCAACTAGTTGAATGGTGGTAATTTTTGCTTTCTTGCATTAAATACGCTTCAGTGCTTAAAAATATTTCAAAATTCATCAGCTGTTCTCTATTCGTGGAATGGGTGAGAGTTGTACTTCAACGGAGTTTTAAACCAAAAATTATATTCGTATCTCTCTTAAAAACCTGTTGTTTCAGTTAAATATTATTTGCTAAAATCATGTTTCCTCAATTTGTCTTTTTACTCTATACTTACTGCATGTTCTCCGTTGTTACATTTTGATAAACCATTATCAATTATGAAATCATTTAACAATGTTATCAATTAGATTCATTCTATCAAAATTTTCATTTGCATCCCTTTGGTTCTACTTTCACCCGGATTTATCTGTGACATTCAAGATTAACAATGGACAAAGAAGTTTAACTTCTTTTGTCACGCACACATTTCTTTCTTTGAAATTACGCCTTATTCTTCTTTCCTATTATTTTAAAACTTACTTAAAACGAGAGTTTCAAGAAAGGTCTCATGCAAATATGCATGTCAACACGTAACTGAAAAATTTTCTCAATTTAGTGAAGATTGATTAGATTTTTGCTAATACGCAAATTATTGAAATTTTAAATTCTCAGGAATCAATAAATTTGAGCTACCACAAAATTATACCTTTCGTTTGGATACTACATGTAGGTAAATATCGATATGCGATCTGATAGTCCAAATTCCCCCTTTGAAGGATACCTATGAAGGACAGGAATAGAATTGTGGGCATTCATTCCTTTCTTCACAGTGTTATGTGAAGTCACAGCTTCCGTTCGCAACCACGGCACCATATCTTCAGAAGAATTCTCAAGGTGCGTCCCTCGTGTTGCCAAGGCATAACAAACAGAATAATTTGTCTCTCTCTAATTCAAAAAAATGCAATTTGGAATGCAGATATATCCTCCTTAACTTCAATTTATTTAAACATACGATTTTAATAACTATCACATCCTGCTCCTCTTGGCATTGAATAAGTCATTTTGCTGTAACCGTGGGTTTATTGAAGAATTAGGAATATCCCTTCATGCTCTAATGCCACTGACCGGTGCAGTGTGAAGAAATTAAGTAAAAATTTCACTCCGTTTTTCAAAAGAGCATTTCCATTGAATCGGTCGGCTGCAGGAGCCAGTGAAAATTGGGACATTTTTTCAGGCCTCTATGGCAAAACCACTCGGAACATCTGGCCGTTCCATTTGGAACCATCGTTCGCAGACTTTAAAGTCAATTCGCCCGAGAAGTCCTAGTCTACTTTACTTTCTAATTGCCCTCTGGTCCCTCATCGATTTGACCCATAAAACGGACTCACGAGTCTCATAAAAGAACATCTCTTCCATCGCTCTGGGAAGAATATTCTTTTCATCGTCTGGACTCTCCCATTCACTGAGTTATTTTTCTCTCATTTCATTTTATTCCGTGGGCTGCTGCAGCAGAAGATGACTTGGGGGGCCGCCATTCCTGTGAAATTTAAGATATATCAAGACGACTCGAGAAGCTTGGTTCATCGCGTCCGGGTGTCTTACCGGATTTATAAAGATTACGGCTCATACGCTTGTGTACATATCCGCCTGATCTCCAAAAACGGTAAGTTTTTTTTTCAATTTTGAAACCACCTCGGTGCTCTCTGGGTTTTTCTATCCGTTTCACAACTCACAAATCATGCTATTATTATTATTATGCCTCTCCCTTTTCCGTATATATTTGTTGATCATATCAGGTTCTTAGGGAGAAATACCAGCCACAACGTATGCATGAATGTTTATCACAAAATTCTCAAATTGAAATCCTATTTGTTACATTAAGCTAATGAGAATTTTCCAAGGGGGCATAATTATAATTTTGAATATTTTTGGGTTGATGAATAATAATCAAGTTTATGGGATACTTTTAATTCATATTGTTGGTTTTCTTTCGGATTTAGCTCAGGAAAATTTTCAGTGTCTGAACAATTTGCTCTCACGACTGCTGAAGTTGACTATAGTATATCCTGAAATTAACAGTTGTATGATTTTTTAAATGATTCAAATATTTTCATAATTATATCGTTTTAAATTTTATAATGAAACGGAATCGTTAGTATATGAGTCGACTGATGAGGTTTGAGGTTGTTTTAAGGAATTCTTCTTAAAAATAGCTTTGCCGAGGCGATAGTTGAATGATGGTCAGGCGATCAGATGATCCTTATGAAATTTTCAAAAATATATTTTGAAGAAATGAATTTCCTTCAATACCATACGATATCTCAACTCATCATGCGCACTGATTTACAAATAAACTGACATCACTTTGAATGAAAGTGATACTGTAAGCATTTATTCTAATGATGGAACTATCTATTAAAAAATACAACTAATTTAAGACTTCTTTAAGGACAAAAAAATATTTAACTAAGTAAATACCAAGTATCAGATAAAGAGATTTTATTTTTTTATACTCATTATATTATTATATAATGTTATTGCGTGTAAAAAATATTTCTCCCGTAATAACTGCGTATTTCATGTTTCAAATTGCAATTTTATTAAATTTATAGAATAATTAAGAAATTGTAGAATAATAATTAATATAACTTAAGTTACTGTTAGAATAGCATTCAATTCTCTCCACTATTTGTGTCTAAATAGCTGAATGGATTTACTTCTTATGTCATCATTGAATGCAACTTTCGAGAAAATAGATACGGGGGAGGATTTTTCCAGTGCCTCCTTAACCTGCGGTTTTTGTGCTGAAATCAACCTGAGACAACTTAACTACTTCCGCTAGATTTGGGCCAAGCGATATATTCTGTTGACTAGAATCTCGGAGTACTATCAGTTAGAAGAATTTAACGACAATGAACAGTTCCAAATTATAATTTAAACTTGTACCATTCAGTTTAAGGCCGAAATTTTAATATATAGCTTCCGTTTTTCCTTTTAAATGAATCGAGTAAATGTTCTATCAGTCCTAGCTTTAAAGAGAATGAACTTGCAACTCGGAAAAGTGAAAACCCACGGTAGCAGGCTTTTGCAAAGTTGTAGTCAACCTACTCATTTTCGGTTTTGCTGAAGCGATTCCTCTCCATGGGTAAACTCCCACTGAATTGAAGTAATTACTATGCAAGTGAAGAAACAGGCAATTATGTGATGAGGCGCACGTAATTAGATCTTTGCCCGTGCCACTGTAAACCCACCTTACACATCATTTATGCTGTTTTATGGACGAAATCAATCTGTTCGTCACAATATGGGAGGTAGTTGGCATGCATAATTCAGTGAAACCACACGGGAAGGTAAAATTGGCGGTTGCGTGGGGTAATTTTCCACGTTGGGCACGCTCCAAGCAGAATAAATGCCCTTGACATAACTCGCATTCACGGGAAGAATATTTGCTGGTGTTTACCACTATCCTTCCATAGTTAACCATTTGCTTTAAAGGACTCTTTTTTCCAACTCCATTTGAGCATACAGTAACATCATGAAAAATGTCGTTAATTTCTTGAAGGAAGACATTTTCGTGGCAATAGAATACCAAAGAAGCAAACTGATCAAGAGTGTGTTTGAATAACAATTGAATTGTTTTTTCACTGTGGTGTGAATTGTGTCATAGTTATAACTGAATAATAATTGAGTAATAACAAGAAAAATTTACCCTTTATACAAGTTTTACGTAAAAATAATATATTATTTTCGTCTTAATGAAATATAATTTCTGGATGATTATAACAGAAGATTTTACAAATTTTGCCTTTTTAAATTTATTTATTATGTAACCTATAGGTTAATGTAAATTTTGCATGGACATAACTACCGAATAAATATTTTGTGACTCCTTGCAAGACAAAATCCAGCAACCTACTCTTTATCAGGTCCTTCCTCACCTCTCTGTACTTCCTTCCTCCCTCCAACCCGTCCAACATCCCTATCCTGTTCCTTCCGTTTCTTCGTTTGACTAACATTCTCCCCTCTATTACAGTCTTCAACATCCCACTGCCGGTAAATACCCCCTTCATCCACTTTTCCTGCCTCCATAGGATTGCTCCCAGCAAACCCCTCTCTTCGCCCACCATACCAAGTACATCCTCGTTTGTTTTCTTCTCTGTCCATTTCACCTTCTCCATTCTTCTCCACACCCACATTTCAAAAGCCTCCAGTCTACGTCTATCCTCCTGCTTCAATGACCACGTTTCCACGCCGTACATAGCTACGCTCCGTATCAGAATTTATAGGAGTCTTTTCTTAATATCCTTACTCAAAGTCCCTGTCATGAACTCCATCTTTGTGAAAGCCTCTTTTCCTAGTGCAATTCCTCTACCTACGTACCGACTAATTTGACTGCGTTGGTCCAAAACACTACTGAGATACGTAATTTGCTCTAACTGCTTTAGATTTTGTCCTCTTATTTTAATGTTTAGCTTAGCCTTTTTCTTTCTGGATATATGCATAACCTTTGTTTTATTTATATTTATTCTCAACGGGTATTTTTCGTACTGAATCTCCAATTCACTAAGCAATGCAAGCACTTGCAACCCCTTGGCTGACTGACGAACTAAAGCTTGGTCATCAGCAAACCTAACTGATTTTACGTATTCCCCACCGACTTTCATTCCTACCTCCTGTTCTTCCCATGCCTCTTTAATCTTTTCCTCTGCATACAGGTTGAACAGTAACGGTGATAATGGGCAACCCTACCTTACACCTCTTCCTAACACTACCTATCCGGCCTCTCTCTTCCCCACTCGCACCTTAGCCGTCTTAGATAAATAAAGGTTGCGGATTACCCTCCTGTCCATTCAACATATTCCTATTTTCTGCAATATACTCCTTAGTTTTGACTTTTATTCGGCACTTAATGATACAAGATTAAAAAATAATTTTCTATTGGAGTGAAAAGTATTAGTGAATGAAACTCTATTTCTATAAATTCTACAGATAATCCTAACTCATTACTTCTCTTAGCTACAACGTTTTGGAATTTAACTTGGGATAAGAAGCCCTTGTTTCTCTAAATATAATCTAAATGCTATTCTGAGTTACAATAAAGCAACATTGGAACATCAATATAAATTGACGGCTCAGAGTGGGAAATGTGAGAAATACGAATCTTATAACACTGGCGTCACATTTTCAAAAAACCTTCCGCTCCATTTTCAGCTAAGAAATGAGATGTCATATATATTTATGTATTTAACAGTAGGCATTATTGATCTTCATTGAATAGAACTCAATTAATTGATTTTAATGTCCAGGTTGATTCACTTAAGTTTGATTCTGCGATTATTCTTTAATACTACAGATTACAGGAAAAATATTTTGCTGTAGAACTAATCGCGTAATACTAGAAGTGGTCCGTAACTTGTTCCTCCTGCGGCTGATACAATTTCACTCAGCAAACCCAAAAAACTATATTATCATCATTCAACGCCCATATGTCAGTTGGAAAGCTGAATTATGACCAAGTATTCGTTGTAGATAATACTACCTATTGAGTTTAATGCCACGGTTCTAGTGTTAGATTTAATTTAAGGGTTGGAAACACATTGCATACTGCTGATTTAGACCTTTGACTTCGATGTCCCTCAATGAATAAAGTATTTTAAATCTTAACTGAGGTGTATGTCTTAAAACAAAAGATTCTGTGGATTTAATCCCAATTTTTGTTATATTTCTGGAGAAAATACTGTGATGACATGTGGGTCGAAACTTTAGTGTGTTATTGTTCAAAAAACACACACCCAAATAATCGCGGATGTGAGCGATGTATCCTGGTTCTCCACGGATTTCACCTGTGACTTCTTCTTCGTTGCGCCCGTCTCCCCTGAAACCTTTTAATCCCTGGCCTCAGAGACCTTCTTCCCCCCTGCCTCCGGTTATTACGTTTCCATCCCATCATTCCTCCAATTAATTCCACTTGATCCTTCGCCGAAACCTCAGCGCTCTCTCAGCAACACCTGTCTTATTCTGCGAGGTCTTCTCAATGTTTGTGCGCATGCGCACAATTACCTTTCTTTTTTTTCTTTTTCTCTCTCTCTCTCTGTCGAAGTTAACCCTCTCGTGCTCTCCTTATCCCTTCCACACCCACCCACCATGAGAAGAAACCCTAGAGCACGCAGCCCCCCTTCCAGAACGGGCCCACTCATGCCCCTCTCTCTCCCTCGTGAAGAGACGTGGGAAGGATGTCTCCACAAGCACCCCCTACGATCCCGTCCGTCCTCTCTCCCTCGCTCCCCCACCCGGCCCTTCTCCCTCCATCCCTCCTCCGCCCCGACATCTCCCTCTCGACTTCCCCAAGCGCAGCATCCCCAGCTCTTTAGACCTTTAGTTGCCGGCCGGACTTCGCCGATAGCGGTCGGTGGAGCGACGAATCCGTGAGCGCCCGACGCTTTCCGTTCCGGCAGGATTTATTATTATCACGATAGTCCACGGATCTATTTTTTTTCTCTTCCTCGTACGAGAGGGGATTATTTCTCGTCTCCTCTCAAGAAAGGAAAACTTAACCCGGGACGTTGGTCAAGTTTACCCTATCGGAAGTAATGAAAGGAGTGGAAAAACTTTTACTGTATCTCTCCCTCCCTGTACTTTCTTCGTCGATCCGTTTCCGTCGGGTCGTGCTCAGTGAAGTTTGCGCACTGGTCTCCGGTCTCATTTGTCCTCCACTCTTGTCGGTTTGTTTGTTTAGTTCCATTTCCGAGGATACTTCGGCGTTTGCTTCGTTGCAGTTGTAAAAGAACTCTCTTCAACTTGTTGTCTATTTTTTTTGGTGTGCCGCATTTATTGTTCGTGGGCTAGGGAAGGATCTATTAAAAAAACTATTCGTATTTTTCTTCGTTGATAAAGTTTACGAAAGTTTAATTTTGAACTTATTTTTTACATTATATTCAACACTAATGTGCTGATAAACTTCACCTGTGAAACGATTGTTAGGGTTCAGAATGAAGACCTGCCTTCCATCAGAATGTTTAACTGTTTCTATAGTTTATTAGTATGATGTTCGAGAATTATTGTTTTTGAAAATTATCCTCGTAGTGATTATCGTTGTAGCCATTGCGCGGTGTTGCTGATTTCTGTCTGGGAGGAGAAAATTATAGACAGTTCTTAAAAAAGAAAAATACCGAGGATTCTCCGTTGACAGGCCATTCAACTCGGATCGACGTGTATCGTGTGATTGAAAGAAAGAAGGAAAAGAGACGAAAGAGTGAAAAGTATTTTATCTTATCCTTCATCACCAAAATTCTCTCCACTCCATTAAAAATTGTTAGTGTGTATTCTGAATAGAGATTTCTCGCTCCTGAGTAATTTCTTCGCTTCGCATTCCATAAGAGGAGTCAGTAACAACCAGTCCTGCAAGACTTTTGCTGGAGTGCGACGACATCAAGACGTTTAAATGCTTGTAAAGTGATTGTGGTGGGGAAGAGTGTGAAAAGACTCCTATCGTTTTGTTCAGCACCATTTTCACGTGTTTCCTTTCTGAATAAATCAAGGGGAAAGAAAGCACGCAGCGAGTCCGTTAGTGCTCCTGTGACTTACTTGTGTTCTGATCCTCCCTTGGCTTAAAAGGGGAGGCTTCCGGAGGAAAAGTTTTCCAGAGGTTTCACTGCTCACCGAGGAGGACTAGGACCCTCGCACTCATCCCAAGGGACGCAAAACCTGGTCTCGGGGGTGCGTCCCCGTTCGGAGGGTGGTTAGCCCGCTTTAAGTATGGGAATCCAAGCGACAGGCGGAGACAGTCCGATGATCGACCTCGCCGCCGGCACCCGTAACCAGAAGACGAAGTCCACGGGCTGTTTCTCTAGGCCCAGAAGCAGTTTGATTTGAACCGGTGAAGTGCATCACCTTTTTTTTTAGAACGTAAATACGCATCTCGTCCCGTCTTCCTTCGTGGGAACGTAACGCAAAAAAGGTGAATGGCTAAGTCTCCATTTCTCCTCGCATGCTTGGCGGCGACGGTATTTGTAACTTGTCTCTGTGCATTTTGGAATGTTACTCTCTCCCTCTGTTTTGTTATGCCAACTCTTATCCCGAATCCAATTTTTTCTTGTTGTGCTCTTTTTTTGAGACTTGAATCTGTAAATCATTGTGAGTGTACAGGAGGAGAAAGCCGGCTACAGCGAAAGCTAAAGGGACACAGTTCTTTTGAGGTGATGAGAACATGTAGTTACTTGCGAAAATGAATGATATATGCTTCGTTTATTGCGGTTTTTCATACTTTTCATCCCTAAAATTTCGAAATATTTTAGTGAGGCTTTCCACTTCCTGTCGAAGCTTGTCTAATGCTATGGTGAATAGTCATCGTAGAGATAACTGCGTTCTTTTAAAGAATTAAAATAACCAAGTTACAAGGGTTAATGTTTTTAAAAATTATCCCTCTTTCAATTATGACGTTTTCCGTGACCATATGCGAGAATTATATTTTTTTCTTTCATGTTAGCGTATTTAGTGGGTAGAGTTTCGAAATAGGAGGTAGGAATAAAGGAGGTTCCCTCTCATAAAACTGGTTTGAGACATCAGCCTTCCTAAAGCCTGGGACTCTTCATTGTTAACTTTTCTGTGTAGCAACTCAATCAATAGAGGTGCCTTGATAGTCAAATCACGTGGAAAATTCCTCCTGCCGAACGTTGGAGAAAAATCTACTTTTGTCGGCTGATTGCAATTATTTGTTCAATTTGTTTGCAAACGGATAAAATTATTGCTTTATAAAATTAGCCTAGCTAAGCACGAATTATATATAAGATTTATTTTGGAAATATCAACTTTTTGAGACGATTTTAATGAAAAGAAAACTATCTGAAAATAATAATTATCTCTAATAACTTTGGATAGTTTTCCTATGCCTCTTATGCTGTAGAAAATTATTTAGTCCATTTTGACATTAGTTCATTCCTCTCCAAGGGTAATAATAGATCTCAGAGTGATACTTTTGGCGAACTTTGACACATACCTGTGATAAAAAAAGGAATAAATACAATTAATTGTTTCCGTAGCAAGTTTAATGGCTTCTATTTTTTACATTTTAGACTTTAAGTCCTAAATTTCGATGACGGAGCGATATACTCAGTAATTTAATCGGAGCGAAAGTTAACGCATTCAATAATCAAAAACTCAGCAGCTCATTAATCATTCAGTAACAGCTGAGCATATCATGAAACTTAAATCGCACCATATAAAATGATCACATTCTATCAATTAAAGCATTCAAAAGCATATCTGATAAGAGTTTGTGTATGAATATATATATATATATATATATATATATATATATATATATATATATATATATACTCATATATACAGAAACAGATATAAGGAAAAGGGATAGGAACACCGTGTTCGTCCTTTATATGTGTTCCTATCCCTTTTCCTTATATCTGTAGTAGCTTCTAGCCTTTGGTTTGGCGGTACGGTCTCCGTATCTCTCACGCAAATAAGCTCCACACAATCCATCCAAGTGAGCTTCAATAAAAGCGAGAAGCAATTTGTGTCAGGACAGCATCAAGTTGATGGTTTTGTGGAATATGTAGTGCCCCATGGAGTCTTATTAAAAACATAGGTGCATGAAAGTAAATGACGCTTATTTATCGGCTACTCTAATCAATTTACTCGAAATTCCACCGATATCTATTTATTCTCGTTTCAAAATTATTGAATATGAGCGAAAGAACCTATCCGTTCGAATACTCAATTAAGCAAAATGGGTTAGGCTTCGGAAATATCTATGAGTTTTGTTTCCACAAACGCATTAATAGTTTTCCCGGTTTTATACTAACTTGTTCTTTTCGGAATTCTTGGTACAGCCTCGCAAATTTTAACTTTTTACCTTGTGATAAGTTTTTATTTCATCCAGTTTAACCAATAAATTAATTATATATCCTTTAAATTCTATTCAATTAAAATTTTTTAAATCACTTTTTACAAAAGTATCATTATCACTTATATGTGTTACTTAATAAGGTTTATGTTTGTTCTCAGTGATAATATTTATCTAATCGACCGGCTGGAATAGATATTTTTGGAATTTTTTTTCGCTCAATCTGAAAGATATGGAATATCTATGAGTTTTGTTTCCACAAACGCATTAATAGTTTTTTCCGGTTTTATACTGACTTGTTCATTTCGGAATTCTCGGTACAGCCTAGCAAATTTCAATTTTTTACCTTATGATAAGTTTTTATTTCGTCCAGTTTAACCAATAAATTAATTATTTATCCTTTAAATTCTATTCAATTAAAATTTTTTAAATCACTTTTTACAAAAGTATCATTATCACTTATATGTGTTACTTAATAAGGTTTATGTTTGTTCTCAGTGATAATATTTATCTAATCGACCGGCTGGAATAGATATTTTTGGAATTTTTTTTCGCTCAATCTGAAAGATATGGAATATCTATGAGTTTTGTTTCCACAAACGCATTAATAGTTTTTTCCGGTTTTATACTGACTTGTTCATTTCGGAATTCTCGGTACAGCCTAGCAAATTTCAATTTTTTACCTTATGATAAGTTTTTATTTCGTCCAGTTTAACCAATAAATTAATTATTTATCCTTTAAATTCTATTCAATTAAAATTTTTTAAATTACTTTTTACAAAAGTATCATTATCACTTATATGTGTTACTTAATAAGGGTTGTGTTTGTTCTCAGTGATAATAGTTATCTAATCGCCGTATGGATATTTTTGGTATTTTTTCGCTCAATCCGGAAGATAACACTTGAGTTGTATTAGCACTAATAAATACAACATTATCCTCCAATTAACATTTTTTTGTTATGCGCTCGTTGTTATGGAGGTTTTCATATACTTATTGTGAAACCAAAATAGGAGTCTCATGTTAATTTTGTCAAGTATAAGGTTCTCTTAAAGGTATATTCTATTGCGTTACCTATGGATGATTGACAAAAATCCTCACACATTATATTATAGATAAGTTTTGAATTTTAATAGTTACAAGGAATATAAAATGAGAGTGCAGCAAGAAGGTGTAGCCTTTGTTGTTTTTCTCCAAAGTCCTGGATGCTCGGAATTTCAACCAACCATTTTTCTATGCCTTAAATTTGGAGGAACATAAAATGTATTTTTGCAGTTTACCATGTTTTTGATGGCTTATAAGACTTCGAATTCCTCAATAACTTTCCCATTTAGCAGAAGGGATTCTGTTCATTAACTTTTATCTCCCTAAAGCCCTCCCTTTTTCTACATTCTCAAATGCCAAATTTTATCAGAAGTTCATTATCTCTGTTGTTAGCTATCTGCAACTGGTGTGACAATATTCACTCAGTTTGTTTTTTTAAAACCTTAATGAAGTTGAAAAAATGCTATTTTAAATGAACTGCTAATGAATTTGTAATATGTGCCATCTGCTCTGTTCCTAAGAAAATGTATCAAATTATTTACTAAATGGAGATCGAAATTATTCCGTTAAGATGATGGTACATTTCATCTAAAAATGTGGATTTGCTTCAGTTGTACAGATTTGGTCATTTGTGGTGACTCCTTTGAATCAATATCAACGGAAAATGCAATGGCCACAAATCCCTTGTTTCCGCCCCGTAGCATACTATCGCCTCCGCGCACAGGAGTACGGTGCGAGAGCTTTTCCAAAATACGTCGGACATCGTGGCAACTGTCACTCTTAACTTGATGATTAATGGTATTTACAATCGCTTTCTGCAACTGAAGCAGTGTCAGACGGAACAAGTTTACGTGAGATTTTTACGCTATGATGACACTAAAGTGGCTGAAAGCTTACGGATTCCATATGAGATATCTTTCGAGAAATAGTTTAGGGAGTATCGGATATTTCCAACCAAGGTATTTTTATTAGACCACTAATCTCAGTCGAGGCATAAGTTGACGGGATGGTGCTGAATTTTGGAAAATGGAGGCACCCTTCTGTGCTTTCTGGGCTGATCCGAAATTTAAATATGAATTACTCTACCTCGTTCTTTATTGCATCCCGTCAATAAGTCAGCGAGAGCTCAACATATTTGCATCGCATTTTTACTTCTTTGTAATGGCAACCATCATCACTAGATGTAAATTCCTATGTGTACTCTACGTTGCCGATCCCTGAGAAACATCATGTATAAAAGCAAAGTAAGGCAATGATTATGTCAAATATTCTGTAGTATGGAATTTTTCATTTATAAAAGATTCCTGCAAGTCACCTTTTTTATCGCAATCCCCTATATTTGTACATCCATTGAAGATTGTGGGATAAGTTCCGTAGACATAATATAAAAAAATAAAATTCAAAATTTCTGATTTAAACGTGGAAAAAATATTACAAATCAGATTCCAATAGCAATCAGTGGTTCCAATAGATTCAGATTCCAATAGCAATCATTCCAATGCAGTGGTTACTTTTTTAAAATTAACTACCTTGCGTGCGTGCCCTTACCTGTAACTTTAAGTTTTCCGCTGGCACTACCAAAATGTGTTCATTTATGTATTTCATGATGGAACTGGAAAGGAAATGGAACTTAAGTGCATTGCTGCAATTAATGAGAATATTGGCCATGGAAAATTCTAGAGAAAGAATTGTTTCCTCATGCAAAATCTTTGTTTTTTTTCTTTTACCTGAGCTCCTACACCAGCCTTATGGACCTATTTCCTCTAAAACATGTAACTAGATGTTATAATAATGATTACGAAGTTATTTTCAAAGAAATCTTTTTTTTTAATTTTCATAGTGGATAAATTTTCTCCTAGAAAGAAAGGGGAGCTTTCTCAGAAGTGTGGTTTTTCTTAAGCTGTGAGCAAATTAATTAAGACGGAATTAAAATGTGATAACTCTAAGCACTACACATAAAATATTTGTATGAGAAATTGGAAGAGATAAATTATGTTTGAAGTTAATTGAATGGATTTAATAGTAGACTTTCCCAATTTTTCCTCAATAAAAATCTAAAATTCTAAAATCGTCATCCGGTATCAAATTTGAGCACCTAGGATTTCTTACGTCACAGCTCACCAAAAATGGAATTGAGCCATACGCCCCAGAAATGCGATCGAGAAATGTTGGAAACAAGAAAAGGGGGAGACCGCTTCAAACTTATTCTGCGGAGTAAGAAATGAATTGGTCGCAGCGGTTTACCGATCTCCGGTCGTTTTGATTTTCAGTCCTTTCAACCAACTCCCGCTACAGCGTTGCCTTTGCGTAACGAAAACAGGGACGGGAAACGTACCCCCTCTTTTCCTTAGACTCCCCAGCCAGAGAGAATTCAGTCGAAGAGCGGGAGGCGTGGACTGGAAAACGAACACTTATTCCACGCCCTATTTGCTTTCTTTCGCACTCTCCGTATCCTTAGAACTGGGGGGGGGGGATTGGAGGATGAGTAGGATGGAATCCTTATTCTTTCCTTTCTTTGAGGCGTTGAAGTAATCAAATCCGAGAACCGGTGTGTGAGGAAAATGACTGAATGGGACGATGAGGAATTTCGAAGAGGAAGATACGAATGGAATGCACTTTCGGAAAAAGTGGGGGAGTCCCGGAGCGTCGGGGGAGATGGGGTGTATTTGTACAATCGACAATTCTCGCAACTGCACGACTCCGGAGCGACAAAGCTGATGGATTCATCATCGGCCTTTCTGCTGGCTCTTTCAATCGAATTTGCCGAAATCAACTTGCTTTTCCAAACCTCGGATGTTTAGGATAGGCTGATTCTTTCTAAGGCGACAGGGATCGGAGTGGAAGAAAATCAAATTTCAAAATTCCGTCCGTAGTATTGCAAAGGTAAACTTAATTGGTGGAGTTATATTCAGCTGTGGAGGCGAACGTTACCGAAGATAACATTTCATAAGAATATAGTGATCTATAGTTCGTTGGACTGCCGATGGCCATTTCTTCGATAAAAAACTGGTCCATCTCATCAATCCTCAAACTTAGTGCACTCTAATTTTTTATATTGTTCAAATCGATGTTTGAGATACATTTGGAATTGAGACAAGTTAATTGCATTCCAAGTAACAATGTATAAATCAAATCCTCATGCTGCCCTTCAGTGAAAAACATGGACCAATGATGTATTTTAAGTTAGAGTTCACGTTATTGGCTCCCTTTTAAAGCTCTCTTCCACGCTGCGCTATTCAAACATGCCTATTGTACTTCGTTTAAATTAATAAATGAATTTATCAAGTTTGTTTGCTGAATCAACTCCGTATCATTTTCTTAACAAGATGGAACGGACGAGTTAACCTTCTTTTTCATTTCTCCTTTGCCGGATGATCGTAATTATTTCATAGCTCAGTTATTCCTCAACCTATATCTAAATTTTAACTACAAATACTTTTCAAATGCTCAATGCCCAACTCATTTATACCTGTATTTGTATGCCATAATTTCACTTTCCGATAACAAGGGTGGGGGTATTACTGGCGCTGGCTTACATTAATGGCGCTGAAATATTTGACTGCAGAGAGAGTGTATTTATTTCTTCATAGAGTCCACCAACAATACCCCAGACAAAATCTAGAAAAATTGTTTAAATCTCTTGAGCTCATCTATTTTTGACTCAAATATTCGCATTCCCAGACTTAAATCATCCTCTTATTCGTTTACTTCGCCATATACTGTCATTGTGAAAACAGTGTTCCTATTCCCTTTGCCTAATTTAATTTATTATAGGCAAATGCGAATAGTTTTCTGAAATGAAGAATTATAATCGTACTTTCACAAATTTTCCTGAACGTAAAAATATGCTATGTTTCATAGTTAAGGAAAATAATCAGCATAATCCAAGATTTTCAAAAGGAAAACCTTTTTTAAGCAGCTTGGAGCAATCTGGTGAGTAGATGTAGACTCACGGAGCGGCGATGGTCCACAGACTGGTCTCCCTTTGTCGAAAACCACAGTCGTAAATCGCACTCAACCGGTACATACACTATTCACTAATTGTATAATGTTTTTCGGAAGCCCTCACCTTTTATTCCGCGTTTCCAAACCGCCTGCTCCTTTTCCTTCTTCCGCTTCTCCTTTCTCCCGAATTGCCGAACACTCATGAATTTTTAAGGGAATTGCTTTCCTTTCCTTTCATTTATTTCCTCCCTTGTGATTGCATCTCCACGCTTATTTTCGTCCTTCGTTGCGTGTGTGTGTGCCTACGTTGGAAGCTGCATCGCTTTCTCTCTTGCGTCACGAGGACATTTGAAGTTTCAAAGCTGTGAAACCACAAATCGCTTTGTTATGATGAGGGGACGAAGATTGAATAAACAGTGATTTAAGGCGTTAATCCATGCTACCATGGTGTGAAAGGCAGAAAAAGCATACTCTCTCATATAAATCGAATATTTTTTATTTGCGTTCGATTTTGCTACGTTACGATGGTCTCTATCAAAACCAGTCTTGAATAGAGTGCATTTTTCTCTTTGGAGCAACCAAGTTTACTTCTTTTCGCACTATGGAGATGGAAAATGTCGGAATTTAACTTAAATCTGAAAATTAAATATACAAAATAGCCATTTGAAAGCTGAATAACGTATAATATGATATCTAGCTCTATTTCTCTCTGTGTAATTTTCATGGCTTAACACATTTGTTTGACTATTTTAGGAACTCGATTATTTTTGTGAGTTTGTGAGTTGACTCGAAATGCAACAATTAGGAAAGTTTTTAGATCCAGGTTTTAAATGCAGTTTAAAATTAGTGTTTCATACCAGTTTACAAACAATTTACTCCCAAAGATGTCAATATTTTTTTTTAGAAGTGGAAAATGATTCATAAATGTTTCTCTCTTGCGACTTTAATTTTAGCCTCATTTTCTCTTTCATTTTTTATCAGCCTCTCTTTCTTATTGTGCTGTCTAATCGCCTTCATGGTCACATGAAGCAGTAATTTTTTAAAATATTTATGCAGCCTCAAAAATACATGGAATCCTTACAAATTTATTTAACTATTAAAGCTTCCGGGTTATACATTGTGAGCAAATTATCCTATTTCTAGAACCATAACTTAATGAATTTATATAACTCTGCATTATATAATGTGGATCTTAAATAAAGAACTTTTAAATGTATGCTGACTTCCATTTACTGCCTGATCAAGGGCCATTTCCAGCCAGTGCAAATTGTAATATAATTAATAAGTATGCATATTGAAAGGGGTCAATATAACGTGTTTCTGTAAGAATATGAAAAATGGAATCCTTAAACAGACTTTTCAATTTGTATTATTTATTTGCGTTACTCTACCAACAATTAAATCCGAACCTTCATTGGCACGCATGGAAAACGGTGTATTTATGAACGTATCTCTTCTCCTCTGTATACTACAAATATGCATGCCTAAATATTTAAATAAATTATTTATTTTGTTTCTGTATTGAAATGGGTACTCTCGGCAATAGTGACAAAAACGTAATGCCTTATTATGATGTTGACTTCATCTTAGTATCGCCACATCCAATATTGTCGTGAGAGTTAACAGAGAGAAACGAAGTTCTAGTACCATCTGAACTTTAAGTAATTTTTTTAAGAATAAATTAATGCTGATGAAAATTTTTTCCCTTTCTTGTTTAAAATTTAAAAATGCAATGGATGTAATTAACAAGTAAGTAAATATATCATCAACATCAGTGTTTCAAACCTAGGATTGGTTTACTGCAACCATCCATTCTACTCTATTTAATGCCAATTTCCTCAATCCCCTATACCCTCTCTGTTTTACCTCTTTCTTAATTTGTCCTATGTACTTGTCTCTTTGTCTTCCTCTTGGAATCTTCCCTTCTAGTTTTCCTTCTATTATATTCCTTATCAACCCATTGTGCCTCAATGTGGGTCCAATCAATCTATTTCATCTTTGCTGTATAGTTCTCCATATGGTCCTATCCTCTTCTGCTCTATATACTTCCTCGTCCGTTATTTTGTCTGTCCATTTAATCTTCAGCATTCTCCCCTATCACTATGTTTCAAAGGCTTCTATTCTTCGCTGGTTAACTTTTCCAATGTTCCAGGTCTCGGAACCATAGAGCACCACACTCCACAAGAAAGTGTTGACGCATTGCTTCCTTGTTTCTAGCCTTAGGTTCTTTGAACTTAGCAATTGCCTCTTCTCCATGAATGCGTGCTTAGCTTGGGTTATTCTTCGCTTGATGTCGCCTATTAGATGAAGAATTTCACTTGCTCTAGTTTCACCCCTCGAATTGTGATAACTGAATTCAGCTTCTCTCTTCAACACAAAAGGGTTTTAGTTTTCTTCTTGTTGTTTTTCATATTATATTCCCGCACATTCCATAGCACTTAGAGTTTCCTGCAGGTCCCCTTGCGTTTCCGCCCCTACTGCGATGTCATCTGCAAACCGGAGCATGTTGATTTCTCCTCTGTTTACCTTGACTCCTTTGGCACCCAATTCTTGTGTTTCTTTTATGGCCTCTTCTAGGTATACGTTGAATATTGCTGGCGAGAGCTGGCATCCTTGTATTACTCCTTTGTTTATTTTGGCTTCTATTTTTCTTCCATTTTTCGTTTGCATTGTTGTAACCTGATTCTCGTTGGATTTCTGTATAATTCTTCTGTCATTGTAATCCAAACAAAGCGCTTCCAGTATCTTGAACATTTTTTTTCTATTCCACGTTTTCGAAGGCCATCCAGGTCCAAGTCCACAAATGCCACATATAATGGCTTATTTTCGTGTCTCATTTGTTTGACCCGTACTCTGAAGCTGCTCTTGCTCCTAGGTTTTTCCTGAATCCGAATTTGTTTTCTGGGAGGTTTTCTTCTATCCTTCCTTCTAATCATCGGCTAATTATCCGAGCAAGGTTTAATGATGTTTGAGTCACCAGGCTCAATGATTTGTGTTCTTCGTATTTATCTGTTTTCGGTTTCTTCGGTATTGAAATCATTATACTTTTGTCAATACCTTCTGGCATCTTTCCGCACTCGTAGTTACCTTTGATTTTCCCATAGAGGGCATCCTTCGCTTTGACCTCCAGGGCAATTATCATTTCTCCGATTATTTTGTCAACTCCTGGTGCCTTGTTGTTGCTCAAGTCTGCCATGGCTCTCTCGAATTCATTCTTAATATCTGCGGACCCCGATCGGCTTTATCTATGCTTCCATCTTTAATTAAGTCATCTTCTAGTGGTTTTGGAGCTTGATAGAGTAATTCAAAGTATTCTTTCCGTCTATTCCGAATGTGGTCATCATTTATTAGTATTTTTCCATTAGCAGCTTGGATTTTTTGCGATTTTTTTCTTTCCCCGAATTGCATCTCCAAAAGTTTAAAAGCCATCTCCTATTTCCCTTTCTCATGAATAAATAAGTATAAATAAATATAAACATATGTATACATATATATATACATAATCAGTTTGCACATTATTGGAAAAAAGGTAAATGTTAAGTTGCCCCTTAGATTACTTTAATGGTGCTAAGTAGCTTAGGAAAATAAATAGGTACAGACTTTTCATTTCTCCTAATTTAAGCCTGAATGAAAATAAACTTTCAAACTCTTAGGATTCAAGCCTAAATTACCGCGTATGGATCATTAATACTATTATTTTATAATTTTAATGCGGGAACTATATTTAAAGTTGTGTTTTAACAATGCTAAAAAACGCTTTTGGCAAAAATAAAATAAATAATAAAACAACTGTGTGGGTCTCTAGTTCTGTAATGGAAATCGTTAAAATTATGAACTTCAAAACTTTTTTTTCGGACCATATCGCTTTTCTGTCACAAAATATGATATAGCTACATTAGTATTGGTAAATAATAAAGGGGATGAGAGGTCGATACTTCTTCCATTAATGGGTTGAACATTGAGGCCTGAAATAAAAACAAAACAATATTTACTTTTGAAGTACGAAGAGAGTATAAATGAAAATTCTTGTTAGAAATGGACTTTGGTTGAGGCAAATTTTAAATAAGAAAAATTTGGTAATATTTAGTAATGAGAAATTCAGTGCTTTGTATGTACCATGGGCGTGTCAACCTTGAATAGACCATATATTACTCTATATAAATGGCAATTTTTCTATGGGATTAATATTATAAACTCACAGTAAACATAATATGTTAAACAACATTTGATAGAATCCATGTCAGTAAATCATATCAGATTTTAACTATACGTAGAATAATGCCAGAAAATTGAATAAGACATAATGACATCTACATAATACCTCGCAAGCCGTCGCAAGGGCGTATGGTGGAGGGGTTTTAGAACACCACCCGTACCATGACTGAGTAACTTTGAGCATGATATGAGAATGTGACAAGGTTAGAAAAAATGTATGGGAAAGGTATTAGGGCTATAATGTTAGGTATGCAGTATGTATATATATATACATATATATATATATATATATATATATATATATATATATATATATATGAAAACACAGATGTAGATTTTTAGAATATAGAGACACAAAGAAAGGACACTCACAATTTGTTATTTTACGTTTCGACAGCACGGCTGTCGTCTCCAGAATCTGATTCTGAAGACGACAGCCGTGCTGTCGAAACGTAAAATAACAAATTGTGAGTGTCCTTTCTTTGTGTCTCTATATTCTAAAAATCTATATCTGTGTTTTTATATATTTGTGTGTCGCCGAAGAGCGTTCCATTTCGAAGATATTTTATATATATATATATATATATATATATATATATATATATATATATATATATATATATATATGTATATATATATGTATATATATGTATATATATGTATATATATGTATATATGTATGTATATATGTATATATATATATATATATATATATATATATATATATATATATATATATATATATATATGTATGTATATATATATATGTATGTATATATATATATATGTATATATATATATGTATATATATATGTATATGTATATATATATATATATATATATATATATATATATATATATATATATATATATATATATATATATATATATATATATATATATATACATATATATATTAAACCTCTACCAGTTGAGGTAAGTTTTCGATGGCCACTACTACTACTAAACTATTTATTTTGTTTCTCCTGACAAAACATAACCCAACATTTTAATCTGCAACAGGCCCGCTTCATCTCTGTACGCTTCCTTCATTCCGTCCAGCATCCCCATCCTATTCCTGCCATTTCCTCGTTTTTGTAAAAATCTCCATTCTATTATAGTCAATAACATATCACTGCCGACCAATATGCTGCTTTTTATCAATTTTTTTGCCCCCTTTTGATTTCTTCCAACAATACCCTATCCTCGGTCACCATACCTAGCGCTTCCTCGTTTGTTTTACTTTCCTAAGGTTAGATATAAATAGAGAATATAATGTAAGTACGGTTGTTTTAGGTCCAGACTTACTCCTTACTCCAGGGAAAGGCCGCTGTATGTGAGAACTATAGATTGGTTGATTGCTTTTGCATGC
Organism: Hetaerina americana; assembly: GCF_022747635.1. Lineage (NCBI taxonomy): Eukaryota > Metazoa > Arthropoda > Insecta > Odonata > Calopterygidae > Hetaerina > Hetaerina americana. The sequence continues at coordinate 62,271,149 of NW_027286985.1, read as the reverse complement.
AGCTAAAAGAGTTCCAGCCCTGACGTTATTAATAGAGGAACGTAGAAAACAATTAGAATTTATTTGTCATTATCGCAGATTATGAAAAGGGCTTTGATACAGTGAATAGGTTGAATTAATGAATTTTTTGAAGGAAATGGGAGAGGAGTGAAAGTAAAGGAAATATATACGCACATGTTACAAGCTCAGAGTCCTCAGGTGCGAGAAGTGGTTGGAGATTCGGAAGGGACAGTGCTACGTAGCGGGGCTAGATAGAGGTGCCCATGATCATTTGTTTTATTCAACGTAAACAAGGATGTAATATTTATAGAGTCAAGAAAAAATGTGAGATAGGCGTGAAATTCAGCGGAACTAATTAAGTTAGTTAGGTTTGCGGATGAACAAGCTCTTAATTTCAGGTCAATCGAGGGCTTGCTAATATTGCCGAATGCCTTTTGTAGTTAGTGTGAAGAAATTGAATGAGAATAATTGCAAACAAATAAAAGCTAATGTAGTTTCCAAGAAATTAGTTTAAAGTAATCGCAAACGATAAAAGAGGAATAGTAAATTGAGAAATAACTAGGAAACCGTTGATAAGGACGGAACGATTAGAAATAAAGATTTGAAAAGGAAAGGGAAAAATGTAAACATAGAGAAATGTGGAAGTAAGTATGTGTGAAGTGTTTTATAATACACAAAAGTGGGAAACAAATTGAGCGAAAGGTGCAGTGTGAGGATGGGAAAATTTTATACTGGAAGGGTGAGAGGGATACGTTGTTGTGGAAATGTGAAAGCACTGTCAGGAAGTAAGAAGAGAACATTTGTGATGACAATCAAAGATGAGTCAGGAAAACTATTGATTGGATGACACTTTTAAAATTACCATCACGGCATATCCTTGACGTCTTCGAAGTTTTTATAACACATTCAATTCAAATCCACAAATAAAAATTACAATCATTACATATAATCCGTATTAGCAGAATTTTGTCAAAAATACTGACTAAATAAAGCAAAAATTGAAGAAATATTGAATATAAAGACAATTTCTGCAAATAATTAATTTACATGAAATACAGATGATGTACAGTCGTCCTTAAAGTGATTAGATGCTAAGAAACGATTGCTGATACCATAAATTTCAGTATAGATTTGAAGGTATCCAGACAATGGGGGAGGATTCGCGTCTTAAATATCAATCACCACAAATCACCTCACGCCGATGTTAATGTACTGCATAGGATACAGATTAGCCGGATTTTGGTTGATCAATTCTCCTAATCCGGCTTGTAAAACAGAGACGCATTGGTCATGCTTTTTAAAAGGAGTCTGTAGCACAGGGATTGCCGAAGTTTAACTCCCTCACTAAAACACCCTTCGCGTCTTCCTAATAATCAAACCTAAATTTGACTTCCAGTCAACTCGTTTATTGTATGTAGTTATTCCAAAAATGGTTTTGTCAAGAATAAACGGGATTGAATAAGTTTAGGATCGTATTTAGTTAGTATTTTCAAGTCAACCATGTCATGCCCCGAATTGGTACGTTTATCTTATTAAAGTTGTTAGAAGGTTTTGATTATTAAAACCCTCGGAGGAAATTATTATTCCATTCAATGTCTCATATATCTTCGAAACAAATAAAAATTATGCCAAGAATATTTTAAAATTTTTTTCCCCCTACTCCCTTTGCAAGCCATTTAGTCAAGATCAGAGGAAAATTTATGGTTTTTAAAGTTTATGTAGCAAACAAAATTTGCTATACATCCTCCGTATCACATCATTAGAGAGAGTACAAAACGAATTCAACAACCACCCAGTCTTTTGTATTTTTGCCGTGAGATTTTTATCATTTTTTTACTGACATTCCTTTGGTGGGCATTAAATTATTCAGGGCTGAAAAGGGAACGATAATTTTAAATAACATTTCATTCAACTTTCCAAATCTATTGGTGTAGTCAATTTCCTTTCCACCCTGTTGCAATCGTTGAATTCAAAATAAGAATATTCATACAACAGGGGGGGGGATTTTATTTTGCCCTCATAACCTTAGCAACCCACTAAATCTCTTTTTATCAGCGATGACGGTTGACGTGAGAAACTCACAAATTCATTCGACGGTGTCGACGAACCATGGCTCCGTTTAGATATTCTACCTCGAGGCGTATTGTATATCAGTATTCAAATCATCACACCAGGTTTTCTCACTCATCCATGGATTAAAAAAGCAAAAAAGGTTTCAGCGTGGTGAAAACAACCGAAACTAGAAAAAAAGTAGGATTTAATAAAAATGCTCTTTTTGGGATCATATTAATCCGGAAATAATTAAAACTAGGAATACAGGAGAATAACCCGATTAAACACGATGGAATATTCTCCATGCCCCCAAACCAATGCCAAAATCAGCTGCATGGTATTTCAAGCTACATAGTGCGTTACCTGCGATGCGTGCTGTCTCAGGATTATGGTGGCGAAAAAAACCTCACCTAGAAAATAAATTATGGATTAGAAAGAATCAAAACATGAAAGAATTTTCGACGTTTAAGGTCCGTCATTCCTAATAACAAGCGGTAAAGCGGTGATCACTGAAGTGTCATATTAAATTTCAAGCACCAGCTAATATTTAGCCTTCATTTATCATGCGATTGCTCATAATTAACAGAATCAACATAATTGACGAAGGTACAACTTAAATGCGTGAATTTGCAAGTATGTTTGCACATTTTATGAAAATTGGGTATTCTATAACAGAATGTGATGGTTATTGTATTACCTAAGCATGAAAAAATCAGACTAGTATAAATATACATGTATAGATATTTTTCTTTCAACTATATACACACATATATTTATATACGCGGTTTATATTAAAAGTATTGGGAAAAATTTGGGAAATTTTGATTTATTTCGGATATTGCTAAAATGCATTAAAATTCTTCTAAGTACATCTCTTGAACGTCGACACACTTTTGTGGGCGGCTTTTCCACGACTCGAAGGCTCTCTGGCAGGCAGATTCCGGAAGCTTCTTAAGGGTACTCGTGCAGGCTTCTTTGACAGAACTTCTTTGACTGTTCCATGGTGTTGTCCTTTGAGGAAATATTCCACTTTTGGGAATAGGAAATAGTCTACTGGCGCCAAGTCGGGACTCTAAGGGGGTTGCGAAACCATCGCGATCCGTTGCAGAAGGTCTTCGTAAGTAGACACTCGACTGCTTTTAGCCGTCCGTTAAGACCTTTGGGACAAGGTTAGCGCAGATCTTTTGCATCGTCGTATTTTCAGTGATAATGTCGTGTAATATCAAATTAGCAATGCCAGTACGATCTGCGGTCATGCGCACACGTAGAGACAGTCTGAATTAAGCACTTCACCCACATGCAAGGAAAAAATTGTTACCGATACCTTTTATACAAACCTTGTGTATCGAGAACGAACCCTCTTCGGGGACGATACAAATATGTGTAAAAACTTTCATTAAAACTTAACTTAATATAAAGGGAGGACACCCCCCCAATATGTTTGATGATTCAAGGAGTAGGCCACCATCTTCAGAATATCGTCATTGAGGTGGACCGGAAAGAATAAGTGGGGGGAAGGAGGTAAAGGACGAAAGGTGAAGGGACTACAGGGTGAGAGGGGATGGTGACTGTTGAATGATTTAAGGGACGATATTCAGCTCTGGAGATTTAAACGATATAAGGATCCATTTGTGGGCTATCTCCCTTGCTCTCTTTTCTATGCTGCTTGCAGATTCGGGGATTATTTCAATCCACGAAACAGAGACGCAGCTGTCAAAGGATTGATCTTAAGATGCATAGAAAATGAGTTTTCTTCACCAAAATTGGGTAATTTTGTAGAAGGAGTAGTGGAAATTATTTTTCGTTTTCACTTGTCAAAATTTCTTGCATAATATTTTCTTAATGTATAATATTTTGAGAAAATATAAATGAGCATGATACAAGTCGTTGTATATTCTCATTTATTTTTGACAGGAGTTTTTTCTGTTAGTTTTGATTTCTGATCTTCTAAGAGTTTTTCACTAAAACCTAATGGCATCCTTTTCCTAAAACATGGCGTAGTTTTGGGGTGGAACAACCCTTGGTTCCTAGGTCAAAGCTCACTGGAATCTGACGACTCCGTTACCTGGCCTCTCTTCAACAGCAGCATCGGCCACGGCATGTCTATATTGGACTCCATGCTTTTGCTATATCTTGTTTTGCCGATCGGAAAGGAAGGGTAGTCAAATAACAATTTTTTTCCCGGCGACAGTGAGGAAGAATAAAGGTGATATTTCCCGCGGCCGTATTCCAAGGGAAAATGTCTAGATAAACCGCGAGCGCGTGAACGCTTCTTCTGGCCGTCGCTTCGTCGGTCGGTCCGTGCAGCGGGACCCTCAGTCACCCGGATGCACGGGTCGTCGCCCAAAAGGGCATTCGTCAAAAATGCATTCCGACCGCTGCCGCCGCGATGCTCCGACCATCAAGTTTCTAAGCGTGCACGGGTACACAACCAAGAGGAGTCGGATGGGAGCCTATATCTCATATCCGAGAGGCCCTAGAAACTGGAGGCTTGGACGGGTGGAGGGCCCTTTTGCTTGCCACCGGACCATTGTGCATGAAAAGTGCCTTCCGGCGTCGGCTGCGGTGCCCTACTTTGCCTTAGCAGTTCACAAAACCAGCCTTGGACGCTTCCATACGTCCGTTACTGTCGACCAATCCCGTTTCATCCCTTTCAAGACAAATTAATCCCATCACTTCCCACATTTCCCGTTCCCAACACGTTTGGTTTATCATTTTCTACCTTTTCCACATGCTTACTATATGCATTATATGGCTCCTAAAAAAATAGGACTCAACTGAAGTCGGCAAGGGAGCGTGACGTGTCTGTGAGATAAGCAAACTAAGGCTGTCCGGATTCATTCGGCTTTTGGGCTGAGATTGTGTAACGAGTGGGAAATCTTTACAAATTTAAATGCAGGATCCCCTCAGTTTCCACAGCACCTCTTCATAATTAAAGTGTTCAAGCCAAGTATTTTACAAGTCATTAAATGAGTATATGATATCGAATCCTATGTCATGATTGAAAATTTTAATATTGAAGGGAAAAAGAGCAATATAATTGAAAAAATTACATGTTGTGACAAGTGTTTCCATTATTTAAAACGTATCGCTTTGCTCGAGTTATATTTCATAGTGCAATTCAAAATAAAATATAAAGATCACTGAAGTTCCTAAGTTTGTTCATAATGGTGTGAAATATGATGTAATATTTTACGAGATTAATTTACACTATCGAAAGAGTCGTTAGAAACGTCGGTTAAGATTACTAAATCAAAGAATACTCGTATGAATCCTTATTTTCTTATTATTCTGTTCAATGGAGTCCAAGTAGCCCAGAGGTATATGCGGTCATTATTACATATTGCTATATTAGTAGATTCGCATTGAAATGGGACAAACTATCACTTCTGGCGGAAAAGTTTATTGCTGGCTTATAACCCAAGAAAACATATTCAACACCTTCATTTCAAGTAAAAGAATTGCTAAAACTTATAATATTTTCCTGCACTTACCGAATGATCTTTCTTTAGTGTTTAGAAAAAGTTGAACTTATATGCGTCCACTTTTGTATTTTTAAGTATTATATCTCATACTCGTAACATTTTTTTTATCCTGTTGCATAAAATAGGTGCATTTAAAGTAAGTAGGATACATTTTTTAATCCATAATAATAAGTCTTCGATGATGTGATGTTCCATGCTAAAAAGTTGGTCTTAAAATATTCCTTGAATATTTTAAGGGAATGGTTTATCTCTTATTCTTTCCTAGTACAGGATTTTCATTTTCCATTATCGTACATATTATGCAGTATATTTATATCTGATACGCACGCATGATTTTCTTTAAAGATTCTCGCTTGTCTAAAGCTTATATAAATAGGGTTAGTAGAAATAGATTTACGGCTTCAATAGGTTGGCCAGAAGTCAACGAATATTATTCCGACAGTGTATTCCAAACACCTTTGTGGTATCTCCACTTGGATCCTCCTCACGACTGCAATTTCACGTTTTGCTACATGTAGTTGATGTAATTACTTAACATGATTCTGTTATTCCAAGCATGAACAACGTTGTTTGGTAACACCATAAAAAGACATTCCACAAGACTTGGAGTTACATATTAACTTCCACCTTTACGTGGCAAATACGATTATGGCCTAATGGTACGTAGTTGTAAAATCGCCATATTTAGATAAGTCATCGGGTACACTGTGGCCATTGAACTTATCAGCCTGACCAAACAAACATTTCGTAATAGCGAATATTAAGGGAGGTGACCGAGAGCTCAGGTCATTTGTATCATTTGGGTAATTTGGAAAAGGTAGCACTTTCGGAGGAATGGAGAAGGGCATTGGGGAAACCCGCAGGAGCATTAGTCTACTTTTAAAGAAAGAAGCCAAGGGCTCCAAACATTTAGAGTATTATACGGCAGACGACATGGATTACTCATGCCCAATTCTGGACCAGAGCGTTTATCTGGAAAAATCCAAATATATTCACTATTTTAATCCTGCATAGATTTTAATCAAACCACACCAATGATTTTACTCAGATCTCGTTTTATGCAGAAGTTTGAACAGTTTCTTGGTTCTTACATCTCAATTTATTTATCTCGAAGGGATTAAATAGATAGCTCAATTATTTTCACTGATTTGCAATATGAAAAAATTAGTCTCATTACTTTTTTGTCTCTTAAGTAGAATACAAAAATTGAATAATTTTGCTTAAACAATCCTGAAAATTATTTCTCTCGGATATATCTGGATGAATTTGCGCACATTCTTTATTAATTTGCACAATTTTCTCCTAAATTTACAATCGAGAAAAATTCCTTTCTCCGATCAGTTGAATATTGAATAACACATTCCATGTTTCCTTGACGTCATTGAATTCAGAACAGCGTGAGAGATATTTCAATATACAAGCACATTTAATTCTGGCCTGGAGGGGCATTTAATTTTCAAGTCTGGATAAGCGGAGTAAGTAAATACCAAATTGTAATTAATTTTATAATTTTTCCCCTCTCTTGTTTATTCCATGTTTAATATAATTATATTATAATATTCTGTTAAATTTTCCACATTTAGCATCTTCTGTGTCATCATCTGATTGAAATCCGTTTTTTACCAATCTTTTCTGTGAAACAGATATTTATATTTAACGCCTTTTTCTCTATATATTACCTGACTTTGGATTCAAAATGCTCACTAGAAATTTGGACCATGAAGTAAAAAAGATGAGGGCAACGATCTCAGTTATACAGTTAATTACCATTAACTAATAAAATAGTACAAAGCCTGGATTATCGCATTGCCTTTTAATAGCGATTGAACAGAAAGTTCCGTCACAAATTTAATCACGTTGAACTACAACTAAGTCATAAGATATAATTATATTTTATATTACTAATTTAGAAATTCACTCAAAATTCATACCAGAATTGACGAACGTACTCTGAAAGTTGCATTATCCTCCGTGCTGATTACTAAACGAATCAACCGGAGAAGTTGGTAATCATCCCGTATGCATACTATACTCAGGAACCCTTCAGGTATATCATTACCTATACTTCCCGTTTCTTAATTGGCCAGTTATGCGTGATTGTAGCATTCTCAATCTCGCTTGAATTTTCCACAGATTGAGGCTTCAGTAATACTGTACAAATAGCATATCATTATATACTTTTATGTACTTCCTCGAGCACAAAAAAATTATTTTTAAATATTTAAATTACGCCCTTCTAGCAACTATATACCATTTCGAAATGATTTTATTATCAATGATACCCATTTTATGTAGCAAATCCATTCCCTCTGAGGAAATATTTTAGGACAAGACGTTATTTTTCGTTGATATAGGCTCATGCAGAGTCTGTTCCAAAAATCAGTAGAATGAATTTGGGAAAAAAGGTACTGCAGATGAAAGTACAAATTATTGAAATTCTTCAAAATTAGTAAGTAGATGAAAAGTACCCTTTTGCATCGAAAAACCGATGACAGCGCCTCTACAAAATGGGGTCGACGGGAGCACCGTCACGGTCCCTTTGATGTCATGCTTCGTTCCGAAATTTTTGCTTTTCAAACTCCTTTATATTCTTGGGGACAAAAAAAGGTCCATCGGTGCCACTTCATGGCTGCAGGCCGGCCGATGCGAGATCCAAGAGTTCACGCGAAATGGTCACATCAGCAGCCTGATCTGATCTTTCAATAGTATCTTGAAGACCAAATTTGCGCACACCTTTCTCATGGCTAAATTTTCGTTGAGGATCTGATGCACTGTGGTTTTTGGAGCTTTCTGATACATAGGCATCGATCGGAATTGAGAATGTCCCCCTCACCTTTTGCACATTTTCGTCCCAGTGTTTCGTTGACGGATTTTCTTTCTTCGTCGTCCGCCTCCTCTCTTTTTCTCCCGGAACGTCTTGTGCCAGCTGAAAACCATTCTTTGGGATGTGGCTTCATCAACCTAAACTTACTTAACCATGGGTATGGTCTCCAAACCTGATTTTCCTAGCTTGACACAAAAATTTCGCACTGTATTGCTGCTCCATGGGATTCGTGACGCGATCCTGCAACAGCAGTCCAGTCTAGTGGTGATCATCACACTGTAACGGCTCGCTGACTATTGATGTGAGTCGCGTTGCTTTCCCAAGACATTATTCCACCTTTCCCGTCACCTCTGCCGTCCGCTTCGGCGGGAAATAATTATTCTCGCCTTTTTTGGCCAGCCCTGTACGCTTTAACGAATTTTCCATAAGGACAAGTTTATCACAAAATATATAAAATGTGTTCACCATTTAATACTATTTTACAGTAAGCTTTAGAAAACTGGAAAATTTGTCGTCGCAAATTGGACAATGACTTCTATAGTAACCCGTATATCTGTACGTGAATCAATCGATTTAACGGTGATTTAATGGCAGCTGTTTTTACATTATTTCGATGCTTTACATTCCTCTCCGGATGCTGGAAAATCCTGTTCTCAATATTTTTGCAATGAGATACCCTTCCACTGATATCTTGAATGTTATTTCAGCGATAATTACTCCAGCACATGTATTATTATTTCAAAAATCAACTATTACAAGTGTCTCAGTATTTAATATAATATTATGATCATGAGGTTATGAATTTACTTTAGTAATATTTAAAGATTAATTAAATAATCTCAAGGAAGAAGATCCTAAGGCCAATAAATTGGACAATTTATTGGCCTTAGGATCTTCTTTCTTGAGATTATTTCTTTAACAGCCAATAGCTCCACATCCTCCATTTTAAAGATTAATTGATTAAAGGTTTCAGGTATTGCCCCCATTAAATGTATTCTCACTACGGAAAATCCCCTTAAAATCTTTCAGGACAGTAATTAAAACCTAAAAAAGCGATTCCATGTAATTTGAACAAATTTAATTCATTTCATAGAGGTAAAGTAAAGTATTAAAAGTTGGGTGACGGTTACAAAAGAGCATCTAACAAAATTGTGTATCTTCTCGGCGGGTCACTTTTGGATTTTGTGATGGGGTGATTTATTACAATATTTGAACAATTCGCAAAACATGTTACCGTAGAATTGAGGAACCAGTGGGGAAGATAAATAAACTCAACAGTGTAATTTACTGCTGGTACTCCCTACTCTCCAATCAATTCTCTCTCAAATATTCGTGTTATAACTGCTATAAAAAACAATACTTTAGTCTTAACTACAACTACTAAATACATTCTTACACAAAGTTTGATAAAAATCGAATAAAATTACCATTAAAACTTTGGACAGGAAGTAATACAAACAAAGAGCTCGGTACGGGATAAGAGGATACCTCTAAGAAAACATTCTAAGGTGGAAAATGGAATTAGGAGACGCGAAGGGAGATTGAGCAAAACTATGATAAATGGATAAAAGAATGTTGAGCACGAGAGGTTAAAGGGTGGAAAATACTATACATTTTGGACGATATGAAAGGAGGTAAAATGTTAAAAGACCATATATGATTTATATAAGAGGTGTAGATAGAACTAAGTATGGTTTACTTTAATGAAAGGTTTTCAATTTGATGGCAGAAAGAAATGTAATAGTCCTTTGTCTCTCGGTTGATTAGAAGCCAACCTTGAAGGGATGATGTATACAAATGAGCCATGAAATGCCAAATGTAATAGTCATACGTTAGCCTACCTAATTGCTCTACTTGATCTAATTGATAAGTCAATCCAGTCGTTTATGGATCTCAAATTCACCAGCATCATATTTGAAGTTATATGTAACCGTTGAAAAAAGATGATTTTAAGCATTTGCCATTTCTCATCATATTTTATTGAGACGTGGGAATTTAGAATTTGAATAGTTCTGCTGTCAAAACCGAGGTGGAACATTCCACTGGACCAATGTAAAAAAAAGGAGGAGGGGAGCCCCATATATGGCCAAAGGCCGCCTCGACAAAAGCCGAAACACCTTCATCACCCCTTCAACTCCCCGTTTCTCCTCCCGTCGTGATTGAGTGAGACGCAGGATGCGGCAAATAAAACGATATCCCTTCGTGGCTTATTACCACAGTAAGGGGGAACGGGATTTGTATTCCAGCAGCGGATCGGTGTCGTCGGAGGAAGGAGTTGGAGGGGGTCGCTGTTTTCGACAAGAGCGCATCCAACGCCGCTTTTGGTCGAGCTGGGGTACGGCTCAGGTAACCACGGTCGCGAGCTAACGAAGCCACTTTCACCGCCTACCGCCTCCTCGTGCACGTTTTGGGGTGAGGAAAGGGGAGAGGAGGCAAAGGGAGAATGAAGAGAGGTGGAGGTACGGGGTGGAGGTTCGGGGTGGATTACGTGAGACAGTGGTGCATATTTTATCGTGTCTCGCCTGCTTCTTCATCGCGCGACTTATTTTCTGCTGTCGAGTGGTTTGTTTCATTGTCCCTTGTTAAAACATAGGATTTGCATTCGCTGCTTTAATCCTGGGCATAGAAATGAATTTTAGATGTTCTCATGTATTTTTTAGGTATCTATGTTTACTTATGGAATCATCCAACAGACAAATTGCAATGTATAAAATGAAAAATAATACACATTATAAAAGGAAAGTTAAAAAAATAAAGAACTAAATATTAGTCTTTGCTAGCTCTGCTGGTTTTCTTGGTTGCGTGAGTATAAGTTACGTTTTCAGTTCGCGTGCATAACACAAGTTTTACTCAATCGCGAAATAGCCCGTAGAATAAGAATGGTAGATTTATGAAGCAAGAGTAAAGGTGAGCATCAGAGAAACATAATTGGATACGCTCTTAATTAAACGCTGTCACCAACAATATGGCCGTCATTGCTAAGATTACTGCATTATGTGGTGGTTTAATGTTAAAATGTAACCATAAACATGCGCTTATCTCGCGGATAAAATGTTTTTGTATTTCACTCTAGGTTTTTATGATTTCATCACCACCAGGTAAAATGTACTGAAATGGCACTGATATTATAAAATACTGAACCCTATAGTGAAGCACGAGACATTGGGAGACTAGAATAAGAAAAAATTAAAATCTGCCAAAAGGTAATTAAACATATCCAAAGAAATAAATAGTTAGTGCCACAAAATGGACTGGTTCAAGTTAAATGATAAATAAAGTACAGTAACCATTTTGAATAATGACACGGAGGGCAACAGGGTGCTTAGGTCTATTGCTAGTTGAAGAGAGAAAGAAAATGCAGATTATCATGGCAATTAGTACCTGATGACCAAAGGAGAAGAAGTAATGAAATGGAGAAACCAAGGAAACAAAGGAAACAAAAAATGGAATACATATAAAATCCATATACCAGTTTAAAATTAGAACTGACAAGTGAAACTTTCTGTTATTAGCGTATCTATGTATGTCTATAAACTATTTATATTAATTAAATATATATATATTCGTCGAAGTAACACGGAAGTATTGTATAACAAACTTTGACAGCAACAAACTATAAAAGAACATATAAAAAGATCACTCAAACGTTATTTCTTGATCATTTCGACGGAATTCAACTCCGTCTTCATCATAAGAAATAGAAGTAATCAGTAGAGTAAGACTCTTTCTTGAAGAAGGCCTCGGAGAAGGCCGAAAGCTTAAACAATTAACCGTGTGAGTATCATTTTAAGTGTTACTATTTTATTTGTGTTCTATTGTACCGTCCCAATATTACACTGCTCATGTGAGTGTTTCCGTATAATCGATATATGTATATGTGTGTATATATATATATATATATATGTATATATGTATATATATATATATTATATATATATATATATATATATATATATATATATATACCCACACATATACATATACATATATATGCATATATATATATATATATATATATATATATATATATATATATATATATATATATGTATATATATATATATATATATATATATATATGTATATATATATATATATATATATATATATATATATATGTGTGTGTGTGTGTGTGTGCATGTATATCTATACACAAATAAAATCAAGTAGGGGAGCGAGATGTCGTTAGCCAACACAAATATGGGCTGACGCATAAAAAAGGACACACACTTATTCCACACAAATGTTATTGTCTATATATGCGTCAGCGTAAACGCAAGAGCAAGAGGAATAGTTGTGTATGAGATAACCGGAAAATAGAGGCAAAATACTTAAAAGGGATTGTGTATGTGTTACTATTATATTGGTAAGTGAAAATAATATAGAATTAGTTGTTTTAATGTTAAAAGCATTTTTATCCAAATACCTTAGCACAGAGCATACCGCCCGTTTTAACTCTAAAATAATTGAATCAATCAGAGTTCTCAAGCCAAAATCTGGTTGAATTCTTCCTGGCGAATTTTCCGTTGCCGGATTGAGTCCCGGATCACTTCCGGATGGGTTCCGCGCTCAATTTTTTTCCCCATTGTGAATGTAAACCAGCAGTTCATAGGTGGTGTTAGCGGTGGGGGATAGGGTGTGTGGCACCGCATTCGGACAAAGTCGGGTGGCGTGAATCCGCATACCGATCGAGCGTGCCTTCGCGGAGCACGAGAATGAATCTTGTTGGCCTGATCCCGACCATGGAGCGGTGGGACTGCTCGACAGTGTGCCACCTCACTCGTGGGAGACGGGTTATAAATATGCAAGCGCATCTCATTAGCTGGGCGCGAGGAAAGTTTGCTTGCTGTAAAAGTCTAAAACGCTGCGCGCAAGCCCGCTCGATATTCTGACGACTGGCATCGCTGCCCTTCCGGGGAGGAATACTTGGCGGACCAACAGCTTTTCCCCACAACTGAATGGAGAATACCCTGCATAGAAGGGATATTTGGGTGAATAAGATATTCCTACTCATTGCGAATCTATCCAAACGTTTACCTATGAAATTAACGGAGTCCCTCCTGAATTTATGTGAATTCGCGTTATTTACAATTAAAATTAAATTTTTCTAAAATAGTTTCCCAAAATTTTTTTTGGGTGAGCAAACCTGCCTCTTCATTTTTAATTGCATTTGCAGCTCAACTCCTATACAGGACAACCTCGGTGTGAATACATTTATTTCCATTCGTATGTTTACATAATGTCTACAATAAATAGATCTCACACAGCAAAGTTAGTTTGTTATTGATTTTAATTTATTAATAAAGTGTTTTCAACATGTTATGTATTTCTATTAATTTATGAGAAAGTCACATTCATATCTCCAATTGGAATCGAAAATATTTTTCATTGGTTGATAGGTCTAAGATTTTCGAATCAGTTGAACAGTAGGCTCTTACTCCAATTGAACTCGGTAGAAGTCATTTAATGATAAAAACCTCCGCATTTTATATTGAACTTTTACGGAAATAAGGTTAATATACAATAATTTTTGATATCACGGAAGTAATCCAATTACTGACCAGAGCATTTTGAAGAAGATTGAAGGAGAATGAAATTTTCTGCAGATTATCGTAGTCCTCGAGGACAAAGTAAAAATATTTGAAAAGTCAAAAGAAGAACATATATTCTACAGTTCAATTTGAGTAAGTCACTCACTTATTGAGAGGTTAACGACAATACGTGCACCCTATATTTACGGACAAAGCGAAAGTATTTTGATTTCATTGATTCAATTAGGAAAATTTATATTGGAATACACTATTACTAAAGACATTTGTTTTAAGGCGTAAATGGTCCCACCTACCCAACCTGCAATCAAGAGATCTATGTACAAATGTTGGTCCATTTAGAGGATATTTTTATCACCAATTTACGCCAGTTGCTGTAGGAGTGCTGAATTAGCGTAAGAGTCTATTATATTGAATTCGGACGAAAACATTTCCATTCATCGCATCCGCAAGGTTCAACGTAAGGCTGTATTATTCATTAAAGTCCTTTCAAGCACGCTCACACACGATATTTCACTTAAATGCACACATCTAGGTATGGATCATTAGAAAAAATACCGAAGAATACTCGGTAATAGCCAGCAAATAAACGTGAGCACGCGGGTTCAATTCTTGATTTTCAATGCATCAGTCGTACACCTTGTTCAGGTCATCTGGCAGACCAAGAATATCAAATTAAGGAGTGGTTTGAAAGAACTAGAATATGTAGCAATTATGCTCTTGGACATTTCGTTATTCCAAGACTCTATGAATGTCCTTGCACCCAATGCATATTCTTAAGAATTTTCTGCATTCCCCATCTTCCTTTGCATTGATGCTTAAACCAGTTTCCAAAGTAAGTGGGGGTTCATATTGGCTATGCATTCACATGAGAATTAATTGCTAAATCATAAGAATGGGAAATAATAATCTACAGTTTCAAATACTGAGAAATTTCACCCTTCTAAATGTTTTGCCATTTCATACACACGCTCATAAACCATAAATATAGAAATCAACTCGAAGTTTGATAGTGTAGATGATAGTTATTTTTGTCTAGTACAAAGCCCGACGGCGCGTGACATTCATACGTCAGAGTAGGGGGGACCAGTTCCTTTCCCTGTGCCGAAAATGGTTTCCCAGGAATATCTGGCAGATAAACCCACAAAAACAGTATAATATTGATTAACCTAAATAAACGTGAACACCACATTGTGTGGATTTTAGTAACTGTTCCTACAAAGGCGAAGTTATTTATTTTGTTAAAATTGCAGTAAATTTAGAATTGAGTCTTTGGGTGAACACATAAATATTTCTTTTAAATCAGCTCATTAGTGTGCTAGCTATAGCACTGACTCCTGACTATAAATTTCTAAAAAGTAGCAAACGGTGCAAGTTAAAGGCTAATTTACAATCAAATAATTTTAATCGCCAATAATCTTGAAGGAATCTACGCCACGCCTGGAATGATTTATTTATTTATTATTCCTAATTCTAAATCTAATATTATTTTAAAATTCTTGGATTAGATTATAGTATCATTTCACTATTATGTATGAGGTAACTGAACTTTAAAAAGATGGTTCATTCAAAAGACAGTTATACTCCAACCTTGATGTGGTGAAAACACAAATTTGATGTATTCTGATGACCCCTTTACCTGTGATGACAGAAGTATCTATCTATCCTGTATAAATACACCTACTGGAGTTACTCATGCCACCTTGTTCGAAGGGTAAGAGCCAAACACAAGGTAGTTAATGCAGCGACTGTTCTTCAGTAAGGTAGTTTCGAATTCGTCAGACTTCAGTTGGAAGGTCATTTGAGTGATGGTCAAATGTTGAAAAATGGTTAAATAAAATAACGGGAAAAAACTACTTTTAAATACCTCATGCTACTCTAGTGGATATAACTCAGAGTATGGTTCCTTGAAACTAAAGGTTTCGGCACGCTGACACGTGTACCGTGCCGGTACTGGGAAAGACCGATCTGAGAGACACTTCGATCGTCATTTTACAAAATCCTTCCGATAGCAAACTTACAGTAGCAGCGAAGAAGAGAAAAAAGAGGAACAAACCACTTAGAATAGGAACTTCGAATGTTAGGACGATATTGAGAACAAGAAAATTAGAAAATATGAAGCGGAAAATAATAGAAGAAATATTGATATTTTTGGGCTGTTCGAATAAAGAGAAACATGTATTGTGGAGGTTACTGAAGTAAAAGTTAATGTGTAGAAAACAGCGGAGGTGGAAAGAGCCAGCAAGGTGTGGGAATAATATTGACCCAAAGGGTAGGGAGAAGCGTAGATAACATAGAGCAAGTGTCTGATAGAATGTTATTAGCAGAAGTAAAAGCTGAACCTCAAACTCGGTCATTGATCTTGTCTATGGGTACAGTACATGCCACCCAGCATATATATGGAGGAAGGATTCGGCAGGGTATACGATCAGTTGAGGACAAAATTCCAGATATCCCTGGAGGGAAATGTGTGATAGTAATGGGGTATGGATGCGGAAGGAAGAGCTGGTGGAGAGTTAGGGGACCACGGCTTAGGAACAAGAAATGACCGCGGGGAGAAAACAATTCTGCAGACCTCTAGGAGTTCTGCAGGAGACAGGGGTTGATCATAAAGAAAACTTGATTTATACACCACAAAAGACTTAGGTACGCATGGAAAATGGCTGAGGATTTCGGAAGATATCATTTAGAAGTATTAAATGGGGAGGCAGATGATAAGAAACAGCGTTAATGATTCCTGGAAACGAATGTGGTTGAAAGTTATAATTTAGAATTTAATACTGAAATATGACACCAGATTTAAGAGGATTAAAACAGGCAAGACGGTTGAGAAAGTGAAATGTAGGAACATTAATTGGAATGGCTGATAAAAGCACTACCAGGCTGCTGAGAAAATTATTGATGAGGAAAGTAGACTCTTACAAAATAAGATGCATTGGAACATATTCGAAGCTTCAAATAAATCTATATTAACAGTAGGTAAGAAAAATACAACAAAATCCGTGGATTACTGAAGAGATTATTAGGAAGGCAGACTAGAGAATAAAATGAAAGAATTTGAAATCAACTTAGGAAGAAGGAATCGAGAAAAGATAAATAATATTCTGACTCGAGAAATTTAAATGGCGAAAGAAGCATGGTGTAAGATGTAGTGTGAGAATATGAAAATTTTATGAAGGATGGGAAGAATGTATGCAATTTACAAGGAAGGAAAAGCAAATAAGGGTTTGAAAGAATACATGAGAGTAAAGAACAAGATAGCAGACAAATGTAGTGAAGAAAAGTAGAGATAGAAAAAACTATCAGTAAAGGAAATACGAGTACGTAAAGGAATATGTATATTCAAGCAGAAAAAAAGATCTAGCCTATCGGAAAATCGAAGCTGTATATTATCAACCGATAATAACATCAGCAGTGATTAATGACAGAGAGTAAAGTCTGTTTGTAGATGATGAAAAAGTGTGAATGATGAAAAGAATACATGAAAGAGCTATCAAATGGCGAAGATATAGCTATAAGAGAAAATAATATTGAAAGTAAAGGAAAAGTAGCAACAGAAAGTGGGCCCCCAATCACGAAGGGGAAAGTGGAGCATGCCCTTCAGAAGCTAAATTGGAAAAAACGGCTGGTTTCATGATGTACCGGCTGAGCTATTTAATGAGCCTTGGAAATGAAATAAAGACTTTAACATAGTGCATGAATGTTAAGAAAACTGGGAGATACCTGAAGACTTTGTTAAAAGCAAATATTTTATGATACCAAAAACAGGGAAAGCAATTGAATACATAAGTTAAAGAACAATTGCTATTCTGTCATATGCCTCCAATGTTCTTTTACATACAGTAGAGAACAAAATGAAAAAGAAAGTAGAGGAATATGTTGGAGATCAATTTGGATTCAGGGAAGGTGCAGAAACAAGATACGCTATACTGGTACTGCGCTTGATACTAGGGAGAGGGATATAAATGAGCAGGAAAGTTTCCTTACTTTAATTGATTTGGAAAAAGCCTTTGATACTGTAAATTGGAAACTTATGTTTGGAATCATAAGGAAAAAAGGAGTGGACTACAAAGATTGGAATCTTACATTTCAGCTCTAGCAGAACAAAAGCATTTTAATACAGAAAGTAAAAGGTTGAGAGAAATAAGCAAGGATTATCAAAGGAGTGAGAGAGAATGTCCATTTTCTTCATACCAATTTAACTGATACATTGAAGAGGCTATAGAGACAAAACCTTGTCCTCAGCTTTGAAAAATGGAAACTGAAAATAAATCTGAAGAAAATTCAAGCTATGATAATTTCTAAAAACGGGGCAGACCCTGTGTAAATTTAATGATAGGAGAATAAAGGATAAGCTTAATAAAAGAGTGCTGTGACCTTGGGAGTGTAAATACAAGAGAAAACAGATGCACGAAAAGTGAAGAGTCAGGCGTGATATTGTGGAATCGAGACATAATGAAAACTTCGTTGCAATTTTCCACAGTTAAAACTTTATTGCCGACCATGGTTTCGATACACTGTATCATCTTCAGGTCTCTTCATCTTCATCTTCAGACCTGAAGATGATACAGTGTATCGAAACCATGGTCGGCAATAAAGTTTTAACTGTGGAAAATTGCAACGAAGTTTTCATTAAAACAGATGCACCTCTGCAGTGAAAAGAATAATACTCTTAACGAGGAATGCATATGAAAATGAAAAGAATCTTTTAGGGAAAAAAACATGAAATTTGATATTTAAAAATCATTTGCAAAAGCATTCTTTGGAGTACATTATTATATGGGTGTGCGACTTGGACGTTTGAAAAGAGAAAAAAGGCTCGGTTGGAAATAATGGAAATGTGAATTTGAATAAGGATAAGAAGAGCAAAATGGATCGACAAGAAAAGTAACATAGAAGCATTCAGAAAAAATTAAAGAGGAAATGAATCTAATAAAAGAGAAAATGAAAATGAAATGTTCTCAGACATAACAACTCCTTGGAAAATATAATGGAATGGAAATTAATAGAAAAAGGGGGAAGAGGAAGACCATGAAAGAAATTTGTAGATAATATAAAAAATGAAATGAGAGTAACAACATACTATAAACTGGAAATAACGGCAATGGAGAGAGACCATTGGCTACATTGACAAGGCTCCACCTTTAGAAGATGATGAGAAAAAGGAAGGTAAAAGAACTACCATGAATTAAGGAGGAAAAAATCGTTCGAACTATCAAAAATACGCCATAATTATTATTAACCAAGCCAAAAAAAGAATAAAGCGGAACAGAAAACTAGAAAACCTATAAGTTTTAGGTTTTAGGTCGACAGGTTTAGAAATTGAAAGCGAATGCGACTGAAATGTGAATATTAAGTCCCAGTCAAACTTGATTGAAGGTGGAATGAGCAAAAATGAAATTGAACTCAAATAAAGTAATAGAGTTAGATCGCATTCCTGCCAAAGTGCTTATGGATTTAAGTAAATATAGGAGTTTTAATATGCTCATTCATTGAATTTATGAAGGAGGAATTTTGTCAAAACATGTCGTTAGATCTATTTACCTTCCATCCCGAAAGTATCCGGTGGTGGAAAAATAAGATTGATTTTACACGGGAAAAAGCAGTACTCAGGATTATCAATAAGACGATTGGACTGATTACTTAGGAAAATATCAGTTTGTGTTTTGATAGAAGAGAGGTTCGTGCGATTCTTTAGCAATGATGAAATAACTAATAGGAAGACAGAAGAGTACAATCAAGATGTATATTTCGTTTTGTAGATTTCGATTAAACATTTAATAGGTTAACGGTAGAATTAATGACCAACTTAGTGCAGATTGTGGTAATCAGTATTTCAGTCCTAATATTAGTTTACTGCAGCCTTCCATTATTCTCCATCAGTGATGAATCCCTCCAGCCCTGACAGAGTTTTTTACTTCCTTCTTAATTTTTCCAATGTACCATTTTCTTCGTCTTCCTCGCGATATCTTTTCCTCACTGTTCCCTTCTCATAGGTTAATAACTAATCCATTGTGCCCCGAGGCGTGTTGAATTCATCCAGTTCATTTGCCTTAGAGTTCCCTATTTGATCCTATGCAATTCTAATCCTCTATCTACCTCTTTGATTCTTACTTTGTTTGTCCGTTCAATCTTCAGTAGTCTACTCCAGCACCATGTTTCTGATCAGTATCTTGCCATGGTCTATGCAAACGTTTTGGTACTCTTTTTTGAAACCTTGGAGGTCCTTCAAGCATAACAGTTGTTTCTACCTCATGAATTACTTCCTCCTGAAAGCCTTCTTATGGTATTATCTTCATGAGCTATCAGCGTGTCTTGTTGCCGGTTGAATTTCTTGTACTAGATATACTGCTGCGCAGGTAGTAGCAATATACCACGTTCTCTAGTTTCATTCCTTGAATTGTGAGATCTGCTTTCAGTTTTTCCCTTTCAAACACGCTCATATTATATTGCCTAAGTACTTGATCTATAGCATTCAGAGTTTCTTACCGGTACTTTCGCATTTCTGCAATTACTGCTATATCACTTGTGAACCGGAACAAATTAATTACTTCTCCTTTCAACTTGACTCCTTCGATACCTAATTATTTTGCTCCTTTTGTCCTCACTTCTAGATAGTGATTGAAAAGTGCGCACAATAGGTTGAATCTTTGGCTTGTTTATATTTAACTTTATTGTTTATATTTGCTTATTTTTCCTTCCCTCTTGTCCTGTTTTTTTTATTTGCATGTGTGTTATCATATTTTTGCAGGGAAGGTGAATTAATATATTTTTCTTATTCTCCGTTTCAAGCGCGCCTAGTGCCTTGAGCATCTTGCATGAACATTCGACGCTATTAAAGGTCTTTTCCAAGTCCACGAATGTCACATATCATGGCTTGTTTACGTGCTTTATTTTTTCGGTCAGCATTCTCAAATTAAATTCTCTTGCCCCTCAGTGGTTTCTGAAATCGAATTTATTTCCGATAAGATTTCTTCTATTTTTTTAATATTCGTCGGCAAATCGTGCGATAAAGTAAACCCGATGTGTGAGACATCTTGCAATGTGTTCTTTGCTCATGAAACCTGCATAACCATAAAATCCAATGATGGAAACTGGATACATTTGATTACAATAGTGACGCTGTTGAGTGCAGTTGATTTGAAGTATTGATTCGATTTGCGTCCAAAAATACAGGAGTTCATACAGGTGTCATGGATGTTAATAATTTAGCTTTTATTAATTGCCCATCTCTCGTAAAAATATTTATTTGGAGAAATTATCCAACTAGACCACATTTCCGAATTTTCATTTGAAAACATCGATATAATCATGCGTATGGGGTTAACTTAAATGTATCTGTGAAACTCGACATACATATTAACTACTTCCATTATCTACTGTATTTTTATGGAGTTTTGATAGCCTTATAACCCCTCCTGCTCAAATGTTGCGGGCATCTTGATAAAAGGCCTTGCCTCCGTTTCAAGCTCGGGAAAATAATTGATCAGCTGCGGATGTGTATACAAATTTCATTAGCTTCAAAACTCCAATGCGATTTTTCTCTTGCCCGTTTAAATTAACTCTTGAATCGGATGAAAAATTGTACATTTTTGTATTTTTCCTCTGCTTTGGTGAAAAATTTACGTCCCACTGCTGATACTAATAATATGTCACATCGTTTCTCTCGATGAATGTATTTCTTTAATCCAAAGTCACCCGGTCTATGGGAAATCTTTCTTTTCGTTTGAATTTTTTAGCCAGCACACTCGAAATCAGGTTTAGAAGCGTACTATAACGTATTGAAATTGAAGAGAATGTGAAAAAAGTAGCGTATTATGCGGTATTTTAAGGTGAAAGTTAGTGGTGAATTTTGGGGTATATGAACGAATACAAAGTTAGCCAAGCACAGAGAGTAAGAGATAATATTTTATTTAACCTTTCCACCCGTGAAATAGAATACAGTAATTTGGGATCGGGATGATATGTATAAATATAATGTTAAAAGCAGATTTGCACGAAAAAGAATGTTTGCCAAATTCATTTTTATTCCCAGTATTGCCGACGTACTTCAACGGAGATTACTAGTAGTGCAATTTATTATCTTACTTGATTAGTTTATTTCTACTAAATTATGAAGGATATAGTTCATTACCGTATTCGTTCAATCCTCGATCCGTAAAGGAAGAAGCACTTCTTCGCTCATTGAAAACTTTTAAGTAAGTTTCTTTTACTAGAAGTTTTTTGGCTGGTTAAAAAATAATGAGCGTGCTTCTGAAACGATTCGGGAATACCGACAGAGTAAGAGGATTTTGAGCTCATCATTTCTCTCGAATCCAAATGCCCTACCATTTCTCCCGCTCCCGAATCCATCATTTCTCCCGCTTCCAAATGCCCTACCACAGCCTAATCGTGAACTTTACACGAAATCCCTTACCATCGGAAGAAAGCATCATAGAGGGTGAAGATTGATATTCAATCCCCTTAACTCGTCGTAATGTTCTCCTCCGAAATCCCATTGCCGCCAGTTTCTACTTAGAATAGGCAGCCGAGCCATGTGGGGCAGGTGGCAGGCGGTAACAGCGTCAACGTTGTTAGTTGTGTGTGGCGAGAGGGAAGAAATAAACGATCGTTTCCCCGGAGATCACCTCTCTTTCGGGACTACCGCCGACGATAGACCCCCTCTACATCGGGGAAAGGGTAGGGGAGTAGTGGGCAAGGGTACCTTTCACGACCCTGGAAGCCGGGTTGAAAAATAAATAAATAAAGAGACGGCATGAAAAAAAATACCACAGGAGTAAAGAGAGAGCGAGAGTTTCACGAGAGAATTCCACATTCCACTTTTTTCGTATTTCCTCTCCAGAAATCGTTTTATTCTTCACACCGAACGCGAGGGCCCATCCAACCGAGCCCTCGCCCTCTTTCTGGGAGAGGGGAGAACATCCCACTCCCCCACTTCTTTTTTCTTCTCTCGAGCGAAAGTATTTTATAACGTGAATGGGGAAATGGGTACATTCTTCCTTTTTTTATACATACTCATGCTGTGGATTCTTTAACAAATTTTCCGACTCTCGCTTTCCGCTCCTTTCTAGTATTTTTTGAATTCTCTCCCTTTCCCCACTTTCGTTCATTTCTCTCCCCCTCTCGCTCGTTTCTCGTTCTTCCTCCATGCTATCTCCCTTGCCTCCTTCCTTCTCACTGGCTGTCATTACTTTTTTTTCTCGCTTGGCGTTCGTTTAATGGAGTCCGTGAACCTTTGATAGCGTGCCATTACGGGATGTCATAAACCATAAATCATTTGGTGCCGGTCTTCATCCCAGTTCCTGTGTAAGTTAATGTATTCGTGTCATCTTAGTTTTTCTCTACCATATTACCATATTCGGAGAACTTTCTGTGATCATTCTGTTTGCATTTACTTCCATAATTATCTTCGGAAAACTCTTTTTTCAAAATATACTCAATAAGTGTCTTCCTCCGTCCCTCTAGAGTCTTCTACCACTTTTTGATGAAATATTTATTTAATTACTACTTTTTTTTCTAATATATTACAATTTTTAGGCTTATGGTTTGTGCAGTGGAGTAAATTGTCATTTTTTATGCAGTCTCATTGACTTGTGGTATTCTTTAATCGTCTTTTTTATTAACTACCGCAGGCAAAACAACATGGAAATTCAACTATTTTGGAGTTGGATTTTCTTATCGAACAAGCCGAGGTTGATTGTTAATGGTTGACCACCGAACGTGGTGTCAATAATCGTTTATCAATAATTGTGAACTATGTCATAAAATGGGTACATAAAATATTACGATAACTTAGTTTTTAGCATTTTTATTTCACCATCAAAGTTGCGTCGGGTGGGGAAAAAATGGACGAATTTATATCTCTCCTTCAAACTTTGAGACGGGAGTAAATTCTCTCAAAACGCTTCTTAGTGATAAATCGAAAATAAAGGAATATTTTTAATCACGTTAAGGTCTGGAATAATAGACGTTGAACAGATTCCTTCTTGGACTTCAGGTTCATGTTTCAATGGAAATGAATAGGATTATATTTAGCGAGGCGCTATAATTGCTCCATAGTAGAGTATTTACAAATAATTTCTTGTACTGAAAATAATGTTGAAAGGTAATCTCAAGCATAGCCAAAGAGCTGGTATTACAAAGACCCAAGTCACATGGGAACACACAAGATGTTTATCTGCGTTGCGTGTGAATGCCTCAGTGACGCATTCTGAGAATTGCATGCCTACGTATTTTCGGGACCTAAGGACTCACCCGGCTGCCTTTCAAGGAATGATAGAAATCAAAGGGAAAGGGATTACTCGCTCCGGAAGAAAAGCATTCACTCGATATAAATAGATTCGATTTTCTGCTCAGCTATACAGAAGTAACAGATACCACGCTAAAAATATCTTGCCTTGTCACTGAGATAGGGCAGAAAAGTATTTTATTTTTCCAAACTTACTGAAATAAGAAATGGGCACCCACGTTCACCTGAAAGCGTTGCTTGTTGTGAAAATGTTTTTCATGTTTAGGATCTCAGTTTGCTCATTCCATAATTGATAATGAATATTTGATTGAAGCTGAACTGTCAATAAAATTCTCTCATTTCAGCGCACACGATTTAATGGGCACGTGTATCAACAAGTGAATCGCGTGGTTTGCAAGTGCCAGAAATGGAAAGCTAAACATATCATTCTGTTCTACTCAAATCTTCCCAAATTATTTATTTGACTAGATTTGTTCATTAATATATTCTTCATCGCATTCATTATTATTCCCTCAAAATCATCGCAACATTAAATGTACTCCTATTATACGGTCCTATGAAGTGTAATCTGAGATCATTATCATTCTTCGCGTTATATTCTATTCTTGGAGGGAACTTCTAAATCAGTTCTGAACCTTTTCGATGGTATGCCAAAGAATTAACAAAATAACAGATTTATTTTAATATCAATTTTCAAAGGATTTCGTTTTCCATTTTGCTTAAACTCGGTATTTCCTCTTTTAGGTTATTATAAATTAAGTGCGGACACTATTCTTTTTCTAAGTAATATGATAAAAAAATAAAAATTAGCAAAAAGATAAGCTAGCTGATATTATGGATAAATTTCCCTGGAAGATCGTAGGAACGTTGAAACCTTGTTACGCAACCGCGAAGTTTATCTCTTAGTTGCACTTCTTATATTTATTATTTTGGTTTAAAAATTGACAATTGGCTGGAGATGGTAATAAAATAAAATTTTAATAAATCTTCTGCCTTACAAAATGAATAAAATGTCCACAGTATAAATTAGCCCATTAACAACTTTACATTGAATATAATAATAATCGAGATATGAACAAATAAACTGTTAGCGGAATTTGGAATTTAAAAAAACATGCACCAAAAATTATACCGCAATCAACTTTCGTTTTTTTTCCCATTAGGTTTCCGTGCACTCGTCTTGTTCATACCATTTTCTTTGCTATTCTATAAATCGTTTTATATACTCTTTCTTTTTTAAAACCTTTTTTCTCCTTACTGCTAATCCCTCTTTTTCCCAGCTTTCTCTTGCTCTTTATTTTAAGAAGACTTTCAGCGCGATCCCACGCCGCTTTAATATCCATCACTTCGAACCTAAAAGGGCCTCCGTTATTTATCTCACATCTCAGGTTTCTATATGCCTTAGCGATTACTTTTATTTATTGTCCTCCCTCCAACGCTTCCATATTTTTCCTGCCATGATTCGAAAAACAATCTCAATTTTATTGGGACATAGAAAACGCTTTAACAAAATGTCCCTGAAAACAACCTTAAAGTACACTTTCTGGGTTTTAGTTTCCTGATCTTTGGAAAACATGTAGGGGCCAAGTGTATCACATATGCAAGTCAAAGCAGCCTGAGTAATATGAATGTGTATAATTTTTGTTTTCCAATGTTGAAAGAGTAATCATAACAAGATCGTTTTACGCAACAATTTTTCTATTAGATAGCGATGGAGACTTTACAAGAGGAAGAGTTACAAGAGGGAAAGAGCTCTCGTAGTTTTGATACTCTCATTTCAAGCCTCATATAACCCGAAGGTCTCTGTCAGCACTTTATGTATATGGTAATTTAAGGAATATGTTGTCAATATTTCGGATGTGTGAGACAATTTCTCCTCCCTTTCCTACCAATACCTGCGTAAGTGGTAGTGAGGTAAGTTACAGTTCAATTTGCAGACAGAGTGATTAAGGGTTCAAATACGAATGATAACTCCCGTCATCTATTCGTGTAAACCAAAGGTCTGTGCATTTACGTGTACGGATCAGGAAATTCTAAGGCAGAGTAGGGAATTTTATAGTCTTGGGAAGCCCATAAGTGGAGATATCAGTGTTACATTTGGGCTTATTGTGATAAGTTACTTATCTATTCGCTGCGCGGGATGACTACTAATTTCTTGCTTATGACAGTACAGCATATCATAGTAATGCTTCCATAGTCGTCAATAGTTGAGGGTGTGAAGCATAGGTATGTCGCTATGAATTCATCGTTAGGAATATTTCGATGATTGCTTTTTTCTCCCTCTGGTACAACATACAAACGAAATTTCCCGTGATTGAGATTGTGAATTTCTGTAATTTTCAGTTACTCAGTAAAAATGTTTCAATATTCTGGAAATATTTTATTGTCAAGTAGAATATTTAGTGTGTTATAAAATGAAAGTAGTGCCTTAACTCTCGGTACACGGTCCAGTGTGTGGTATATTCCGAATTATTTGTATATTTTGAAATATGTTTTATTATATTTTTTGTATTTTCAAAGGAATCAAAGGAGAGAATTTCTAAAATATTTCCGGCTAAAAGATTTAAAGATTTCTGGCTATACTTCGTGGAAGAATTTAATATCCATATTTAAAGATGAAAGATTTTTTAATTATCCACAGACTTAGTCTGTGAAAAAGTACATCTTTTAATATGGTTAAATTCAGAACCTAAGACGACGATCTTTATACGTATTGCATATGAGTGTCATTAATCTCTAAAATCCGTTACATGTATTCCTCCTTATTAAATAAAATATTTTCTTTTAATGTATCACCAACTTCAATCGGGTAACTAAACTATTCAAAGCTCATAGTATTTAAATCGTGAGGCCTATTGTCTTAAATTCAAAGAAACTGCGGGAGATGCAGCGTCAGTAATTTTTAACGGGGTCATCCGCTAAATGTAGATTACAATGCAACAATTTTAGAGTGTAAAAATCATTCGTCTTGACTGGGATTCAAACCCGGTACCCTTAAAGTCATTTTCACTCTGAGTGCTTCAGCTAGTAAAGCTACCGAGGCGTCCTATTTTACTCTGAAATTTTATTTTCTTTCAAAATGATTACTAGGCTTCAGGAACCCTTCAAGAATCTGGATGAGGAGCTATTCTAGAGAAAAATTAATTACTAAATTAATGGAAAAAACTCCGCTATTATGAACCCTGAGGGACTTTTAATTTCGGGAAAGATGATAGATTTTAAATTATCTGGCTGATTAGATTTTAATTTTTAAAGCAAAAAATTGAATATTTTTATCAGAATAATCTATAGAAGACCAGTGACAGGACTTCTATTGAGTACTCTTCCATTGATAATCCATCCAAGACTGGTTAAAATTTTCGTTGTCATATTAAATATTTTTCAAAAATATTTCCCCCGGGTTAGTGGCGACAGAAAACGATTACGAGTGTTTTTGTCGTAATTTGAGAAGCTTAATTCATACACAATATTAGAATTCCGTGATTTTATCACTTTTAATAAAAAAATTTGTAAATAAAATGGTAAATTTTAAATTAATAGAAAAACTCACTTGAAATGAATATTTTGAAATATTAAAGTAGATTATTTGAGTCGTCGTTTTATAATGATAATATTTTACTCGTAAGAGAGTAGAAAAGAGTTCGCTAGCCTGGAGGGTAGGGCGCTGGGCTACTTAAGGACGAAGTGCCCGGATTTAATTCTTCCATCTGACACCTCTGGATATACTCAGTTTCACCCTTAACTGTGAGATTTTTATGGATACAGATCCTGCTTTGGAATGACCACCTGATATTAGTAAGGAACTACCCTTCTTACCCTGATGCGTGCTTTTCACATGAAGCCCACACATTGAGCTGGGTAAACTACATAATGTGTGCTCTACTCGAACTTATTCTTCGGGTTTAATGCTGTGGTTTAATTGAAAAGAGCATGTGGTTTATTTAACCACTTTTATTTATGTAGTGGTTAACTTCATTGATAGCTACATAAGCATATACTTGATACTGGAAAGACATAATGAAAAATTAAAAAAATAAAAACACACAAAATAAATATTGGAAACATTTTAAAATTTCATATCGTTTATTGAACGGCGTGACACGTCTTTAACCGTAAGTTTTTTAGTGTAAAGAATATAGCACCTGACGTTGATAAGAACATTCAAAGAAGATGTTCAAACGTTAAAACGTATGTCGTCCTGTTCAATGATGCCACGAGAGGTGCATAGTTTTATTTTTTACGCTCTTCACTTAGAATTTAATATATTTTATGCTTTGACAAGAAACTTTAACTTAATAGTTGTGCATAATAATCTCTCTATATAAGCAATATTCAGCAGAGTAGTCCAGTGGGCCTAGCGTTTTCCTTGGGTGTCTCTGACAAACTACGACTTTAGAGTTCAACATTTTCTCATCGCTTTAATTCCGTTTATCGCAACTGTAAGTTAGTATAACGTTATCTTTCACTTGCCCTTATGATAATGCTAATGGCAATAAATAGCACGTACTATCTTTCATATGCTACACTATGTATATAAAAACCATAAACACAGTAATCAACCTGAAGGTCGGTTTGGTAGGTGATGAGAGACTTCACCCAGTACTAAGCCCGACGGCGTGTGAAATTCACACAGGAGGGTAGGGGGGCCAGTTCCTTTTCCTTGCCGGTTATGATTTCCCAGGAAGATCTGGTACCCGAAAAATTACACAGCTTGGGTGGAGTTGCAGATGCCCAGAGACGCGCAGGAATCGAACCCCGGCCCCTCCGGTCAATAGTACAACGCTTCACCCCCTGAACTACCGCGGTCCACACTATTTGTATGTGTGTATATGAATATGAAGTTAGAATCGTTGATACGGAATCCATATATTTTTGGATCCCTCGGCGACGCTGTACTTTTGTACTAAGTAAAGCTCCGCACAAATTGAAATCTTGTCCCACCTATCTTAAAAATTTTCGGATTTATTACACAAAACTTTTCCGATTCTTAATACAATGACTTTTGCAAAAAATACGAGGTACCCTTTGAAACGAACGATGAGAGGATCAAAAGAGTGAGTTAGAAAGAAATTGCTTGTTAAAGATCCCTTTCAAGGTCTACGTATATTGATTCCCCATTGGAGAGCAAGGTGCTGTTCCTCTAATGACTCACACTGTCCTTTCGAAGAGGTATCCTCTTAAGACTGCGCTCCTCTGCATCTTGCCCTATCTGCTTCTGAATTTCCATATTCTCGGAGAAAGGGCTGAGTTAGCATCATAACATGAACGTGCACGTTGTTATAAAGGACAAAATTATCGGCACCGAATTGCCCGTCAAATGTCCTACTTTGCCTCGTGCATTGATGCAGGCGCGTGAGTATCTTAAAGGGTATAACTGGTGACTTAATTGTTCCCATTTCGCGAGCCCTCGTTAAATAAACCTGCCTCCACCGCCGACATTTGGATCTTCTCAAACTTCCTATTCACCTTTAAATTCATTTTTTAAGGTTCGCTGTACTCCAGTCAATCCTATTCCCCTATTGCCAATAACCAACCTGATCCACCTCAAATTTGTTCGCATTTGGCGTGATGATATATCATTATGGTATTAGTTTCACAATTTGACGAATATCATGATTATTTAATGATAGTTCCCATGAAATAATTACTATTTACCATCTAATCATAATATTTTCTCCGTGGTGTTCAGTTCCGCTTTATTTTAAGAAAATTGCATTTCTTTAGGTAAGTTAAGTATTTCTGTAACACCTGATACTCCTAGAGATCCTATAAAGGCTAGATTTTTTGTTCCGTGGTATTATTTAGCGATTACAAATTTATTTATTTTTCCCGTATGCCAGAAAATTGTCAACGATTTGTATGGGCTTTTAAAACCCTTGTGGGGCGAAATATGCCGCCATTTTCTTTGCATTTAAGTGTGTACGGGGATCGGGATTGGTGCGGTGGCTATCGTACTGGCTTCTCATACAGAGGGCTGAGGGTTCAAATCCCGGCGGTGTTGAATATTTTTATGTGGTATCTCGATCCCTATTTGAGGTGCTTTGTGGAGAGCACTTTGAGTGAGTACGCCGTCCGTCGGATGGGACGTTAAGATGCGGACCCCTTGGCGCCTTTCGTAAAAAGTAGGCTAATGCCGACGCCGGGTTTCTCTCCACCCTTCATCCTTTCCTGTTCATCCCCTATGGCGCAAATGACCTCCGCAGTCGGTCGTCTCCCCTAAATACTTCTACTTAAGTGTGTACCCTGGAATATAAATTGTTCTTGCATGGAACAGGAAATTTTTCGCACTGCATTAGACACAAATATACCTTACCGTCTCAATGAATTAAGGAAGCATTGCCATAATTGAGTGAATTAATTTCCAATCACGCATAGCACACCATATCCGCCAAGCCGAAGGATTCTTCCGAATTAGGCAAACTTTTATTCATTCAGTATGCAATTCGGAAACACAGAAGGTCAATTTACCTCGTCAGCAAATAGAAAAAAACAAACCAGGTCCCTCAAGCTACCCTCTACAATAAAACAAGCAAAAGAATGGAGTCGCATTACGGTGGTGTAGGTAGGTATTTGTTTTACGACAATATTTTGGCATGTACACGCTCTCTGGAAACTTTTGGGGGAGCCGAGTAGGATGTAACTAGGGAGAGTTGTAGGAGAAAAGGGGGCGGGGGAGCGGGACATGGGGGAAACACCAGGATAGTGGTAACGAGAGCGCCGATGTCTCGTATTGTTGAGGCTTGAGGTGGGAGGGGTGACGGGGTAGATGGGAGATGGAGCAGTTGTAACCGTGGGCAACGCGTGCATGTAGGTTCCTCGTGTGTCTGGCAATTAGCTTTACAGGTCTAATCGCCTGAGGGTGTGGGGGCACCCGAAATCCTCACGTCCCTACAACAGGTGAAGGGAAATACGGCGAGACATGTCGGATTCCCCCATCCCCAGAGACTTCCAGCAGGAAGATGAAAATAAATGACTGGAGAGAGGTGAAAACGATACCGCGTTTCCTCACTTGTGCATGCACGCGGAGCCCTGCAGTCCTCCTGCCACAGGTGCGTGACGGAAGGGGAGTCCAAATGGACGCTGCCGGGGATTAGAACAAGGATGAGTTGACGACCGATGAAAGAAACCGAGAATCGGTAGAGACGCATGCAGTTATCCCTTCACGTTCAGTATTCACATTGAATGAAAAAATCTTTTTTCAGAATCCTAGTGGGAGGATAAAAATTCTTCTATCGCGTATTAGATGTTTACATTACAACTAGAAAGAATCAAGTGTAAATGGATTTAAATTTTAGTAATAAATATATATCCATAAAGAGGAGTATTATTTTACGACTGCACTCCATATTTTGGGGTTCGCTTCTTGAGTACAGTCAAAAACAGCTCACTGTGTTCGAACATCAAGGTGTAATATTACGCTGCTGAGTTACTTAATATCACGACGTTTATGCTAAAGAGGATAAATTTTGAGCGCTAACGACGTTTTACAAATATATTAATAACATATAGTATAGGTATGATAGTCATTTGGTTATTTTTCGTTTAAGATAGGTTTCGGATGGACAAATATGAGCAAGCTTCTCTGGGCTTCTCCCGGGCAAGCTTCTCTGGGCACCTGCAATTATACCCAAGCGCTGTGATTTTTCATGTTCCAGATCGTCCTGGGAAACCATGACCGGCATAGGGAAAGGAACTGGGCCCCCTACCCATTGATATGTGAATTTCACACGCCATTGGGCTTAGTACTGGGTGAACTCAGTACCAAGCCGACCAAGCTATAACAATCACCTACCAAGCCGACCATCGGCAAAACGTATCATTCCCGTAGAAATTCTCAAACTAATATTTTCCTTAATTGCCCCTAGTTATAGCCTAGTAGAACTGCCGTTAGGTTGTGAGGCACTGGATGCCGGAATGTATTATCCTGGCTGTTCTCATTAATTTTTTAGGGCTAAAGAATAAGTCAATGAAAGATGTGGTGCGTTTCTAAAGATAATTTGAGCCTTATTAGTTATACCTCAGGAATACATTTGTTTGTCTCAGGGTCCAGAAAAAATCTACCCTAAGCTAGTGTACTAAAAATTAATAATAATACTATGCCATAACTTTAGATACTCATAACAATTGAATTCAGGAGAGAGAATTCAAGAAAAAGTTAGCTCAGCCACAATTGAATTTTAAATCAACCAATGGGCATCATGATTCACTGCATGTCTAGTACAAATTGACTTTGAATTAGTCTACGCAATAGACAGTTTATACAAGAGTTGAAATTATTTTCGTGAAACGGAGTAAAGTTTTTCTCTCAGTATCGGTTGTTATACATTTAACAACGAAATGTCTTGTGAAGGGATAGAATCGCTTAATCTTGCTCATGCAAGATAAACTATATGAGCCTTTCCATTTGAGGATCCTTAAAGCCATACTCGCAAGAATTAATGATCTCATCTCACCCCTGCTGATGTAAATGTCGTTTTCGAGATTCGTTTCCATTAGTCCATACTAGGATGAGAGTGGTTCAGGTAAGGCAAGAGCAAGCAGAGCTAATACTATTATAAGGCTATAGGGCTTCCTAGTTTACTTGTGACACCCGGGGTGTTATATATGCAGGGATCCTACAGTTTAATGGCACCTGTAGGAACCTAGACTTTATCGGCAGATTAACTTACTTGGATAAAAGAAGGCATTACAAACTTCTGGTTGTAGATTCAAGTACGCGTTCCCTCCTACACAATGCGAGATCACAACCAGAAATTAGTTTAGCATCCATTTAATCCTCATTGAAACTCTTGGTGTCTGCCATTACTTTTTGATAGTTTCATATTATCCCTGAATCTCATGACGATGGAAAATCGAAGCCCCAATCCTTCTATTAAAATATCTTCTCGGAAATTTTCAGGGTATGGCGCTGCCATAAATGAGCAAAAGAAATAAATTTTACGTCATTAATATATTCTTCACTCCCTCTTATTATTTAATAATTTTTACCTTCATAAATCAACAAAGGAAGGTGAACAGATTTGGCTAGTTAATACTAGGAGATTAAGTTTTATTATTATTGATGAGAATGTCAAAGGCCTACTTTTCGTAAGCTTATAAAGAATTCGTCTTCTGAAACCATAAGTTGAATCCAGATGAAAGATCTAGAGAGTAAACTGAATGAAATGTCCTTGCTCAATATTCATTATTTTACATTAACCTACGCCTTCATATCCCTTCCCTAAAGCTAATCGATGCACACGTGACGACCAGAGCATCAAAGGGAACATGCATAAGCTTATAAAGGGTCATCATATATTGATGTGGCGCCAGCCAGACATAGATTCGAGAACGGGGAATCACGGAAATTCCATCCGTCAGCCTTTGTTATACATTGCGCGCTCACCACGAACGCAACTCGTGCGTGACACCCATAGTGGAAATAAATTGCACTCTTGGAATAAAACAAAACACTAAGGTCCTGAGTCCGATAAGCGGGAATTGCAGGTTATTCGGAGTACTCAGAAGATAAGGTATTCATCATCATCTGAAAGTGCATCCATGACTCTCCGATCCACGTAATTTCATCTCAGGTCGAATGAATCAGCAGGTATGTCTATTCATCTTCTTCTCCTTTACGAAATTCTTTCCGATTAGACATGTTCGCTTCATCTCCCTTATTAGCCCGTACCAAATAGTTTATACCAATTTTGAAAATGGTGTATTTTAATGAGATGGTATGTTTACAGGGAAATTGAAATCCAAATTAATCTCGAATGTACCAACTTGTTTTATCAAATTGCATGTAATAGGAGGAAAGATTATATTTTATTTGGGAGGCGAAATTTTGAAGTCAAAGGAATCGGTTTATTTTCAAAAGGTCAATGTTTTAATCACCAGAAGTCAATATAACATGCTTGCATTTCGTTTTCTCCTGCGAAACATTTTTAAAAAAAGCTTATTGAGATTCATTCAACATAAATACGTGAAACGTCAACAGTAATTCGAAAAATCTTACTAGAAAGCTATCAATTTCTAATGTAGTTTATACATTTAATCTGCGATTTAATCTCTGAGGCTGATAGGTTTATGAGTGTACTTAGTTGAAATGCCCAAACTTGGGGAGCTAACCCATTTCCCGGTGTAAGACTCAAGGTATCCACAAGAATAAAAAATTTAACAAAGAACAAGGTGTAAATTTTTAACAAACCTATTTTAAATATAAAATACTGTTATTTATGGGTATCAGACGTTATATAATCACGTTATAAACTCATATATATATATATATATATATATATATATATATATATATATATATATATATATATATATATATACATATATATATATATATACATATATATATATACATATATATATATATATATATATATATATATATATACATATATATATATATATACATATATATATATACATATATATATATATATATATATATAATGTATAACACTTAGCACTAGTGGACACAGAAACACACAAAAGAGCCTCACTATTTTTCGAATTTTCGGTGGTCGTGACCACCTTTATCAAGGAAGAGAGGGACAGAATTGAAGGGATTACGAGGGTTGGAGCGATATATATATATATATATATATATATATATATATATATATATATATATATATATATATATATATATATATATATACACTAACGTAAAAGCACAAATAAAAAGCATACATTTGTCAGACAATTTCATATAGTTAAGCTCAAAATACACATGGTGTCAAGATTTAGGAGGTTCGGAGCCATGTCTGAACCTATCCCACTTAGATGATGTATCTTCCCCTTTCCCATGGGCACCTACCGATCAATCCAAAAAACTTTTTGTCCTCCCACCCTTTCATCTGCAACTGCACTTCCCTTCCGGCCGTTACCCGTATCCTGTCTTTCATTCGTTCAAAAAGTCTGCCTCAAAAAATATATAATGATTTATTTTCATGAGAGCTCGACCGCGGAAGCTTTACCTCTCCCGCTGCCCGGGACGACACATGACCCAGCGGGCCGAATCGCGTAATTACCAGGATTCATACTCTAATAAATATGTTATATATATACGGTTGTATTATTAATATATGTGCTCGACTAAATATGTTTAAATATGTTTTATGGACAAAAATCAAACAATTGAACAACAATAAAATTATTTGTTTCTCATAACAAAAAACAACCTGATTCCGAGCACAACAGTAGGTCCTCTTCAATGCCACATGCTTCTTTCCTCTATTCATTCATTTCAACATGACAATGATATTCTTTCCTCTTCCTCAAGTACCTAAAATTTTTCCGTTATCACAATCTTCAGTATTCAATTGCCAGTATAAACGCTCTGAACCCTTGTTTTCCCCCACCCATGTGTTTCTCGTTTGTTTTCTATTCTGTCAATATCACCATTTCCTTCCTTTTCCACACCTACATTTCGAAAAGCTTCCAATCTACGCCTCTCCTCTAGCTTCTTTAACTATGTTTCCGCGTCGTAAAAAGTCACTCTTTATATGAAAGTTTTGACTAACTTTTTTTTAACCTCCATTCTCAACGTCCCTGTCATCATCAAATACCTCCTCCTTATAAAATAACTACATGCTCATGTCTGTTTGGGCATATCGAATGTATATTTTTTATTGTTCGCGGTAGTCCAGGCGTAGAGCGTCGGACTACTTACCGGAGGGCCCGGGTTCGATTCCCGCGAAAGAATCTCTGGGAACCTACAGCTCCACCCAAGCTATGTGTATTTTTGGTTACCATATCTTACTGGGATACTATAACCGGCACAGGGAAAGGAACTGGCCCCCCTACCCTGATGTTTGAATTTCACACGCCGTCGGGCTTAGTACTGGGTGAACATCACCTGCCAAACTGACCTCAGGGTTGATTATTGTGAATACAGATGTTCAAATGACCTTATATAAGAGTCAATGGTACGTATGCACTATATATCGTATTGCCTAACTTCCTCTCGAGAAGTAATAACTTTGATAAAACTCATATAATTTTCGCATATTTTATCCACATCATAAAATTTGCATAGATCTACTATACTTTTAATGGCGGGGTTATACACTCTCTTTACAAAATTCAGTTAAATCAAGACAGGAAGAATTTTTTCTGCATGCCCAAATTTTGATTATGCATAATGTGTTCCGATCAATACAGAGTGTCTACTGGTAATGATAGTAATTTTAATTTGTGCTTAAGGAGACTAATGATTCCTAATCTTACTCTATTAAATGGAACTAATTTCGGGAACTGACGAGCCGAACCAATAATGAGCTAAAAATCGCTAATCAAATATTCGAAGTCTTTATTCAGAGTCATTAAAGCGCATATTGATTTCTTTTCAAGGCAGCAATGCAGAGGTATGGTTTTCCACTTTTTAAACCATAAAATTACCTGTATTTGCTTTTTAAATCTCATTTAGCATTAGGAAATATGCTAGAAATAAATAGTAAATCATTTAATTTGACAACAAATTTTAGTATCCTACTTAAAATAACTTATATTCAACTCATCGAAAAGGGAAGTACATTAATTTTAATTTAAAAAAGGCCATAAAAAATATATATACCCGAAATCAATAGTCTTTCCATCATTACATGGAATGAATTGCATACTCCATTACTCCCGTTCCCATTGCACTGAATTGCTTCTCTAATCATAATAGGTGGGGATTTTTTATATAAATTTAGCTGACTATAATAAAAGCTGAATATAATGTGTTTTAAGACGTATAAATACAATAGTATTTAAGTCGATAGTTCTTCAATTAACGTCAAGCTTATATTAACCAGCGGCAACATTTTTGTTTGTAGTATTACCAGACTCTTGTGTTTTAGTATTCTAATTATAAAACAGGGTTATTTTTCAAATTGAGATTTTGTCAGTAAATCGCTCCTAACTGCCATATATTTGCTGTAATTCTCTTATAAAAGCTGTTAATGTATATCATTACTTCTTAACTACTTTGTTGGAAGCAATTCATCGCTTCGTGTGCTTCTTACCACTTTAGCCTCGCCGTAGGCTTTTATTAGGATGCTTCTTGTACTAGCTTATCTTAATTTTTTAGGTAAATATAAATTATTGTAATTATTAATTCTGTATGTTTAATATTGATTTCATATTCAGTGATATTTTATTCAATAACTGACCATCTGGAACAGCTTTGCACCGATCTAGTTCCATGAACAGTCATGGTAAACACGAAAGGAGAAGTGGGACTAGCCATTTGATTGAGTGTTTTAAATGTTGACCACCAAAGCTGTTGAGGTCAAAATTACTGAGAGCGCATACCATTCTTTGCCTATTCGTTCACGATATTAATACCTATTCAAGAGTTTAAGAATAAAAGGGATTATATTCCTTCAAAAATATAATTTTCTTCAGACCCACTCGGATTTTGGACTTTCGTATAAGATTTCACTCCGTTTTATGAAAATAAAATAAAATTTTGAATTTCAGATCTGCTCTTCATAGATCACGATAAGTTTTTTAATATTTGAATTTAAGTCATATCGTTATAAATTCTCCTTCGTAGTCTATATATACGTCCTGCACTTTTGTTCCACTTGCTGTTTCTTTCCTTAGAGGCATTGCCTTACTCTTTCGAGAATGTCCCTATGCTCGCCCAAGTCACGAAACTCGGTTCAATGGTTTGGACAATTTCTCTCTCTCTCCCAAAACTCGGGACTCTAGGATATGGAGCTCACTCAGTCGCCCTCGACCCTCCAGAATCCCGCATATCCGTTGAAAAAGAGAGTTTATATTATTCCCTTGTCATACTTCACAGTACGGGGAGCAATTTTAAGTGACTTTGTTAGAACCCAGGAGGAGACGAAATCGTCATATGAAAGATTATATCTATATCGTATTGCACCAGACAGGTACAATCAATCGATTAAAGCAGCTCAGAATGGCATAATTGTTACGGAAATATTTTTCGAGCGTGATTAAGGGAAGAAAACGTGGTATTGAATTGGAAACAATTCCTGTACTGGAATTACTCTGGCATACAGGCAATGATCCTCTCTCATAATGAAAAACGTCCGAGTTAAAAAAAATTATCCTTGGCTTTATTTAAAAAAGCGCTCAGAATGGAAGATTGATCAACAAGAAGTTTGTAAAGGCAATCATAATACACATGACGAGGAAGAAAATGCCTACACATTCGCACATGAGACGACGACATCGCAGCTCAAATTGATTTTAGAACTCGTCTCCGCAACCAGTGTGATAGTGACGAGGAATCGATAGTCAATGAGGAGAGAGAAGCATAAATTAAGGAGAACGAGGAAGAGTTAGTTGATAGTAGTATCCTGATGAGGACATATAGATCGGAACCCTACCTCTAACTCTTACCAGGCTTCATTTACGGAGTATTTCCTGGAAAAGTCCTTTGTCGTCTAATCCTGGATTCTGGGACACAAGACAAACAACTTCCCTCTTTAATAAATGTGTTTGTTCTGTAAATAGGGTACCATTCCTCCGTATATTCCTTTATTTCATTTTAAAACATTTTCGATTCTGATCATTCAATCATGTTTATCTTGTGTCATAACATTTTGTTTGGTTTTTTCATAGTTTTGTCCTCAACAAGAATAAAATTTTGTCAACATTTTAATGGTAAAATGTTATTATTAACTGGCTCTAAAAAGGAGAGAGATCTTAAGTTTTCAAGACTTGTTTTTTAAACTCAATTTTTAGACATGGGTCCATTTATATGTTGTTTATTGTAAATAAAATTAAATATTTAACTTATTTTGTAAAACTATGTTGCAAAATTACTATCCGTTATGCATGTCCCTTAAATTAATGATTTAACGAAATTTAGTGCCTACCTACTACTGTTTCACAGCTTTTCCATCCCTCAGTTAAGCCTGTTCTCATTCCTAATCCTCAGAGTAGGTGGAACTCAATGCTCCGTTCCAGCCGCTTAATATCGTGACTGCGGAGCGAAATCGGGCGAGAGCTTGGTCGGCAATTATAGCTAAGCCATACTTACAGTCTTGTAGGTGACGGATTGTACCAGAAATGGCTAAAATTTCAATGTCTTTTTTCCAATGTTTCAACTTCCAATACCAACAAATTTGTTTCATATCGTGAAGTTTGTCTAGCCATTTTTAAAAGTATTTCCTATTGTAATTAAAAGTAATAGGTAAAATGGTGATTCTATTCAGTAAGCTGGGAAAGATTTTTTTAATCTGTAGATAACATTTTGTTAGTAATTTTTAGGATACATAACATTGTCATGAATTTTTTGGCAGATGGACTTGTATACGTTTGATCTTCACTACCACCGTATGGGACATACACCCTGGGAGGATTGACGTTCCGTTTAGTTTCCGATCTAGATAAAAAATTAAGATTTTTATGCCATGTGCCAGGATTTGTGATTTTACATAATGGTACCATATTATATACCAAATAATATATTTCTCTGATACTATTTCTGCGAAGTTAACGGATTAGTTTTAGTAGAAATGGAAATAATTCAAACATTTTATAATTTCGTAGTCAAGCCAGTCAGATAATTTTCTTATAACTTTTCAGATAGTTTTTCTTAAATTAGGCCCCGTTCTCTGAATATCGTATTCTTTGAGCATCACTATTGAGTTGGAACTCAAATTCTGGGCTACATTTCTCCAACGTGAAATGAAATTCATTTGAAGCCTATCGGCCGAATATTTAACCATTATCTTTTAAATAAATTGACTATGCTGAAATCATGAGCCCAATTTTGTTTATTATTTAAGCGTGCTCATTTAAATCGTAATCTTTAATTCTTTAAACAAAGTTGTTGACGATGTTTAGAATGAACTGGGAATCTCAATATTTAATATTAATTTGGTCATCTGGAGACAAACGACTTAAGTAGCATGTTAGTCGGTAAGTCACGACGTGTTTGTACTTTTTTTATGTAAAATATAATGCATATTGATAAGACTTTGCGGTGTCGAAGCTTTAAAAATTCATAACGGGAAGATTACTTAGGGTCCTCGTATTCAGATACCTTGCACAGAAAACTGCTAGATGTATTTGGGTGTAGATAATGTTAACTACTTTTATTTGGCTATCTAAATTAGCTGGCATTTAAAAGTCACAAGGTTAACTTAACGCCAGCTACCATAAGTATCATTAAGTTTGAAATCCGTGAATAATATTCTGCATTAGACTCACTTGAATAAGTGATGAAATACTTTATTGGTTATTACATATGATCGTGGAATGAAATATTTTTATCTACTGCTCATTTGTTTTATGAAATTTTTAGGTTGACATGCTCAATAATATGAAACTTGTGTGTTGAAGAGAACATTTCTCGGTAACATTGGCAGCATAATTTGGCCAACCTCATAGAGAATGATAATTATGCATAAAGGTTTGAAAAATGGGAACATTTTTTTTCTTTTTCACTTTTATTCTTTAAAGCTTGGCACGGAAGAGTAGAGCTGGCTCATAGTTATCTAAGTAAGGAGAAATCAAATGCTCTTATTTTTTTCCCTTGTTTTTCAGCTTAGAAATTTAGCATCCCCAATTCCATGCATATTTAAATTAGGTCATACATTACAGTCGTTCTCCTTTTTTTCTGTCCTCAGACTGTTCGCATTTTTGGGAGACTGGGATACACATGGCACTAGGTAGAGAATTCTCTGTCCCGCTGCTTATTTCGATCATATCACCCACTACTTTTCTTCCGTTCCGATATGTTATCTCCTCCCTCCGCTGGAGAAGGATGAATCTCCGCAGTTGAGGACACCATTGTAAAGGTTTCGCATCCCCCGCACGCATGAAAAAGTTTACCTGTCTCTCCAGATTACGCTAGTCATTCATTCTCGAGTGGTTCGACTTGAGTTTCCATCTTCTCTGCACTTTCTGTGCTTCTTCATCTCTTTGGTCCTCTTTTATCTTATGTCTTCCTTCGCCAACCAACCCTCTGCCCTAGAAGGATTCAATGTACTGCCAGCCTTATGGAGCTCTTAGAGAAAGCTGTAATCTGTGTTCCCTTGTCTTATTTCTCAAGTTAAAGTGTTTAATATATCACAGCCTGGCTTTTTCTTGAAAGCAATTGGATATGTCATTTACGAGACCCACTAGAGAAGAAAAAAAACTAGAAAAAAATCCCTTCAGCCTACATGCACTTATGAAGTAAATTCCTTTGTTGCATTGAGCCTTTGAAGACCAGTGAGTCCGTTCTTACATTTAATACCAAAGGGGCTTTACTTTTTCAGTAAAACGAAGCGAGTTCTTCTGAACTACGGTAGTGCCTCTTTATGAGAAGTGTCTTTACTGGCGGTGAGATTATTTCCCTTAACAAAAACTGAAAGGTCCAAGTCTTTGTAGACGCATGTGTTTAGTAATATGGGATAATTTATTGGTGAGTTACAGAAGCACCTACTTAAAATGTATTCACTTAAGTTACCCCGAGATCAAAAAGAATATTGATCAATTGGGAATAATTTTGAATTCATTAAGTAAAAGAGTTAATTATTTTTATTATTTCAATTCGATCTTTCTGTTCAAGCAAATGTTATTTGAACTTGGTCAAGTCATGATTAAAGCATAAGAATAAAGATATGCTTTAGATTATAATATTCCTACATTTCCATGGAAATTTAAGAGAAATATTACATATTCCTCTTAAGTTTCAAAGCAAATGTCACTCGGATTGGAGTATACAAAATAACTCCTGCTTTGCCAATACTAATCAGTCTAAATAATGAAAAGCTTGATATAATATCCGTAGCATGATATACATACGAATCGACTCTGTGTGACAAATATTGTTTGAGTATTATTAGCTTTTCTCAATTACAATGCAGAATCCTTCATCATGGATTTAATTGAATACTTACTAAGGACATGGAAGTAGTTAGAATTTCAAGAAATGAGATGACCAAGTTACTAAGTGACCATTCGTATTAGGTAGTGTGAGAACGGTTAGAGCATTACTTTAATGAAAACTTTTAAAATTTGAGGACCATCCGAAGTGATGACGTGAGAAGCGGTGAGATAGATAGGGTACAAATTTCAAAATTTAAAGATGCAATCTCGGAAAGAAGGAAGTGAATGGAAGGAAAGGTGAAGATTGAACCGAATAAGGCGAAAAGTGAAGATTGAATTTGTTGATTTGACATTAACCTTAGAATCTCGGCCGGCCCGCATATCAAAGGTGTTGGCTGTTAATGCGGAAATCCTGTGTATTGTTTTTGTAATATTCACCAAATTCACCTTCGTGTCCATCAGGACGAAATGTGAACAATTATTTCGAGATACTACTGCCAGAATATTTGGTGGTGAATGAATAAATAAATAATATTAAACTTTTCAAGATTTTACCTTTAGTTTTTAAAAATATATTTCATGTCTATCTCCCGTCTTACTTTATTATTTTATCTTAACGGCTTGAATGTTTTGAGGGAAACATTAAGTGGAATAGAAGTTGTGTGTATTCATAAAGAGAAAACTGATATACTTCGCATTCCAGATAACATAGCTGTAAGGGACGAGAACGAACATAATCTGGAAGCCGTTCTAACAGAAATGGAGTACGCTTGCAATAAGTAAGGACCATTAACACAGTCAAAATAAAGGCCATGGTGGCTAGTAGACAAGGCAAGGTGAACAACTATTCACTATATAGTAAGTAAATCGAGAAAATATTACCATTCTCATATCTTAGGAGTAAGTCATCAAAATACGTCAAAATGAAAAAGGACCTTAAGGATGAATCAAGAAAAGAAAGAGTGTTTTCCTAAGTGTTTGTGAGTGAGTCAGCTCTATTGTGGTCCCTGGCGTGGAATTTATTCCCGTAAACAGTCACGGAGGGTGCGTATGTGTTCATAAACCGAGATGTCCTTAACGGAGTCGCTTTGATTCTGTGAAGGAACCTGTTTGTGTTGAGTATGTGTGTCTGTAGTTAGTCAGTGGCGAGGAATTAACATTCCCACAAACTACTACAAAAGGGTATTCTCGTTGAGAGGTTATGGTTGGTCACTGTTGTGGAATTTCTTTTCACACTAACAATAATTCCAAATTTAGTTTTATTTGCGGAACGAGTGGTGCTAACTTATTACAACTATGGAATTTTCCTTTAATTTGTTATTTTACGATGCCATAAGGTTCAAGTTTCCTAGATTTTGAGAAAAGAATATCAAAATTTGAGATGTGGGGCTATCATAGAAGGATAACAACCCTCTGAGTTGATAAATAAGGCAGTACTGCATGACCTTGAGGAGGATGAGTCACGTCTGTGCGAGAGGATAATGAAAATAATTAATATGGATTGAACACCTCATAGCGCACAAAGGACTAGTGCAAATAATCATCAATATTTCCATGGAAGGTAAAAAGGCGAGGGTAGATACGAGTATTATTACAACTATTGTTACTAAGGTTGGAGTTAAATTGACGAGCCTAAACATGAACGCGATTTCCCCACTTGTAGAGCCCTGAAAAGAATGATTGGAGACAAAAAGGTTGAGAGGTGATTCCAACACACCTTAAAGTTATTAACAAATGAATGAATAAATTTTTAAACATTATTACTCTCTTCCAAAGCTGCAGAGAAATTTTAAATTAGTCTCAATTTTTTACATATCCCCGATACATACTATATATATATATATATATATATATATATATATTCACAATGGAAATATATCTCGTACATACAGGGTTCGTCCGGAAAATAAGTGTACTGAGCTCAGGAAAAAAAATTTATTACACTTTTACATATCTTGAGCTAATATTCCTCAAAATAGGACCCTTGTGAGTCGATACACTTGTTCCTGCGGCGTTCCCATTCCTGGAACGCTCCTGCGAAGGCATCATCGGGAACCTCTCGAAGACATGTCGTCACGGCCTCTTTGACGGCGTCCAAAGTCCCGTATTGCGTTCCTTTCAAACTCCTCTTTATCTTCGGGAAAAGAACAGTTCTCTAAAAAATGTGGATCATTTTTGCAGTGATCCGCAAGTTCTGTCGCGATTTCCAAACGATTGAGTCTTTGATCATCACTGAGCACTTTCGGCACCAACTTTGCACAAATTTTTCGCATCTGTAATTGCTCCCTAATAATCTCGTGCACTATTGTTTTTGGCACATTACACTGCTCTGCTATCATCCGAACACTAAGACGACGATCAGAGTTCAGTACATCGCGAACTTTTCGCACATTTTCGTCGGTGAGTGTCGTTGATGGGCGTCCAGGCCGTGGTTCGTCGTCGACCTCTTCTCTGCCCTCCACGAACATCTTGTGCCACCGAAAGATCATGTTTCTGGACATGGCTGA
Organism: Hetaerina americana; assembly: GCF_022747635.1. NCBI lineage: Eukaryota > Metazoa > Arthropoda > Insecta > Odonata > Calopterygidae > Hetaerina > Hetaerina americana. The sequence continues at coordinate 62,226,702 of NW_027286985.1, read as the reverse complement.
CTCCCCGTAAGCCTGGTTAATCATAGCGACAGTTTCGGTAGACGATTTCCCAAGCTTTACCGCAAATTTGATGGAATAACGCTGCTTCGGCATCGCGTTCCGTGACGTGGGTCGAGCGTGGAGGTTCGCGTTAACAGAGCTCCTCACTACACCACAGCTCAGAGCCGACTGCCTTTTTCAGCGTCGCGTCGCTTGCCAACATACCCCCCTCAAATCGCAGCCCGTCAGAGCGGTGCTGGGCGCGCCTGGAGCGGCGGGAAAAAATCAGTACACTTATTTTCCGGACGAACCCTGTAGCATCTCTCGTATTTATTGACGTATCTTTCTCCATTAAGTTTCTCTATACCTTCACACGAATCATTCCGCCACGTTTCCTAGTTTATATTTGTTTCCCAATCAAGTTAATATCTTAGTGCTCTACACATTATGCTCTCCATTTCTATGTTAAGATCTTTTCGTTCTCTCCAGTGACTAATGATTTCTTAGCTCTCTTAGGATTGATCGTTTAAAACAGTTTCTTCTCTGAGCTTCTTATCCCATTTTTAGTTTTACTACCTTTCAACTTGAATTCTCATTCCCATATTCTTAGATTTTTATAAAGTGCTACCTGATATTTTCTCTTTTTTTCTCCCATGAGAGCATTAAAAATCCTCTTTCTCGTTCTTCTAATCTCACTTGATCCCTGTGGTTATAGAATTACATTTAGTACGACTACAGTTTGGTCCCAATCTGCATCCGCTGTCCAGTAGATGACTTAGTTATCAATTTTGCATCTGAACATGATATTATTGTTTCTTTGGGAATATTCCATGTATATATTCTACGAGAATGTGAATTTGGTAGTTTTTCGAGTAGGTAGGACCAAGAATCTCACTTAAATATCATTTTTAATTTCTGAACCCTTACTCTTCTACTCGATTCTCATCTCTTCCGTAGCCATCCATTTCGTCCAAATCCCCCTTCACTTGTAACTTCACCGGTTACGTTCCCAATTATGTCGACAATTTATCACTGAGAGGAAAACGTAAACTGTTAATTCAATTATAAGAAATGACCAGATCAAGGAAAAATATTGGGGGGTCGAAAACGGAGTTGGCCCCCGGAATCATTTTTCGGAATAATATTCGATCCTATTTCAGGTTGCATAATAGATTTGTCACGGTCAACTTGAGATGTAAATTATGGTCACATGAACAATGAAATATTCTTGACAACAATGGGAAGGTTAATGCCACAACACTCAAAATGGAACAAAAAATAAATCACGGAATTTGACTGAGCTTGAATAACCATGTAATTACGTTCTGTGGCAGTTTGTTGTTTCGTGTGCTCGATCGGAAGTTTAAACTGAAAATATGGCGGAAGAGGAGAGGGTATCTATGCGCAACCATCGTGTCGTTTGCATCGTATTTCATTGTTAGCCGCGGCAACATAACCGCAATTTTTGAAAAATGTATTCCCCAAGGGATACAGTGAAAAGATAGACTATGGCGTTTATCCAGACACATTGTTATCGCGATACATGTAGGTCATCAAATTAATGGTAATTGAAGTTTAAAACTCCATTTTACCCTTTTTTTAAACTTCATTGCCTTATTCCTCCGTAATACTTGTTAAAAGTTGGACAATCAAACTTAAGAGTTCATATTTTTATCGATCTATTGGGAGAACCTATACTTGGATATCTTTTTCAAACTTCGAGACTGCCAAAAAATGTCTTTCTCTACCCTTGCCTCCTCTTTCTTTTCTTGTTTTTTGGCCTTTCCGCGACCCTCATTCTTCCCCTCCTCGTCCTCATCACTGTCCTCATGCTCCCGAGGGACCTCCGCCGTCTCCGCCACTCTCTTTCCCCGTAGCTTTTGCCGGAATGCGGGTTCAACCTGGCTTGCAATTTTCGACGACCAGCAGGGTCGAATTATTTTCACCGCCTGCCTCTCTCGCCTCTCTACCCTCCCACGTCCCTTTCCCACCACCTTTTTCTCTCCCTCCCACCCGGTCGAAAGCGAGCACTCGAAACTCTTTACCACACCATCCCCATCGCCTCCTCCTATACCCTGACATCCTTTTTTCTTAACCGTATAGCTTTTCTGAGAGTGTGTGCGCGCGTGTGTGTTCCTTCCTCTCCCCTTTCCCCTTTACGGTCCTCCCATCCAATTCCTTCCGGGGCTTCTACTGACAATCACTTTAGTTTCCTTTCCCTTTCCTTTTGTCATCCAGTTGCCTATTCCTGCTTCGCATGTCTATTTTTCCTTTATGTTTAGCACTCTTTGGTTTTTTTTATCACGTTTGTTGTGAATATCATTTTTTCGTCATGAAAGGGAATTCGTGTATCGATGGGTATTCGTGTATAATGTAAGAACATTGAAAAGTCTGAGGATATGTTTTAAATAAGGGTGAGTTAAAAGAAAGCTATACGTAAGATTAGGACGGTGACAAACACGTGAAATAGAAATCAGAATAGGTAAATAATCAGCATTAACAAAAATGCCTCATTGACCGTAAGTATTTCTCATTATGAGGCAATTTATGTTAAGCATTAGTTTTAATGTTCCATGCATTTCTTAATTTATCCGTTTGCAAAAATAATAAATATTAACCTGATGAATTAATTTGGCACAATTTAATATGTATCCCATATGAAATTTTCTTTTACTGAATATCAACTAGGGTGGCAACTTCCGCGAGTTGAAAACCTTTTATTAAAGATTGTTATGATGTGTAAACCTGATTAGTTTGACTCTACACTAACAAATATTATAAACAGTTTCGTTCTGGTGTTCTTTACAAAATATTGACAAATCCTTACTTTTTTTGAATGGTGACCAGTGAAAGACCATATCCTATTAAGGTAAACACTTTAGAAACCAAAGGAATATGTGAGCTATACTCTTTATGTCCTTCGATAACCATGTATTAAATTTTCATAAGACTAAATATATTTTAATGAAACAGAATTAGAGTTCTTCCGGTTTATGACTGAATTTTATGTTCAGGGTATATTATTATGTCTCTCCTGGATTAGAAATCAGATTGATGTAGGTTGAATCTTGGTTTTTGCAACACAATATATGTATTTCAGTGAACTTGTGTTTGAAAAAAAATACCTATCTATATTAAGCCAATTTTAAAGAATATTCTGTCGTATGAAAGCTACAAAATTATCGTTGAAATTTAATCTAATGCAAGAAGTCTTGCAGAATTGACAAACTCACAAGCTGAATAGAAAAAAATTCAAATGTTAACGTTTTAAATAATATTTACTTACCAGAACTTGCTCTCTCGTTTTAATATCCCCGAAAATTTACCTCCAATAATTAAATTATTTACAGCTAACTTAGTATTTAGATAATTGAAATGCTAAATCTTCTCTTTGATTTTAGGACTTGTTTAAATGTACTCAAGCATATAGGAAACAAATATGATGTTTTTCAGGATAAATTCCAAAATTATAGGATTAGCTTGTGATTTTTGCGCCATATATCATCAGTTATTTAGCAATTATATTACTATTAACACGTTTTATTTTAGTTCCAAAGTAAATTGCCAACTCTATAGAATTGTATTTTCAATAATTTCTCGGTGACTTGAGTTTCGTATTACCTGCATGGTATCAATATGAATGAGCTGTTATACAGTATTTTAGAGCAACACATAAGCAACAGTAACATAAGAAGAAGTTATATTTTAACCAGATAACTATTATGTTAGTTATTTACTTCTCAATTTATTAAGCACGTATTTGTGTTAAATATAATAGTAATATTTTGTATTTTTCTTGAGGGTAAATAATTGATGGTACGTAATCAAAATCAGAAGTATTCCAGCGTCATTCTCGCAAGAAAATTTACTTAATTGCTTCCGAAAATAATTATGAGAGTATTTTCGTCTAAGGTCTTTATAAAAGGTACCATTAGATTAATGCACGTGTGGATACAATCATATATAATTTATGTTTACCGATTCTCATTACCATGCTCATTCCTCGTCTTAAACTTTTATCAGACTGCAAATTGCTTTCAATGTTTGCCTACCTCCTTCATTTCCTTCCTAACTTCGTAGCAGTTCGTTAGCGTTTCTCGCGACACCTACTTCTCCCGCACTTCCCCTCCTCCTTACTGTCTCTCCCTAGCTTCATCTGGGCCCGGAGAAACAGATCTAATTACATCCGCTTGTTTCAATCTTTATATCATATTCCCAACTTATGCCCTGGAATTTATTGCTAAACGCCGCTCACTGGAGCACCTTACCTTATTTCTCCGGGATAATATCCATTTCGGAAGTTTAAATGTCTCAAATCAGATTTCAGAAAGAAACTTAAAACACTTCCTGTATTTCTTTTTATGAATATTATATTTAATCTTTATGATTAATTTCCTCCCCTACCCCTCCCCTATGCCTGATCTTCTCGTAGTCCTGCAGTTTTCACTCATCCCTCTTGTTGTAACATAAAAGTAAAAAACGGATTTCAACGTTCCGGCTGTCCTTACGCCTTCGTACGACGAATCTTTTAATTCCCTAAATATCTCCATATATAGTGCTTTCCCTGTTACAATTGCTTTGTCCGGATTAAACGTAAAATTGACTCTTAGCATATTTAAGTATAAAATCACATGTTAAAGTATAGCATGATCGTCAGTATCCATTAAAGAATTGAAACTGAAATTAGATACGAATGTTACAAACGATATTATTCCTGTATATTACCAAATTATTTTGGTACCCATTTTATATCCTATTGTTCGTCGTTGGGAAGGAGTCAGGGTCGTAGATTATAGAGTTTTGGATTATTTTAAAGGGATAATGTAACGGCTAGTAGAGCTCCAGTATGGCATCATTTTGGACGTGAAGATTTTCTCTCGGCATTCCATCACTTTGATTTAAGGAAAAATCAATCAGGGATTTTAAAAAAATGATAAAGGGATTAAATATTTTTGTTAACAGAAAATACATATTCAAGTGTTTCTCAAAATTCTGCGATTGAAATAATAATGTTCTATTCTCTTGCAAGATAATTTCGCCATGTTCTTTTAATTACTTCTGATTGAGTATTCCTATTATATGGATTATTCCCGTTATTTAATGAACACTCCTTCTACTTCAGCGACTGTATAAGTTGAAGGTTTTAAATTTTTTTATTTATTGGAATCAATGCAGGTTTACTTTTTGTTTTATTACTACTCGTTCAATGTAAAATCATTAGTTTTCTTCTGCTGTTCACGTTTCCTTCACCTAATTCATTTTCGAACAATTAGTTCATAACTTGTCTTTTAGCTTGCCGTTTGCTGAAAAATGTTTTGTCTGCTTACAGACTTGATCCGTTTATTTCGACTGGTTGCTCATCTTGCTACCGTTCAAATTAGTGAAATGGGGATGCAGATGTTCCAATGGCGTGTTTTGAAAAGTCGTATCGTTACTATTGACTATTATTTTAATTCATATATGGTGTTTTTATTTAAATGCAAATAGTCGCACAGTTTATTAACCTTGCTAATCAGATTACGTTTTAGGCCAAAATGTGACGTGGGAAATGCTGCGTTTGTTCAAGTATTAAAAATTAATTACACGATACTGAGCTATTCAGAAATTTTGTTCATTTTATCCAATAAAATAGTGACATTTCCATTCGTAAAAGTACTCGTACTTTATTGAAATGAGGCTTTTATCAAAATTGGCCTCATATAAAAGTGTAAGTTGTTTTGTTTTTATTTTTCTAATTTTAATTGAAATAATTAGTAGCCTTGGGCTCATTGGTGATATTTTATCGTCATTTTGTCCAATTTCTGAAAATAATGAATGTTATACTCCGCAAATAGCTTCATATACATCGAAAGAAAATATTCGCATTCCATGGCACGACGAAATGTATTAGTCCGGAATTTCAAGCAGTAGTTACAGTAGCCTTGAAAAAATCTCATCAAGCAAGTCCTTGAATTCAATTACCTCCTTCCTTCTCTTTAACACAACCTGCTTTGATAGCTGTTTAAATTTAATTCAAAAATATTTTATTTAAAATTAGAGATTAGCATAAGAATGCCTTGTATTATGAATTGGCTTATCACCATATTTTTTTTAAAAAGTCCGAAAGATTGCTTCGTATCACTTAATTCAATTCTGACTATGCATTTTTAAGTTAAGTTTGAATATCACACTTCTCATTATGCAAAGTAACAGGTTCTCCAAAGGCACGAGATCATGACCTTGCTTGGGCATTTCTTTGGTAACACATTTTCATTCTCACATTTTCTTCGTTCGATCATCATACTTGAGAAGACAATCTATGCTTGGCTACGCGTTATAGATCAATGGAATGATTTTAAAGGAGTCCTTTTTCATCTAATCATCGAAAACTTCATTAGTAGGGAATTACACAGATAACAAGATTTTTAGGTTATTTTACGACAGACCCAGCCTATCCTCTACCTTCCTTATTCCATAGTTTTAAGTATGTCAATGCTTTGAAAAAATAGACACCATACGAAAGATGTTTAAGGAGTACTTCCTAAAGTTTAAAATTATCAATAAGTGAATAAAATAATTTTTAATCCAATAACTTTAGGCCAAAGAGCCAACAGATGGACTCAGCAATATTCAATAATTCCTATTAAAGAGAATCTTATGCACAGAATACCTACCATGTCCACGTTTCTCTCACCGCATCTCTGTAAGTTTTTAAAGTTTTGCTGCAACGATTTGACCTGATCAAAAAAAATCTCGCTCTTTCCTCCCTATCTTGAAAAAGAAATCAAATAACGTGATCCGTGTCCGTTGAAATTATTTCTCTTTTTTCTCGACGCTCGTTTCGATATCAGCAGCAATTCTCCTCCCGTCGGGCGCAATCAGTCCCAAAACGCGAGGGTGCAGTCCGCGCCGCTCCCTTTCTTTCATAACCCGTTTCCAATTTACGGCCAATCATCGATAGGGCTCGAGATGAGGACAAGAAGAGTGTCCGAGGTAGGCTGGATAAAAAGTGAAAAAAGAAACACGCCATCCCAAACACCATCGCCGCCCGAAAACACTGCGCAGGAGCTTCCTCGGTTTCACCGGAGATCGGGAGGTGGTGAGGTCGCGGAGAAATAAGGGGAGGATTGGTGACGTGTGGATTGGATAGGTGGTTCGGACTGAGGAGGATGCGGCGAAAGCAATCGATTTGGGCCCCCCAATGGCTGTCCTTGCGTGAAGATTTTGAGGGGTGAAGAAAGGTGAGGTAGAGTGAAGGGAATATTGGTGTCGGAGATTGCGTGGTGCTCCCAACCCCTGTAAAAGAAGATAGAAGCTGTATTTCAAGATTTGTAGATCCTGTGAGACACACGGTTATGGAACAGTGTTGAGAATTATCATCTGGTCCCCATACTCCGTAACATTTAGTCGAGGCATGTGACTCGACACCGAAAAATGCCGCGCAGTCATAATATCAGTAACTAAAGTTTATTATACTGGTATCATACCTGTATTATTATTCCGCGACCACTACATTCTCTGAACTAGAATTTCTCACGCAATGTGATGTATATAACGGTGCCAAAAGTATTACTCTGAGAACTAACGCAACATAGATATATCAATAGAGCTTCGAGATAATCCATCATGTTTCATCTTTGTTTAAGATATTTCTTCACGTTTTTTAGCTACACAAGCTAAATTATATTTACATTTTTAACCCAAGTTCGAATTATCCAGTAAATTAGGTTACTGATGATAGTTATGTTACGGATGAATAATTAATTTATTTTAATGTGTATTAAATTCTGACTAGCATTACTTTTCATTGCATATTTATATTCTACCAGTAGCCACAACAAATTCTATATGTTTCTATTCCTGTATAGTAATGGTAGCTTAACTTCTACAAATAATTATCGGCCGTATGAAAAATATTTACAGAAAAATTATAATGTATTTTCCATTTCCAATAGTATTTGGATGAAATAAGAAATCTGTCATTATTTCATACAAAAAAGGAGAACATGCAATTTAAGAAACATTACAAGCAATGGGGCTTAAAGACGGTTCATCTTGAATAGAATTGAAGCAATCCTTGAATTATAATATCTGCAGCTAGAAGAGATGATGCAAAGGAAATAAAAATTAATTTAAAGTCAAGAACGGAGGTTTAATAAGTTGTTTTAATCATTCACCCCCATTTTGCGAAGGGGTGCTGATTAAAAATTCTTAAACTGAAGAATAAATCGATAGAATCAATCACGCAGTCGTTCACTTATTGGTTGGGGAGTAAAAACATGAGAGAAAGAGTAAATTGGCTTACAAAGAAGCTCGTTTGAACTGCAAAAATACAAATATTCAGCAATTAGGGGAAGAATCAATTTTTACATAAAATTAATGGGCATATTTATGCTATATTCTCCAATAATTTCTAATTATTAGGCCCTTAACCTTGCTAAATCCTAACTGGGAAACTTCAACTTGTTAACGATCCCATTAAATATATATGGGATTGAATCTCGCCCACTGTGGTTCCAAATTTCACGGAAAGAAAGCACAATGGAGAGCTGAAGAAGATCAATCTGAAAAGGAAAGTGAAATCAATTCAGTGGAATAATTCTGGTACAATAATTGTAATCATCCCCTAATACCTGTGTAACTAATATTTAACCATTTCAGTGAACTGTTTTTCAATACATGTCAATGTAAGATGTGACCTGTCCTTTAGTTAGTCTCCTGACCTGTTAGTTGATATATTAGATGCATAATTATCACACCAAAAATATTTTAAATGTAGACAGGTTTTTATTTTATCCCGAATCTCGTAGAGAATTCATCCTTCCTACGAAGATTTTATCCTACAAACATGAGTGAATAGTATTCCTGCATATCCTGGTTAAAATAAAGTATTGTATCATATTCTGGATATCCGTTTCCTAAAATCAAATCTAATTAAGCCCAACAAATATTCTTCAATTTGCTTTAAAATTTTTGACACTTCTACTGAGACCCGTCCTTAGTTGTGGTGAGAACTATAGGTTACCATCGAAATAGCTAACATTTCTATTTATTTATCCAATTTTTGCTGTCATGTTAAAATACACGTTTTATTTAAATAATGATCAATTCCTCAAAATATTTTCAAAAATTTGGATTTTACATAGTCATTTTTTAATAAATGCCAGTAAGTGACGATTAGGAATACTTTTAATTAATCAAACAAAAATAGTGTGAACTATAGGCTGTGAATTGGTAAGGTTCCAGTCTTATTGCTAATATTGAATATGTAAGAGCAAATCTTAAACTCTTTTTTTTTGAGTTTCTCTTAATATATTCACCATTGCCTACAGGATTGACACCTTACACATACTTTAATTCATTCCTAGACTTTTTTTACTTTAATACATGCAATGTGCAAATTGCCCGAAGTCATTCTCCTCTTTTGTTAACTTTCATGAAATTCTTCACATATTTCTATCATTATTTGTAGTTAGCTCGCCCGACTATTCTCACTGTATTAGAATGGTTTGATTTTAAGTCGCGTCAATGAATCCAGAAATGGTGTTTTGCTTGTATTCCGCATGGGACTTTGAATGATACTGCATTTCCCCTAATTCGAAGAAATTGCATTCTTTTCTCGCCCGAAAATCCTCGCATGCATCTCAGAAATGTCCCACGCATGAATGCTCCTGGGTGGGAGAAGATGGAAATACCCTAAGGAACGTGGATTTAAATGGGGCGCGGGGAGGAGCATTGCTCGTAAAGTGGACTATCGCATTGCGCTGTTTCTTTATGTGAATGAATAAATCAAGGGATGGCTGCAGCAGACGGGAAACGTGGAAACCATTAGTCTAGTCTCTTGATTAAGTATGAAACGCGTTTCATGGAAAAAAATGCATACCATTCTTAGCTTTTTACTTCATTTTGAAATTTCTTACGTTGTCTACGCCGATCTATCAGCATCATAGCTGCTATTGTTTAACTTTAGGTTGAATGAAACGAGTTCTGTTTGAGGTTTAAGAACAAATATTTCCTCGAGATGGCGGGATTGTGCTATTAGGTGTAGATTGTGGTTTATTGGTTATTTCACCACATTTAGAATTTTGTATTTTGAAATGCCGCAAAGCTGTCAAATCCGTTTTCCCAATTTGATAAAAATATTCATTCAATGCACAAAAAAGCAAGTTTTCATATTGATTTTTGCATTATCGTCTCACCTATTTGAGAAAATATCACAAATAAATCACACGTTCTTTTCTATCAGTAAAGGAAAAAATGCCGAGTAAATGAAAAGAGATTCCTAGTGAGTGATTAGCGGCTGTTGATTAACATAGCGCTTAAATTGATTACCTAACCTTAGCTTCTTATTACACTTAAATGCAAATATTCCTGCTAATGTTTCACATACACGATTTAAAATGTGATAATTTACCAATTCTATTTACTGATGAAATGTCAAAATGGTTAAGGACAGGTGAACAGGCAAAAATTATTAGTTTATCCGGTGGTACACGAGGAATAATATAATGCGCATATAAAAATTGGATATGTATAAATGAATGCCATGAAGAAACGTAATGATATAATGGGCTGGGTCCTGAATCATTTCTTGAAGACCAAAGTTAAGTACCGAAGTTCAGATAAACATGGTTATTTTAATTAGTATTTGTAATTGTTGTAAGCCCACGATATAGCGTCACATTTAATGATCTTAAGCGGTGAAAGGTAAAATGTTATCCCTCTCGGAGCGTTAAACCTTTGAATCCTCTAAGCTATTCTTTACGCTGCACGTGGTATCTCCCTAGCCTTTATCAATTCTCTAATTTTTAGCCTTTGTTGAGTCCTAAGAAACAAACTAAATGTCAAAAGTTTTATGAAGTTTTTGATGACATTATTAGGATAATAATTCTTACGAAAATAATTCTGGGAACCCTTATCTTCCAATTTAATTTCATGGAAGTATAGTTCAGATAATACTGCGAGTGATATGACTCCCGCGTTCACACTACATATGTGATCACTGAAAAGGGGCAATTTCTAAAATTTGCCATAAGAGGTGTAATGGTTATGCAATTTGAGGTTTTCTTTCACCATCTGTCGATGTCATCACAAAAATAATATAAATATTTATTCTGTGCACTGTAAAATATTTTCTATAAAAATATTATTAAGTATTTTAGCGCTCCTATATTCACGTGATTTATCCATCAATATTGATCCGTGTCATGTTATGATCGAGTGTGCATCGATACGCCGTTGCCAGGGCCTCTGCCAGTAGCGGTACGCTTCATGGAAACCTCGAGGGAAACCTCATTCACGCACCTCGTCGTGGTGTGGTGAGCAAGAAGTCCGGCGATGCTGTATCGGGACTGTAGGGAGGCAGTGCCCTCTAGTGCTCGTCCAGATACTCGGTGAGGAAGGGACGGCGCGTTGCCGTGGTGCTAGCTTCAGTTGGTAAATATCTCCTTCCTGACGCGTTTCACTCATCTCTGCAGCCTTTTGAGAACATCCGCGTAGCACTTACTATTCGCTGTCAACCCCTGAGGAAAAAACTCTTCGTATTTTGACGCCTTTTGAGTTTAAAAAGGCAATGAGACAGCGAAACTAATTTTTGGGACTGACCCTATTTAGTGGATGTGTATCATTTACTTTCACATAGTATTCATTATAAGGTCAGTATTGCGTTATCGTATCGGAAAACATTATCTTAGAGCGAATTTTTTTTTCTCTATTCATTAATTGGCTCTTTTCCACTCACAATACTACGGAAAGTTGTTTATCTCCTCCTATCGTTGGGACTACGTGTGAAGGAAAACGCCGTTATTTGGCGTTAGTAGCATGTTGGTGGGAATAAAGCTAATGCCTTTTTTTCACCATCAAACAAAACCAGTTTTTGTTTATGTATTTGTTTATGTCATGAATATACACTTAGGCTTTAGATTCATCGATTAGACCAGTTGGTACTTAGCCGTCGACAAATATTAACGAAATATCTTTTACTATAATTCATAAGAAATCTATAAATAGTCTTTAAGTTATTTATTAGTTTGATAGCCTTTAAATTGATATAAAATAGAGAATGCATGGTTAGAACTGAGAGACAGGTCAGGAATAGAATAGGTTTTCCATGGCCGTAGGAATAATTCATTATGCTAGCATACATATAGGCTATCATACCTGTATATATTCACTCATATATATTGTACATATAGAAGTGTCCACCGTGTGTGGTTAGTCCTTTCTCCTGCCCTATCTCGTCCACTGAAGAGAGGAATCGGTATAAAAAGGAAAAGATAGTTGCTCAATCGATCAAGGCCTGGTGGCATGGGCCAGAACAAGGAGCGAGAAAATGAAATGGATGAATTCCCATTTTAGTCACGATGGGAAAAGACCGCATGCATTTTTCATGTAGTGGTGACCTTTAGAGCCTCGATTATCAGTGGAAGCCAAGCATGTAACGCCCAAAGGCTTTAGCAGAAATGCCTCATTTTCATTCGCACCTGAAAAATGTGTGAGGGGAGAGTAGGCTGAGATAAGAACACTTGCACTTTCAACTTTAAACTTTCTACTTTCTTGAAATAAGTACTAATATTTGCGTAAGATAAATCAGGAACAGCTTGTCAAAATTCAATGGAACATGGCAGCTGTTTACTTGTATGGTGATTTATTTTGGAAAGCATTATGTCTAATAATAATATAAATTATTCGGCCATTTTTATTTTTTATTATATTCACAACGACTCGGCGAGAAAGGTTATGGCTTTATACTAATAATTTGGTCTTTGAACTTCATAGTTTGGCTCTGTCTCACTTTATAGGTGATCAAAGTTTAGTCATATATGAGAAAGTTTTTCTCAGAGAAAAACCTTAGTAAAATATCTCTGGGGTTGATTTTAAAATGCGCATACCTGAATTTGAAGCGTTTCGGATCCAGCGTTTGATCCACGTAAGGATTAATTTTAAAATTTTTTCATAAAGTGTATGTTGACCTCACAAGTTGGAAGGTAGATTTTAAGTTTGTATATATATATATATATATATATATATATACATAACATTTGGAAGACAAAATAGACCACAAAATAATAGGTAATACGTAAAAGGACACTCAGGTTTCAGAAATTTTAAGCTTTCGGTCTTTTCAGAGGCCCTTTTCAGGCCTGATTATACGAGGGTCATCCGGAAATTAGTACCCGTTCGTGCCGCATGAAGTGCTGACGACGCGAGTAGCCGCTGGACGAGGTCAGATAGCTTCAGTGGCTTGTCTGCCTTCTCTGGGCCAAGTTGCGTGACGCTAGCATTGCCTGTGTTGTTTCTGTGATTGTTTACAATGTTTAAAAAAATTGAGAACGCCGCCAGTTGTGAAGTGAGGGCAGTGATTAAATTCCTCAATGCAAGAAACGTTCGCCCATGTGATATTCATCGCCAATTAAAGGAGGTGTATGGAGACAATGTAATGGACGAGTCGTCTGTTCGGCGGTGGTGTCGCAACTTCAACATGGGGAGGGGGAACACACACGACGATGAGCGTTCGGGGAGACCGTCTGTCATTACAGACCAACTGGTGAGCTCAGTTGACGAATTCGTGAGGAACGATCGGCGCGTCACAATTGATGACATCTGTGAGCATTTTCCCAATGTTTCTCGAACAATTGTTCATGAAATTGTTAAACACCATCTGCATTATGCAAAAATTTGTGCAAGATGGGTCCCTCGCGTATCTCAATGAGCTGGCGGCGAGGGACTATGCAGCAGGAATACAGAAACTTGTCACACGTTATGACAAATGCCTTAATTTGCTTGGAGATTATGTTGAGAAGTAGTTTAAAGTATCCTCTTTCAAATAAAATTTTTTATGTTTGTTAATATTTACTTTTGTGTCTTTATTTCACGAACGGGTACTTTCAACACGTCGGTGAAATACTTAGTCATTCCCTATGTTGTTTTGTCGGGCCTGTATCGTAAAATTGGGAGGCGTTCTAACAGAATTATCATAAAATATGAAAGGAGTACTAATAACCTAATATGTCACAAGAGTATTCGTGCGAGTACGTTATTAAGCTTATCTCATGCTGGGATTTCTTCACCACTTTCACAGCCGACGTACGATGTAGTCTAGCAGAGAATATTTTTAGCTTAACTGCTTGTTATAAAAGGGAGCAGAACCTCATTTGCAACTAATTTATGACACAGTGCAAAAAAAGTGGGGAAATGTGATTTTTATGGCTCTAGCAATGCTAAGTAATTCATCCCTCACTCTGTATTCTGGAGGAGACTCGCATAACGACTTAAGAAGGCATTTAGGAGGATAATGGCTTGGCAGGAATAGAATCTTAAATACGTCCATTCATCTTTTACCCACATACTGCTACCGCGTGCTGCTGGTTTCCCAAAATGTTTCTACATACACCCATCAAGGGATGATTTCATTTTCTCGTGGATATATCAAGCAGGTAACGATACCACCATTTACGATTCCGGCTATCACTATATTATGCATTAGAATAATTATCAAGCTTATAAAAGTCCTATAACATGCTTGTGATGGATCAGTTATAAATTGGATTTCCGAGGAATTTGCCATCATGGCTATTGCTGAAAGTCTATGCTTTCAAGGAATAAAAACAAACAACAACTTCAATGTTCATTTTAGTTAGTATTATTCAAATGAAACGAAGTTTCAATTAACAAAATGATGCATGAATATTGTTGTTGAGGGGTGTACTGAGTGGTACTTATTTACAGTGAGGTTAAATCTTGAGACTTGAATAGACACAGATACTGCAATAAGTAATGATCTCTATGTTTTCATACAAGCTTTGTACATTTTTAGACTTATGGAAACATTTTTCTTGCTGCTGGATGTTGAATTACATTGTTATAAACTTGTATAGGATCACTTTTTACTTAAAATTCGGTATAACATGTGACAGCAGTCCAAGATAACTTTGACTTTGAGTTACATTTCCCGTATCATCAGCTAACAGTCATTCGTTAAGTCAAATAAGGAAGGTAAAATAAAAATTATATCTTGATTCGAGTACTTTTTATTTGAGTTTGAGATTAGATTGAGCATATAAGTTGCTATCTGTCAACACCGTAAAGGTGGGAAATTAAATTATACCAAATATGAAGTGTATTTGATCATCCTGCTTGATGGACTGACCGATACTGTGAATATCTAGCACTACATTTCAAATTGAATACATCTATTTTTGTTTAAAAATATAATAATTATTAAATATTTTATGTACAATTTAATTTTTACGCAATAGTGGAATGAAATTTTATATAAAATGTCTACCGCTTTAATGAATTATCTCATGATCTCATTTTTTGTTGACTTTGATAATGATACCTTATTGGTATTGCATAATATGGCATGATATTATGGTTATTAGATTGTCGGGTTGCGGATTGTAGCACAACATAAGAATCCGAATGGTACTTTGGACACATCAAAGTCAAGCCGCGTGATTTAATGAGCGCCATGGCTTTTCAAGAAACCATAGATAGATGCGTCACATCTACTCTGAATTTGTGATTTTTCCCCCAAACTAAAGGTGTAAGCAAGCTCTTTCATCATTCATCAACCTGCCTTTGGGTTAGTTAGGTTGTTTTTTTTTTCTTTGAATCTTTTCTTTCTGTGCCTCTCTTTGGAAATGGGCGTGGTAAAGTGCGTCAAAGGCGGAAGCTACGATTTTCGTCGTCAAAATCGTTCGTCATCATTTCATCCTGTGCAAAAATCTTTACCTCACCGTGGGAGTTCGCTGCGATTTGTTCTCTGCTCCGAGTTCAAAGGCACGAGCATCGCAGATAAAGGTCCAAATAAAATAATTCATAAGGGCGTGTCTGGTAAGCATAATGAAGATACACGCTTTCTAGCCTTTGTTGCCGAATAAAGGAGAGTCTATAAAAGTTTCCCTTGCGTTTTGTGAATTACGCCCGCTTGTGATCTCACGACAAGGATACGTCCGAATAGAAGCCAGGAATATCCTTCATTCGAAAATACACACTTTTCCTCTATCAGCGGTGCGCGGTTGCGAAGAAAATTCCTTCCCTCTTTCTCTCGTTCACTCCTTCTCGTTCAACTCTCTTTTCCCATTCCATCGTTAGGAGTTGCATCATTACTCGGGTCGGAGAAAAGGCTTCTGCGTCGTGGCCTGTCACTAAATGCTCGGCGTTGCTCCCCTTGTCTGGAGGTGAGCAAACTTTATGAATTGAGGGAAGAAAGCCATGCGGACGGAATGTTTCCTGTCAAAGGGAGGCTACGGACTGAGTGAAAAGGCGACTCGCGGCGATATGATGAGGGAATTCGCATTCTGAGTTTAAGTCGCATTGGTAAGGAGAAGAAGGGTATTCGCTCGAATGACTAAAGCTAGATAAAGTGCAGTAATTTTGTTAATTATTTAGGTTATTGTGGCTTCATTTTTTTTGTCGGTGCTATTCAAATTTCTTGCCTCAAAGTGACCTCCGCTTGCCATTTCCTGTACACAATACGAAAATACTCTGCCAAGTAATAACAAGAAGTTACAGTCCTCATAATTCATATCTAATAACTAATTTTAATAATTAAAAAGGTATGTATTCCGTTATTATATTAATATTATTAGCTTAAACCTAATGGCGCAATATATATATATATATATATATATATATATATATATATATATATATATATATATATATATATATATATATATATATATATATATATATATATATATATATATATATGTATATATATGTATATACATATTTATTATTTCTGGCTCATTGCCAGAAGAAAACTCGTCTGTATCTTCTGCCAATGCGTGCCACGAAATGAACTGTTCCTATCCTTTATGATGCTGCATGATTGCTTATATACTATACATCCTATAACGCATACATTCCTATTGCATATGAATATATATATATATATATATATATATATATATATATACATATATAATTTAAGCTTTAATTTACTATCTTATTCATACGCTATGTTGAATATCATGATTTATATATAGATTTGCGAAAACATTAGTACCTTTTATATTCTGGAGTTACTTTAAATTAAATTGTCGGAAACTAATATGCATTGATGAAAAAGAACATTACCTTTGTCATAATTTTATTAAAAATTATGAAAATCACTTGGTGGTAGGAAATATCGAGTCATACGTGAGAAAGATTCGAAAAGGTGTCAAATAAACCTTTTGAGATTAAAGAATCCCATTTCGTCTTTATCGATTGTATTATCATAATGTAGCAAACAAAGAGTAGAATTCGATCATGGTGATTCCGATCTATAGAGTCGGAATAGATCTCAGATAGGTAATACTGGTAAAACTCTTACAACGGACGGTATGGCGTAGTGGGGAATGGTTTTTCATTACTTGGAATTTGTTTAATCTGATTAAAGTCCGGATTTTAAAAATATTTTTAAAGTGGTTCCCTGGAAAAGAACCCAATGTTAGACCAAAGAACAAGTATTTAACTAGCATTAGTAACTAATATGCATGCCTTTTTTTGTTTTATTTGTTCTTTTATTCTTCATTTTACTGTTGCTGTATTGCTCAATATTCAACCCTAGTATCAGAACAACACCAAGTTTTGAATCCAAAACATATTGACCAGTATCGAAATTGTAATCTGTAGAAATGTATAACATGAAGATGTAAAGATAATTTTGCAGTTGGCTTAAAAGAAAGAAATTGTACATTTTTAAATGAGTTTCAATGCAGCAATGTTAGAGTTTAAAAGTCATTGGCCTTGACTGGGATTCGAACCAGGATCCCTCAATTTCCAATCGCGTTCTTTAGCCAGTTAAGCTATCGAGGAGTCCTATTAAACTGAAAATCTCCCGCAGTTTCTTTGGAATTTTTTAATGATTGGCTAAAATTATCATTAGTCCCAAGATGACTATTTAGAAGAATTTCATAGCATAACTTATGATTTTAATAATTAAAATCTGGAAAGAATTATAATCCTCTCGTGCTTCGATGATGGAAGTGTCTCAGGAGTTCCAAAAAGTATAAGGTAGTTATTGGTATCATACTTTTGTAAAAATAGCTCTTGCTATTTCTTTTGAAATTTAATTTTACTAATAATTTTTGCTACATATTGTTAAAGTAAAATTCAGGTAGGCATTTCCCTATAAAATATTTGTTCAATATTAATGCAAAGGAATCCTAGGTAGTCTCATGAATTACGTGATTTATTTTAGCATTATATGAAAAATCTTTGTCAAGTTTATAATTTGTATTATGATACATTCCCCTGGGTTATTTTTGAGGCTTTAATCAAATTTAAGGAAGCGCTTTTCTCTATATGAGGTACTTCATTGATTAAATATTGATCCCAAAAAAAAGTCTCTTTATATTAATCCTTTAAGCAATGTGAGGGCAATATGAGATAGAGTATTAAATTAATGAATTGAGAGTCACTACATAAGGAATGTATCTTGAAAAAAGTTAGACTGTACTACCTCTGAATACAAATGTAAACATTAGTATAGTTTTTTCTTTTATTTGGTTCTTTTAGGCGTTGTAAGGTTCAGAAACCCGGGATTGGAATTAAAAAGATTAACTTGGAGCAAATGATGAAAGAGAGAAGTTGAGCTCCTTCTCAGGTCTGTCGCGGGAATTTTTTTCATCGAACAGGAAAGAGGAAGGAAAATATGAGACATTTCGAATGACCCGAATTGGATACAAACTGAAGAGCAATAATTCTTAGTTAGATAGTGTCGAACAAACATGTTACATCATTCTAAGGTATTCAGAGTTCATACAATTATGTGCAATAATACGTGGACATATTGTAGAACCTTACGGTAAATTGCATATTAGATGAATTGATGTTGGAAAAACTATTTTTTTAATTTTGGGTAAGAAACAATAATACATGATTATATAAAGGATTTAGAGAGCCACTAAGAAAGTTTTCGTTTTAATTTGAGGTCGCTCGATTTAAACTACTCAATTTTATCTACTCGTTTCTCGAACTCGGCTCTGCTTTTGATACTTTGTGTAATTCACGAGGAAATGTCCTCATGATTAATAAGAGTCTACTCTTTTTTTTTCATTTTCGCCTCCATTTGTAACTTAAAGGCAGTGCGCAATGAGGGAGTATAATTCAACTCAAACACGCCAGTCCCCTTCCTCACCATTAACTGTGTCTGAAGGAGAAAGTTGGACCTCAAAAGAGGCACTTTCGACGTTCACCTAATCGAGTGAACGTGGGAAGGAAAAGGAAATGCACGAATATTTCCTTAAACTCGAAAGACGAAAGGGTTATTTCCGACTCCAGAATGACTCCTCAGAATGTTGCGTATGGGAACGCCTATGTGTGTACACAGTTGGAATGAGTATCCAAATGGAGTTAATTGTTTTTTACCGCCGATTTAGATTGTTTAATTTGTTCATTGATAATTTTAAACAAAATGAGTTGGAAAAAATAAATGTTGGTTCCAAATTTAGCGTTATAATTTTATCTATTTTAACCAAGTTTTATTAACGCCTGTGCTGAGTATGAGTTTTTGTTCAAAGAGGATGATCTACCTTAGAGAAATGTTTCTATACAACCTTCTCTCTGGATTGATATTTTTTTAGCGAAATAGATTCTTATATAATTGATACTGTGCACGAAATTACAAAAATCCAATACAGTCCCTTGTCAGTGACGAGAACGTTAGGCAGGTTAGCGGTAAGAATTGCATTTGTCACTCAGAAACAGTCCTTCACTACGCAGAAAGAGTCCAGGCAATAGTTCGGAGTTAATCACTAAATGTCTATCAACTGGGGCATATTTTACTATCGGCGAGTAGAAATTCACTGAAATGATAAAGTGGATTAAATTTATGTTATCACGCTATGTGGCACTAAATAATTGTCTGTTTTTTCCAATCAAAGGTCTATTGGAATGAGACAGATAAACCTCACTTATTTTTTCCAACATTATTCAAAGTAGCGTGTCATGCTTGTTTATGAAAACTCATTTCAATGAAACGGTAAATGTAATATAGATGTACGATTCACGCCATTGAAAAGTGACACTCACCGATTAATGTATGTAAAACTTTTTCCGATGACCCCGTCTTGCGACCTTTTATGCCGCTTAATTTGGAAGACCCCGTATTTAGGAAAATAGAAAGTAAATAAATTAAAAGTAATGAATGTAAAGAGAATAGTTCAATGGAATTCAAAATTTGTTTAGTTGAGAGATTCCAATTCAATTTTCATGTGTTACGGAATTATGTGGCATAAATTTAAGTTTACCTCAGACTGTTTGGCTGGCTGAGTTCACGTCTCTGTTTTATAATAGAGATAGCAATTACGTACTTTCTCTTGAGACCCTTGCAATTTTCTGTCAGGAAAAGTTAACGTAGTCGGATTATTCTCAGTACAGGTTAACTTGAGAGTAGGGTGGTCATTATGCCGAAAGTTGTGGAATTCCGTAAGAAAATTAATGTATCTCTCGATATAAACATATTTAATTTTTTTTCTTTCATTGCTAAAGAACTTCTGGAGCATTCTAAAAATAATCTAACTATATTTTGCGTTGTTTTTAAATGTAATCGAAGTTCTTACTTCCTTTGCTCAAAAATGTCTTTAAAATTTAGCAGTTTCAATTACAGTATTTGATGAACAGCATAATATCTTTATTTTCTCCAGTTATCTAAACGTGATATTTTAAAGATATGAATTTGGTTTGAGCCACGATCATTATATATTCACAATGATATGATTATACAAACAAATTTTATATTCTCGTCATGGCTATAGAGCAATACTCTATTCAATAATACTTCAAAAATACATTTCCGTTCACAAAACTCCTTTAATTACTTGAAGAAATTTGGCAGCTATGGCGCTATGGAGGTATGAAATTCCAAAATTTGGAGATAAACTTATTTTACACTTATGGAAAACTCCACTGGCAGTTTTCATAGCCATAATCTAGATTTATAAATTATTATTATCACTATGCCACCCTGCAAGCCTATTATGATAAGCAGTAATCTATTGAGTAATAGCGTAGGGTCATGATGGACCCTGGCATTTCAAATTAGTTTTATTATGAGCCAGAAATAATATGACATTAAATATCATTAGGCTAATGCTATCTATATAGGAGCTTTTTTGTTTTATAATTAACTTTATTACTCCAACCCATCCTCATCTCTGCATATATTCCTCCTTTTTGAATTCCACCCAAATTTCATATCCTTTTCCTCCCTCTATCTCGCTTTTCCAGCATTCTCCCCTCTCTCAGTGCCTTCAATATCCCTAGGAATACAACCAATTGTTCTGCCATATTCGTATTTATCCCAACAGCCATCTCTCAGCCACTACAATTTCAAGAATGTATTCCAGTTAATTATATTAAATTTTTATCAATTAATACATGAAAAGATTTCATATTAATTATTAATGCGGGGCAAATTGTGGATAGTGAATGAAATTGTAAGAATTTTTTAGAAGATTTTACATGATATTTTGATTGGCTTATGTAGATTTTCTAAACCTAGAGAATTTTATTGTGATATATGATTACGTCCCTAATTCAATCTGAGATAACGATTCAACTCATTTGCTCATGCTTCCATTTCTCATTAAATATGACTACCGGTTACTTCATTTTTATTCCATTTCAAAATTCAAACCCTGATTTTTTTAATCTACCAGGAACAGAGTGCATGATCTATCTCATCCTTCTTCGTCTAAATTGTCCTCATCAACGTTGCTCACCTGCTTTTTGTCTCTGAACGTTACAACCCACATTCACCAAACCGAGCGCCGAATGATACCACAAACATTTAATTACTATGGCAAGCAAAGTTATGGGCCGTTTAATCGAAAAACACTACGCTATTTCTTGCAACGTTTTTTTTTTGCCATATATATATATATATATATATATATATATATATATATATATACATATATGTTTGTGTATATATATATACACAAACATATATGTACATATACATTTATATACATAACATGTATACACACACATATATATATATGTATATATATATATATATATATATATATATATATATATATATATATATATATATATATATATATATCTTGAAGAAGCAAAGCCAACAAACAAGTTTCCTGCGAATTTTACCGAGTTGCGAAAAATAATGAGATCATGCATTAATGCTAGGATGATCATTACAAAATTGAAAAAATATTGCTTCTACTACGTCTCTGGAGACCATTTCATGGTAGAAATTTGCGCTTTTTTCATCCCAATCCATTAATCTCCTCCCCGATCTATCTTGCCCGGATATGATGTTTTTAGTCGGATTTTTCTCTTCCGATCGTGTTCCTTAGTCATGCCCTGGCAATAGTAAGGGAAAGTATTAGAGGAAGAAAACTCCCATATCCGCTTCGTTCTCTACTTTCGCAGCAATAGCCAGAAAAATGAGACGGAGTTGGTTGGGTTTGGGGAGGGTAGGTGATTGTATCGGTCGGAAGAAAGCAGGAAGGATAAAATGACACGGACGGTTTCTTTCTAGGGCAAAGTTTGGGAAAAAACACTAAATCGATTTGACTGCTCCTAGATCACATCAATCGGTAAATAATCAAATCATTACTGATCTAAATCTATTATTAATGTCTTCCAAACGTATAAATAATTAAAAGGGTCACATTTATTTAAATGGTGGAATCCACCAGAATTTGTGTTAGCTTAATTTTCATTGCAAGTGTTCTCAATTATAATTTGAAGATGAATTATTATCGAGTCAGTTTAACTTCATTTTGAGCATCTGCAAGTAGAGATGAAAATATTGGCATGTTTTTACCAGAAGCCTGAATGCATATTACCAATATCGTTGAATTATTCCTACACTGTATACATGATTGTAATTTGCAATTTAAAAGAAGCGTAAATAATTAGAGTCAAAACTGAATTTTAAATTTTTTTCAATTATATAAACTTAAATATGTATTTTCAATAGAGTAACTGTTATCACGAAACACTCATATTTTGACGAATTTCAGTAAAATCAGGAATATAACTAATGGAATAATATTTTCTTACTATCTTAGAAATATATTTATATTTAGAACGATTGCATGCTTTTACATTTAAGTTTTTTTTAAATCATGTTTCGTAATGAAGTAATTTCTGGTACAATCTATTCGAAATTCAGAAATTACTTTTTGTGTAGACTGAAATCTATGTCATAGTCTTGCTTTTGGCAACAACTACCATTTGAAGGCTTGTTTGAAGGTTCTAAAAGTTATATCAATTATGCATTTATCATTAAAAAACGTTTCGTGCTGATTCCTAATATTGAATATAAGGTTAAGGCGATATTCTTTAACTATCTACTGGTTTACGTTATATGCTGGTATTTTTAATGGCATATTTAACATACATAAAGCCCTTGCAAATTGACATTATCAAAATCTAACCTATGATTACCGGAGTTCTCCGTGGAAAACTAATAATTTCGTTAATGTGTTTTCTTTTTTACCATACTTTATCATAAATATGTCAATAATTTTATATTTGCACTACATATGTGCACGGTACAAGCGTCATGGACCGGTAAAATGAAGTTTACCATGATTTAATATGCTTATTTTGAAAACGCTCGATAAAACAATAAAGTTAATGGTATTATTTCATTTGAGAGATCTTAATACATTTATATACACCTACGAGTAAATTTAGTTCCAAAAATTATAAAAACTAACTCTTAAATATTTAATTATTATATATCGCGTGTTTAATGATAGTGCTCAAAAGTTAACATAGCCCATAAGGTTTGGGTTTCAGACATCTTGGCAAATCTTGGGACTGGTGCGTCCGAATGATTGCAGTAAACACAAAGTTAATGCATAGTTAATATTTCCTCTCCTAAGGAAGCAAACCTTTGAAAAAATATTTATGTAAAGAGATGGGTCCGTTCTGAAAAAAACTCTCTGTTTTCATTGATGAAGAATGGTCAAATAAAAACCAATAAATTTTCAGAAATTACCTAAATTTAAAAGTGATCTAAGAAAGTTAAAAAAGGCATAAATCTTCAACATTCAGTATTTTCATGGAAGGACTAATTTATAATATATATATTTCCTCAAAGTTTAATGGTTAAAATATCCTACACCACAAATAGGTATCGGAAAAAAGTTCAGGGGCATGACTGAAAATACAGAAATGTGGGCAAGAAAATCACGACTCATATTCTGGTAGAGCATGTTAATATTGGGCTTTAGGGCACCTAAGAATTACTTATCGTAATAAATGAAAAAGAAACACTTTGTTGCAATCCACCACTTTATTACAGGTACGACTAGTTTCGACGCTACGGCGTCATCCTCAGGTACAAAGTTTAAAGTCACAATCATTGTATATATACCCTCTTCTGGAAAGGGTGGGGGAGTTGTGGGAAGAGGGGGCGGGGAGGGGAGTACGGGGGTAGGTACGAAAGAATGTGGGAGAGGGTAGGAAACACCAGGAAAAGCGTTAGTGAGTGGGGGGGATTGGAAGGTGGGTTAAGAGAGGGGAAAAATTTCATTGGTCGGTATAATTTGAGTCAATGGCTAATGGGGATAAAGGTACGGGTTAGGAGTCAATGGGAGTTAGGGGGAAGGGGTTAGAGGTTCTGTTTTTCTGTTATTGCTAGGGAGGCTTCCATAGGAGATCCGGAGAACAATGAAGAAACATCCTTTACTCAATGACATTCTGTTTGAAAACGTATCACCTCTCCTGGAAGCTTCCCTAGCAATAACAGAAAAACAGAACCTCTAACCCCTTCCCCCTAACTCCCATTGACTCCTAACCCGTACCTTTATCCCCATTAGCCATTGACTCAAATTATACCGACCAATGAAATTTTTCCCCTCTCTTAACCCACCTTCCAATCCCCCCCACTCACTAACGCTTTTCCTGGTGTTTCCTACCCTCTCCCACATTCTTTCGTACCTACCCCCGTACTCCCCTCCCCGCCCCCTCTTCCCACAACTCCCCCACCCTTTCCAGAAGAGGGTATATATACAATGATTGTGACTTTAAACTTTGTACCTGAGGATGACGCCGTAGCGTCGAAACTAGTCGTACCTGTAATAAAGTGGTGGATTGGAACAAAGTGTTTCTTTTTCATTTATTAAAATGAACTTCCACAAAGTTGAGGCTGAAACTATTGAACTATTTACTTATCGTTATAAAAAAGATTGGAAAGTTTTCGATACAATTTTGGAATCGCATAGCTCAAGTATTAGCTTTTTTTACGAATTTTTCAGGAATAAATACCCTGACCACAAGTTTATAGTAAGCATTATTATGATAACTAGTGATGTAGTACCGATTAAGCTAGGTCATGGATGGACATAAGCTTAACAGGGGTAGAGCCACAATTCACATGACTTTCATAATAAAATATAGCCTATTATCTGACACTAAAATAAGCCCATTATCAATGCTTTATATTATCTTCCTCCCTTCATTCCGTCCAAATTGCATACCTTAGGATATTTCCACCCCATTCCTGTTGCCTGAAGTTCTACTCTCTTTAACAAATTTCATCATTCCATCATCAATTAAATACTCTCTACCAATCTTTCGTGCTTTCTTTGGATCTCTCCCAACAAGCCCCTCTCCTCCTTGCTTGTATTCCCATCTGTTCATTTCACCTTTCCCAATCTCCTCATCGCCTCACTTTCCTTCCGCTGGGTTTCTGTGCCGTACGAGACGAGGTTCTCTATTAAAAACCTTTGGCGAGCCTTTACTTAGCAGGGGTAGCTAACGTCCATGTAATTAATTTTCTTCCCATTTAAAAGTTTCTTTGACTAGCGTAATTCTTCTTATTATACGTGCATCCCTTCTGTTTGATCATTTTGGTACAAAATATTTCCGTCTACGGCACCTGACGAGTAATATTTATTTTGTGGAAGATGTAAACAGATAGAATTTATCCACCTAATGCCTACAATGAAATAGCTATATAATAAAAGAACCGTTTTCGTACTAAACCATCTATTTCAGGTAGTATATTCCTTATGTTTTTCCAGAAAGATTGTTAAGGAAGTAAAAACTTTATTTCCAGTATTATTTCCAAGTTTTTGTCAAAAAATGAACAGAATGAATTATTGTTTTACAGTCGAGATTTATTGCGTTAAGATCAGAAGCTTGAGTGTAGAATATTAAAGAGATACTGGACAAGTTTATTACAAAACCTTTCTAATACAACTCACCGGTAGCGTTTATTTGGTACAATTACAAGTTAAGAAGGAACTTAAAATAGATTTTAATGACATTCCATTGCTTACTTTATAGTTTATATATCACCTATTTTATGTTTATGACTATTGACGGGAAAAAGGAAGGACAAATATGGAAATTTGCATACAGTTAAGGCTCAGGTTAGCAATAAAATATCTTTAATGGAAATCTAACCATGAAAAGACATTATGTATTACAACGCGGAGTGCATAATTATTTTAAAAACAATGGAAATCTTTATAAAAGTATAAAAACCATAATTATATAGTTATTACGAGTATTATCTCTAGTAGCATAACGTCTTATGGTAAGTTATGATGGCTTTGCTCAGTAAAGTATCTATTATTTCCAAAATTTATTAAAGAAGGAAACAAAATTTAACATATTTTTAGTCAATAAAAATCAAGTGTTGATTTTCCAAGAAAGTGGAAGGAAAAGGTGACCATGTAACTGAGTTTCCTCATTTCCACTCCGCCTCTTATAAAATATCTTTTCTTTTCACTTCACCAAATTCTCATCGTCTTCCGGTGCTCCTCCTTTGAATGAAATCATTCGGAAATAATTCGAAATATATACTTTTAGGAGAGGTAAAATCATTTTGACAACATCGCGGAAGCGTATTTCTTTTCATTCAGTATTCCTTCTCTTCCGTATTTATGGGTCCTCTTTTTGCAGAAAAACGATAATCGGATAGTATAAGGCACATTTCGGGCTCATGGGTAAAACGCTTTCAATATAATTTCACTTTTGGCAGATTAAGATGCGATCAGAGAAATTGTGTCACATTTTTGCAGGAAAAAGTTATTTTTTCACGAAATTCTCTTTTTTAGCTAAGAAAAATCTACCAACGAGACTGACACAATCAGTGAAGAAAAAGAAATTATTCATAACAGCTTTCCTCTTCACGTTCCTTCTCGTAAAACGAGTCAAATGCCATTTGAAAATCAGTCCTGACAATTCAGTCCTATCGGCCTAATGGCGTGCCCGGCAGCGGAAGAGGTAAGGTTTCCGCTGTCGTCATCCCACGAAACCCCTGCAAGGGAAAAACGACGGTAGCAAGACAGAAGACGTACAAAATGAGGACCAAACTAGTTAAAATTGCGACGTGGAATATTTGGACAATTTTGAGGACAAGAAATTTACATATTATTAAGCAGTAGATGATAAAGGGAAATATATACACACTTTAGGCCTATTCGAGGTGAGATGGACTGGTAGTGGGAATTATTGGAGTGATAATTATAGAATGACATAGAGCGGAGGGTACGAGAGCCAACGAGGGGTTGCCATAGTATTAAATGAAGAGCTAGGAAGAAGCGTAGTCAACATAGAGCAGGTAACGGATAGATTATTACTAGTAGAGATAAAAGCAGAACTGACGAACTTGGTCATTGTTCAGGTATACATGCCACCGAGCAACCATACGGAGGAAGAGGTCGATAGGATATACGATCAGTTAGAGGACATAATCGCATGTGTTCCTGCAGGGAAACACATGATAGTGATAGGAATTTGGATTGCAGCTTTAGGTGGAGGAAGAAATGATGATGAGGTGGGGGACTACGGTTTAGGGACGAGGAATGACCACAGGGAGAAAGCCATTGAAATCTGCAGGAGGCAGCACTTAGTCATCCCCAGCACTTGATTTAGCCATCATAAAAGATTTAGGTATACATGTAAAATGCCAGCTGATTCAGAGAGATATCAGATCATATTCTGGTTAAGTACACATTTAGGAACAGGGTGATCAATTCGTACAATTACCCGGGAGCAGATACGGACTCTAATAAAAATTTAGCGCTCATAAAGTTTAGCGTCCGATTCAAAAAGATAAGCTCAGAGCGGCGGGATAGTAATTTTAGAAGCATCAACTATAATTGATAAGGAATCAGCAGGCGGCGGAGAAAATCATCACTAAGGGAAAAGAGCTGATTACTATCGAGGAAAAATGAAAATATATAAAAAAAGGGTATCAAAATCCTCAAAAGAAAATATAGGAACCGTTACTGGGAACAAGACAAGGAAACCTTGGATCACGGATGAAATGATCCAAAAAAATAGATGAGAGAAGGCTAGAGAAGAATTTAAACACAGAGTTAGGCAGAAGGATGGACAAAGATTTCAATAATAAATTGAGACAGGCAAAAATAGAGCAAAGGAAGCATAGAGGAAGATGCAGTGCGAGGATATAGGAAGTTTCAGAAGAAATGTGAAATTGGTGCGCTATACAGCAGATTAAATCATTATAGGGAAGTAATAAGGGAAGGTCTGGGCTTACAGTTGGAGATAAGTTGGGTAAGATAACAGTAGACAAAAAAAAGAGATGCAAGAGAGATGGAAGGAATGTATGGGACTGAACGTTAAGAAACTTAGGACGCACACTTTGAAATAGGAAGAGAATATGACGCAAATGAAAATAGCTCATGTCCAAGCATTGGACGTTGAGATAGAAAGGGCATTAAGGGAGATTATATCAAATGAGGCCGTGAAGTGGTTTAGTAGTTCCTCCTCAACTACTAAAAATTTAGGAATATGTGTGAGGAGGACTCTATACGGGCTGATTCGTAACATCGGTTAGGAAGGATTATCATCGGAAGAATTTTTGAGATCAGTGTTAGATACAATTCCAAAAATGGTAAAGGCTGTATCATGAGAGGACTACAGCGAACTAAGTTTGATTTCTCATGCAGGAAAAGTGTTTCTTAGGATCATCAACTAAAGGATGGAGAGCAGGGCAAGTGATTGATTACTGAGGGGATGATCAGTTTGGTTTTAGGAAGGGGAGAAGTACATTGCTGTAAAAACATCACTAATTTATAGGAACATAGAAAACAATTAGGATGTATTTGACGGTTTAATAGATTTCGGAAATGCATTTGATAGATTTGAATTCGGAAAAATAATTAATATACTGCAGTAAATAAGAATACCTTGCAGGAACAGGAGGCTAATCCACAACCTGTACATGCCTCAGACTATGTGTGTGTATATATATATATATATATATATATATATATATATATATATATATATATTCTTGATATTTCGACGGAAACAATCCGTCATCATCTGAAGATATAGAAGTAATGTATGTATAAATATATATATATATATATATATATATATATATATATATATATATATATATAATAAGAAGGAAGGAAATACTCAGAGGTCAGAGATGAAGAGGGACTTGTGCACTAGTGGACACAGGCAACAACACTGAAGCACGAAAAAA
Source organism: Hetaerina americana (assembly GCF_022747635.1). Taxonomy (NCBI): domain Eukaryota; kingdom Metazoa; phylum Arthropoda; class Insecta; order Odonata; family Calopterygidae; genus Hetaerina; species Hetaerina americana. Next base: position 62,197,289 of record NW_027286985.1, on the reverse strand, counting down.
AAAGAAAAGAAACTCACTAGGTTTCCAATTTTCGGTGGTCCAAGCCACCTTTCTCAAGGAAGAGAAGGACAGAGTCAGTCCTTTCTTGAGAGGAAATTCTAAACTTAGTGAGTTTCTTTTCATTTTTGCTTCTGTTTTTGCTCACTAGTGCTAACTATTATACATTATCCCCCACGTCCGTGAGACTTTCAAAAACGTCTTTTATATATATATATATATATATATATATAAATATATATATATATATATATATATATATATATATATATATATATATATATATATATATATATATATATATATATATATATATATATATATATATATATATATATATATATCTGAATCATGGGATAGAAAAACGTAGTGTTCCGCAAAATAGAATTTTGTGGTAAAATGCCTAAAATTCTTTTATTATTTATATATAGAGGCTCTACAAATTGAATTCTAAAAACGTATTTATAATTGGTTATATAGGTGAATGCTAAAGAGCATTTGTTAATTTTAATGGTTTTTAAAACTAACTTACAAGTTTAGACCAAAGGTATTTTATTTTATTTTATCAAAGTTTTCAGTGCAATTATTTGATATCTAAACATAAATGTTCAACCATGTACGTAAAAAGGACCAACTTTGGAATATGATTTAAAGAAAGTTGTGTCGGTCAATAGGATTAGCATTGCAGTAACTCGTTGCCCTTACCAAAAATTCACTCTACCACACTTCGGATAAAGGCATGATTGAAATCTGCTAATTTGTTCTCAAGTAATTTACTAGGCCATCTGAATTATAAAACTTCTATTACATTTATCATGTCATATCTTGTAGTAAATCTTCAAACCAGAACAAGAAGTATTCATAGTGCACCACATATTATTTTATTATCTGATCTCTCTGTTGCTCTTAAAAATTTTATCAATTATTTAGGAATCAATAATTATTCTTTAATTTAGTGAGTGTTTTAATTGTCGAGTATAAATATATAGATTGCAATACTTACCTAATGATTTTATTGATGAAATTCATAAGCTTTTGGATAGTGAAATCTTTTATTGAATAATTGGAAACATGAAATCCAATAATTATTGGAAATCTGATTTTTCGTAATAAATATTGATTTATTGATAGCATAATTTGATTTGCGATTTTTGTTCTCGCAACGTAATTACATAATTGTAAATGTTGGTGGTATTCTAGATCCGGCAGTATTTTATAATTGTCTAATTCTTCATAGCATATGCATTTTCGCTAAAAATATTAATGAGCAACTTTTAATGCATTTATAGAATATAGTTCTTATTCAAGTCTATGGTGTTTGAAATGAGATACAAATATCCATCAAGGGTAGCTCACTCCAGTATTTTCCTCCGTCAGGTCCCTTTTAAGTCTATGTCGGAGGAGCAGTCTAGTGACTGGCCTCCCGCGGTTTATGGTAGCACAGCGTGAGACGCCTACGCAGGAGAGCCACCTGATTGGATCTCATAGACGCTATCATCCCTGTGCTTTCGCGAGCAAAGGTCCGTTCACCAAGATTACTCGCAAGTGAAATTTCCGGGTATGGAGAATCCCATCAAACGGACGTGAATAGGAAGCCGTCCTTACAAAACTGATTCGAGATGGCCGATTGACAGATCGTATGGACGTCGAGTTGGCCACGTCCTAAGTCACTGGAGCGAGTTTTCTGTAGTCATTTGTCGTCGAGATGTTATTTTCCTTCCTCAAACTCACTCCAATTGAACTTTGATCGTTACATACAGAGGTTGAGGCACCAACCTATCGCACATTCTAAAGATCAATTAAGCCTTGTCTGCTGAGTCACAAGTAGTTAGAGTAAATAATGGGGCGTCAATTTTACACGAAAAATGAGATGTCTTCTGCGATAAAGAGATTAGCTCTTAATTTGTTTGACGATGAGTTCAAATTCATGTTAAAAAAAGCGGTGAAATCTGATTTATGATCAAATAATCATATTAAATAATGGTAATAAAATCCTAAATATTTTTTCCTCTGCCGTAGTATTTACTTAACATAGGTGTGTATATTAAAAAATGTAACATAGAACATATGACGTGCCTTTTTGCTCGCTTGTGATTCGCATGGATTGGCAACTAGAAGGTTAATTTTAGCATTTAGATCATATTTACTTACAAACTAGCTCGAATAATTTTATCCTTAACGTCTTGTATGCTTTTGATTTGATTGTCATTTCAAATCAGGAACTTAATACTTAATGTAATGCTTAATGTGTAATCTGATTGTGGTCGGCTGATCCTGGAAAATAAATGCATTGGAGAATGAAATTGTGCATTAAATCGCATGCTATAGGCGTCTTGATGGGTCATCCGAATTATAAATGGTTTCACTTCGCAATCAATACATCGCCTCGTGGTGGCTGCGGGGCCCCACTAAGTGGAGCTCCAGAACCCCGATTCCAATTCTCCGATTCCGGGAAATCAGAGAAGAGGACTTCTCTGCTCCCCAGACTCTCTTAGCTCCCTTCTACAGCGTTCTGCAACGGTGTTTCAACACCCCCACCTCTACTCAGTCTCTCCTACCATGGGCGGCGAGAGTGAATCGACGGTCGTGGGAGGAAAAACGGGAGGAGGGTCGTGGTGCTTTCACCCGATACGTTTCCCCTCAAATGAGCATAGGTCTCTTTCTCCGTCAATGCCATGCTCCCCTCCACATTAACCTCCCTCCGTGGCAACGGGATAAAAATAGATATTTTGTATTCATACAATGGTTGTATCCTAAGCCTTATGTCGAAGCCTGATAATAGAAAACTAAACCTAAACTTGTCACTTCTCATGCAATTTTAGACTTTACTAATTTTCGTTAATATTTGTTTATTCGGAAAATGCTGTGTGCTGCTAAATATATGTAGACTGGAGATGGTGAATGCCCGAAAACCATTGTTATCTCAAAGCAATGGACCTTAATGAACCGTTGGGTGGGATGGTTAAACCGTTTGAGCTGCTATCGTATTTATTTCTATCTCTGGCGAGAACTTCAAAGTTTAGCCGTTGTTTCATTGGTATTGTGGTCCATAATTGGATTTTAGGTGCTTATTGTTGTCTGTAATTGGATTTTCGATGCCTATAACATTACGTGAACTTTGGACTCAGAAAGTTACAATACTATTCAATGAAACTCATGTATTTACGGCAAACCAAGTAAGCGCGAGAGTGTTTTTAGAGGAATCCAACTGCTATGAATATCGAATGTAACCTTAAGTTTATCTTTGTCCTTTATATCTTCTGAAGAAAATATGGCATCAGTAGATGTGTCTCTGCAACAAAATTTTCTTGAGTTATGAGGAACGTATAAGCATCTCGGATTTTTGTCTGATAGAATAAAAATATTTAGGTATCATACTCTCGGGTGCAAAACCAATAAAAAAGGATGGTGAATAGAAATGAAACTCCCAGTAAAATATTCAGTAGTCTGACTTGTATCATTGAAATTTTTACACTAATGAATGTCGATAGTATAATTTCAACTGAAAGTAAAAGCAGAGTATAGTGCATGCACCATGTCGTTGGCCAAATATTTCCAGGTTTATTAAAATACGTTTGGTGATTAAATATTGAATAATCAAAAAATAAGATAGAGCACACAAACGAGTTTATCCATAAGAGAGAGTCGTTTCATTGAGACGTTGTTTTGGATAACGAAACACATATACAAGTATTCTTGTGTTTAGAACACTCTTCTGCCCATCCAACATAAGGGGTTTATACCATGCACTATTCCCGCTTGTGGCCATTTCAATAATTATTTTTATTTATTCAATAATTATTAAGGTCACCAAAAATGCCTTTCCTTTCATCCCTCTTAACACTATCCATTCTTCATCCATAATACTAAGCATTTCAATACATATTAGTATCTTTTCCATTCAGTTTTCTCTCCATTTAGCGAGCAAATAGAGGAGCGCCAAATTCGATCGCTAAAACTCTATTTGTCAGAGATGATATGAATGGACTCTATTTTTGAATAGTTAACGCGAGTTTCGATTTATACCTGACTCTCAAAGGGTCTATGTTTTAAGATATTAAATTAACCATATGTAGGATTAATAACTCATTTTAAAAATCTTTTGTATTGATTATTTCTCAATGTATAAAATTTATTTGTGATAAGCATTTGGAAGGTAAGGTACTGAGAGTAATTCCAAGAGACCAATATGCAGATAAAATAAAGAGAAGGAAGAGCTATCAGGCCGGAAAATGAAGTTTCCTCCTCAGCTCAAGAAATCTTCTATTACGATCTCATGGGCCGGCTAGTTACCTTTGTTTGTTGAGGAAACGTTCGGATTGGTAAGGTTCGGTGACTCGCACCATTTAATTAGCCTCCCAGTTCTCTTCCGTTTACCAGGGGCGGATTGCGTGGAGGACGTCTTGTTTTCTCACACACTTTCTGGTCGAGTGAACGTACTCGGCGAGTCCATAGTTGTCAGAGGTAGTGTTCATGTATCCTAAAATGCACGTGGCAGTGTAGTTTCATATGCTGTGAGCAGCCAGTGGATATAGTATATCATTCCGCAATGTGAGTTTAAGTCTATTGGTAACGTCTCTTTGTGTAAGCATTTTGGAGAAAATGCTTTTTATGTTTTTATCATTAATCTCGTTAGCGATCGTTTGAGGTATTTCACTAGTTTTTCGACTCAATTTTCTCTTGTTTGAATTCCACATGTCAGCGTTTAAAAAAAGGTATAAGAAATATATCTTTCAACGTAATGCTAATCTTTATTGTCAGGTATTAACTAATTACGTGATTTTTAACATTTCAATGCACATTTGTCGAGCATCATGGTTATACTTTTCCAGATAATTAGTGCAGGTTTAAACTTTTAACCATCCGTGAAATTTAATATTCGTCTAAACTCTTGAGCTTATGGGAAAGTGGTAACTAATTATCGTTAATTCTTGTAGGCCGATATTTTGAAAGGAGGCTGTTCAAATCGGTAACCTGCTGACTTACCAACAAACAGTTGGTGAGAATCCCACGTTAGGTTGGATAAAAATGTTAGTCCTACTCGTAAAATATGTGACCCGTAATAGATTGTATGTTGTAGCCGTTGCCCCTAGAGAAACTAATGTTCTGATCTGTTGTCACGTTGTTAGTTCACGTTATCTAATTCCACGCTTAGATGCATTCTTCGTGATTGTTAATACATATTTTTACACTCTAGATAATTTTACAGTGTAAACATCAGAAAACTCACCTGCGCTGGAGACTCACGCATAAAATATTGTTATTTCAGAAGGAACCCTGGCATTAAGTTTTCATGGTTATCGCTATTTTTTTCGATAAGACAGCGCCTTAATGTAGTTTTTTTCCTAAATATCAAAATTAAAAATGTTAGACAATGGAAGTTTTCGTGTTATCCCTATTTTCCTCGGAAATTTTGTGCTTATCCTTAATGAATGTATTTTTGAATTCTCCGTATCCTTATTTTTATCATTTCATTTCTTAAATTCATGAATTTAAGTAATTTCCCATAAAGTCATGCTGAAATGAAAAGGATGGCTTATTTCTTATTTCACCGTCCGGTGACGGGGCACCAGAATGAAGTCGGATAAATAGGTATTGTTTCGACACTGAATTGGTATTGGCATGATTCAATTTTAGCAGCCGAAAACGACCATATGAACATCGTTTAAAAAAGTGTTAAAATTCCCATTTGTTAAAAAAGTTACTAGTTTCAAAATGGGCAAGCGAAGTACATATAAGAGTATTTCATAGGTTGATGTTTCAATATTATATAATTTATATCCTTACATGGTTAGTTATAATACTTTTGAATTTTTCCGTTCCAGCCAAACTTTGATTCATGAAATACTATAAAAGAACAAAGCCGTAAAATCCGTCAAGTTAAGCATGGGCTATGAACCCATGAATGAAACAATACCACTCGACGGTTCTTTGAGTCACAGCCAAGTCTCATGGCTTTTCTTATCTGCAGATCCTTTAAGTGTTGGGCTGTCACTTCTTGCTTTGCTTTCATATTTAGTTCTGAAGTTATGACCCATTTCGTATAAGATATAATTTGAAGTTACCTACTTAAAGCTGAACGTCTATATGAGAAGTTTAAATTGCAATTGCCATAGCCAGGAATCAAAAAGCGTACAGGCCTCTTATGAATCCGCTTGCTAAGATTGAAGTCGACGTTAAGCAATAGTAACTCCTTCGCTGAAGTGTTGAATTCACAACTGTACCTAAAATAGGATTTTGCCTCCACAATGAGGTGTGGTCCAATAAGGTTGGTTGAATCATAAGATTCTATCCAGCTAATTATTTCAGTTTTAGCTTAAATACAAGGTGAGCCATGTATATTTCTTATTCTTTCTTCGATCGAGATAAGGGGAACAGAAAGGTAATGGGATAATATCTTTGTAAATTCATCTCAAAATCTAAGAGCCTCATGAAAAGTCATGTTATCCCTATAAATACTTTTAAAGTATCGTCAAAAATGTCGGAAAAATGACAATATTTTAGATGGACTAACAATAAATTCGTCATGAAAAGTGTTTATGATTAAATTGAAGATTAGAAAAAGATTAAAGGTGCGCATTTAAATGCATATAATAGCCGTCATTATTATTTAGGCCTTTTTTCTGTAACTTGAAAAGATCTTTTCGATCGAATGAAATATTTGTTCTGCGTTTGAATTATTCTGCAGTGCAAGAAGGCATATATTGATGAGAATAGAATTCTTGGTATTTGACCTTTAACTTTCCCAAAATGTTTTCAATTTTTGTCAATTTTCATTTGGTTGGTTGTCAAACAGTATATTAGCATGCAACAAACATTTGGATAAAAGTATGAAAAAGACTGAACGGAAACGAAAGAGGTATGAAAGTCTTCCTTCTCTTTTTTTTATTAAAGTCATCTCTCATATCCCTAGGTGCGGCAGAAATGTTGACTGTCGTTTTCACGTAAAATATATATTATAATTTCAATCAAACTATTTCAATACTCAAGTTAATTTGTTTTTTGAAAATTAACGAATAAGATATATTTTTAACATTAACACCGTAATACTTTCATTTCCTTTTCCGCTAATTCATTCATCGGGTCTTGCACGAAAAGCTAATATCTAATATTTGATTCTGAAATTTGTACAACTAGTACACATGTTCAAATATTGAACGGTTTGTCGTAAAGTTAGTATTTTTGTTATTTCAGGATATGTGTATTAGTTCACAGTATATTAATATGAAACTAAAAAATGCATAAGATTTGGTACACAGAGAACAATCTCAATATTCATGTACATTTTGAAATTACACTGAAAATCAGGGTTCGGTGGCACAAGACGTCATTTATACATTTTCCAAGAATTAACTGAGGGAGATAAAACCTCTATACTTTTCACTCTAAATTTAGATTATTTTGTAAATATTAATCTGAAAATATTGATATTTCTAGGCATCTCTAAAGGCACCCAATATTTTTTAATTTCCGGAACACTTTCCAAAATTATTATTCAAGCAAGCAAAGTTGGGTTTACGTATTATATTTAAAAAATATCAAAAAGAGATTTTGAATGCCCATTATTTTAGGTAATAAAAATTAAATAACCTAAATACTCGTAATGAATGTTGCATCAAACTTTGTGAGTAAATTTTTGACTTATATGCACAATTCTCGCTTATTTTTTTGCGCATAAATGAAAGATTATTTTTTATGAGGGCTTGAAAGCATATTTAATACACATCATCATTATTTTCTTCCTGTGGCACTCTTCAATATAGCCCTCTATTCTTCACAATGTAATCCTATTTACTCTTGACACATTATCTCCCTCAGCTGATTTTGTATCCACCACATTTTTTATACGTATTTCTCCTGGTACACCTCTTCAAATTTGTAATTGTACGCATATATCTCTGTTTTTAGCTTAATGTGTTATGTTTTCAACAAAACTATTGCACTTGAATTTGAGCGCAATACATTTGGTTTTTATTTATTTACCCATTTGTACGCCTCCTAGTTTTTCAATTCATCCACCCATATAATTTTCAGAATTTGTATCATGCACCATAGTTTTGGATCTGATTTTAACTCTGTTTTCGTATAATGGTCCTCAAGCAGTCCATATCAATAATAGATAGAATAACACTTTCTACACGAAACTGGCACGAATTCGTCTCCTTTTTTTAAACGAAATTTTATGCCATTTAGTTTATTTTAATAAATATTAAGTTTCATCTATCAAAATACAAACTCATGATCATCACCTATAATTAACAAACATTTTGCACTCAGTTCTGGCTGCTGCCGAGTGAGGTGAAAGATTCCACCCGTCCTAATTTTCCTCCTCGCAGAGTGGTTTCGTCTTCCTTCCTTGCATCTGTTCCGCTCACAAGGATGTAGCATAACGCGCCGGTGATTTAATTTAAGCCAAGCGATTATCAAAAGAAAGTGCAGCTACTTAGCGCATCTCTTATGGGCCTTTTGTTAGAGTTTTAGACGGGTTTCCCATCTCGCCCACCCACCCACCCCCCTCAGCTGAATACCTTCCTCCCGCCCTCCTACGTAAGATGAGTTGGGATTTTGCCACGGCGGTGTATTCGTGGAATAAAATTATCATAGATCTAGGCTGTCGAAGGGAAATTCGATTACGTCGTTCGGTACTGTTTTGGTCCTTGGGAGAACTCAGTTGCACTCGAAACAGATTAATATAGTGCCAGTGGAACTGTGTTTGCCGAATTATTCAAGAGGAGATTTAAAAAAAACACATTCAATGTTCTCTGCACTTAGCAGGCTAAAAAGGGGATTAGCCAAGGAAACAAAGTGGTATCCTAATATTGTGTAGATATTTATTTTTTATAATGTAACCTTCCCAATATCTGAAAAATAATCCCAAGTAGGGGCAATATTTTTCTGCATGTGATTATATGATATATTAAATATACTAAGATACACACAGACATACACACATGTACACCTTATTTGATGAAAAATCAAGTGGCTACAACACAAAATGCATATTGATTGCATTATCTAAATATTAGAGCCATAGTATTATACCTATTTAACGTTAGGTTTTGTTCGGTCCCCAACGGCTGTTTATTTCTGATAGCTGCGAGAACTTCCCCCTTATTTCCCTTTCAATTTTTTTGTGTGTTAGTTTCGTCCGCTTGACTCTATCCTGTCTAGGAAGCGTACTTTCTTCCTTTCTCAATCCCGCTTCACCAACGTTAAACCCTTTTATCACAGTATTCAACATACACACTACCTTAAGGAATTTCCTCCACCCACTCACTTCTTCTGCCTTTTAAATTACATCCAGTAACTTCTATTATTCGGCAAATCAATTTTAAACCACGGCATTTGTCATTCTTTCTGTGCCGCTTATTACGCTTTTATTACCCTTTACCTCAGCTCATCATTCTATATTATGGCCAAGTCGACATTTCTCGCCCTTCATATTTCTCTGTGTCAAATAATCCTGTAATCCCTGCTTTTCCTCCATCTCACCCTACAGAAACCTAATATTTACTCGTACCCTACTCCATTTCTATTTGAATATTTCCATCTTCTAGGATTTCATTATCCTTACTTTAAATTTACCTATCCTAATCGTTGGGGGTCATCTTTTGGGTTTTTTATTACTTCTGTTAAATTGGTTCAGCAAGGATTACGTGAAGTTAACGACCTCGGGCACATACCTTCCCCGCTTCCGGGAACGGCATCCGACCGAGTGGGCCAAGTCCTACAGTCACCGCGATATATTATCTCAGTGTTTCGGTCTATCACGGGAGATATTCTACAATTGAAACTGTTTCTCAATTTATTCTTGAATGCATTTCAACGTTACACCGTCACTAAAATTGCCCCCTTATTTGGGTCAGACTTCTATTAGAGACACCATACTGAAGGACAGACGCATCCGTTTGTAATTATCTCACCTATCTATTCGGTCTATCTGGCGTGTGTGATCAATCCAGGAGTAATTACCATTGCCTCAACCAATACAGCTTGAGGAATCGACTGAATGCGTAAGCGCTTCCCCTATGTAAATGTTCTAGTTCATGAGAGGGTATTTAAATATAACCGCGAACAGAAATGGGCGATCAAAGATATATTTTGTTCCGACAATCAGATCATCATTGTTGCAGTTAGATGAATGAACTTCCAAAGAAACTGCGGGAGATGCCGCAACAGTAACTTTTGACGGAGTCATCCGCTAATGTGCATTGATTATGAATTAACTTCTTGAGATGAAAGTGAGAAAAGTACGATTTAGGAATGTGAAAAGAGCGAAAGTGGAGGATTGCCTCGGTGGTGATCGGGAGGTACGTGTTGGTGTTTATTGGGTCTTAGTACGCATGGTGTGGACTGTAATATTCAGAAGCCTTTGCATCCAAAAATATTCAAAATCCCAAGTTCATAATTCAATGCTGCTGCCTTGCTCATGAAAGACTTCAACAGTGTTTTAGACGTAACATCGTCACTGAAATGACTCCACTGGGATCGGACGCCTTTCGCATCCACCTCCCTCTGTAACAGATGCTCAATGACATTTGACTGTTTTCTGCCGTTCGATTCCACTGGCATAAGAGATCTTATCAGGAACAAGTGTTATTGCTATAAACAGTACTTTCAACGAAATCTGGAAGCCCCTACACCACAACAAAATCTTATTCCGTTGTCCTATTATTTTACTGTAAAACTACAGTAATCAAAGAATTGCTTGTGGGTAGTGGTGAGGTTAGGAATACAGAACTCGAGAAATGTAGGGGGTTTTGTGGATTGACGGTGATTTTTGATGTGATAGGGAGACAGAGAGTGGTGATGCATTCACCAATGTATTAAAGGGAGGATAGTATATGATACATAATTCTCTACTTGAATTACTTGACGATAAAGCGAAAACCGTATTTCGACATCCGTCCAACAAGCAACGGAAATAAGAGGTATGTCAAGGATACGCCATATGCCATAAATACCGCGTTTTTTCGCTTTTCCGGGTCAACTGTAGTTTAAGTTGGGTGAAAGATAAGATTGCGTCAGTTTGAAATTTTTTTATCAAATTTCAGTTTCATTGGACGTATTTTGGACATTTTGTCGCATTTTTACTTTTCAAAAGTCAACATTCTTATATTGCATATTAGTTTCATGTGAAGTGAACATTTCATAATTACTGGTGAGTTCGCTTCCCCAACGTTCATACTTTTTTTCTACGTAGAGCTTTTAATTTCGATGACACGTATTATATATAAAGTCTTCAATATTTTAATGTCATCTATCAATCTAAATGAATTTTTCATTTTTATTTTAAATGTCTATGTAGCATTGAATTTGTTTGACTTTTAATTAATCATCTTTATCTTATATATGTATCTTTATCAAAAAAAGTTCATTCTTAAAATTTCCATCCTTACACAGTTTTGATGGATTGATAATAATGGATGAACTGTCTCTTCAATCTCGGGGTAGTAGATATGAGAAAATAACTTTAATGTAATTTAGCCTTTCCTAAGTTAAAAATGGAATTCTACAAAGTTAAGGCCTCAACCATTCAGTGCACTTTAATGTAATATTTTAATAATTCCCCACGTTAAGATGTATTTTTTAAATCGTAAGGTATTTCATTATTAAGTGCTCAAAACCTTATTGAAATTGAAAAAGCAAAGTTTTACTGATTTATTTGCAGGAATTTAGCTTATCAACCATAATAATTTGATAAGAAGGAAAATGGTATTGTATTTCATAGGAATACAGAACATTCATCTGTCCCTCCTTGTCGTGCCACGTGTGCAGACATGAGTGAAACGCGTCCTAAGCAAACCGCAACTACCTAAGTGGATAGGTTATTGGATGCATACTATCCCTTAATCCGGTGCCCATCGATTGCTCGTACTACGTACAAGATATTGCCATGGACTGAGTGAGATTATCAAGACTAATGACCCTGGTCATGGCACTCCATTCACGTCTGTACACCCTTAAAATTTCCGTAACGATGGTTCAACTTGGGTCCAAACACTTCAGGGTATATTATTCGTCTGATTTAAAAGTATAATTCTTTCTATGCAGTCTTTAGTTTTCTGGTAAATTACTCTCTTAGGCCACTGGGAATATCTAAGTGATATTATGGCCATCATATGAATGAGTCGTGGATATATCAGAATTTTTTCTATGATTAACCAATCTTCCACTGCTGAATTTACTCAGCAATTAATTATAGCTACCCTACGTTGAGTACCAAACTGATAGATACAAGTTTATTGATGGCTGTAATTATTTATATTCGGGATTTTATCTGCGCATAATATTTTTTGACTCAACTGTTTCACCAAAGTCCCATGCAGATTCCAGTTTTTCGAAAGGAGTAAACCAGGACGCTGGATAAACCTTCATGTTTTCAAGAGCTTCATACCCAGAGGATCCCACAAACATAATTGTTTTCAATTTCATTCTGTGGGAACTTTCACGAAATTATAACTCAAACATTTGAATGAAGCTAATGTTTACCTCTTTATGTGGAGAGTTAGTATTCATCGTATCGGTAAACCGATTCCAGCATATGACTTTCATGCTAAATCGAATGAGAAGAGGAGCTATATGATTTTTCACAGCCACTTCTTTTGAAGAAATTACCCAGCCTGGTTGTGGATAATTTATTATCCAAAAAATATTCTGTCCTCTCCGTACACGATAAAACTACTGCATAACAAAGGTAATGTGATATTTGCGTTATCAGCATTGGTATAATCAGGTGAATTCATCACATTATTTAATGGTTAGTCTTGTTTTGAAAGCAGTCAAAGTACGAAAATTAAGTACATAGCTTAAACGTTTAGGCAGTTACAAATCATTCGATAGCCCATACGGAGGGATAATTGGAGCGCCACATTATACTGATGGTTGAGACCACAGGTGGATGCTAAGGGAAGTTTAGTATCGAACCGGTAGATATGAGGAACTAATTTTTCCTCATACAATTTGTAAGCACAAGAGTTGGAAGCAAAGGGGACAATTTTTCGAACGCTCTTATTCACCAATCAACCTGATGATGGTGAGCTTGCCACTTGCCACTGATAAAAATACACCTAATTAACAGAATATAATAGCGGAATGCTGTCTTTATCCTCTGAATTCCATATATATCTACCAGGTTACTTCACATGAAGATCAAGGATGAACGCCTTTTTGCAAGTCACCTGCATGAAAAGGCCTAAGAATCAATTTGGGAAAAATTCATTTACACAGGGTTTTCTTTCCTAATAATAGCCGTGGAATTGTAATATTGAAGTGAACGACAGATTCAGTTAAAGTAAAAATGGGAAAAAATTCAAATCGCCTTCTCCGTAGGGTTGTTGAAATATTTTCTATCTCCTACGGAGGGAAACCTCTCTGCGCAAGAGTTCTCTGATATGTTTGCCATGGTTGAGCAAACGCAGGGCCATTTTTTCTCTTCGTTTTGTTAATATCTCCTACGGCTACGCAGTGAGAGGTTTATTCCATTGGAGAATGGGCCATTGACTGGAAAGATTGAGTGAATTCCGCTCCGAAGCGAGGTACTTCCGTGAACGCTACCGAGGCTCGTGTCGTGGAGCAGTATTGGTTTAAATTGCGGCAAGAACGTCTCATGAACTCTTTATGTGGCTTAAACGTACGGACCGTGAGTATCAGAACCCTCAATGAGAGGATAGATATCCTTATCCATTCGAAAGAAATATCAATAGTGGAATAAATTCTTTAGAGTTGAAATTTTGAAATAGATATAGTGAAGGCAGTAAGAGTTTCTCACTTTAAATGCACCGTATTACAGCATGTTCCATTACAAATTTTGAATGAAGGACCATGCGTAAATAAATTGGAGTGTTGTGATTCTACGATCACGTACTATCAAGGAGGTTACAAAAAAGAAGCAACTGTATAATCGTAACTGGAATGCTAAATACTAAAATGCTATTTATATGTGGTACAAGTTCTCTCAGAAGTTATTTGTTCAGAAATTCAAGAAAAACATGACTTTTAATTATACTTATTTAGGTTATCTAAAATTTTCTGTATATGTAAAGTACCTTTAAATTGTTGAATATATCAAGATGTAACTGAGAGTTTTAGTATTTTCTATCTTAATTTGTAGCCTGAGTCAACTTCTAAGATTAATTGATTCTAACATCCTCTTCTGAGATTGAGTTTCCAATTAAATTGGTTGAAGAATCATATATCACATCCTTCCACTATCCCGTAACCACAAGTTTCAGTCTACACGTGGAGTAGCTCAGTAAACTTGTGCTATAAGCTGGTAAATATTTTGCGAAACAAGGTGTAAATTTTCTTCTTTCATGAGTCCCCCTCTGTTTTCATGTAAGTAGCGAGTAAATATTGAAGATAAAAATCCCAATTTCTCATTTTAGGAGGAGGAAAACATGTGGTAAATGTGCGATTAATAATTAGGGTTGGCCCTTGCGGGAAATGAATAAACAAATTGTAAAATACTAATGTGATTTATTGCAGCAAGAGCGACCGCTTTGACAGGAAAATTGGTATAAATAAAAAAATAATTGATATAAAAAGATATGAAATTGTGGAAAAAAGTCATTGTTTTCGCAATAAATGTAGTTAAGTATTTAATAAGCATTCCAACCCCTGGACGTGGAAGTGATAATAATAACTTTTTTGCGTTTTTCATTAATTAAACCAAACACAAAAATGACAATTAAATAAGACTACACGCTCAGAAATGTGGGATGAAAGTAAATGCAATTAGAGGCTGTATATTGACGCAAAGCTTTCTGATACTCATGTTGTGGAGACTAAAAAAATACCCTTAAGTATCTTCAACCAGAAATGAATTTATCGTAAAAACCCAAGATTTTTGTGTTTTTTCAGATAAGTTTACATACCTTCTTTGATAGATGATTTCAGAATTTTATTTCAAAATTACAATTGTATCAACTTAAAAGTCAATCCGACGGAGTTACGCCGATAACTGCGGATGCACTTATCACGGAATGCACATTTCATTCGCAAGAATATACCAATCCTGAAAATGTGCCCATAATACCATTAGTGATATCAGGAAAGGAGTAAGAGTAAGTAAACGAGTAAGGCCTGATTATGTATCAATACATAATGAAGCCTCAGCATTTCAGGGGAGAGCGGCTGACGCATGGAGAGATAGAGGAGAGAGCACGTGGGAGGGATAAAATTCATTTTGGTCAAGGGTAAATCCTTGTGGAAAGGAGATGGAGACGAACGGAGGAGGAGTAATGTGATTCAAGCGAGAAGGACGCAAATATGTACAGAGGCTAGGATGGGGGAATGGTCCGATTGTGATACGGCGAAGGCTTTCTTCAGTAAAAGACCCCCCCCCCACACCGGCGTCGGAGGTGAGGGGTGAATGCAAGGTTTTCAAATCCTCGAAGAAGGGAAAAGGAGGAGATGTGAGCGGGGTTTACCCTGGTGAGGGGTAGCGGGTAGGACGGGGATAAGGGAGGAAAAGAACCCAGAGAAGGCGGGCGCACAGGATGGATGAATTTCCACGGTCCCCATGGGATATGGCTGCTAAAAATAAGGAAAAAAGGAAGATTCTTCCTCGGGCCGTTTTCCGAAAAGCGTTACCATGGAGTGGAGGATGAGAAGAGGTCAGGGAGAAGTGATGAGCGGTGGGAGCAAAGGAAGAGGAAAACGGGAAAGGAGTCATGAGGGAAGGATGGGGCGTCGTGTGTTTAAAAGCGGATAAGGGAGTGAGGAAGTGATTAAATGGCAGAGGCAGTTAGCGTGTCGAGGAAAAAAAGGAAAGACTTGAAGGAAGATTGGGAAGAGATGGAATAAGGGTAGGGCCGTAAAGAGGAGTGAGGGGGGACACTATGAAAGGTGTAGGGTGTGGTGGATTGGGGGCAAGGTGGATGACTTCTGCGATAAGGCCAACCACCGTCCTCCTCCCGCGAGTGTCGTGGCTAAAAAATCATAATTTCTGAGGAATGCTTAGACCCGCACACGGCGAAAACTTTCCCCTGATGTGCTGAGCTACGAAAGTCAGCCTCCTACCCATCCTTGCTAGGGCCGCCGCTGAAATTCCACAATTTTTCTGAAAATAGAAGTCTCCTCGTGGGCGTTTCAGTTCCCAGGATAGAAAGGCCGGCGTTCGCTAGCGTTCAAAAAAGTTACATAATTTGGCGTAAAATCCTTGTCGTGCGAAATACCCGTCATTCAACGTATTGGCTAAATTAGAACTGGGCCATTCATTAACCGGTGTACAGTCATCATTCAGCATCAAATTGCTATTATATTAAAAAAAAAAAGACTGACTGGTGGTTGCCGTCACTGGGGAAAGGATGCCAGTGGCACGAGGTCTATCCTGGACGAAATGATTAAAGAGGGAAGATGGAAAATGAGGGAATGAGACGAAATATGTGACTGAATTGTGAATGGATAATCATTGTATATTAAAGAGAAAAAGGTAGGGAGAAATAATTGTGAGAATGAACGGAATATACATACGAGTGTACAACCCTTTTCTTTTCTAAATGTTGTTAAAAAAGGTTTATTTCTTGTGTAAATGTTAAAAACTTCCCTCCATAAAATTTGCATTGCAATGAAAATATAAATGTATGCATTTTTGTAGCTACAGTGTTACAGTATACAACTTATATGTATTTCAAATGAAATCGGGAAAAGTAGACAGAACATTGGATAGAAGAATTACTGCAGCAAATTATGTATTTTCAAAGAATAGTATTAACGATTTTGACATCAAGGGCATTAGAGCAATCATAAGAGCATAAATATGAAGGTATATATACGTAGTATAAACATGTTTGCGCCAAATAATTCCATTTAATAATCTAAAACACAATGCTGATTGACATATATTTGTAAGAACAAGCGTATTAAAAAGTCGTGAATACTTACATAATATAAGGAATTGAGTGAAGAAAGACGTTTTTGGAAATTTTCAATTAAATAAGTAAATGAATATTAAACAAACTGAGACTTACTGTGATGTTTAAGGCTTCTATGACGTGCATTTCTTGATAATTTGCAAAAGATCAGGACATAGTATACATTTTTAAAAGCCCAAAAGTATTGGGTAGAAGAAACGGAAGGAACTTAATGTTAAAAAGATATGAATGATTTTTAAAAGTTTTTTGAAAGTTCTATCTAAAATAGTTTTTACTAATGGAAGACATTTTAAAAGCGGTTTATGAAACAAAAAGACGCATTGGCACTTTGTATCTATTTTCGGTTCGAAATTATTATTTCGTTATAAGAAGATGGCTTTCAAATGGTAGCCTGTTGCTTAAGACGGACTTATTTTTATGGTCATTTATGAAACGCTATTCATAAGGTACCCCGATATTTTACAAAAATGTGGAACAATGGAAGTATTACCTGAGCTTTTCAGATTTCATCCTAACAAAGTACGAGTACTTTATGAAAGCACTAATTAACTTTGTATACGTATCATTTAACAGCAATTCTGTTATGAGTTCCCTGGGGAAAGAAGATACTTCTTCTAATTTCAGAGATCCTTAGGAGACTCAAAGAGCTGAAAAACACATAAAAAGGCATGTAAACACTAGCCTTATTTGCACACAGTGAGGTAATGCAAATTACAAAAAGTGACTACAAACCTTACTTAAGCTGAATTTTATTGACTAGGTAATAGTGACTTTTCACTATTTGAAATTTAGCAATGCCTAATTGCTGAGGGTTTCAGTTCAAAGCAAATTACACAGATATTCTTTCAGAATTGCTGATATTTTTAAGCGCCACATTTGAATTAATCATGCATCAAAGAACTCGAGAAATCATTTCTTTTGAATATCTGTGATTCCACTTGTTCATCTTACATTTTTTCTTTTGCAATTTGCAAGAGTTGATCGAGATTAATTACCCCATCATCACGACACTTACTCTATTATTTAAAAATCTCCACAAACATTATTCAAGGAGAATATTGTATTTTCCAAGGTAAATTTTTTTCGAATAAGTTGCTTGATTAAGTGCGAGATATCTTTTTCATTTCAGTGTAAGTGTAACTCTATACACCCTCAAAATTATCTTAATATTCACTCAAATGGTACACCTAGCTACTATTAACTCTTCCCATTAATCATTAACAAATATATCTCCGACTTTAATCTTGGTTAGACAATATTTTCACTTAAAATATCCATAATAATTGCTTGTGAGCACATCCTTATAGTCTTGCTTAGTTAACCCTCTAAGGACAGTGCATTCATGAGTTTACCAAAACCAGTCCTAGAATTCGATTACCCTCGACGGCTCCAATTTTCCCTGTTGTTTCCCCCTCTGCTTAGGTATCTTCTGGAAAATATTTCAAGTGATTCATGCACATCATCTGCCGCATGGGACTTGCAAACGGAAGAGTAAGTTGAGGATCTCGCGGAAGCATGCCGTAACAAGTTAATGTTCAATACCCTCTTCTCTCCTGTGTAGACTGCTGAACAGTTGTAAGATAGGCTTAGTTGCTATTAAATTCTAATGGTAGCAAAGTTTTCGTCCATCTGGCTCATAAGTTTTGTGCTTATAGCCTTATATTATAACTTTACTAATGTAGTGGTTTTTTCATTGACTTTTAATCTTGACTTGAAACCAATGATAAAATTCAGCATATAATTCAATCAAAGAGTTTTATGACTCAAAGTTTGCAAATAATTAATCGATCATTGAAATTAAGGAAGGATAAAATGGGTTTGGGTGGAAGTCGAAAAAAATTCAAATACCTGCGGGAGATGTGGTGACAGCCGCTTATAGCGGACCCAACCACTTGATATGCATTAAAATGAAGGATTTCAGTGAAAACATCATTCGCGGTCGGACCAGCTCAGGGTAAATGATTTTTAAACTTGTTAAACTGTAAAATTTTAAATTTTAAATTGTTACATTTTAAAGGATATTGTAGGGTTTAGAAAAAAATTCTGTTTTTTTTATATGCATGTGAAAATCTATTAGAGAAGTTTCAACTAATGTTGTTAATATTTTAAATTGTAAATTTTATTTTCTCCTCAAGATAACACTTACGATTTACATGTATTATCTTAATTGCCTTTATTTACCTTAGTCCTTGGCAAAATAATAACACGATGGTCGATGAAATTATTTTTGTGGCGTTATTTTTATAATTGTAAATGAATTATCATTATATATCTGTCCAAGATTTCCACGGAAGTATTTTTCACCATTATTATTATTCGTGATTTTATGCATTTATTTGTATAAAAATGCTTTCGCTTTCATATGAGAGCATTTCGAGCAGATTAAACAAACGCTTGAATCATTATGGTGACTAATTTAAAGTCATGAATATTTTACATTCTTTTGCTGTAGCAAAAACTAAAACTTAGAAAAAATTAGGAAAAATATATTGCTATTAATTATTCATTTATATTTATACCTGATAAGTTAAAAGTGGAAGTGATACTTAAGCTAGGTAAGGAATCTCTACCAAGCTTATTAAATTTAAAGAATATTAGTATGGTATAAAAAAGTAAAATCAAGGAATCTGGTCTATTTGTGTGCATGTGCTAAAATAGCAACCGTTCTAAAGGAAAAATGAAAAATGTAAAGGAGGAATATATAGTGCAGAGTATTTCAAGCATGAAAGGAAAGAGGAAAATGTAAACAACCTATCTCCGGCCTGGAATTATCCTAATAGCTCAATGTTCATCTTACCAATTAATTAGCAAGCAAATGCTTACCTATGTAACGTACTTTACTTTATTTTTAAACTGCCCACTTATTTTGACAGACTCTCTATTTACTCTCTAATTTATCATTAAGCAACATATTTCATCAATTACTCCTTTTACACGAAATATTTTGAAATAATTTAAAACATTATGGCCATTCTTGTTTTGATATCTTTTCAATTATGCTTACAATATGTTTACATAGTCACTCTTATTCTCAGTAAAAATCCGAAGAGAACATTTGATTTTAAGTACAAAGAGTAGTAAATGAAACCTTTATTTTTATCAAATGAACAGAGGTGATAATTGCTCAAAACTGTTATTACCCTTAGTTCAAATAAAAAAGACTTCAGGCATGGAGTAGGACATAGGAGTACATTCCGTTTTTAAGAGAATGAATTTATCTGAACAATTTTTCCTGGTGAATAATTAAAGGAAAATAACTCAAAGGGAAATTGCTACCATGCATTATGTTATCTGTAAGTATTATATACAAGGGAGACAATTTCGCGGGGTCAGAATATTGGTCTTTGGAAAAGCTAATGTCATGCTCGTGTAAGGTAGTGCTCTTAATCCTAAGCTCGTTTGATATTTCGATTGCATTGGTAATTTGGGCAGCAAAATCCGTACCGCGCATTGCAGAACGCTAGGAGAAAGTAATGTACAGATGTATGCGCTCGTAATTAGAGTAATTTTTTAAGAAAATGATATGGATTGGTCGAGAGATTCAGCGTTGATTAAAATACTGAATTTCCATTAATTTTTAAAAGGCTACCCAGACTCTAACTCAATCCGTTTAATCTGAAGTCAAAGAAATTGTCGAATTTTCCAAGTACTCGCATTGTGGGTACTATCAGAAGTGAAAACAGATTTTCTTTTAAAATAAGTTGAATTACTATTAACATAGACATGCATCATAGATTTATATTGCATTTTTCACACAACAGTCGAATACAATGCCATTGTTACTCCGATTATGACACGCGGTTGGATGACGAAAATATATGATCTCGACCCAACGTTAAGTTACTCTACGGTGCACCAAAAGTATTCATTAGCAGGATGCTTTCTGTTCGGCATTGATCTTCGAACGGTAAAGTTCGACTTTTACTTATTTAAATTTGGTTTTGTTTGCAAAGAAACGCCTTTTTACATTTTCTATAGTGGAAATACTCTGCCTGGGTGTTTTCCATTTTTCCTTGCGAAATATAGTCGCACGCATTATTTTGCCTTTTATGCAATTTACATACATATTTTTTAGCAAAAATGTTCTTTCATTAACTTATTCAAAAAATTATTTTTTTAAATCTGCCATATGCTTTATTTTCCATTTCCTAAATGTTATTTCCGCTGTTTTCACAATAACAGAACTCGCGTAATTCTTTCCAGAATTGCATACCGTTATATTGTTTTTCACCTAAAAATATTATGAGTTTTTGGTAGCTGTGGGTTCTGTTTTATATGTTTTAGAGTATTCATTTAGGTGAATTCCAATTTTTGTGTAATATTTTGACTCCAACCCAATTTGCATATGATAATTTTTTTGTGCACGATTATAATAGATGTGATTTTAATACGATATACTATTACCTGTTTCTCCAATTCCTTTCCGATGAATATCATTTTCCACATTATTTCCTCTTCTTTCTATGATTCCATGGAATATTTCCTTATTACTCCCTGCAAAAGATTGAATGTGGTCTTTAATACCTTTTTCTCTTTCCCATTTTTCAGGTTTCCTTCCGGCCCCTTGCCGAGAGGAGGAGAGGCGTAGTCCACGGGTGCTGGCGCCCCAAACACTCCCTTCTTCCACTCACCCACTCTCAGCAACACCACGAGGGATTCCGTCCCCCGCATATTTAAGGAAGTCGTAATCCCTCCTCGATTCCCGACAAGAATGATATAGGCTCTCCCTTTCCGCCGCTCCTTCTTTGCTCCTCTTCACGCTTCTCCCAATCTTACTTCCCCCTTTGCAGAAGCTCTGCGCCACCTCCGACTCCTCCTTTCCGGCGACCGCAAGACTAAACCCCGCGTAATGCAGAAAAACACCTTTGAAGGGGCTAAGGGAGAGATTCATCTTCCGCTCCCCTTTTTCCGGATGCCAATAGCAAGCGCGTTAAGTTGTTTGTGAAGGATGGGAGAAGAAAGATGGCGCTCGAAGTTGAGGCAAGAAAGAAGGAACTCTCCAGGAAGCCGAATAGTCCCGAGAGGGGAGGAACGCCACGCATTAGAAGAACCGACGAAGGCCGAAGGTCGTGGCTTTAATCAAGATTAGGCTCTCTTCTTGGTTACTGGTAGGGTGAGGGAGTGAGACTCGGGCGTGCAGTGAGTGAGTAGTTAAAAATCATGCGCCGTTAAGACCAGTAGCAAACTCATGAGCTGAATTGGTGACACCAGCCTGGGAGGAAAAAGTTTCTCCAGCGTGAGGTGTTCGAATAAAAACTTTAGTGATTCCACTGATTACATTAAACCCGTGGTTCAGCAACTCTTTTCCACCACCCAGGTTAAAGATGAAGTCTTTAGTGCTCCATACTACTTCATGTACCAGGATATCTGTCCACGTACATGAGACTGCGTCTAAAAGGAAGAGAATGGTTTGAGCTCTTCAACCCCATTTGCGTAATTATAAATGAGCGTGATGGTTGAATGGGAATGCGTTTTAATCATCGAAAAATAAAATCTGTTGACAATCATATTTATACTCTTGAGCCTATCGAATGCGAAAAATGCTGTTCCGAAGGAAGACATAACCAGCGGTATAACCATGTAATCATACTGGATTTTTGCGAGAGTGTTATATTATATCTGTTTGCTGTAAATGAAGGATTTAATTTGAATATAACGTAAACTAATAAGAGTTAATTGGTAAAAGTTAAATAGCTTCGTGAATAATTTAATTTAGGTTGGCACTTTACCGACCGGAAGACGATACAATTGTAAATGCAAAAAGGGGGAATGGAAATTGATTCTAAACTAGTAGAGATTGCAATCTCTAGACTCGTATGACTCTTTTAAACCCATCCATTCCTAACGTTTAAAAGTCGATGTTTAAAAAGTGATTCGCATCTTTATAAGCAACGTAACCTGTTTTTTTAATGCCTCTACGTTTGCGTGTGCATCTTTGTGTCTGTCCCGAGCTTTGTATAAAAAGCCAAAGGAAGTTTTCGGGCACCCGTCCTCCCTTATAGAATCCACACAGCCGTGGGGGACACTTGAACCTCCCCTCTCATCACGTATCGCCTCAGCGTTCTGACCCGGATTCTCGAGGACCGGGGTCGAATCAAGGACGGAATGGCTTCTTTCTCCTCACCGCGGGCCAATGCGACTCCAAACCACAGATCACCAGCGATCACCGTCTTGCTTGCCACGCTGATTTTGACGTTCTGCGTTGCCAATGGGGAGCAAGGTAGGTACTCTTTATTCTTTCTTTTTGTTTCTATGCCGATTTTGATTTCACAAAATTGGACTGTGAGAATATCTCTCAAGATATACCTTAATATGCATTCATGTTATCAAACCGGGGTTAATTTAATTTTGTGGTTGAAACTCCATTGTTTTCGGATGTAGATGACTAAGTTTGTACAACCTTCACTTAGGTGTTGACACATATGGCGCTCAGCTGAAGTAACGAGCACCAAGCATTACTGAGTAAAGATGAAATGATCGTCCATCGATTTAGTTGCGAAAGATTTATCATTTTACAATGCTATTTTGAAATAATGTAATAGCAATTCTAAAACCCGTAAAAATAATGATTTAAGAAGAATCGGAACCAAATAAGGCATCATAATTAAAGCATAGGCGATTTATAAGTATTTTTTTTAACATTAGTGTATGTACCTATGAAATGTATTATTATTTACCAGCAAACTTTATTGCGATTGGCATGAAAATACAGGAGTTGCCAGGTAGCGGAGATGTCTTTTCTTAACCTGATGACCCTTTTTCGGAGTCTTTCCAGCACACCCATGTAGTAGGCAGCGTTAACTTATGGACCACACCTTTACAGTCGAAAAAGACAATGAGCATTGCTTTCACTTTTGATACGCTCATTCTTGCCTTTTTGGGCTTGGAGGACTGGTCTGTGTGCCATTTGCAGCATTGACTTTTTGTTTTTGGGTAGAATTCAAAAACCCAGGTTTCATCACCAATGATACGTTTTCCATACAAAAAAGGTTAATTTACAATATGTTGCAAAAGTTCACTTAAATTTCCGCTCGGTTGGTCTTTCGTCAAACGGTCGGCGCACAGAGTTCTACAATAACTAACATCCTGCCGCTTTCATAGATTGGAGAGCACTGAGACTGGTTTTTCGGCAAAGTTCTGCGTTTCCCCCACCAACTTCAAAAGGTTTCATCTCACTCAAACTAATTGGTGGCGACGTGGGAAATTTAATTGCGTTACATTTGGAACGTACTCCATAGTATTAGTCAAATTACTCCTACGTTTCCTTTTAAAGTATTTTAAATTTTCATCCTTTTTCTTTTCGTTTTGATTTTATTTATTTCCTCATTAAAACCTCCATTTCTAGTTTCTCGCTAACCGAAATCGTTATACTTCTATTTATTTCTTTAAGAGTAGGTGTCAATGAAGAATTTGATTTCAATAGAAGTTGCACTAATAAAAACAAAAATGTTGATTTGAAATAGCTAAATAGTTTGGTAGATTTAATTTATCTCTCTATTTGCAAACTTTATGCATCTGAATATTTACACATATTATGATACCCTTAAAAATTTCAAATGCCTTCGAAGGTTTTTTTCTGAAGACAATATCGAACTCAAAAATTCCTCTATTTAAATGAAACTCTAAGGTCTGTTTTTAAGATAAAATTTAACATAATTGCTTGCTTTATAGAGGATATAATAGAATAGGTTCAATTTTTTGATTTACACAATATTATTTTCATACAGGTTGGAATTTCTTAGTTTTATCATATCTACAATCATTTCCTTCCTGTTACCTAACATACTGCTTTTTAGTCGATTTCATAGGTTTTTCAATAACGTTCTCCTCTGTAGATAAGCATTTGTTTTGGTCAAGCGAACACTCCAAGGGTTAAATAAGCATTGGAATATCAAATCTGTCTAATTTAATTAAATTATGAAAAAGCAATGCATTCAGCCATGTTAAAACAAGTAATTGATTGGAAAGGATAAATTGAGCTTCTTACGGTTCTTTCTAAGACTGACTATATTAAATAATATTTCCTTGAGCCATTCAGGGAAGCGCGAAAGTGTGTCCCTTCCGTTAGCATTTAAAATCCTAGGAATATAAAGAAACCAACTTCAGTTTTAGAGGAAACTCTTTAATAAGTTGGCCATAAATGCTGCTCACATATATTTATTTACTCATATTGATTAACGAGTCTAATCACTCTCTAAAATGGTATCTTCCTATGGATATATTTAAGACTCTAACATATTGGTTTAAAAGTGCATTTTAGTTCCACCTTCAAAACGTTACTTCAATGCGTCCGTTTCTTCTCTTAAGAGTATACAGACGTGATACCGCAACATCTGCCTTGGGTGAATTCCACTATAGTATTTATTCAGTATTTTTCTGAAATACATTAAATGTTAAGGTGGTTTATTTTTACGTTTTTTTGGTTACCTGTTTTCTCAGAAATTTTCTATCCTTTTTCCATTCACATTACGGTTCCTAAGCGCCTAAGTAATCGCAGTGAGTCGTTCTTCCTGGCCATTTACTCTGTCTTTGTATGAGCGACAGTTTCATCTCACTTCATGTCATCGGAATGATGCCAAAATGTTTCAGGGTCAAGTCTAGAGAATTAGCGAATCAAACCTGGAAAGGGACGTATCCTAATTATCCTAAAAGGACAGCCACTCATTTATTATTAAATGTAAATTACTTAAATTAAATCCATCTGATAAAAGTTGTAACCATATAAACTTCTTTATTTTCTGTTTACCACTTCATTTAATGGACACGACAAATGTGGCCGGGCTTTAATAATAACTTTTCAAAAACCCATTTGGTGCACATTATGTTACGCCCCAGGATTGTGAAGTTAACACGAGAATATAAGACCATTTATCTATCTTAATGAATGCACGCACTTGTCGCACTTCTAATTGCAAAGCTTAAAGAGTCTACATTGCAGCTTGGAATATCAGGTCAATATATTTTTGCCAATATTGTAACCTTTTTGAATGAAGCACAGGAGTAAAGAAGTTGTCCCTAGCCGCTCATACGGGAAAAAATCATAGCGAAAGATGGAATAACTTTGATGAGATTTTATTCATTATGCAATATATATAAATTTTGAATATAGTAATGGAAAAACTCAATCTTTTAATTTGGTAATATACTAATCGTATTTATTTCCTTGCCAATATCAATTTATGCTAAATAATCACTTAAACGTTTTATCTATTAAAAAAGGGTAATTTTTATTTTATCCCATTGAAAAACTTAATAATGATGAAGATAATGATGATGGGGATAGCTCTTTAAAGCAGCGGATAAATGATTTCATTTTATTATTTTGACAAAAACTTTTATCCCTTCCTTATTTATTTTCATCGCATCAACTGATTTCTTACACCAAAGCCCTACGATCTCAATTGGTATACTACATTGTGTTTGTCTCAGTCCGATGACCTTTAAGATTAATCAAGAGGTCAAACACTGACCCCAGGCGTAACATTTACGACACCGGATGCATGCAAGAGGAGTGAGAATGTTTGTAGAGAATGTTTTGGTAGTGCGACAAATATGCAAGGTCTTGTCTCAGGTAGGAAGTTAGTAGGGAGAGAAGGACATGTAAAGGACTGGAATTCGCCTTTCGGTGGGTGGTTGATGGACTCGGAGGCGTTTGCTACGCTCTGTCCAATGTGCTCAAAGGAGCCTTTGAAATGCTAAGGGGAACTATTAAGTGGAGAATATCTAAGATTCTGCCCTCGGAAAATAAGCTGAACCGTCATAAAGAAGCATTGAAGCTTCAAAAGTAAGGTGAAATTACCATTACCATTCCATTCATAAAATATTTAGCTGGCATCACTAGTGATTTCATCGCAAATAAAGTCCTCAGCGTACATAATATTGAAAATAAACCCTCACCGAAATCCTTAATAAATTAAAGTTGCGTGATCGATTACGGTCCGTGAATCACGATTAAGTACTTGCCACAAAGGCCTAAAAACACATTATTGGAAACGGGCAATTGTATTTGAAATAGATTATCACCTCTCCAACATTTCGTCAAGAATTACGAAAATTTATCTCAATTCCTTGAGTTTATCTTTCCGCGTCATCGGAAAGAGATAAATTACCGTCCATTCGGTGGAGATTCAATCCGCCAAGTCCATTTAAAGCTCTTAATATCCTAACGACAATGGCCCTTTTATTTCTCTTGGAATTCGTCGAACGTCCTTGATTCTCTCTCATTTATTTACCATTAAACATTACATCAGAATATGCCCATCAGTTACATTCTCCCTCTTTAACAGTGTCATTATCAATTCATCCGTGTTTTCGTAATATGCGACCTTGTTACTCTTTATATTTATACTCAAAGTTACTCTTTATATTTAGAAACTTTTAGTACAACAAATATGCGCAAGTATTATATGAATAAGTATTTCTCAAGCAATACTTATTCATCAACGTACTGGCAATAAAATAAACGTGAATTAATTTAAATTAAGTTTTAGGGTCCCACGATGATAGACTATTCTCCAGAGATGCGTTTTATCATCCGGTGAAATTTATATTATTCCTGAGCGAGGACAAAAAATATAAAAAGTTTTTGATCTTTAAATCCATCATATATATGCTATCATATATATCATTTAAGTGCAAAAACCTGCGTTACTTGTCGAATAGTGTTATAATAAGTTGTAACGAGTAATTCTTCTTTTCGTTTCCGGCTTCGAACCTGCTTGCTCAAACTGCAATATGATAATTTTAACCCATTCCACCCGAGGGAGGAATTATTACTGCTTTGCATGAAATACTTAAATGCAAGAAATTGGCAACATTATGTTATAGCGAAGTAAATTGACGATAGGGAAAAAAGTTAACTGAAACAGCATATGGTGACTTGCCAGATCCCAGGCTGCGCATTTGTAATTCGTCTGTACTCTCTGTAGGGACTTCACATTTCACGTTTTGTTGCCCTGTCTCTGCTCGGAATTGAAAGAGGTTTTGGCACTCGGAAACATTGGAGAGAGCATCCTTAGTTTCATGGAGAGTCTTTGTAAGTGAAATGCTCCTCTTCTCTCCTCACAACCTCCTTACCAAATGACGAATCGTTTACCCAGCCGTGATAAACTAGCCGGAACCCCATTTTTTTTATTCCTTTATCAATGGGGTTCTCGTCGGACGGAGGAAAATCCGGAGAGAGAAGCGAAGTGAGTTACAGAAGAGGGAACGAGTTTGCGAGTGATTGAGATTTTGGATTAGAAGCGGGGACGGGGCGGGGATAGGAAAAGAGATGTTGAGGCATTCAAACCGTTGAGAGCAAAATCTTCGTCGAGGCCGAGGCAATGGGCGAGAGGGCAGAAAAATAGACAGCGAAACAACTTTTTATTGGAAACGAGTTGAGATTTTCGGTTTCCTGATTTTGGATTAAATCTTGATTCCAGGGAAACGGAAAGAGTTCTTGTGAAACTGCAAGAAGATATGAGAAAGGAATTAACAAGTAATGATAAAAAATGTCACAAGCAGTGATATTGTTCAACCTTTTATTGGTTTTCTGGCATTATTAGTGAACACACTGTCTTGCTAAGATTAAATCCACATAAGTGAAAGAGAAGGGTACATGAGACATTTTAGGTTAATATAAATCAATGTCTAAATAAGTAGTTATATCAGTTGTCACATAGGTTAATTTAGTTCCTCAGGTATATAAGTTTTTCAAATACAATTTTTAATTTTTAAAGAAATGATGTATATAAGTGCGCAAATTTTCTCTTTCCTCTTCACCTGTTCTACACTGGAGGTTTTGATGTCTTATATCATTGACACTTTCAGTTATTGTGATTATTAATGGCATGGTACTTTTTGTGTCAAATTATGAATGAATGAAATCAGAAATTCAATGGTTTATATAATATTTTTACCATGATGTTAAATTTAAATTGAAAAAAGAATAAAACTGGTTCTTAAAAATATGGGAAAATAGATTGAACGACGATATAAGTAGTAAAACTATTCACAAGTGAAAAACGATGGTTCTTTTTAATTCAAGAACAATGATTCAACTCAATTCAAATCGATTAGTTCATTGAGTTTTCAACTGAGTTTATCTTGGCGAAAATATAAACAACATTAATCAAGCATGAACAAGAGGTTAGTAGACATTATTTTTATTTCATAAATTTCCTGTATTTTCTAATTCAGTTGTCTACACGTCCATTTCTGAGGGTTCAAAAGTGCTAAATTCTCCTTCTTTTGGTTTCTTTTGGAAAATTATTGATGAACGAAATTAAATACTCCAAAAAGCTTCAAATTTGCAATTGAATCCGTTAGCTTCCCATTCTACTTTTAATTAAATAGTTGATAAGAGAAAACTTGCGGAGGGAGGCTGCAAAAGAGATTTTTGATGAATCACGCGGTTAGCGAATATTATTGATTGAAAATAGTGCCATTGAATCAGGAAAAGATAGAAAATCCGGGCAACTTATTGCCTTAACCTCGCTAAAACTGATGGAGTAAATTTTTTATTAAGTTCAAATTGTATTCTGAAATGTAGGAAAGTAGTATCAGAAAACAAAAATACGTACTTTCTCTTATAAATACCTAATTGTATCAGATTCCCTTTTGGGTTTTGCTTCTATCGCATAGAGAATGTGGTTAGTGTAAATAGATTAACGAGTTGAATTTTTCCAATAACTCTAGCGGTTCCTAAGTTCATTTCCGCTACGTTTAATTTACGAAATTCGCTGTTCGGCTCTTAGGAAGAGAGTGAAAGAGAGACAGAGTGAGGAGCATATTTAATGGAGAGTTAAATTGCTGTGGTTCCGGCAAGGCCCTGTCAACGCTTGCTCTCATTCCAGACTCTATTTGAGCAGAAGGAATTCCGTAGCAAAGGGAGCAGCGAAAGTGAGATACACTAGGCAGGAAGGAAGCCGTGAATCACGGAAAATTCCTTCTCTGGCGGTGCACTCAATCAAAAATGACGTCCTCGTGTGGTGGAGTGTGCGGTCACGAAACCCCTTGGGGTTGAACCTTCTCGTCTACTACATTGCCGCTCCGCTGGCTTTTCCTACGCTTTGATCAACCGAAAGAATGTACCATTCCCTAAGTCCTCTTCGCGGACTAAATAACTACCAGAGCTTTAGGCATAGCGCCTGAATTTTCAACTGAAATTGGTTGCCACCGTTCATTTTACCTTTTAAATAACTTTTGACTGAAAGGATGTACTTTGGTTAAAATACTTCGTCTTGATTCTTGTAACTCGTATAATATAATCTTTCAAAATGTTTTGCATAAGTTCCGATGCATGTTAAATGTATGAGTTAAAAATTGCTTCATGTGTAATGCAGCTGGGGGTATCTACTTTAAAATTCATAAAATATATACAATGGCCTATAAAATACTGCCATAGACTGTGCCTTAAGCAAAATGTTTTGTCTTCGTTTATACCTGTTTTGGTTTAGAGTGTTTTTCATTACATTCTGGAATATTTAACTTTGAAAAATGGTTGGATTATTTTGCTTTTTACATTTCATAAAAGAAATTGATTTTTATAAATTGTGGTATAAGTATATTTTGGCATAGGAAATTTTTTGAAGTGGTTAAAAGTTGTCAACTTTATCAAAATATAGTAATTTCACCCAAATGTCGAAATAAAATGGAAATGAAGTCGTTCGGGTCATTCGAACTATCACTTGAATGCTGTTTCTTTTATAGGAAAAGTTAACGTGTCAGTGTTAATTTGACCAAAAACTGCGTTGAACTCTCAATTTATCATGCTTACATTTTCACTGGATAAATAAAATAATGCTGATAAATGTAGATTAAAATAGTCGCATCACTATTGAATTTGCTCAATAAGATTATTTCCTAAACTAATTAGAAACACACGCTAAAATATTTTTGGAAAAAATTGATTTTAATGTTGTACAAAGCCGGGATAAAATATATCCTGGCATTTGTTATTTTTTGAGATACTATTTTGTCATAGCGAAATTAAATATCCTTTGATAACTGCTGCTGGATTCTTTCTTGGTATCATTTCTAATTTTTCATGACCTTAGCGTGTGCTTGTTGAACATTGCGCTCGACCAGGTGCTCGATATTCATGTAACTCGATACCAACCGAGGCCGTCATGGGCAGTAGACAAAACGCTTGTACGAATAGATGGTTCTCAGTCTGACTAGTAAAGGAAAGCGTAGGGAGATGAGTTGACGCTCCACTGAGGCATTGGCCGCTAGAGCGATGAATGAAGGACACGAGACAGAAAGGTTAATTGGGGAGACCTGAAAGGGTTGAGGAGGGAAGAGATGGCAAGAAACTACGGGCTTTTGTCTTTATGAGCATTCTAGGAATGGGAAAGGTATATTGAGTTCAATAGAGGATGGAGGGAAGGGGTGGAGACCGACGGCTTTTCGCGCGTACGCTTGTGCTCGTTCGCGCATCTTCGGGTCCGGGAAGTGTGGATTCAAAAGGGCTTGGGGTTCACTTTATCGCTCTCCGGGATTGATCCAGGGTTGATGGGAACCCATCCATCCCGGAAAATAGGAAGGACCGATCCGGAAGATGATGGGACGATGAAAGAGGCGAGAGGAGAGGAGGAGAGTCTCGTGAGGAGAGACGGCGGTCCGGGTGGGCGGAGGGATTGGCACAGTGATTTAATTACACGCGACTAATTGTGCGACGTGCCGTCAAATATGTCGGTCGGAGCGAGGCTCTTCCCTCCGGAAGGGGGTGAAGGGAAGCGTCGGTGGCTTGGGTCCGGATTTTGCCAGCCTCCGCCCCCGAAACGATGATTGGGTTATTTCATTCGAATTGGGTCAGGCCCAGAGCTCTAGGGGTACTCTTTTTCCAATTCAAACACACGGCTGTTGTTGCTCATTATCAACGCCCCTTTCAGCCCTAACTCTCGCTCTCTGGGGAGTGCATGGTACCGTCGTACTCCTCTGGGAACCTGAGAGAGTAACCTTTGTAAGAATTTGAGCATATATGGCATCCCACGACGACTAAATCGAAATTTTTCTTCAGGAGTAAAACAGCATCTAATTTAACATGGTACGAAAACGTCTTCCCAATCACTATGTAATCTTGGAGCGAATATTAAATAAACCGATTATGATTATTCCTAAAATAATCATTGTTCCTTTAAAGATAATTTTGATGTAATTTTCGAAACAATCTTGTTTTATTGTTGCTGATTACTGTCCGATTCCTATGAATTTCATTGAAAGTGTACACACATTAATAAATAGTCGATATAATTAATTAGGGCACTTAAAAAAACTTCTATATTCGTTTAGGATAAAATACTTTCCAGCCGGCATTTTGTGATACTAATTTGACGCAATTTGATAAATTTCAGCGAATCGGGTAACATATCTCTGACAGAAATACTTCTGCGGTGGCAATCAAATGTTCAGGGTAGTCTACAGTATGGTGCGTTTTACTTTAATCGCAAACAATGCAATTTAGTTGGAAGCATTTACTTTTACTCTTATGCATTCTCTTCAGGTAATTCTTTCTTGTGTTTTATGAGGAGACCACGTTTTAGAGGAAGACGGTACTTGATTCTTCATCACCACGCCTATGCACAAAGTCCAAATCATTCAAAATTGGTCGTAATCCACCTCAGTTATATCATTATGATCTGCTTCTGGTAATTATTGTGTAGATCAATTAGCGCGCCATCAAATTACTTCCTTGAGAGCTGGTAAAAACAATCATTAAATTTGAAGGCACATTGAAGTGTGAAGTTTACAGTCATAATTGTAATTTTTTTCAAGCGGCCAAATATATTGAAGCTTAGTTTTTACGGAAATTCTATCCTCAATGGGAATTGGTTATTTTTAAAATATAGTTTCGCTTCAGGAAAGATTCCAAAAAATAAATAAGACACTGTTTCGAATTAAAATATTCAATAATAAGAAAGAAATTTATCCGACACTCATAATGCTTGAAATTGTTTCTTAATATAAGAGATGATGAAAATATAATTAGCATGAAGATTCGTAAGAGTTAGGAAAATCATTTGCATACCAAATGATGTTTATGCCTCGTTGTTTTGTATACTCACTATTTTAAAACGTTTTTTCCCCTATAAAAACAGAATAACGTATTTTAAATTCATATATCTGATGCGTATTTTTTACTTCAAGTTAAATATTTGTACTTGTATTAATTTATAATTGTGCTCATAAGTAGCGTATCTCTTTGCAGTCACATACAAATCATGGGGAAATATGTACTAATAATTTATGACGCTAGTGTCTCTACTTTATCTTCCTTTCTTATCATAACGTATGATTAAGGAAAACAATATTAATCATTAATTGAAACCGGGTCCTAATTGATTATGATACCATATTGTAAGTGACATTTCCCTATATAGCCATAATATTTATAGAAAGTATATATATATATATATATATATATATATATATATATATATATATATATATATATATATATATATATATATATATATATATTCAGAGATGAAGAGGGACCTGATGTAGAGTAGGAGGCTGGATTTTGTGTTCTTTTAGGAGTCACAAAATATTTATTTAGTACCATAACAAATACCTCAACAACCTTCACCACTCCCTCCTCCAACGAGGAGACCCTGATTCTCTCCTCCATAAAAAAATACTTAAACATTCCTACACCCCCAAGCCTGTCTCAACCACAGACTCCCAGCCTCTCTCAATCTGTACTACCTACTTCCTAGGCATTCTGTCCCTCAAATTCATCCTCAAAGACCTGTCCCCATCCTCAAAAATCACAACGCTTCCTCCACCCTTCTTCCCA
Organism: Hetaerina americana; assembly: GCF_022747635.1. NCBI lineage: Eukaryota > Metazoa > Arthropoda > Insecta > Odonata > Calopterygidae > Hetaerina > Hetaerina americana. The sequence continues at coordinate 62,163,632 of NW_027286985.1, read as the reverse complement.
AATGCCCCTCTATCACCTTCAAACCCAACCTAGCAGATATCCTCAAATCCACCAAGCCGCTCTCAAAATCCCCTCACCCCCAGAGCCATACCCACTCCATGGCCATCGAGGAAGATGTAAAACCTGCCCTATTTTCACCACTCCACCCCACTTCATCCAATCATTTAAATCTCTCCCACCCTTCCCCCACTCCTCTTGCACTTCCAAGAATGTTGGTTTTCTTCCGACCTGAAAAATCTGCCCGGCCTTTTACATAGGCCAATTTTCCACACCCCTGAATCTTAGGATTAAAAACCACCGCGCTTTGTGCAATCCCTCCTCCCCGTCCGCCGGTCTACCCATCCCTAAACATGCTTCCCATCATAAAACCCCCTTCAACCAGTGCTATAATGTTTCCGTCCTAGCGTCCCCTCCCACATCCGATAACCCTATAGAATTAAAAACTATTGAAATGCATTCATTCGGCTCTGTATGGCCTATCAGCATCCGGGCCTCAATGTTGTTCACTAATGGGAATTGCTTGAATTGTCACTTTGTGGAAGCGATGCATATTGGAGACTTGAATACTTTGTTTTTCCGCATGAGTTTTGGTATGCGTGGCCTTAGTTTCGACATGCAAGGTCTTGATTACGAGTTTGTAAGTTGAAACCTGGGTCTCGGATGTTGCAATAGTTGCTGTGAGCAGATTGTTTTATTTTCTGATTTTGTGCCAATTCCACCTCCTCCCTCACCCTCCTTCCCAATCTCCGCTCCCCTCTAGCCTCTCCTCTCCCTTTCCTCTCCCCCAACCATTCCTCTTACCCCTCCTTCGCCTCCCGTTCTCCCCTTCCCCTAGCCCCCTTCCCTTTCTCTCGCACCCCTCACCTCTACTATTCCTGCAGTCATTACTTCTATATCTTCCGATGAAGACGGAACAGAATTCCGTCGAAATGATCAAGAAACAATGTGTAAGTGATCAAATTTATTATTCAACACTTCCGTGTTATGTCGGCGAAATTATATATATATATATATATATATATATATATATATATATATATATATACACACATATATATACATACATAGATATATATATATATATATACACATATATATACATACATAGATATATATATATATATAAATATATGTATGTATATATATGTATATGTGTGTGTGTATGGTTTCAATATTAGGCACTGATGGCGCAGACCGAGTGGGTCGGCCCTGCATTAGTTGCCACACCTGCGGGTCAGGGTGAAGTGCATGATATCGCCCGCGGTACTGCAATGTGGAAGGCAACGGAAATTCTTACATTATTCTCCCTAGAATCTGCAGCCTTGCATTCAAATGTTACATGATGACTTTCCTCACGGTAAAATATTCCTGAGGTAAACTAGTCCCTCAATCGAATCTCCGGATGGGGACTACTGGGAGGGGAACATCAGCCAAGGTGGATAAATGTAGGATAGGTTTATGGAAAGTGAGACTATTGGGAGTATGAGGGAATTTGGAAAATGCCAAGATGGAGATGAATAGATTGGGAATCGACATCCTAGGAGTGAGCGAGATTAAGTGGGCCGGGGCCGACGACTTCTGGAGCGACGAATACAAGGTTATATATATATACTCAGGAGACGAACCAAGAATTGCAGGAGTGGGCATTATATTCAAAAGTAGTGGGAAAGAAGAGTCAAATCGTGCTTTCAATACAATGAGAGGATCCTGATTATAATGCTGGAGGGAGAGCCTACAAACACAGTGATATGCAGGTGTATATGCCAACACCCAGTCATTCAGAAGAGGAAATAGAAGAAGTATACGAACAACTGGAAGAGGTTCTAGGAAGAGTAAAAGGAAAGAAAACCTTATAGTAATGGGAGATTGGAACGATGTGGTCAGTGAGGGGCGAGATGGAAGTAGCTTGGGATACTTCGGATTGGGAAAACGAACCACGCGGGAGAGTGACAGATATAGTTCTGCAACGAGAAAAACATGGCAGTGGTAAATACCATCTTCGATCAACATACGAGAAAAAGATACACATTGAAAATGCCTGGAGATAAAGCACGATACCAAATTGACTATATCCTTGTCAGGAAGATACAAGAGAACCAATTTAAGAAGTGTAAGAATTACCCCGGCGCAGATATAAATAGCTATCACAACCTTGTGATCATGGATAGCAGACTGCGATACAAGAAGATGAAGGAAGAGACACAACAACCCAGATGGAACACAAAGATACTGGAAGAAAAGAGCGTAAGAGAAAAATTCACCGCGGCCGGTGAATAGGGAAGGGAAGTAGAATGAAATAATGGTAATATCAGCACTCACGGTCGATGGTAAGAAATGAAGAATATAAATAACAAAGCGACAGTTGAGCTCCTTGTGAGTAAGGCGGAAATATCTAAGAAGCCATAATAAAACAGATCAAATAGGAGGTCTCATAGACGGAAAAAGAAAATACAAGAATCCAAGAAATGAGAATGAAAAAGACCCCTATGAACAGTTGCGGAACCAGGTCATACGAGATTGCAAGAAGGCAAAGGAAGAATGGACAGAAAGTTGCCTTGAGGAACTTGAAAAAGGCAAATAACAAGATGGCTTATATACTAGTGAAGAGGCGATTCGGGGAAAGTAAAACAAAATCACAAAACATCCAAGCCGCTAATGGAAAAATACTAATAGATGATGACGACATTCGGAATGGATGGAAAGAATACATTGAAGTACTCTATCAAGCTCCTAAACCCCTAGAAGATGGCTTAGTAAAAGATGAAAACATGAAAGGTGAAGACGATCGGGGTCCGGAGATATTGAGAAGCGAATTCGAGAGAGAGTCATGGCAGACCTAAGAAAGAACAAAACACCAGGAGTTTACATAATAAACCAAGAAATAATGAAGGCACACGGGGTCGAAGCGAATGAAGCCCTCAATGGAATAACTGACTGACGGGAGGGCCAGGATTAAATTTCCAGGCAAGCATCTCCGGGCACCAGCAGCTCCACCCAAGCCATGTGGTTTTTCGGGTACCAGGCCTTCCTGGGAAACCAAAGCCGGCACAGGGAAAGAAACTGGCCCCCCCTACCCTGATGTGTGAATTTCACACGCCGTTGGGCTTAGTACTGAGTGAACTTTATCATCTCCTACCAAACCGACCTTCGGGTTAATTGCTGCGTTTACGGTTTATGTATGTATGTATATATATATATATATATATATATATATATATATATATATATATATATATGTAAGTATTTCTGCTTTAAGCCACATGAACAGTCGAAAATTTGGCGAAATGTATGGAAAAATATTGCTGAATAGAGCTATTAAATATGCAGCCATAAAGTCTGAAATGGTTATTCATAATCTTGGAGATAAAAGTTTAACACTGTTTCCAACTAGGCACCTACGAGTCACAAATTCTTCCAATTGTATCGCCAATCATAATGCGCATTAGGTTTAAATCAAACATGTCGTAGTTGTACCTTCTTAATTAAATAATCAGATATTAGAGAAAGTTACAATAAACACAATTTATATATTCTTACCCAGTTATCGCAATTGATTCCTAGAATACTATAAATTATATATTTAAACTTCAAAACGGAAATTAGGAGGTAAGAATGCAAACTATGAAAAAATAAGAAATTGAGGGGTCAATTAAATGATGCCAAGACCGAAAAAAGCGCGCCAAGTTCGATCGAATGTGAACGTTTTGCTTACGGTTTTCTTCGATTGCAGGGGCGTGGTGCATCATGAGTTCTTGCCACAGGGTAGAACGGTAAATAAGGAATATTACCTGCAAGTTATACGCAATTTGCGCCAAGCAATCCGCCACAAACGCCCGGATTTGTGGAAGAACAAAAATTGGCTTTTGCACCATGACAACGCCCCTGCTCACACATCATTACTTGTGCGCTAAGTTTTGGCCAAAAACAACACATTAATGATGCCGCAGCCACCTTAATCCCTAGATCTAGCCCCCAGTAACTTTTTCTAAATCTCGAATCGTAATAGGCCCATGAAAGGACGACACTACGCTACCATTAACGAGATAAAAGACTGCATCGAAGGAGCTGAACAAGATCACGAAATATGATTTTTTGAAGTGCTTCGAGGATTGGAAAAAAGGAGGATTGGCACAAGTGTATAATATCTAATGGGGATAGCTTTGAAGGGTAAAAATAGACACTCATGAATAAATAAATAATTTTTGAAAAAATATATGTCGTGATAGATTTTTAAAATACCTCGTATAATCTGACACGTTACAAGTTGCTACTCACATGAGATATGATTTAATGTCCTAATTTAAAGCAGTAACCGCTCACATTAACTATATTATTCAAGTTATATCCCATGCATTTGAACGCATGCTAGCGTTTGACAAATAAGTATGAATTAATCAATTCGAAAATACTAAAAATGCCAAGTGTTGTCGCGTGGAATATTGCATCTAACTTTAACGTGAACCTATGAAACGTTGGCGGGTATTGGTCACCTGTCCCAACCGTAAGCTCAACGATCTTTATTCCACTTAAATTCATGAAACTGAAAATGGCCTGCCAAAGTTAAAAATGCGTGCGTAATGTGAAAGAAGAATGTGTATTGAGGCAGCTATAGCCGTTGTCACATTTTTCTATTCAGAGGCCGTACCTTGCGAGCGTAAGAAAGTTAGGTTCGAGTGATGATGTGAGTAGCAACATGCCATGAGTGAAAAAGACTTTTTTAAGAGAGCAAAAAATGGATAAACATAACCTGAATAAGATACATACGGAAGATGCGGGGTAAGAGGTTGATGGGAAACTCATATCCATCTTTAAAGGCAGGTCGGTTGATTTGTTTTAAAATAATACTTGATGTGATTGAAGATCATATGGGCAAAATGTGTTCACATTTCTACAGACAAAAAATGTTTGCTTATTACTATTAATATTTTAGACGATGTATATTTACCTATTATACATATTTTGGTGAATCATGCAAGGACCGCAGGAATGAATCACAAAAACTAATTGGTTAGGTGTTGCATGATGTCACCGAAAATACTGGCCAAAGTATAAGTAAGTACTGAAGCGTCGTTTATCAACAGCATCATCTAATTTGCGAATTTACAATGTTGGAAGTAATTTCCTCGGTAACTTAAATCAATAATATTGGGAAAATATATCGTTAATAAAGCGGATATAAAAGGAAATATAGATACGCTCACAATGCTTAAGTGTTCTGAGGTGAGATACAAATTTGAATTATTTTCTTCGTTTATTTTCAACTACCCTCACCTTGATAGACATTTAGGCAGACATTTCTAGTTGTATATTTTACTGCTGAAATTCCTATGGTGATTTTTCGCGAGCAAATTCAACATTATTTGAACATGAGTGGGAATTCGACCTATAATTTGGGATGAAGAGCATTGATAATAAATGTATAAATGTACGTTAAGTTGTGATTTAAAGGTAACCAACAAAACAGTGGATTCTAGTTGATAAGTATGAGTATTTGACTATGATAATATATATAATTAATATCAATGAACAGTTGTGAATTTTTACAGTATTAATATTATTTTTCGATATAGGTTTTAATAATCATATCAACGTGATACATTCCACTTATTGGTCACTGATCGAACTCCAATTCCTCCACCTGAAGTTTGGCTCTTTAAATTGATTTTCAACTTTCAAGAGTTTTCATGTAACTCTTTCTTTAATTTTTTTATGGATATGCATTTATATTATTTGATATTAGGACTTTTTTATGAGCCAATCCTTCCTGGAGCGTCATTCTAATACTAATTTTCTCTTCATGATTAAAATAGATCAGCAACATTACCAACAAAAAGCGCTAGTATTATTTCCACTCATTGTAATTACTCATCGATTTAAACCTCAATTTGTTTTGACCGTACCCATATTATTTTATCCTTTCAGTAATGCTGCTCTAAGATGTCCTGGAAAATATGCTTAGATTTATGTACAGATGAATGTGACCATATAGGCATTTATGTAGTTTGCAGGTTAAAAGAATTAATTATTTGGAATACATCTACAAGATTTGTGGAAATAGCCTTAAATATTCTATGAATTCCTCGTCCTAAATTTAGAAGCAAAATATATATGACCAATACAAAATGCGCCCCTACTCGTACAGTTTTATTTTATCTTAAAAATTTAGAGCTGATATCTTTGAACAGGTGCTCACAAATCTATTTAGACTGCGCCATATTCCATATTATGTATTTATTAGCCCTCAGGAATAAACATAAATTGTGTTTTGCCTTCGACTTTTCTGTTTAGAACTCCACCTTTCTTGTTATATATTAATGAAATTAAATTCACAAATTTAATTAACGCTGCAAAATTAGATTACTTCTGGTTGATACAAAAATATTTTATCCTGATAGCATCAAAGGTTACAAAACTGTGTATATGTTAGTGCCAGTGTAATAGATGGGGCATGGACAGGGAAGCGTGATGCGGCATATGACTATGTATAGAAAAAACGTGTAGCTGCATGACCCAGTTATAGCTGACGTGTTTAAAGGTGCGACGCACCTCTCAAATATCCACTGCCGTTACTTCAGCCAGCAGCACATTCAATTTAGAAGTAAAATAATCCCTAAAGTATATGTACTTCTGAAGCCATAAACAAAAGTATTTACCTGGCTTAGAATGTTGTGCCAACCGGAAAAATGAGGACGCCATTGCGTGTACATTAACTTAATCAAATGATGATGTATAGCTAAAATTCATGTTAAATATTTGTTGTAAAAAGAGTGAAAATGCATCAATGCTCTTTTTTTGCTTAAGTTATTATTATCTTCAAGCAATGATTTGAAGAACTCCACATGATTTTGACAGAATTATAATTATCTGTGAGAAACGTCCCAGCTATTAAATCAGTAAACTCAGCACAAAAAAAGCATTTATGTGACGGAGAATATTTGCACCTTATAAATTTCTCCGTATGATATCATAATACATTTTTAATAATACCCTTTTGTTAATCATTCGCCCTAACAAATATTTCACACCAAGTCCACAATTAATGAGTGTATTTTATCGCGTGTATAGTGTGACCAACACACGTGAACCGGATTTGGCTTGTGGGCAGTTTTTATGTAACGAGATAGCTAACCATTTCGTGCATACTTTTGTAACTAAATAGCAAATGGGAGTTTAACAATTATTTTCCGATAAAAGACAAGCGTAATTTTGGGGTAAAACAACCATATTATGTTTTATAATTCATCCGATTTTTTATTTATCATTCCGGTGATCACATGTCGATTTATTCTCGAAAAAATCCCGAGTAATACTATTGTCAAAACACTCATTCTGGCCGTAAAAGTCATTCGCATTCATTCAATTCGTAAATTTGTTGTTCTTGGGCATGATCTTACGTCGTTGCTGATTCACCAAAAGGAGAGTAAAAATCATTCCAGCGTACCGCTTCTCAATGCTTTTTCGTCTCAGGATCCAAAGAAAGAGAAAGAGGTAAAAAATATCCGAGAAAACTTCTAGCGCCCATCCAACAATTTCCAGCGTTTCCAAGTCCAAATCCATTTTTCTCCGCTTCTCCTCACTCATTCCCTTTCTTCGTTTTTCACCTCATACTCCTCTTGTATAAAACCCTTAAAACCCCTTTTTTTTAATCCCACCATCCAGCCTCGTTCTCTCCTCTCTCATACCTTCACGCGTCGACCAATTTCGAACCGCTTAACCCTCTCCTCCCGATCTCAACTCGCCGAAAGCCTCCTCCCCCCACCCCCGTCTGAAACGCCCTCTCGTGTGCCTTCCTTCCCACCCCATTCTCCTCGGAATCCTTAACGACCAAAGGGGTAGGGAAAGGATCACGTGAAAGGCTCTGAGTGAGAAAAACAATGTTTGCTGCCGAGTTCAGGGCACTTGCACTTTTTCTCACGTCGCCCATTCGGAAGTGGCGGCACGGTCGTGGAGGCGGCCGGCCACCCCAAGGGAACATTTGGCATGGGGCAAAGGTGGCGAACTTTTCCGTACTGGCGTGCCAAAGTCGAAGGACGGCCGTGCTTATTTGTCAACCGGGAACAAAAATGTTTCACTTCATCCTGATAAAATCACATAAGTCGCTCAGTATTGCATAAAAATTGGCAATTCTATCAATGGTAATGGGCATTATTTTACTTTCTGTAGATAGCAGTTGTAATGATTTTTAAAGAAATAAGAATGATAATTATTTATCCCTTCACGTAGCAAATCAATACAGATTCTCATTTTTGCAAAATTTTGTACACTGCATCTGCCAAGTGTCACGTTATCGATCCCATAAATTGTCAAGGTTCAGAGCCAAAATGCCTATAAGATAGGTAAACGAGCTTAATTTTTGTCTTAGAAACGAAATCCACTGTTCGCATAATAAAAGGAGAGAAAACTAGAAAAGGGCCCCAGAGAGAAAATACTCATGCGCTTTAAGTGCTTCTTTTCTCTGCTGAGTATTACAATGTATATTCAAACAGCGACGTCGAAAAACGACCTTGAAATCTGATTTATAGAGCGAGTACAGTTGTAGGCCAAATAATTATCAGTAGTGGATGGCGTAATCATAGGAATGTTTTTCATTCCCAGTTTTAAACACAAGGATGGGCGGTGGTGTAATACAAATAAGTACTGAAACTAAAATCCACATTTTTCCAATCTTGGCAACAATTGAAAACAGCTGAGAATAGTGCGGCATTAAAGCAGAATATACAAGCGTGGCGGAAACATTTTTACGTGCCATCGGGGTGCATTGAATATTCTGAAAATCGCGATGCTTGGTAATACTATATGTGTGGGAAAAATTGCACGTGAACGAAAATGAGAAATACGGTGACAATGGCTATCCACGACACTTATCGCAGTATGAACTCCGGAACAAGAGTAAAATAATACTGAAGTCAACTTGCATTCAGATTAAAAGAGCTAAAACAACTCTCCACTATTTTCACCAGACATTAAACACATGTTTGCCTTCGTGTACTTTTGTAAATTTTATCCTAATTAATTGCAAAGACCGCGAATATATTTTTTTGCGCGGGCTTCCCGTTAAATGCAGTATTGTATCCCTAACGGTCCCAAGGCTTGGTATCCGTACCATTAATGATTCGGTTTGTTCTAAAAGCTATTACGATGTAGAAATAACAACTCCGATATGGCCGAAAATTCCCTGGTTCCAGATTTACTTTGTTGAACACTATTATGGTTTATCATTAACCAAATAACCAAAGACTTCATTCTTGTCGGCAGATTTATCTTCATGTAACAAATGCGGTTTAGTCCCTACGATTATAAAATAGCATAAAAAGGTAATATTTTTGCGTGCCCTTTACGCTGACCCAGCAGATCTATGCACTCATAACTGGTTAGAATCTATTGATTCCTCGTCGATACATATCTATATCCGACCACTGATATAATGCAAAGTTGGCTTTATTTGAATGTTTGTGGACCGCATCTCTTCGCGGTCAAAAAGAGAAATTAGCTGAAGGCCGAGTGAAAATTTTGTTGACGGAGGGTGGAATCCTATAATTGGGCATCAACACTGGGTCCATCACAATCAATAAGGAATGAAGGAAGTTCACGCTCTCTAGGTTGATATCCTACTCCCTAGCGCGTCTTACATTGAATATGGATCTCTCCATTATTTGGCGAACAGTCCATATGGTTTCAGCTTGGCTCATACCATTTTCTATACATGTTGTTCCGAAACAGAGACCACAAACATAATTTGACATTACTTGGTTATTAATTTAATGACAATACACACAAGGTTGATCACTGAAAGCTCTTTTCGGCTTGGAATCAAGTAATTGATTAGTATTGATTGTGATAAGCTCAACCCTTATTTGGAAAATAGGAAGAAATCGATTTAGGTAATTGGGAGTGATTGCTTTTTTTGTTGAGACTTACTACTAAACTTTCCACGAAAAATTTAGAGGAATAATGGATTCTGATGTAGGTATCTTTATTCTCCACTTGTAGATAGGAATTCAAAAAAATAACAACAATCAACCCAAAAGCTGGTTTGATAAATATCAGGAAAGCTCATAGAGTACCTAAGTCCGTTTGCTTAGCTTGAGACGGGATTAAAAATATCAGATTAGTAATTTTCTTCAAATAACCACAACGCATTACAGAGAAAATTTTTACTCGGTATTATGCTCAATCTACTTGATATTCTGTGTGAGTTCTGAAATTTGTTTTTCTCTCTCGAAACTTCTATGTAGATGCCGATGCAGAACCTACCCCCTCCCGTCCCGATGGAGGCATATAAGCCGATCGGAAATTTATTGAAAATATTTTTTATAGATAGGATGGCCAATATTATACTTTTCACAATTCTAAATCCATACTTATTGAATAGATTAAATATCTTTTAGATATCATACGTTTTTATTGAAAACTGGAAAAGATCGAAGAGGTTACGACAAAATTAAGAGGAATAATGGATTCTGATGTACGTATATTTATTCTCAACTTGTAAAGAGGAATTCAAAAAAATAACATCACTTCCGAAAAAATTGTTCATGACTAATTTCCAAATAACTATATGCGTTCGTACTGTACGGAAAGGACGAATGAGTTTTTATCAGATCGGACTAATAATCATTCTACGGAAGGCCTGTTCGGCTACTGGCCCTTGCTAAACTAGAGTAGAAAGCCACACATTCGGTTTCCTCGATTCACTACTTCGCCGCCTACCCTTCCCATAATTCCTTCAAGGACCCCAAAGCCATGCTGAACTCCCTCGGAAGGAGGGTAGAACGGAGCAGGAGACGGACACATAAAGGAAGGACGGACTGTTAAACCATTTCCACCCCTACAGTTGCCTCCCTAATCTTCTCCCCGTCGCCATTCGTTGTTCTCTCGTTTTTGAGGAAAAGGTAAAATAAATAACGGAATGCTCCGCTTGCTCTCCTCTCTGCCAAGTTCCTACCGCTAAACTGGCAATTAACTTTTTCCCTCATCCCTTCACCCGATTCCCTCCGTGCGAACTCGGGAATGCTGGCAAAAAATCGATTTTATAGGGGCTATAAAGGCTTTTTTGCTGCGCGCATTGGCCCTCTCAGTTTCTTCTCGTGCCTTCCCTTTCGTATCTCTCCTTCCTTCTCTTTCTCTCACTTCGACATCACTCTCTCTCCTCTTCTCTCCTTCCCTCCCTCTTCTCGTCGTCCCTAAACTCGGCTTGGGTCGCCTCCTGCCAATTCCCCTCTACAGCCCACACCCCGTTCATCCGCATGGGATTCGACACCACCTACCAATTTAAACGTCCCATTGTTTACCCGACTTGGGTTAATGGCTCCGTTTAGCGCTGGGAACAAACTTCTCCGCGACGAAATCAATTGATCCTGTTCATCCTCCGGAATTTCATAATATTTTGAGTATTTTTCCTGCATTGCGGCACATATTTTGTCTAGTGATGTGTTTTTTATGCTTTGTACAAATTGCTATTGTACTTAATTTTTTAATTTTCCATCTGCGTGCGTTTCTGATATCAGTAGCCGGATAAATAAGAATCGTAGAATAATATTTGGCTGAGGGATTGCAACTTTAAGATGATACCGGTAGACTTTGGTCATGGATATCCGGAATAGAGGAAACTCTCAAGATCTTTGATAGAAGAAGACATATTGAAAGTATCTGCTTTTCATGTCATCACCATGGGAAAATGCTATTATTACGGCTCCAAAATAAATTTACTTCCATGAAAATCTTACCGTTTAAACTCTTAAACCACGGCATAAAGAGTGTAATGGTTATTTAAATACCAAATGAATATTTAATTAATATATATTTGTTGAGTATAAATGTTTTATGTATGATCTGCAAAATAATGTGGTACTTGATAAATTTTTCATTGAAATAAATGATCTCCTGCACGAGTAACATTTTTCTTGATTTTGTACTTTGATTACAGTAAAGTGAATCCAGCAATTGATACTGTGCATTTTTCGGTCGTTAAATGTCGAATTTAAATTTTAAAATGTGGTTTTTAATTTTTTGGAGTGAAACGTGGCGTAGGAAGTATTTTTAGGAGAATAAAAAATGATCCTTTCTTTGGCCAATCGATATTTATCTCACTTTAAAGTATTATGACTTAAACAAAATACGAACAATGTCCTTCTTGAAGGAAAAAGCTCTCTATCTTCTCAGACGCTATCTATTTTCAAGGTGTTTATCATCCTTGCCTTCTCCTTCTTTGATCATGCCCATTCCCCGCTGCCCGTTATTTTAATGCTCTTACAAGGGTCAGCTCTGCCTCCAGCGAACGAATGGCGGCAGAAGATGGACCCGTCGATACCATTCTTAATTCCCATTTCCTACCTCCCAGTCCCCTGTTGTCCTGCAGTTAATCATCATTACGAATTAGATAAACCGAAGTGCTCTACCTCAGGGACGTATCAACCGCATTGCGTCTCAAACTGCACCAAACCTCTCACTTCTATCCGATACTAAATAGGCATCTCATAATTGATTGCATAAGCTGAAACCTCTACTTGTTGTATTTACAAATGGTTTTTACTTGAAATTTAAGTGATGATAATTTACATTTACTCTTACTCATTCCTGTGTTCATGTTAATGGCTTTGAGTTATTTCTATTGAATGTATTTCTGTACAAAATGAGCACACATAAACATTCGTAAAATGTTTGCTAAACTATAATTTCCATTGCTTTTTTAATGAGCCTCATTTTATTTTAATCAATAATAAAATAATGAATATTTTCCAGGCACAGATGGATAAAAATGTTCACTGATTTGGATTTCAAAATATTTTACGACTGTCCTTGCAGCAACCTGATCAACGGAGTAAAACCAATTCATTCAACCCCATTTTTGTTCGGTAAGAGATGAATGAGGAATTTTCGAATTAGATGCTATGAAGGTAGGTTTTTGATAAGTATTAGTGGAATGAGTTGTTACGTAGATTTTCCCAGAAGCGGATTTCGAATAGATCAATGAATGAGACTTCGATAGAGAGGAAAGTTCAATGAATCACGTGGAAGCAAACATCTGCTACATTTCTGAGGTCATAGCGAGAGCGAAAAATTTTAAGGATGAAGTTTTCCTTGGGCCTTAATTTGGCCGCACGTTTTTAAACTTCATTTAATAAGAGAAAGTCTTTTCATCCCTTGGTTTCATCCCTTGCATTTTCATGCCCCGAATTTGTCTCGTAATTTAATTCATCGTCGAAATAGGATGAAGATATTTTTAATAACGTGCGTCAGATTTTCTCATGCTTGATTATTTTATCCTTGAAGTGTTTCTTCGCTTGGGCGGGTTGCGATCATGTGAGCTTAATGTTCCTCTAAACATCCGAAATATGTGTCAAAGTTTTCTCATTAAATCCTCAGAGATTTTTTTCTGAGCTTTCCATTTTATTTTTTTATTTATTTTTCGAATCATCGGTTTAGTATCAAAAAGCAGAACTTTTTAAAGAATTCTCATTAAATTTTTGCTGTATTTCATCAACAAAAATCGGGCATAGATACTATAAAATCGTAATAATTTGTCAAAAAGTTGCATCCGTGTTGTTAAAATCTGAAATTTACTAGATATTTTACCTCACTCCTATCGCATTCTAATTCAATCACTCAAATAAATCTATTAATTAATAATTCAATGTTATATCGCAGGTATCTTTGTTTTTATAGGCAAAAAATTCCTTTTTAAAAAATTAAATGCTTCTGGTTTCTGAAGATGAAAACTGTTTTTGAGTGTCTCTATATTTTTCCACAACAATATTTGTTAGTTCAACAAATTGACAATGATTGCAACAAATTGAGGTATTACACGTATTAATGCCTCAGTAAAAGATTCATTAAATATAGAATAAATTTCTTAAAATTGCTTCTTGGTAGTTATTGAAATACATGGATATTATACTTTTTTACATATTTAAGTGTGTATCAACAAATAACAGTTTCTGGTGAAAATACAAATTTTCCAATGTGAAATAAAAACTATTCCCGGATTAGAATAAACTTAAATTATTGCGAATAAATATGTAGCCGTAAATTGTGTTTAGCTTATATATTGTAAATCATGAGGTGAGGTCAAGTTTTTGATTGCCCTTATATTATTTGTTTTTAGTGGTTTTTATATTAATGGATTGGAATTTATATTTTAAAAAATAGATTTTACTGGCAAAATCAATCATTTTTATTAGCGAAGCCCATTTTTTCCCCACAGCGATTTTCTTCCCGAACCTAATGGAAAGAAAATCATCCTCTGTGGATTTTGGCTCAGGAAGTCAACATCCCATGATATGAATCGAGGAACACCCGTTCAATATCGGATTTTTGCAGTTTTCCAAGGGGTTTTGCTTGTCGCGGTAATATCTGCGACTATCGGTGATGAAGATAGCAGAGTAGATAAAGATTGGATGGAGCGTGCGAACTACCTTTTGGAAAATTTGCACATAGCACCACAAATTGATTTGTACCATATGCGGATTGCGAAATGTATTTCATGACCATTGCGCTCATTACTAATAGGATTAAAGTCTAGTTTTATGGATTTAAACACATCTCTGCTTCAGTTACCAAACATTATTATTCTGTAATCGCCTTAAAACCTACAAATGCTCTCCTGTTTCCTAATATCCACTTAATCTGCCGAATACAGAATTATTTCGGGTAAAATAAGGAATTATTTATTATAGTTGTGAATTGAAATTTTTGAGTCAGTGGGGTGGATGTATGTTATATTTTTTTCCTTTCATGGCTATAGCAATATCAGATTGCGACAGTATCAATTCTAATTACTAAGAATCAATAACATACAAAACAAAATCTTACTTCGTAATTCCGTACACTGCAGTTGGGAAAAGACCAACCTAAAGAAAGGATTGCTTTTCTGCATGCATTTTTGGTCAGAAGCTTGCCAATGTTATTGTAATCGTTGGATCGTCAAAAGAATTAAGACAAGGAAAACCGGTAGGGTGACGAATTTTAGGCTGGAAACCCTCTACCAAGGACAATTTGGAAAACGACGCGGACTGATGCAGAAAGTTAAAATTGTTTACAAAGTTTCAATTACATTGTCAAGAATACTTTTAAATTAAGGGATTAAAAACTGATTAACCGATTTTTTTATTTGCCTTATCCTCAATGCACTTCTCTATGTCTTCCCGGTTATTCATGAGAGAAGGCTAAATTACATTAGATAAACGGTTTTGATAGGTTTGAATAAAATAAAAAATAGGAGTACATTGCAGTACTAATATTTATATGCAAGAGTCAGTAAATATGATCGATATTTATTCTTTTAGTTTTTCGATTAGAGTGCATTAGCTTGTTCACACTTTAAAGATATGTATTGCTCAAATATTATATGTTAGTCATATAATTTGGGCTACTAGATTCAGAATAAGAAAATGACTTTCCCTTAATACATCAATTTTATTTAATGCACATTTCATTCTATCCATCTCCGCTCAAAATGTTGGCTTATCCTTCAAACTAATGATATAGAAGGATAGAATGGAATAGCGGCTTTGCGAAACAACATAACTGTAGTATTCAAGGTAGATTTATTGCGTAAAACGCAAACTTATCATTACAAGTATTTCACCGTCAGATACACAATACAAGTTTTTAAGTCCAGGGTTTGTAAATGCTGTGCGAATTTGTGTCCGGCCTATACGGTTTTGGTGAGTTTACTAGGGTACTGGAGTGGGTATATGATGTGGTCCGGGATTATGTTATTCTCTGTGAGAGACTGCTGGAACGTAGGGTTATAGAAAACTATAAGAGGCAGGAATGCCTTAAATTCTAAATTTTTACTGATTTTATCTGCTACATGGACTCCAATTGATCCTGCACATCAAATTTACTGTCTCTAAAGTGAAAATGAAATATTTCGACAGCAAACTTGTTTGAATATGTCTCGGTCAAACGCTTTGCGTAGTAATGACGATGCATTTCACCGCATTTATGTGTAAAATTTCCATTAATTAGAAACCGCTACTGTTATTTATTTAGATTAATTACTGTTATCATCCGTACCATCTAATTCTTATGTATAGCATTCAACTGGTTCAAGTTGGTTCGGATGGACATTGGCTTTACCATGTTACAAAGATACATTTCCTTGCTTCTCCTTAAAAAAAAACATTTTTTTTGTTTTCCTCTCCGTCCATTTCATCTTCTCCATGCTTCTCCACACCCAATCTAGTGTCAAGAGTCCAATCTACGCGTATATCCTTGCTTAACGACGACTAGTTTTCCACGCCATACAACCACACGCTTCATATCAAAATGCCTCTAGTCATTTCTTGACGTCTTTATCCGGCGTCCTTGTCATTTATTCTATCCATCATATGGAATCTACCTTGGCTAACGCTTTTTTTCTAAGTCTGTCCGAACTACTTCGAAACTTTAGGTAAATACTTCCAAGATAGTTGAACTGTTCCACCTGCTCTAGTTAATTAATTTATGCGTTAATTGTTAAATTAGATTTCTTCTTTCTCAAAACCCTCATAACCTTTGCTTTCTTATTTCTCATCCCATATATATCGCTCTGAATTTTCAACGAGCTCAGAATTCATTATAACCGCTTGTCTCATTAAGTGACGTAGCTCTCCCCTTTCAAAACCCGTCTGATAACCCAGTAAGTAATGATTTGTTCTCTCCTCCTCTTCTCTATCCCCTTATTGATGATTCTGAGTACCTTTTTAGCTGGGAGTGAAATCAATCTTATTGTTCTATAGTCCTCATATTTCTGCCTTTATCATTTTGGGATGGAAATTAATACTCACTTGATGAATTCTTCCGGCCAAATTTCGCGCTCATAATGGTTTTGTAGTATTACTTAAAAACTCTTCCTTTCAAGTTTTCCTAAACGCTTCAGTACTTTTGTGGGATTGACCATTCTGTATTTCAATTCCTTTGATGTTATTTCTATCTCCCAATTAAGTACGTTTGGACCTCAGCTATTCTTTTCTATGTCAAATATTTTTTCTGTAGCCGAAACTGCTGGCAAATCGTTCTTACCATATATTTTCTCTATATTTTCCTTCCATCTCTCTAACGTGTTCAGTTAAAACGGTATGATTCCTTATCTTCCTATGAATGAAGATATTTTAGATATGTCATTTTTACATGTTGTCCTGCTATCCCCAAACCACTGTCAGAATCCATCACAATAATGGCCGAAAGACTTTTTTTGTTCTACATTAGAGTATTTCTGATCATATCTACAGTTTGTAATATCTCAGGGATTGTAATAAACCTAGTTATATTAAACAAAAGCTTATTGCATGTCTTCGTCGCATCAATAATGAACTGTAACGTAACAAATGCAAAGATCAGGGGAATTGTAATCGCAACAGTACTAAGAATGATTCTACCATCTTAATTATGGAATAGACTTTCGAGCTCGACCGAAGTTGGTGGTGATATTCGTTTGATTATTAAAGAGTTGCTCTCTTACGCTGTTCTTTGCTCATTTATTATTGTTAAGCCGTCTAATTTAGAAGGAATATTTTCCTTGGAATATCTTTCTGACATCAGTAACCTATATAGGGGAGATAAACACGTTGTTTGAAATTTTTCGACAAAATCACTGATCTTTAAAGTTCGCTGTGATTACATATTAACATTCTTTGATAGTCAAAACCTTCCATCCAGAGTGTGGTAGGGTTTCAGGAAGAGCAAATCAAATGAAACAAGGTTCTGCCTTTTTAGAAATTCATATGCGATTTTGTAAAATTGGGGAAAGTGAGTGGAAATTAGATTCCATCTTTATGAATAAAAAAACTGTCAATAAAATCGCGCGCGTCGAATTGAAACAGGAGCCGCAAGAAAATGTACTTAATTATGAAAACTGGGTGTATGGTTTTCTCTCAGATCGTTAAAAAATTTGAACAGATACCTCCATTTGCATTCACGTAAAAATGATTTCAAGTTTGCCTTATGAATGAAGCCGTCAGCCATTCCGTTATAGACTTTCCCTTTTCATACGTGCGTTGTAACCTCTAAAATAAAATGGAAATATAACAGCATTGCAACATAAGAAAATTGCCAACAAAAATGTAATTGAAAGATAAATATCGAGCAATGCGTGGATAAAATGAAATAATTGAAGTTTGGTATTTAACCCTTCGAGGAAAGATATAGACGGAAGTTGTTATGTACGTATATATCACTTAAAATAACTGTATTTTTTAACTCGATTATTTCCAATTTTTTATTTCTCAACGTATACTTGGGTCTTAAAATCTCCTCAGAGCTATCATTGATAAAACAAATATTCGATCTCGTACTGACCATTTTGATTGGTAAAATTGATAATCTTGAAATATACATATAGTAATAAAGTAGGAGAGGTATTCTTTTTTATTAATCAAACTACACATTGGCTAGTATTGCAGTATCAGTATTTGAGTCCCCATGTAAAACTAATTATGACCTGAAGAGATACAGAGAACCACGAAACTACCACGGAAGAGAACAAAATATTAAGCAATACTTTACTATCGTGGATGTGGAACCAATTTAACCACGACGACTGAGATTAAATTAATTTCAAGAATATTAGCCATGCTTTTTTACTGACGTGGATGGAATAATCCCAGCGTTACAAAAGGCCGAGAGGTGAGGTGATGTTGACACACATATACAGATGCAATAACGGATAGGTAAGGATTCAAGTTCAAGGATTGTTGATTCAGTCTAACGCTTCGTGGACCCAATGTCGACAACGACACTAATAATTCAAAGAAAAAATCCATATATATATATATATATATATATATATATATATATATATATATATATATATATATACATATATATATATATACTTTCATAGACGTAACACGGAAGTGCCGAATACATACAATACACAGTAACACATAATATAGAAACACAAACAAAAAAGAGAACACTCACACGTATTTTCTTGATATTTCGACGGATTGTTTCCGTCGAAATATCAAGAAAATACGTGTGAGTGTTCTCTTTTTTGTTTGTGTTTCTATATTATGTGTTACTGTGTATTGTACTATATATATACATATATATATATATATATATATATATATATATATATATACATATATATATATATATACACACACACACATCTAAAATGTCATCTCAATCCGCCGCAGGAAGGTGTGATCTAGGGTATACACTAGCCATGTATACAACATTTTTATTTCACATCTTTATTTGAAAAAAAAATTTGCTTATGAACAAAAAACTGGTACTCATTCACGCATAGATGTCTATATACAGCATAAAATACACGACTAATTCATTAAATATTTGTCTTTAAATAAATATATTTTGATGTTTGGGTTGGATTTTATTCGATTCTGTATCTCGTGAGGGAAGAACGAGTATTTGAGTCTGTCGGTGGTTAGTGTCTCTTATATTTTTCCTCAGTGGCCGAATCTATTGATATATTATGTTGCTATAATAATTTCCAGGGTGACAGTTGATGAAAACCTTATTTCCCAAACACTTCCGTCTAAGCCCTTACCCGTAGCAAATTTCTACTTATCTGTCGGATTCTCTCTGAATCATTTCCGATTCCTTAATGAGCACTTTCCCTCGTGGGCCCAGAAAGCTTTCCGTATTTTCCAAATGAGGTCTAACTGGCTAAAGTAAGGTAATATTTCTCTCGCAACTTTTTATTAAATTTTCCTAAAACCTGTTAAACGAAGCATAGCTCCTTTGAACCTGATATGCATGCTCGTATTCTTATTTTGTAGTCCAGGAAAGTTTTTAATGTTAGTTTTACAACCTAGTGTTAGACTTTTTCTCAGAACTTACTGGGTTCGTCCGGAAAATAAGTGTACTGAGCTCAGGAAAAAAAATTTATTACACTTTTACATATCTTAAGCTAATAAGCTAATATTCCTCAAAATAGGACCCTTGTGAGTCGATACACTTGTTCCAGCGGCGTTCCCATTCCTGGAACGCTCCCGCGAAGGCATCATCGGGAACCTCTCGAAGACTCGTCGTCGACCTCTTCTCTGCCCTCCACGAACATCTTGTGCCACCGAAAGATCATGTTTCTGGACATGGCTGACTCCCCGTAAGCCTGGTTAATCATAGCGACAGTTTCGGTAGACGATTTCCCAAGCTTTACCGCAAATTTGATGGAATAACGCTGCTTCGGCATCGCGTTCCGTGACGTGGGTCGAGCGTGGAGGTTCGCGTTAACAGAGCTCCTCACTACACCACAGCTCAGAGCCGACTGCCTTTTTCAGCGTCGCTTGCAAACATACCCCCCTCCAATAGCAGCCCGTCAGAGCGGTGCTGAGCGCCTGGAGCGGCGGGAAAAAATCAGTACACTTATTTTCCGGACGAACCCTGTAATTCGGTCTTAGCTATTTTAAAATTTACGTCTTATTCCTCTTTTGATTATTCCACTGCATAATGGTGGCACATTTTCTGATATCTAATTTTAACCTCCATTCTCTGCAGCACGCCGATATCTGGTTTACTATAAATCACTAGACAGTAATCCTCAAACTTTCAGTGTCATTTTTTCTCTGTAATTTACTGTGTCGTCGGAAAGGAATATTATTTGGTACTAACATTGACAATTAAGTGATAATGTATCCAGAATAGTATGCGCCTTACATAACTCTTCCCGATGGCACTCCTGAAGTAACGTCGGTATCCAGTGAGCGAACGCCGACTACTGCTCTTTGGTTATGGTTCGATAAGAATTCCCTAATCCAGTTGGTTGCTTTCTCATTAATATGCAATGTATTAATTTCTTGCTTGGGACTTCACCGAAGGCTTTATTGGAAACTAAATATTCAGCATCCACTTCCCCGTTCTCATGATATAATGAGTTAAAGTTCCCAATTTTATTTCGCATGATTTGCTTTTCCTAAATGTTCACCTTTGACGGTAGATTATACTCCTGCACCCAAAAAAGGCCATTATACGACGGTGGTCTAAAAATTTTTCGACCTAACAAAGATACAAGATTTTTTTCTGAAATTTTCTGATGTCGGAAACTTTTCAGACCACCCTCGTATAAAAATGTGTTTCAAGGTTATTCAGAATAAATATGGTGGATAAATTGGTCTATCATTAATGGGGTAATCCCCATCACCGTTTTACAGAGGGACACTTTCGAGTCGCTAGGTAGTGAAAGATATTCTGTAGACTTGTAAAAATATGTTTTTAAATTAATGTACCACGTCTTCCCAAATTTACTGTAATAATCGGGCAAGAATTGTTTTAGCATGTCAGGAATTGTTTTTTTTTATATTTCGGAGATGTTTCTCTATTTCTACCTGGAACAATAAAATATCGCTTACGAGACCTTCAAATGCGTGAGTACCCTCTGAAATCGTATCCTCGTTTTTTACTGATGACTTGTCATTCACTATTTTGAGGAGATTTCGGCATTCTCCTTTCGATATTTCAATATTTTCAGGAACTATAGTCCATCCAAAGTTCTTTTCTACCTTCCAACCTACAGTACCCCTACACACAAAATTAGTAATCTAGTAGAATTTTTGCCCATGTTTTAAACTCATTATCCACTCAAAATTCATTAATATCTAATTTATTAACAACTCAGCAAGGTAAAATCTTAGTTTGACGTCGTCAACAGCGTACGATTCAAGTGAAGCGACAGTGCTCACGATGAACTATAACCCTTACAACCGTCTTAAATTTTCAAAAGTGGCGCCTAACCCTTCGCTGCTCAGCAGGGATCCTTCCCTTACGAGACTTGAAGAATCGGGTTGCGCAGTATTCTCTTAATGAAATGCGAAGGCGGCAAAACTCTTCGGAATAAATGAGCAACGAAGAACTTTGTTGAATAAAATTACGTAATGGAGGCTGGCTTCCGTCCTTTGCATCGTTGGCTCCCCTTCCGCGGCACGAGAAATGACGACCGTTGGTGGGCTGGGTTCTACATAGAGTCACTCAAGGGGGATCGCTCTACCTCCACCTGCACTGCGCGGTGGTGGATAAACCGTCGGCGTTGGGGGGAAAAAATAATGTGAATGTTTGTGCAGTGGAATGGGCTCCGACAAAGCATAGTGCAGCAGTGAAAAGATACTAGAAAATGGAGTGCCGCAGTTGCATGGGAAATCAGAAGGCTTGCGCGGCGTGAGACAAGGAAGTAGTTACCGGAAAAGGAGTCGGGAATTCATCATGGCGCTGCAGCGCAGCGTTTCATCGGGGAAGTGGCGGAAAGCATAGATGGCGGAGGCATTAAAATGCGAAGAGCACTGAGGCATAATATACGCATTCCAATTATTCAATAACTGCTTCGTTTATCCTTTAATTTATGCGTTCTGTTTGGGTTAACGCAGGCCCTAGAGCTGTGAGATTGAGAAGGGGTTGTTGCTTTTGTACTGACTTTTTTTACTGCAGTGGCCGGGGTTAAAATTGTGGGAGCTGAAGTGAATTTTCATGTGACATCACATATTTCTAGATCTATGTTCGAGATCCCGTATTGGCATTTTTTTTGGTTTAAGATGAAGGTTATTCGCCAACCATCAAGGAATTTTTGGTAGTTCCGAATATCATTAATCTACGATTGAAAGCATTTCATCGGTACTCTACATTAATATTAAAACGCTAGTTACCATTACCTTTGGCTTTCTGATAACAGCGAATGATTCTCGAATTCATACAGGGACACCTTTTCCCGAGTTGTTTCAAAATTGATGATACTCCTGAAAATCATGTAAAGGTTTTGCTTTTTTAATATTAAGTATTTTTTAATATATTTTTAATATAAATTTTTTGGTCCAAGGAATTATACGAGTTACCCATTTGGGCGTTATACGTTTTCATAATTTCATTCTTAAGTATCACCAGTGTTGGACTAATTAAGGCAGATATACTGAACAGAAAAGACAAGTGGTATAAGATTTCTTCAAGCAAGATTAGACTATTAAAATTCTGCTGTAGATTTTTCAGAGTAAGGAGAATTTTCTTTAATTGCGTATGAAAGAATGATTTCATGAGAAATTGACGATAGACTCAATATTGAGGATATGAATTGAGGCAATGGAAACTTAAGATCACAGGCTAGAAATGAAGGCTAAAAAAATTATTTCAACCACCAATAAAGAGTTCCATAGATGATATAAGAAACTACGTTTGTTCAAGACGCTGAGCATTAGATGACTCTAACTCATGGGGCGTGCTAATGACGCATGGCGGCCTCTTGATGGCAACAAGAAGGAATGAAGAGCAAGAACTACCGATTATTAAGGATCGTGGGCAGTGAAAAATAGTAATGATGGAAGATGGAAATATAATAAATAAGGAAGGAATGCAATGCTAATTGAAGAATGACTTAATGGGAAATTTCAGTAAATCTTTATTTGGAATGATGACTGCTATTTCTAATAATTTTAAAATTGAAGATCGCGCTGAATTAATGAACTTTGGTCAATCAGTCTTGTAATTTATATTGGTCTTAATACAATAAAGTCCGTTTTGATTGGGATATCTTAATATTTGTCTGTGGAATGCATATTTTTGTCTATTAGTTACAGATAAACCCAGAAAACCTAAAGTAGGACAAGCTGATTCTACGAGTGGCAATTCTTTCCGTAATTCTGCCGTATCTCAAACTCTGATTTGCCCTTATCGATAATATTCAACCGTTTAAAATAAAATTTGTATTCTCAGACTTATTCCGTTGGGGTTTCGAGCATTTCCAAAATTATTGCTAAAATTTAAATCGAGGATTAACTTCATTTAAAAATCATGTCTGGCACTTTACTCACAGCTCTGCATATCATTGATTTATAGCTAGAGAGTTTGCATTTGGAAGAGAGGACTGCGGAACTGTTATTTTCCGACAACATAATAAATAATTGTAAATGTATATCCATCACACATTTTATGATCTTGTTGCTCGAATTAATTAAGGGATCTGTTCTCCCGCTGGAGTACAAAATTCTTTGGTAAAAGATTCCGTCTGCCGCGTACGTTTTCAGCCAAGGAGCCTGCAAAGGTTGGGAGGTCGGGTGTAGGGTAGGAAGGTTTTCTCAATGGGACTTGAGCTTGCAAATTTCAAAATAAATCACAAATATTCATCCTTAATGAATGGCTTGTTATCTGCATCGCACTTTTTATTTTGCCACCGTATGGCTTTTTGACCGGGTGAGCCATTGTTGTGACGCGCCTACAATCGGAACGAGCGAGGGGACCGAGTGCCTATAGAGCCCATTCACCCCACTTGGAGGACATTTTTTTTACCCGCGAGGGGGGGAAGAGGTTTGAGTGTGGAAGGGGATTGACGACAGAAAGAAAGAGACGGCGAGGCTCATTGAATGCCATTTGAATACGCAGGACGCTAATGAGGGAAAAGCAGGTACTGGGGTAGGAGCGGCGCTTCGAGCAGGGTTACAGGCAAAAGTTTCCTTCGCCTTCGTATTTTTTCTAAATGTTTTACTTCACCGGCGCAACTCTCGAACAACCCGGTGACTCTGAGGTGAGCCATCGTCGGTTGAGAGTTGTTCCGTCAATATTTTCTTCTTTCTCCCTCCGTCTCTTCTCTCTCTCTCTCTCTTGATCTCACTTTCCCATCGTCTTGCGTCTCTTGGGAGAATACGGAACAGATTTTCAATGGATGGAAATAGTACCCCTCTTTTGGTTTGAGTTCCTGGAAGGTTTAGTTAAGCCAAGTGAAAGCTAAAACGCATTACTCTTGTAAACCGTTCCGCGAAATTCATTATTTTAACCTTTGCCCCCCCCCAGTCACCGATTCAAAGTTTTTTTAATTAGGAGCGAATCCTCATGAATCTTTTGAGGTTTCCCTAATGATAATTTTGTCTCCCTAAAACCTTCCTTGTTTAGTTCAGGTCTCCTTCCGTTACATGTTCCATGAAAGAAAACTGGTGCGTGTAAATAATCTTTTTCCGAAAGTGAGTAATTTGATTGAAAGTGATGGGAAGAAATAAAGAGGGTATTTTAGAATTTGTCAAATCATCAATGTATTTCCTTGAGAATTTATGCCTAATTCATGTGCCTCCTCATTTAATCCTCTCCGATTACAAATGTAGATGGTAAAAATATTTTTTTAAACAATCTATTCGGATAGGTTACCTTTTAAATATATTTATTTTTCGATACTCAAAGAAGTCATTGGATAAAATCGTTTCGTCTCTTGATATTCCCCAGCTAGAATTAAGGTTGAATATTAAGCGGTGCTTAAATATTACTCAATTCAGACGGAAATAATGTTAAAATATATTTTATACAACATTGCATTTCGGTACAAAATACTTCTATATTCCAGGTTAACTGATATTAAGAGAGAAATATAATGATATAAATATAACGTTATTTCCCCACGCTGGTTTACTTAGCTTATTTTCTGAACGCCGATAACATTTTAGTTAATACGCTATGATTCCTCATCATTCTCACAAATGAAGACATTTCAAATACTACATCTTTATGGTTTATTTTTCTTATCTCATTTTCATGATTTCTTGTGCCGCGAAAAGATGTTTTATTTAATATTTTAAATGAAATCATTACAAATAATGTGCCGGTCTGAATGAAATTATGTAAAAGATTTAATCGGTATTTTAAAATTCTATGATTGGTTGGTTAACAAACCACGAGATATTCCAAAATACACATTTTACAAACTACGTTGTTTTCCCAATAACATGAAGACATACTTGAGATACTTATCTAAACAACGATTAACATAGCCTGCACACAATCTGTTTCGGCAGACAAGCTGACTTTATGATGATCCTATATGTATAACAAGTATAGTATATTCTAATTATGTCTAAATAGTGGACGATAAAATCGCTTTATAACGCATTTTCTTTAGAACGCATTTTATAACGCTGTTTTCTTTCTGCATTACTCTATTGAATAGGGATACTTTTCTGGTGTATTGACTATCTTTTCGCCAGATGGTCTCACAAGAGAGATCAGGAGTAAGAGTAACACCGGAGTATTCATTTGAATTTACAATTGCTTAGTCGGTAATTTTGAGGCACTAAGTGTTCTTGGTCGAAAATCTCAAAGGCAAAAATCATCGATTTTCTTCAGCCAAAGCCAGTGATATAATAAAGAGCTAAATGAAAATTAATGGATATCAACTTAGCCCCCTAATATATAAAATTTAATTAAAAAATTATTATAACTTTTTGTCCAACTTTCTAAAACACTCAATAAAATGAAAACTCAATGAAATTTTGGTGACTTAGTATTCTAGAACTGAAAAACTTTGAAAAATATGGGATTTATGAATTTAAATTTGAATACAGTTGTAAATATAAAGAACGAAGTATTCACCCAATAAGTGCTTGGTTTAGAGCACGCATAGCCTATATTCCAAAATTCTATTACGAAAAATCATTTTTCCTGACATATTTAGGATATGGCCCTAAGGTAGATGTAAGTTAAGGCCCTAAGGAAAATGTACCATACAATTTCAACTTACATTGTGGCACATCCGTCTATATTCTGGGGATGGAGGCTTCTTAATTCCGACATAGCACAAAATGAAGACAGAAGGACTATAACAGTATAATAGGCCAAAAATTGGGTTTGGCATTATACTTTTGAACTCTAAGGGAAGCTCTACCTTGAACCGGCTTCCCGTTTACCCACTCTTGCCCCACTATAATGTTTCAGTTTCAATAAATCATTTAGTCATACCAAACATCTCTGTTTTCGTAATCGTCTGCATCTGCTCAAAAAAGGATCTACTCATTTCTTCTTTGATAATATGGATTACCTTTAAGATGATGTCATAGATTTGAACCGCGCGTAAATACTAAATGTAATTACCAATAAACGTATGCAAATGAAGATCGAAAAAAAGAGGAAGAAACTTGACTCTCCCGCAATTTTGACGGCCTAGAATTAGTTTCTAACCCCCTTTTTGCTTCAGTTCGTAAGTGTTATCATTACATAATCGACCAAGCTTTAAATGGTGGTGTATTTAGTACTATAGTTTTTCTTTATTTAACTACGCAAAAGCTGTGAACTCCAGGAAAGAATATGAAATTGTCCACACCTCACTCAAAAGCAAAATTTTGGGTGATACAACTCCAGATCAAATATCTACATCGCGAAAATTACCAGAGGGGTGTATCTTATCGTTGAAAACCATGTTTAGATTCTAATTAGGTTATATACGGAGCCACGGGGGGTAGCAGTGAGGCGATATACACAGGAACCTTGTTGTTGTTAAATCGATAGATCCCTACTGATCAAATTCCGCTCTGACAGTCGCTGATACCCACAATCAAAAATTCTCTTTGCTCTTTAATTTACTTTAGGCCTTTGGGGGAGAGATTGGGCCATTTCATTTTCCTTGCTTATGGGAGATAGGACACACTTCTGGGGGATCATTACGTAAGTTAGATTGTTGTATTATTTCAGTCATTGGTGCTGAAGAAAGAATTTTAATTATCCTTGATCACCACAGACAAAATGTTGCTGATTCTCGCTGATGAATTTTATGCCCTCGAATTGTTTAAGTAATGACCATCTCGTGAGAAGAGCTTTGAAATATATTTTCAGTCTTATATATGTACTCTAACAGTATAAGAATTTTAAATAGTCACTGTCGTTCAATGTAATGTACTTTTTCCTAAGAATTACTTTTTTTTTTAAAGGGAGTTGTTCATTATACTAACAATATCGCTTTTATTTACGTAAGATGAGTTGTGAAATAATTTAAAATAGGCTTACGTAATTTAAAAATAGGTCCTTTGGTAAATACCTTGCACCAATCATCTAGGTGAGATAAGAACCCTGTTCTCCAATTCGGTATTGCGAATTTTCATCCATCATCGTGCGGAAAATTGTTATATATTTTTAATTTGATCCATACACACGAGTTGCTTAACATTTTATATATACTCCTCCTGTCTTTGCGACTTTTTATTATTTTAGTCGGCGTTATTCAAGAAAATTTTTTTTGGTCACATGTAACTTTGAGTGTATTTTCAACTAATACCTTAGTTTTCCGGTGCACAACTTTAACAAGGCGATCCTATAGTTTTTTCTTTTAAATTGAAATAAAAAACCGAGGAGCAAACTTTTTGCGCCAAAACATTCAGCCCATCTACGCAGTGGCGTGTGGGAGTGAATATTTTGACTGCCGATAGATAAATGTGGCAGTATAACTTGATTCGTTGCTTTTTCGAAGTCGTGACTTCTTGAAAAATACCCTAGTAACCCTTTGACATTGTACGAACCTTTCTAATGTCGTCATTGTTTTTCGTCCTACGGCTGTGTATTGAGACGTTAAAAGTTTCATAGAAAAGTTAACTGATTGTCACAATTAATGCCGCTTTTAATAAATTTAAGCTAGTTTAAAAAGTTGTAATTAATTGTCAATTTGTGTGTTAATTCGTAATTTTTCTCTATTCTGGTACATTTTATTTAGATTTATTTCAATTATTTTTTCTATTCTTTCCTATATTCAATCCCCATCAGTCACATTGTGCGCATAGGGGGGGCCATCTTGAGAACAACAATTTTTCTTTTAAAGTGCCTTACTCATGTTATCCCAAGTAACTGGCAAAACACAGGTATTTTTATGGCCATCAAAGCCCATTTGCACATCTCAGAGTACGTATTGGCCTATTCTTCCGTATTTCATCTTTAGCCCACTCTCTTTAGGATTAACGTTGTCAGTATTCAAATGCAGGGATTCCGCGCTGCATTTGAGAATTCTTTCTCCAAATACTCTTAATTTAATATTAAGATGAGTCAATGAGTCAAATAAAGTTGCACGTGAAGTACCAAAGGGCGCCTTTATACAACCCTTCCCTGGTGTATATTAAAATGAAAAACTCGACAGTTAGGAATGTTTTTAAGAGCTCACTATTTGCTTAATCGCCTGACATATACAATGAGTTAATATCTTCCTCATTAGAACCAGGTAGAGTGGGGCACATAGGATTTTCTTGTAATCTTTTATGCCAATCGGTTGCCTTGACGCTAGCGGCTCTACGACTATTCAACGAGACTTTTGAGTGTCACCATTTCCTTCTCGAGCTGCTCAAATTGTTCCGGCCTCGTAGACATTTTTTATTTTCTATTTCCATTTCCAAGTTTGCTGTGTCTTGCGTAGCTACAGGATTTCCGACCCTCCGCAATAAATCTGTATCAGAAATTCCAGTCGTTCGCGTTTTGTAATACTCTCGTCAAATAGTCGCTACTTATCTATTAGGGTAATAAAACAGGAGAGAGTCACAGATTTTCATATTGTAGTACACTCCGTTCTTGATTATTCGACGCATATTGCTTTGTTCCTCCTCTTTCGTCGGTACTACATTTACGAAGCCCATAAGAATTCCCTTCACCCAGGGCGTACACATAGTGGATTTGATTCGGTCGATATTTTGTCAGTCAGTGGAGTGAGTATATCTCCTAGAGTCAGTCTTTGAGTAAAGATTATACCGTCTTTATTAGAAACTAAATAATTCATATTTTTTTGAAAGTATAATGTGAAATATTGTTACCTCTTCTCTAATAGTTATATCCAAAAATACAAAAAAAAAGTAAAATTTCATTTCTGTGATGGCAAGTATTTGTCATTAATATATAGGTAATTATTCACGCAATTCAAAATGTTTGTATTGATGAGATGAACACACTTATATATTACTAGGGAATTCATTTCACTTTTTGATACATTTTGGGAAAGCTCACTACTTTTAATTAAAATTATTTTAAATTCAATGGGAGGGAGTATAATTTTTCCCCTATAATAAATGAATAGTTATGCTGAAGTCAGTCTAAATGGACTTTGAACATAATCAAGTTTTTTTCTTAATCAATAAACGTCGGTATGTGTACTTAATGTGTAATAATTTTTTCATATAAACTGTTCAATCCCCGAAAATCAGGAAAACATTGAATTGCTCAGTCTTGAAGAGCCGTTATACGACGCTCCCAAACTTTTTATTACTGGCCGTAAACCGCAAATCAGCTTGCAAATTTTGTGTATGCCCTTCTATTTGGCTTTCAAGCGTCTCTTATAAATACACGTTAACGTTTATCCAATGAGGCTCCAACCGATATCGCAGGTCGGAAAACTTTTAATTGCGGGTACACTCAGAGCAATAGGAATATGTGTATATATATATATATATATATATATATATATATATATATATATATATATATATACACACACACACACACCGCAAGCTCCAAATGGTGCATATGGCGTATTTGAATTCGCCACCTGGCATTTGCGGCGAGTAACGTCACGGCGATGATGTTGCGGCCGAACCATACAATGGCCAGAAAACTAGGAAATCCTGGCGTCCCTCAAATCCGTCACGAATGCTCCATCTGCTTGGCGGCAGACAAGAACATGCCAGTTTCAACCATGCGCTGCCTCACATATCCAGATGGAGGGGAGGGGTCTACCGCGCTCGGCTGCGTCGCGAGTTTTATGGCAGAAGTTTTCATGGCTAGTTTTATCCTCCCTTCCGTGCCCCTGGTTTTCATGGTTCCATTCGTTTTTTCTCCATTCCTCATTTTTCGCGTCTTTCTCTCTAAGTAATGGCTTCCTGCGCCATTTGAACACTTATGACTGAAATTAAACATGATTAATCAATTATCCTATGCTCCTGAAGTATCTTTTTATACTTAATTATGTTTATACGACTTTCCTGCGTCTAGATTTCAAATCTTTGGTGCAACATTTACCTGTATTGACGAGGTTTGAAAATAAAGCTCATTTAATCCTAAGACGCAGTATTTTAACTGCATGTTCATGTAATACGTGGTATCTTAAATATGCATTTGTGCATGTATTTCCATTTTTGCTAATCCTGAGTTGGATATAAACTTAACTGGAATTCCATTTCTTTGGAACCAATTTAATAATCATTACGGGAGACATGACGTTTTTTAAGCCTTTTTCGTCTTTAGGAAAATTGAAAAAATCGTTTGCTAAAAAAGGGGTTTAACATGAAAAAACATGTAAAACGTTTGTAGCCGGAGAGAATACATTCTACTAGCGGTATATGCAGGAATTTCAGTATCAGGAGTAGTGAATTTTATTAATATTCGGATTAATTTAATCGTGAATGTTTACAATATTTCTCAAAAATAGTAATGGTACATCGAAGATAAATTTTGACTCACAATTTACCTGTGAACACTATCGGTACTATGCATGCAGTAAGATTATTAATAAAAAATCAAATATTAGAAATCTATCAAAATACTAAATAGAGATTGAATCCATTTCCAACCTTCAATCTCCTCCGCATGTAGAGACCTTCCCATCCCCACTCTACCCCTATAACCGTCCCATGCATAATTTGTCAACAACTCTAAGGGATATTTATTTTGATCAAGTGTATAAGTCTGGCTTTGCTAATTTGAATTCAGGACATATTTGAACTATCAATTGAAAGTATTTCCGCCAACGGTTACGATTGTATTTCATTACATTTTGGTTAGAAGGTAACAAGGGAGTTTTATGATAAGTTTGAGTTACAAATTGTAAGCAAAACATCTAGAAAAGAGCTATGTATTTGGGGGTCTCGTTATGGACCACATAAATAACCTCATACGGTGAAGAAACGGAATTTCTCAGATATCCCACGGCAGGAAGAAGTACTTGTTACGAAACGGGATATTTTTAGTTTGCTTGAAATGGGAATGGTAGAATTATTTACATGTCGATTAATATTTAGTTGAATGTTAGTCATGACACAGAAAAGCATATGCATTAAAAGGTGCATCCTTGATTCCATCAGAGTTTCGAAATAACCTTGTTGGGATATCGATATTATATTCTTCAAAGTTTAATCATTGAATAAGATAATAATTGTACCAATTTTTCCTTTGGAGTTCTCAAATTCTTCATCCATATTTTGGCCTGAATAAAAATAGAAACATTAATAAGCCGGAAGCTACGGAGATACGCACTTGAAATTAACCATCGGAATTGTTCTAATTATAATAACTTACCGCAAAAGATCGCATATGTGTCCGCATCATAAAAAACTTTTTCCAATTGAATCTATGTCCTTCCTATTAAAGCTATTCGAATTGGAGCAGATATTTAAGCGTATTCGCATTCTATTAAGTCAACAAATTTTTTCTCATTTTACGGGCATGTGCACGAGCTTGTAAAAAATAAAACTCGTTTATGTGCATTCTATTTTCGCAAAATCACCATGAGATATTTCACTACATTAGTGATAGGTGAATTAAAGTACTGGCATGAGAAAATCTTAGAAAAATTCATCGGAATGGAAAAATTAAATTAAAACTCAATAGTAAAATTTTTAATGCAAATGATTTTTTTAACCCTGCACCTTGCTAAGCTGCAGGGTTTTCTTCTGCTTTACTCAAGATGTTTTTCAGATATTCCGGCTATCATATCATACTCTTTTAGCTACGTTTTAAAATAGTTTAAACTTAAAAATTTATCCAGCGTAACTTTATGAAATTTATATAATATATTGCAATAACATTATTGAATCTGTATTGCGACACACTTAAAGTGGAAAGACCTTTCCCTCCCTCTCTGCTTTTCGAATTTTATTATTTGAATATAGCCTTTCTCTAGGTATTTCTATCGACACATACGAGTACGGGGTTTTGGAATTATAAAATTGAAGCGTAATGGCTGTCTAAGGAACTCAAGGATATCTCTTCATTTTACATAGTCAAATAAAATATTAACCAAATGTTAAGATTATTATTTGAATAGCTGCTTTAAAAAACGTATCCGCTCTAGCTGGGGTAATATTACACAATCTAGATAACTTTTCAATTAACTTCAAATTTTGACGTTCATATCGCATCTTTGCCACACATTTCATCTTAGACCGTAGGCTTATATGTGGTTTAAAATATTTGGTAATCGATTGAAAAAATAAGTTGCAGCAAGTTTTTGGAGATCACTTGGCGATTATTTCAAACTAAAGGAAAATGTTTTGGCTATACTTTATGTGATTTCCAAACCTGGATATCTTCCATCACACGGAATTAGGCAAGTCATATTTAAGAATTTTTCTCTTTTTTAGATATTTTTTTCATCCAAGCAATGCACGATGACTCGTATTACCAAAGGTCCCGTATTACCGAAGGTCTCGTATTACCAAATGTTTCATATTATTGCCAAAGAACTTTTACTGAGCATGTAAAATTAGGAGTCATAAGTTTGAGGAAACCTGAAAAGGATGATTTTGGTGTCACTTCTATGATAAGCATGCCTTACTTGACCTAGTAGTGAAAATGAATTTGATGATAGGAAATACAACCATCCATCTTCAAATCGCAAATTACTTTCATTCAAATATTTATCAAATTGAGTGGTCCCTCCAGTATCTTTTACACTGCAATTCGTCTTAACATAAATGTAAAAGAGAGATACTATGATTGACAATTGTGATTTCCAATATAGTATGAACATACAAAGTTATTTACTTAAGTTATAAGAAAATTGGGAAGATAAAGATTCTGGAAGAATAGCGTGAAATATGAACTCAATAGGTGTGTTTTTAAGGAATTATGTTGCTATAATAAATGAAAGCATATTGAACCGAAACACCGACGATGTTAACATGTATACCTCGGACTACTAATGATACAATCATGGGTCGGCTTGAATGCTCAGAAGCGCAAACAAGATAGGAAAATAGCAAATAAGGGATTTGGGTGGAAAGTTGCCAATCAAGCTAGTGGTAAGACGGACATGTACGGACGATAATAACGAAGAAGAATAAATAAATCTGAGCGAGACCACCCTCTTCAAGTTAAGTGTGTGTATGTTGTCTGATGGTCTCGCAAAGCAGAGGGAGCAGTTCGTTCCGTTTCAGGAAGGCAGTGCATACCTATATGACTGATATAAATCATAAGCCCTTCAATATGTGGAGCATGACGGTAGCGAAGTCGAGGTGTGCACCGCACATGACCTTACCATTGTGTGAGGAGGAATTGTCTCCGAGGAGGAGGATGGTATCCGGGTCGCCATGACTACGGCTGAACCGAAGTGAGCGATATGAGGAGGAAGGATGGAATGGGATGTGATGTTCGGAATGGGAGCGAGAAGGGGTGGGGGAGAAGGGACATGCACGAGCTGCATCGCTCGGCTCCGCCTCACTCTGCCCATGTGATCTTGGGTAAGTTGAACTCTTTTGTTCCCCGAACAGTACTACAGTTTCGTGCTCCTAAAAGATCGCTGTGAGCCGAGGTGGGAGATATTTTGGAGCTAGCGGAAAACTGGTTTGTCGTCCTTCCTACAGTGCACATCGCCCGCGTTGGCAATTTTAGGAAAGTCTAGTTTTTTCTTCTTACCCACGTCATTATTATTGTTATTATCTACTTTTTATACTCTTTTCCGGGAGTAATCTCCAACGGTAGGCGGGAACATGCACTACCATCCTCGCGAACACACGCTTGGGTCTCCTGGGAGGGGAGGAAAAAATCTCGACCGCGAAATTCGACGATGGAGATTAGGTACAATGGAAAGGCCTTATTTTTTTTCCCACTCATTCTCTGCCATATACACTCACGTGAAGCAAAAATCACGCCCGTTTATGAATTCCCAGGGGCTCAAGAACTTAAGTAGGCTCCGTATTTTTGTCCCTTGGTTTCTTTTTGGCGTAACTTTGCTAGTCTTTTCTCTCTAGTTTGAACGTTTAGTAATACCTTTTTTCCAACAGCATTTTAAAATCTTGAATGTCATTAGTTCCTGGAAAATTTCATCATCCTCCCGTCCAAGTATATTATTTTTCAGTATGCACATAAGTACTTAGTGACAAGTATTCTGTTAAAATAAACCTAATTGCTGGATACCTTGAGTACGGGAATGATTTCTCTGATTTTTACATTGTATTTGCTCTTTTCATAAGCCTCAGATGATTTCCATTTGATTTATCGAAAATATTATACATTTGTATGAAAGCAAAACCTTTTTGTTTTGTTCGTTTGTTTCCTTCCGATATAGGCATATGTATATATATATATATATATATATATATATATATATACATAAATACATACATATATATATATATATATATATATATATATATATACATAAATATATACATATATATTTACATAAATATATATACATATGTACAAATATTATGATATTTTATGTTTAGTAACATTCCCTAGCATTGGTAATCATCTTGATGTGAGCAAAGCTTTGTTTGAATCGCGCAATTTAAAGTTTATTAATTTAATATATACTTGCTAAGGAATATATTTTATGTACTGAAAGAGGATAAACCTGCAACTGTTACCCTTCATAAGTTTTACATGTTGAATGATGAGCATTTTGAAGGCTTTTCATGAACGATATGTATGACATGATACGTTTATGCCGTTTTTGGAACGTAGAATTAAGATTGACATTGTCCTTGTTTGTGGAATGGACTTTTTTCTCAGAGTTTGTCACTCTAAATTGTGAACGGTAACAAATTGCAAGTTTGGGAATGGAACAAGAGCATTTTTTAAATTGTTTCTCTTATATTTTACTTTCATGCAGAAATGTTTTTCTGAAATGTTTAGCAAAATCCTCAAGCACTACCGTGACCCGGCTAATCTTGAGAGTAGACATCTACAAATTACAAATATTGCTAGGCACCTGTTTAAACGCTACTATTTTCTTTTTATTGGTATTAGTTGAACGTTCTGCAACATTGGAATGGGATTCCAAATGGCAATCTCCATTCGCGTTTCGACTTGAAAATGTTTTGTGGCACTTTCGACTAAATAATAAGTTTTGCACTTCTCTTGGACAATTTTCCACATTTTTAGAATTTTGTCAAATTTTCTCATGATTAATTGATTATTTTATAATTAACCTATTGTTGCAAAATATTACAAGAGAAAACACTAGTAAAAAATACATAATTAAATACTTTAAAAAAATGTTTACCAAAAATCAAATAGAACGGAATTTATAAAATTCATGGTAATAGGGAATGAGAAGTATGATGGTGTAACTAAATTTTAAAAAACCCTGACAGAAGGAGGGCAAAGATTTAAGACTCACCGTGAGGGTGAGTTCAAATATTTGAGGGAAAAAATGTCCTATAGGAAAGGTAAATCAATTAAACTGATGAGGGATCAGAGGCAAAGTAAGAGCATTCATCTATATCGTAGCCAAATATCAATGGCGTTTCAACGAAAAAAGCTAAGCGATCAAAATTTTAACTGTCAGTTTCAATAATTTTAAAATTTATTCCAAATGGACTATGGTCACAGTTGCTAATTTCCTATACCAGGCATTACCCATTAGAATAGACTAGAATAGAATAGAATAGAGAACATACCAAACATTTACCCATATCAGTGGCCAGGGTAAAGTATTTTCCAATTGTTAGAGTATTTTTTGTCAGGTAATGTCGTACTTTAACTTCATGTGTTATAAATATCTTAGTGTCAATGCGTATCTCCAGGATTTTTTATCAAGTATAATGTGATTGATAGCTATTTGAAATTCTAGTTTCGTTTTTCAATTAATAATATAGAATAAGTAGTACATATGTTATGATGATTACGTGAAAAATGTAACGACAGAGTAAAATGTTTCTGTCCTTTGACTGTCCCTCAATTTTCCAATACTAATGTGTCCTTGCCTGCTATGCGGCTCGAGTAAAAATGTAATTTATATTTTCTCCAGTTAAAAATATCCATCGAATCTCCGATGCATTAATAAATATTGAAATAGGTAGCAGGTAATTCTTCAGTTGGAGTTCCTTTTAGATTTGTAAGGTTTTAACATATACCACCGATCAGGCTCAAACCTTTTCTGCATTCTATCAAATATTTTGTCCCGAAAGTTTAAAATCGAAAAAAATGTCCACATTTTGAAATTGGGTTAATCATTCAGATGATTAATAAGGAAATATTTTAATGGAATCGTTTTTACCGAAAGTATCCATCTTGCAGTCATGTGAGCATTACTGCAACTTACCATAGCCAAACATACGCTGATTTTTCTCTGTTAAGTATAATACTCACTTGTGTTTTAATTTTTGACGATACGAGATAAATATTTTAAAGCGTAAAGTATAAAATTCAGTGAGGGTAAAAACGTATGCGGTTTTGTTTCATATAAACAGTCATTTTCTGTCTCGAATTTCGAATTCTCTCGTCTTTTATCCACCAGTGTTACGATTCTGCCTTCCACTGAGATAAAATCACCCTGCATTACCCTAGATGCATAGACATTTTCCGACTGCACCCAATTTTTCTTCTCTATTCGCTTTGGAAACGAGAAATACACAGAAATGATGCATCAGACAACGGACGGAGGTGATGTTCTGCTCTTTGGTTCCATTGATGATAAAACGAATCCAGAGCGAGACTCATACAACATGATGGAATATTTGCATATTTTTGTGTTGCATGTATGCATGAACGGGTTTTCTGCTTTCAACCTTTCCACGCGGACTCGCATTGTATTTTAGCATATTTATTGCGTAGTGTGTGCGCTCTCTCTTCGACCGTGTCAAGGGAAATGCTGGAGAATTTGTCAACAGGTTGGCTCCTGTGCTGGGGAATGACCTCGGGAAATCCACCGCGGGATAGCCATTCGAAATACTGCTTAAAATTAGACAGCCTACCCGTGCTTTTAAAAATAAATTTTGTATTTGTCTATGTCTCGGACTTCTGTGCTTGAGAAGTTTTATGTGATAATGAATCATTACACATTTGAACATTTCGATATTATAAATTTCCGTGATGTATAATTGAATATAAATATGTATCGTTTGCATCGATATCGCTCTCTTGTTGTTTCGTATGGTATCTAGGATATGAATATTTAGTCGGTAAAACAATTACGAAGGAAAAAACAGCTTCCTATAAAATTTGTAATGAAACACGGAGAAAACTAGGAAAATTCTCTGTTCTAAAATGAGGAGAATCAATAAACTATGCATAATTTGTTAATTTTTCCACTTAAAAAATGCGAGCAAGAATTGGTTGGTTCAATTAGAAGTTTTATTGACTATTTCTTCATTGGTGGTGGAAGATATATATGAGATAAGAAATACGTTTCCTCAAAATATCATTCTACTGAAGAGATAAGGTTAGAATTAAAACAAAAAACTTCATTCTTTAATGGAATCCTGTCCGTACCGAAACAATTCAGTTTCCAGTCATATAACATTCCACCGGTCCTCTATTTCCGAGACTTCTTGCCCTTTAATATTTAGCTGCAACGCCTGTTCAATTTTTCCTATGACACCACTGTGTAATTTAACGGATGTCTTACCACTATGGTGAAAAATTCCTGAAATTCTATAAAAAATATATTTTCGCCGTGTTCCAAATTTGTTATTTTTATTTCATAAGAAGCGGAAATTTGTAAAATAGTAATTTGAGCTTTTAAAATACTCTTAGCGTTCATACGATTACCCTTAACCTAAACATTCAGTTTTGAACTCCGACTCGATAAACTACAGTCCCATAAATAGAGGATATGCCTACAGAGTTACGTTGATTTTTGTTAAATAACTTATTTCAGGTATCGACTCTTCTTTGAAACAGACTAAGACAGATGTAAGATCATAAGCCCCATGTTTTAAATTCTTGGGTTTGGCGGCGGATATATTTCCTACTAAGACCTGGCTAGGTCCTGCTCTTGGAACGGAAACGCCCTAAAGAGTGGACTAAAACATCTTGGAAATACGGCTTCTCCTCTGAATAACTATTGAGATTCGTGAAATTCTGTTGAGTATTTTGTTTTGAGGTGTATTCCTAACCTTCCGACTTTAAGCGAAATGGGTGAAATTCACAAGTCTCCATAAGGAGCCCCAAGATATAGTTTCCTTCTCTTTCATCTTTTCATTCATTCTCCATTCCGTTTCATCCTTCGGGCTCACTCTTCAGATCCTCTCAATGGTTGAAATTCTGAGAAATCTTACTTATCCCCTCCTTTAACCTCTGGAGTAATCCAAAGCTACGAGGGTCATCCGGAAAGTAGTACCCGTTCGTGAAATAAAGACACAAAAGTAAATATTAACAAACATAAAAAATTTTATTTGAAAGAGGATACTTTAAACTACTTCTCAACATAATCTCCAAGCAAATTAAGGCATTTGTCATAACGTGTGACAAGTTTCTGTATTCCTGCTGCATAGTCCTTCGCCGCCAGCTCATTGAGATACGCGAGGGACCCATCTTGCACAAATTTTTGCATAATGCAGATGGTGTTTAACAATTTCATGAACAATTGTTCGAGAAACATTGGGAAAATGCTCACAGATGTCATCAATTGTGACGCGCCGATCGTTCCTCACGAATTCGTCAACTGAGCTCACCAGTTGGTCTGTAATGACAGACGGTCTCCCCGAACGCTCATCGTCGTGTGTGTTCCCCCTCCCCATGTTGAAGTTGCGACACCACCGCCGAACAGACGACTCGTCCATTACATTGTCTCCATACACCTCCTTTAATTGGCGATGAATATCACATGGGCGAACGTTTCTTGCATTGAGGAATTTAATCACTGCCCTCACTTCACAACTGGCGGCGTTCTCAATTTTTTTAAACATTGTAAACAATCACAGAAACAACACAGGCAATGCTAGCGTCACGCAACTTGGCTCAGAGAAGGCAGACAAGCCACTGAAGCTATCTGACCTCGTCCAGCGGCTACTCGCGTCGTCAGCACTTCATGCGGCACGAACGGGTACTACTTTCCGGATGACCCTCGTACTTCTCTTTCGCCCCTCTCGTCATTTGCACTTCCAACGTCTGAATCGTAGAGCTTCTTCGTGTGATGTTGGACACCTAAGTTATATCCTCTTTTCGTGCTTACTTAATCTTAATCTACCTCAAAAATTTCATGAAAGTAGCCCAAAAATGCTGTAAAGGTCTCTTTACTCTTCATAAAAGCTTATTTACCGAACCATGTATGAAGTTATATATTTTAATGAATAATATTTTCGAATTTTTAATGCACTCCAATAAATACTCATATTCATAAAACTTTGTTGACGTTTGTCCTTTGAGAATATATTATAAAGTGTCAAAATTCTCTTATTGTGCTGACAGAAATTCAAATTGTAACTAATTTAGAAGAATTGGCATATTTGCAATGTTTTGAAAAAAATTTTCCGCAGTTTTCCGGATGTTATTTTGTACGTTGTGACAAATCTCATAGCCAGTACCAACTTAAAATTATTTTTTTTAGTGAATTTAAACGTCTTGTCATTCAACTCATAATTCTACTGAGATTCATATATTATATTGCTACTCTACATGAAAGTATAGATACAGTAAGGTAAACAAAATTTTTAATGTTACTGTTTTATAATCGTCCGTTATTATTTACTGATATTTCGAATGTCGATCGCTATCTGTATGAAATTTTATTGGACTACTAATCTGGAATATTGCGTAAAAAGCTATTTTTCCCGTTAGTGTCAACTGGCAAAATTCCATTTCCCTAAATGACATATGCACAGTTGACAGTAAAATACCTCAGAAGAGCAAAAAGGCGATTGTGATTTTTTACCAAAAGATTACATAATATTCCATTAAATTTATTTCCTGGTTTAATTTTGCAATATCTAATGTTCATGTAGTTTCAGTTTCAGTTCAAAAAGCTACTACTTCTAAAAGATGTTATTTTTTGTTTTTAAAATTTATTACTTGAAAAAATTGATTTTTTAATCATATTTAAAATTATCTCCTCATTTTTTGCTGAACGAAGCTCAAAACGAAATAAATCATACCTCCGACAATGGAACGTTAGATCATGGGTTTTAAACTGGAGTATTTTTTATGTATCCGGAAACTGAAATGGAAAGTGATGTTGTTGAATTCAACCAGCCTGGCGGATTCAGTCATGCTCTTTACATCATCTGTAATAAAAACATTGTCAAAATATTGTTATTTCCAAGTGTATCACCATCTGTAATTTAAAAACAAAGTTGGATCCCAAAAGGAATGGGTGGAATATATTCATAGAATATAAGAATAAATAGTTCTTTTTCAAGATGATGGAGTGTAGTTGGCGAAATTTGAAGTACAAAGAAAAATTACCCGTAAAAATGTTATTTTTATAAGTGATGCCATCAATACAAACACCATGTAAAAATTTGAGGATTTCTCTGAACTCTTTGCCATCTGTCTATATCAATTATGTTTTTCAATTAACCATCTTTCTTCGGGATGTTACCATTAAATTAGTATCTTCTTCTTGCTAGACATAAAGCCTTCCCTTCATCTCCCCCTTCGATGTTATTCATTGGTCGCTCACTCTAACCTTCTCATTTTCAGTACTTTTTCATCACTACATTTTTATCGCCACCAATCA
This sequence comes from Hetaerina americana, assembly GCF_022747635.1. Lineage (NCBI taxonomy): Eukaryota > Metazoa > Arthropoda > Insecta > Odonata > Calopterygidae > Hetaerina > Hetaerina americana. The sequence continues at coordinate 62,122,363 of NW_027286985.1, read as the reverse complement.
TCTTTTCTGTACCTCTCTAGTCACCAAAGTCTCACAGCCATAGAAAATATTAACCATATACATATAACTCTTAACGTATAACTTCCTTATATCTAAGTTAGTAGTACTGTTTGTCATAAGTAGGTGATTCTTCTGATAGAAACTCTTTCTTTTAATCAGCTTCTTCCCTACTTTCATCGCATCGATTCACTTCTACCTTCCACTTTTATTAAGCGTGGATCAATTACCTGTCATTGTATTTCACGATACTTCTCTGCAATAAGTATGACGGCAAAAATACAACCCCCATGTCCCTCAGTTACTTCAAGATCTAACTTAATATTTAAGGTATGTCGTAGCATGAAAAAAACACTTTCAAAAGATAAATGAAAGATCAAGGCGTCAAAAATTTGCCAACAGGAGAGGCTGAAGTCTTTTATCACCCCGAGCGGAAGCGCCATCTTGACCCCTCTCCCATTCTAATGAACAGTGGTATTTTTTTGATGAAGCTGAAATTTTGGCCGGAAAAAAGAGAAGAAAAACTAAAATGAACTCAAGTGTTCTAATATGCACACATTCGTATAACTCTAGGTATGTAATAAATTATTAGAGGCCATTACAACACATTATATTAAAAACCGACCTAGACATTTATGTAAACAAATTTAAGAGAGGCGACACAAAATTTAATATGATATATATTTGTAGTCTCGCATGCAATCACGCATTGTATGCGAGATTGCAGTGATACATTGTAATTTGATGCAGTAATTTTGAACCTAATTTTAAGGAATGTTTCCGTACAGCACTTCAGGCAGAAAAATTATAGAAAATACAACGTTTTATCATTTTTAATGTACTGGAACAATGATAATCATTCACACTCCTACTATCAAATGCAGTTTATCTTATTTCTGTTTAACCTATGAAAATTTCGCATTCATTATATCTAATTTATGATTTTTTTGTAGCATGGTTTAAGAGGGACTTTAACATCTATTACATATCTAATTTCGCATTAGTTTTCATCAGCTTAAACTCGCGCTAATCCGTAGTTTTCTATTCTTAGTTCTTACAAGTTTACACCTGCCTTTATGCTGTAGAAAAGTCCAATATCCTACATGCGGGTTTCCCGCATATCCAACCTTCTTCCTTTCTCAAGACGTTCAACATCCCATTTCTTCCTCATATGTCCTCCATTCAACCATTATCTGACTCCTCAGAATTTTTGGAGGAAGACTTCCTTTTTTCTCTTGTTATGCATATGATTTTCTCTTTTATGGTCTCACTTCTTCTCCAGACAATAATAAAGTATTTTCGTATTCGTAAAGATAAACGTATCTATAATATCGAAAGGTCTTTGCTTTAATGACTTATAAGAGTGAAAAATTACGTGACTTTATCGTAGTTAAAACCAGTGAGCCGAACTTTTTCGAGGACTTGCCATGGACAAGATGAACACTCATTTCTGCTGACGACGACACCGCACGAAGACGCTGAAATTTTGAAGGGTCGATCGTTACCACCTTCGCCCCAAACTTCCTGGAGGAAGGAATAGGTTAGCAGCCACCTCCACTTGAGCGCCTTGAAGCATCCCTGAATTTGTTTGCACTGCTCCCTTTCACCGATCGACCTCTGCCGCCCCAACCTCATACCTTCCCAGTCATCTCTTCCGGCCATGCCCCTCCTTGGTCAATCTTTATCTCGATCATCGTCTCCGAAAATAAAATGCTCATTCATTCCTGACTTCCAACCAAACCTGTAGACTGAAAACACATTTTCGGTATTATTAGATTGACAAAATTGATGATATTATTTGACGTTAAAAATAAAATAAGGCAATTAATATTTCAAAATAATACACATGATTAATATAAAATCAGAGACGGAATCCAGGGATAGAGCTAATTCTCACCCCTCTTTGGAGAACATTTTTGGATAAAATGATATTGAAAATGATATTGTTAATTTTATTGAATACCCGCTGTTACTCATCTATAAGATAATCTACTTAAGATAATCTACTTTCTGCGTGTTTTTCTAATTAATTGCGATAATTTTCAAATTTGCATTATAGGAAATGGGTCTAAAATTATTTTTCTTCAAACAAGAAAATATTCCCATGTAGAGGGTATCTAGTGTACTCTTGTGTTAAAGTGCAATAAAATATTTTGATTGCCAATTTTCTTTGTTACTTTATTAGGAGATGTGGACATGGATAGCCATTTTAACGTTTTAAAGGTTTGTGCTTACGGCTTCAATTCCGCGTATTTTCTTTCTTGTAATTTTCCTTTTATTGCCTGAGGATCTGGATATCCAAGCTTAATTATCTCTGTTGGTGTATGATGTTTCCACGGGTTACAAAGGATCAGGTAAATGAATTCCATTTGCGATAAAATCAGTTCACTCGGAGTAATATTTTCTAGACAATCACGAGCAAAGAAAAACTATTTTAATTAATGACTAATAAATAACAAATCATAACATTTCAAAGTAAATGTCGGGCCCCTTTATAGTATATGGATGAGAATAGCCAATATATGTGTAATTAAAGTACACATTTTAAGGTACACGATTGTTTTAACTAAAGCCAAAATAATGATGACAGTTAAATCTCAATTTTTCAAAGTTCACAAAATATTCATTAAATTTTCATTACTGATTTTTTCTGAAAAATACAATTCCATTGTCAGTAGTAATTAATGTAAAGGTAATAATTTTAATTAATGATTGGTTAATCTTGTTGTAATTGCTTTCTTCAAGCTCAATTATATCGGTAATGAATATTGAAACATTGGAAAAACACTAGCGATTCTCTTAAAAAATATTGAAGTAATAGTTAACCCTCGACATTTCTATCCCTTCATGCATATTTGAACATAAAAAATGCTATATCAAAATGAAATTCTTGAGTATTGAATTTGAATTAAATCACTGCTTGTATTTTTGAAGCTATTTCAATTAATTTTAATTTATTTTAGCATATAATGTGCCCATTCTCTCCGGTTGAATTGAGAGAAACATTACACAAACACCTTGCATTTTTAAACATAATACAAAACTTGGCCAGAATACCTGACATTTAAAAAAAATGTTTTATAGTGCAACATCAAACGTTCATAATAAATTGCCATACCTGGAAGGCGCCACTGCTACTGACATTATCTTCCTGAATTTCTCTGCGGAGGTACATCTGTTTCCTCAAGTAAATCATATATGAACTATCTCATTAACCATTTCCATCTTCTGTTTCTTACTTGAAGTTCTTCACCGAATGCATGCGCTTCTGAATGATTCCAACCGGTTTTCAGCTTTTCTTGTTGGTGGCTTCCTTAGGATGCTACATTAATCCACTTTTAAAAGAGGGAGTAATTATCTATTTGTTCATTCTCTCTACTTTGTTTTTACTCTACTGTCAAAAAATGTTTAAACGTGCGTGACTATCTTTTCCATTCTGATGCTACATTGAGTCACATAGACATATAAAGTACATTGTTAATTTCACTATTATTTGTATCACTACCCGGTGAACAGAGAGATGCAATTTTAGGCTTTTTTTATTTCCGCCATTCAATCACATTCAAAATCAAAACTTGTAAAATGATGTTGCGAAATTTCGACTTAAATCACACCGACACATTTGGTTCCCATATATTTATCTACTCATGTAGGAGCTATGTTAAACTTTCGCGGGCTATCAATTTTTATACATTCCATTCGTCTTAAAGTTAATTTTTAATTTTATATTGAAATTGCCTTAAATAATTTCTCAGGAAAAATAAACGAACTTGTTTTTAAAAATTCCCCAAACATTTGAATAATACGTTTGTATTTTGAATGGTAATCGTTGGTAGTTAAACGATGGCTCGTCTAAAGATATAAGTATTATATCTATATCAAATCATAAACTTTTCTTCAGTTTCTTTTTATTTGTGTAAACTAACCTCATCTCTCAGAACGCTTAAACTTAAATGTAACAGCTATAAATATTCCTATTTACAGTCCTTAACCCTTTCTGTTCCTTCCTATTCCATGTTAATATTTTTCTTGTATTCACACTTCTCGGGTTTCTCTGATTCGTGCCCGTAAATAGTTCTTAAAAATATATTTCCTACGAATGTACTATCTGACATCAATTCCAATCCATGTTATTTATGTATAAATATTTATGTTGAGCTTTCCGCATAGTATTCTATTTTCTGATTTATTCAAATTGTCTATTAATTAAATTGGCTATGACAAATAGTTTCCTTAAGAATACCAAAATAAGTCACTATCTTCTATCATCCGATTTCATATAATTCTATCTTTAATTCATATAGTCTCATTTTCTATGCCTTTCAAATATTTACATTTTAGTTTCTCTAATTATATTTCCTATCTTTCGTCATACTATTTTCATAATGTGCTCTACAAAAACTTATCTGTTATGTTACTCAAAAAAGGAGGGCAATTATATGTTACACATATATATTTGTAATGCAATCATTAAAAATTGGAACATCCATGTAACACTTTCCCGTTTAAAGGTATTTTCCTTATTATTATCTTCATGTCTGAGATATGTTTGCAATTCAGGTAGGCAGATATTGAAAATTTTCATGTATAATATACTTTGTGTATGATTTACTTTAAACGATCGGATAACATGAGAAGAGGAAATAGGTTCCTCTAATTTGCACGAGAGGCACATGGAAGTTTCTCATATATTGGAAAAAATAATTCGGAACATTTGATGGAAAATATTTGCTGTCCTTCAAAACAGGTATTATTTAATTACAGTAATGTAAGAATATAGTTCCTCTATACAATAGTTTGACTCTGGATAACAGTTACGTAGAGCACCGCCGCACAAGAGTTATGTCTCCTAAATAATGATCTACCCGCTTGAGAAGCGCTTGAATCTCGTGCAGGCTTATATGACTTTCAAGATGGCCTCTACCCACCTGACCTTGACTCCCCTCTCTCTCTTTCACTCCCCATATATTATCTCCACTTCTTTCCAACAAATTAGTCCACTTATGATTCTTACATTCATTGTTAAATTCCTTTCGTCTTCAACTGGAGATAACCTTGCCCTTGAGTTATTTTCATAGTGTTGGCATAGCTTTTAGATTATTTATTTGCTTCTGTTTTGCATTATTTGTAAACCATTACTGTTAATGAGTGGAATATTATCATCATTTGAATACAGTCAATTTTAAATTTATTTGATGATATTATTGCATGAGACACGAATTCATTAGACACTACAGGTAAACTACCTAAATTTTTGCTAGTACCTTTTGACATCTACCTTTAATTTGACCCGTTTCCAACGGCTAAATATGTGACAAACCTTTTTTTTCTGACGGAAGAACAATGAAAACCTTAAAAGTAAAGCATATTTAGTCGGTTGTTAATAAAAATAATATTAATAATTTCGTAAAGGTGTTTATTATTATTTATTACAATAGAGTGTACTACATGAATGTACTTCCTTACATCATGTTTTAAACGAAATAAAATGTGTTAGCTATCATTACATATTTCTGCATGTTAATCAAACTCCATATTTTGCAAGCATTACTTATCCCATCTTCCTACTAATCTATCACTATAAATACATTTTTTCAAAAACTTTACCGTATATTTATAAATTTATTCTATGTCTCGCTATGATATTTACCATTCGGAATTCACCTCTATAACACGTAATATTTTAAAAGAGACGAGACCCAAAATATTATCGCAGCAGGTGCAGGTGTTTTCCTAAAATTCTCAAGCTCTGGAGAAGAATGGAATGCGTGACAGCACTCCATCCAATGTAAAATTAATGAAAAACTAGAGCCCGCGGCGTACTCTTTCCATGAAAGTTGCAAGTTTGTCTCTGCTGGAGAATCTATAGCTGAGATTTGAATATTTTCTCTCTCCTTACTTACAGCGAGGTAAAGCGTTATATACTCAAGCAAGCGTCTTTTCGATAAATAAGCTATTATTGCTCTGTAGAAAGTTGCTCTTAAAGGTTTCTTCACGCATTCTACCTGTTTCATAATTTATTTTTGCTTTAAGACTTCTCGACTATAAAGCATATTTTAATTAAATTAAGGACTCAAATAAAATCACCTTCTTAACTTAAAACTACCTATTTCGACCAAATTAACTATATACACGACTGCTCTTTTTTTAGCAGGCACAGAAACAATTAGCTCAAATTTTTCTGTTAAATATCATTAAGTAGTCATCATTTATTGCTTCCCTTCTAATAAATAAAGCAATCCCTTATGCTAACCTAGCAATACTGATGATTTTTCATATAAAAAACTGCTCATAATTAGAATTTGCATGCGATCGAGTAATAATTTCAATCCTATGCGGTAAAGATCGATATTTAATGCTAAGAAATTTATCAAAAAGATTACGACAAAATCGTAAGTTTAAAAAAATATATCGATATAAAAACACGTCTTTAATAAGTTTTCCATCGATTAGGTTCACCGGCAACAATACATATTGTAATATTACAAAGGTATATGATAGACAATAATGTATACTGGCCTTAAAGCTTTGATTGGAATACAGTAAGACTTTACTCATTAAAAATGTAGGGGGTCTTGGAATGGAATCTAAGAACGAAATATATACATGTATATTTACCGCAAGGTCGAGCTGAGAAATATCTGGAAAGAAAAGAATTCACGGGTCATTAAATTATGGAAATTCTTCGAGTCACGTGGGTAAGAAAGGGACGGAGGTCGAATTCAAGAAAGATATCACTACAAAAAAATGATAACTATTCCCTGGAGTATGTATTACACCTTTCGCCGTTTCTTGCGCCGCTTGGTTTCTTTTTACTATCTCCATTCAAAATTTCAGTCCCGCTTCCTCTTCTCTCCGTCACTCTCGTCCATTTTATTATCCGCTTTGTCCGAACACTCCTTCCTCGTATAAATCCAGGAATCCATATCTTAATGAGATGCGAGAATTCCTGGAAGCTTAAAAGAGGAGCAAAAATATATTTTTCACGACTTTTCAGCAGTTATAACCACCTATAGCTCACGGTGTCGAAGAAAGCCTCCCTTTAAATTAAAACTAAGTTTTTGAGGTGTGGTTGGTGGAAAAGTCGACATTTTGGATTTCCAGCTATCATTGTATTTACGCTATTGAATGTTTTTAGTTATATTAATATACCTGCCAATTTTTGAGTTTCTAAAGATTTTTAACTTTTTGCATCTAGTAGTATCAGCAATACTGACGTTTTACTCTGGTCCGTCTCTGGGTACTACTATCAGTGGATAACATGTGTGTTTGTGTATATATATATATATATATATATATATATATATATATATATATATATATATATATATGCATATACATATATATAGATATAGATATATATAATATATATATACATATATATACGTATGTATGTTTATATATTTATGTGTGTGAAAGTATGAATTAACCGAAACTTAATTTAATGAAAAGTATGAATTTAAAAGTATTAGTAGTCTATGAATTTACGCTATTACAATAACGGATTTGTGAGCTGGTGCGTTGTATCTATGAAATAACACTTTCTTATTAGCCAAATGCAGCCGCTTTTCCTTACTTTCTTCGCTCAAACGTTGCAATAAGTTCGCATAATACTCGCCGTTGATAATTTTTCCTTTTTCAAGATAGTCAATGAAAATTATTTCAAACGCATTCCAAAAAACCGGCGTCATACCCTTGTCTGCAGATGAAACGATCTTCGCCTTCTTGCACACAGCTTTCTCATGTCCAGGTTTTCCGTTAATATGCGATGTACCCTTTTGAAATGCAACCTATATCTGATAGCTCGCAAACTTTCATTCGACGGCCAAATCAAATATCACTTCGTGGATTTTCTTCACCGTTTCTCGAGTTGTCACCACATTTGGTCGACCAATGCAATACTCGTGTTGACAGCTCTTGAGACCCCGTTTCTTACTCTGATACCGAATCAATATTTTACGGTTGTAAACGAAGGATCAGATTCACCCAGAGTAGTAGTATTTAGGGGAGGCGACCGACAGCTGAGGTCATTTGCGCCATAGGGGATTGACAGGACAGGATGAAGGGTGGAGAGAAACCCGGCGTCGGCATTAGCCTACTCTTTAAGAAAGGCGCCAAGGGGTCCGTAGCTTAACGTCCCATCCGACGGACGGCGTACTCACTCAAAGTGCCCTCCTAAAAGCACCTCAAGTACGGATCGAGATGCATCTGATAAATATTCAACATCACCGGGATTTCAACCCGGGCTCTCAGAGTGAAGCCAGTACACTAGCCGCCGCACCATCTCGATCCCCCTACCATTTCAGAGTAGAATCCATTTCAGCTTTTATATTCGGTGGGCCGAGGTCTTTCAAATAAAAGTATTGTATCACGTATATATATCCGATTAAATGAATATTTTTTCACCAAACACAAGAGGGTTCTCCCATAAGTACCCGGTCTGGCATAGAGATAGCGATAGTTGTTTGAAAAATATCACTGTACTAGAAAGTACTCAGTATATGTATATATATATATACACATATATATATATATATATATATATATATATATATATATATATATATATATATATATATATATATATATATATATATATATATACATATACTATATATATATACACACACACACATATATATATATACACACACACACATATATATATATACATATATATACATATACATATATATATATATATACATATACATATACATACGAGGGTCATCCGGAAAGTAGTACCCGTTCGTGCCGCATGAAGTGCTGACGACGCGAGTAGCCGCTGGACGAGGTCAGATAGCTTCAGTGGCTTGTCTGCCTTCTCTGAGCCAAGTTGCGTGACGCTAGCATTGCCTGTGTTGTTTCTGTGATTGTTTACAATGTTTAAAAAAATTGAGAACGCCGCCAGTTGTGAAGTGAGGGCAGTGATTAAATTCCTCAATGCAAGAAACGTTCGTTATATATACATATATACATATATACATATATATATATATATATACATATACATATATATATATATACACACATTCAAACACGAAATCCCGCCAAACGGCGAATAAATACTCATATATACAGAAACATATATAAGGAAAAGGGATAGGAACACGTATAAAGGACGAACACAATAGAGGTGGGGAAGGCGGAATCGAACGGATCACAAGAGTAAAAATATCTCCTCAACCGGGACTCGAACACCGGATCTTTCCACTTGCCGGGCGGATGCTCTTAACCACTTGAGGTATCGAGGATATGTAATTTACCCTGAGATCCGTGGGTCTTATATGTCGCCAAGCGCCCCGATTCTTTAGCCAAGAGATGGCGTCAGGGCGTTTCACCCACCAAAGGAGAAATAGACAATACACAAGAGGAAAGGCCAGTGGTTAGAATTCATACAACATCATACAGGAAAAGAACAGTGCGTTTCGTGGCACGCATAGCCAGAAGAAAGAGATGAGCCACATTGGCCAAATACACATTCAAACACGAAATCCCGCCAAACGGCGAATAAATACTCATATATACAGAAACATATATAAGGAAAAGGGATAGGAACACGTATAAAGGACGAATATGTAATTACATATCCTCGATAGCTCAAGTGGTTAAGAGCATCCGCCCGGCAAGTGGAAAGATCCGGTGTTCGAGTCCCGGTTGAGGAGATATTTTTACTCTTGTGATCCGTTCGATTCCGCCTTCCCCACCTCTATTGTGTTCGTCCTTTATACGTGTTCCTATCCCTTTTCCTTATATATGTTTCTGTATATATGAGTATATATATATATATATATATATATATATATATATATATAAAAGGATAAGGGATAGGAACGTGACGAGTAACAGGACGAACACAAGTAGGGAAGGCGGAATCAAGCAGATTACAAGCGCAAAAATATTTCCGAGACTTGACTGGGACTTGAGCATCGGGTCTTTCGACTTGCCGGGCCGATGCTCTAATTGGAACTATTGAAGAAACATCATTTAGTAGGCGTATCTGGCCAAGCGGTAATTGGCTTCTTCACCCCGATATCGCGCCAGCGCATTCATTGAAACTTTTGCAGCAATATTTGGCTAAACACAAGGTTGTACAGCTTTTCAGTCCCGACGTAGCTCCTTGCAACTTTTGGATGTTCCCAAAATTGAAAATGATGCTCAAAAGAAAGCGATTCGACGACATTGCGACGATTCAGAGTAATGCAACGCGCTAGTTGAAGGCCATTCCAAAATTTGCGTTCGAGGACTGCTTTAAAATTTTGAAGAACCGCTGGGAGCGTGTCATTCAGTCAAAAGGGGATTACTTTGAGGGATGCCACGCCCCGGATGACGAAAAATGGCACCACTGCGGAGACATGAACACAAGTCGGATATTTTTTGGACCCGCCTTCAGCATTTTAATCTAGCAAATGAAAAATGGCATTTTGTTCAATAAATGTCGTTTTCAAACAGTCCGGCGTTCATCCTGTTTAACATAGTGGTCGAAACATTGCACATCCGTTTTAACATGCCAATTTCATCGTTAATTCAATGTTAGAAGCTGTAATCCGCGGTCCTAATCACCATTTTTGGTTTTGTACCGAGTTGACTTCTATGTTCAATACCATATTGACCTTTTAAAATATTTTGTAGCAAAAATAATTGCATTATATTTTGCCACACATCACAGGTGCACGCTGAGCGTGTGAATACTTCTATGTGTGGTCTAACGCTTTCATATTCTCGTGTAATGATAATGAAGTGCATTTACTGAAAAGGACAAGAAAATCATCTTTATTTCTGTGCATGACGTTGAGTATTTAAATTTGTAGATGTCCAATTAACTATTAGTGCGCTTTGTGATTCCTTAAAGGTATAAGAGAAATATAATCGGCGTTGGATGTTTTCTTCTGTAACTACGCTGTAATACCTACTTAAAACATGGCGCAGTTGAACACATTCCAACCACCCTCGGTTTTCTTAGTACCTGAATCGTAACCCGTGCTCTTTGCCGTAAGATCGGCATGGTGTTCTGCCCTAGATATGTTTTCATGAGCTATTCCATGATAATGACATTGGATTAATACCAAACCCGCACGAGTTTATCAGTCCATCTGTAACGCAAGCCTTTACTGTGTCTAAATTTTACTTGAAGTTTTGTCATCGTAACCGTAACAATAATCGGGATGGCCGTCGTAAACACAAGTGGAGGCTGAGATGGCTGTCATGAAAGCTGCGTCGTGTTCCTCCTATCGCAATTTGCTCGCGAGTTGCGAACTACGCCTCGTGGCGCACATGAGACCTCTTTTCCCCGGTCGTGCCGGGCCGTCTGTGTTTTGACAACTCGCGATAATTGGGACGAGGAACGCGGCCCGCAAACAGGCCAACCGCATCGTTTTTGAGCAACAACACCGAAATAAAGAGCATTGGGGAGCGTGGAAGAAAAAGCGACTCGCCTTTTTATTGTTATCAATGGCGGACCCAGGAGCGGAACGGACGATAAATGGGAGGAAAATACGAAAGCGTTTCATTGCGAGCGTAGTTGGCACCGGATTGCCCTCTCCCCTTTCTCTCTCCGTCAACCCTTGCATTTTTTCCTGATGTTCCACACTAAGCACTTTTAATGATCGCGATTTATTGTTGGTGAACAAAAAACGATTGGTGGTGTGGGAAAATTACCGGGAGGATTTTGAGAACCCTCTCCATCAAGTTCTTCCCGTGCGGAATGTTTAAAAACAAATCCGTTGGCGGACGTGAATGGATTAAGTGTCATGATGTATTTGCATTTCCGGCCGGATGTGAACAATTTGCCGGGCATTCTGAACGTGAATAAAGAAGGAAATAAAGATTCCTTCTGATTCACCTCTCCCCCAATCCCCCTTTTCCACCTCCGCGGGGCACTAAGCGTTACCACGGACAAGAGGCCATTGGTACTTAATCAACCCTCCTCCGGAATGTAGGAGTACTTTTAATGAATAAACGATCAGTTGATTTTGTTACACTCGCTGCTTCTAGCCAGTCAAAGCCGTACTTTTCTGAAAATCAATGTTTCAGTCACCTGTCCTAATGACATATCTCCTAAAATCTGACTAAGTCATCCGTGTGTTAGGAAGTTATTTTAGCAGGTTTAGAATGAAAATTTATTTTTGACGTTTTAGTATTTTATTACTACAATCTCGAAGAGAAATTATCGGATAAGGCAATTAGTCTATTTATTGAATTGATTTAACTCTATTTAGAGTTGATTTTGAAACTGTCTGTCAAGTCATTTTATGCCAATATGTTAATTTATTAATAATCTTAATGTATGATGCGAAAGATACATATCAGCCGATTTTTCGATACCATCATACTTTTCTTTTTGGTCTAATAATTTTTAATTTGCAAACATTTAATAAAAATATTTGTATGATTCAAAAACGCTTGCATCAACGAGCATGGTAGTTGTCATTTATATTTTTTTTCAATAATTGGCCAAAGATATCCCTAATTCATTCAAACTGTTGTAATCCTAATTTATACATGAGTGTTTATTCTCCACGTATATGTTTGCGTCCCATTTTCAGGAGACTTATTCCCAGAATCCAGTTTCGTATAATAACTTAGATAAATTAAATGTCACTACCTGTTGCTCTTATTTGTCATTCTGAAACAATTTGAAAAACATCTCGAACATATTTTTTAGCAATCGGCATGCAAAATTTACATACGCAGCTTGTGATATACAGGGTTCGTCCGGAAAATACTGTACTGTTCTGTGTACTGACTCCTGGGCTGGGCGTGCCGCTCCAGGCGCGCCCAGCACCGCTCTGACGGGCTGCGATTGGAGGGGGGTATGTTGGCAAGCGACGCTGAAAAAGGCAGTCGGCTCTGAGCTGTGGTGTAGTGAGGAGCTCTGTTAACGCGAACCTCCACGCTCGACCCACGTCACGGAACGCGATGCTGAAGCAGCGTTATTCCATCAAATTTGCGGTAAAGCTTGGGAAATCGTCTACCGAAACTGTCGCTATGATTAACCAGGCTTACGGGGAGTCAGCCATCCAGCCATCCATGTCCAGAAACATGATCTTTCGGTGGCACAAGATGTTCGTGGAGGGCAGAGAAGAGGTCGATGATGAGTCTTCGAGAGGTTCCCGATGATGCCTTCGCGGGAGAGTTCCAGGAATGGGAACGCCGCTGGAACAAGTGTATCGACTCACAAGGGTCCTATTTTGAGGAATATTAGCTTAAGATATGTAAAAGTGTAATAAATGTTTTTTCCTGACCTCAGTACACTTATTTTCCGGACGAACCCTGTATATGTATATATATATATATACATATATATATATATATATATATATATATATATATATATATATATATATATATATATATATATATATAATTTGTGCCCCTGGAGACTGAAAATAATTTTATGTTCGGCAAGAGAAATCAAGCTGTAATGAATGCTATTGACGTCAAATTACTACAGATACTTAATGATTCTGTTAAAATTGTTTTTGTAGATTATTAAGTGAACAACTAATTTATGGTTAATTTCTAGTAAACATTGCTTTAATTGGATTGTATTTAAATACAAACTTAAAGTCTTGATTAAATTAACAAACAGCAAAATTATTCCTGTTATTTATGAGTTTGAATACGTAATTTTTATTGTTATATATTCATATATGGTTTGTAGAGCAGATAAACTGAGTTAATCGGGGTCATATTTTAGTTGAAAAATGTGAGCGTTACTGCGGATTAATCTTATATACAATTATTTAAAACTCCATGGTGGTATTTCATGCACGGGTTTAAGACAAAGTGGGTCTCGTGTCTAAATTATGGCATTTCATTCAATATCAGTGAATTAAAAAAATTGTATATTTCCTAGTAATTAGCTTATTTTAATATTTAATGAAATTTGGCTAAATATTTTGAAATAATTCCATATTTTAGAAAAAAATAATTAAATCATAATAAATTTGAATACATCTTCATCTCACCACCAGTTTGGAGTCATCATAATATTTTAATGATCAATGTACTGTCACATCTATCCTTTTAAATCTGGAATATTATTAAGAAGTAATTATTTAAACCGTTAACAAAGGCTTATTCATGCTTTTGTAATCAAATTTGCTCAATATTTTCAAACGAACTCGAGAGTTATTAAACTTTGGCTACTATATGATGGAACCAATATTTGCTGGCAATGTACTAGTTTTCATGTGTCAGACGTTAATATTGATGACTTCCACGGAGTAACGCTTAAATTTGTTGATTTTCTGGATTTATTTAGGTTATCAGGAGATGGATGGCTCAGAAATATCGCGATTTAACTGAGGCCATCCTCTATTTAACTCGCAAGTGTGAAACAGTGTTTGCCATGAAATAGAACGCATACGACGAGCTTTAGAGTTACTTTTTATGTATTTTTTTTAATTCTCGCATACTAAATGGTGCTGAGTTTAATAAAACTCTTTCGGCCTCGATTTGTAAATAAATTGGTTTTGACCGTCGTAAATAGATAATCCAGTTTTCCTGGTATTTCCTGATTTTTCCGATTTCCCGTTGAAAACCCGTCTTTTCTCTTCCATGCCCCTTTTCCGAAAAGTACGACATTGAAACTTCTGGTGGTCATCTCCGTCAGAAGGGCGTGGAAAATATAATAGATTTTTCACCAGATTACAGCGTGTAATTTGGTATCGACCTTTCTTCTGCTATTTGTGCGCTCAAGTGATAAAAAAACTAGGATTAAGGCTGTTTTCCTTCTTAGAATTACTTTTATAATGTTGCCGATCCCGTGGCATGGACATTGATTATATTATCTTCTGGTATATAGGAAAATAAAAAGTATTGTGTCGAAGAAGTGTCATTCACCAACAACATGTGATGACTTAAAAACTGAGTGATTGCCTTCGCAAGTCCTCAAACATCGTAATTACAGCGGTTAACAAAATCAAAGCCTATACAATTAATGATGGACTCTTTCAAGAGTTGTGTGATGAGAGCGACGAAGGCTTCTATCCTATTCCTATCTATCGAAGGAAGGATCCTTTTGTTGGAAATTCCAGACGGGAAGATAATTCCATTTGTAATCCATATTGAGGAAGTTGGAGTATTACAGGAAAAATTCAATGATCTAAAAAATGGTGCTGAATTGAAACAAAAGTTTAAGATAAATTATCTAGAGCTTTGATTACAGAAGAGGATTTCCGATCGTTATCCTGCATTATGGATGGTGGTTAAAAAACTTTTTCTTTCATTCCGACTTCATTTTTTGGGAAACGTGGTTTCTACTGTAGTAATTAAGCTTATTTTCATGCCTAGAAACAGACTTCAAGTTTGTGGACGCGTTGATTCAAGACTCCTGCTTATTAGCATTAAATAGGGCGTTGGAAAACTGGTATCACATCATCAGGCCCATTAATCCCATTTAAATTATTTTATGGAAATATGTAATTAAATTTGGCAATAGAATCTCCTGAAATAACTTCTAGACCATGAAAAACTATTATCAATAGTCTTTTAAGTGTTTAACTAATTTTAACAAAACATAATTGGTTATTCTATATTCATAATTGGAAAATGTTCATGCTATATAATTTCTTAATTTAAGTCGAAAAGGTACATTTTTTATTTTTTTAATTTTTAAGGTAAAGTTTTTTTTTAATATTTATCGTGATAATTTCTTTTTGCGTAAAAACTATATTCTCACCTAAGTTCCTTTTACAGTTTCTGCATTGTGTATCAAGTCTTTTCCATGAATTTGATATTGGGGGCGGTTGATCGAAAAGGTTTCCGTTAGAGTTCCATTTTTATTAGAAAATGTGGTAGAAAATGTATATTATGATATTGAATGTTACAGAATAGGCTTAAATTACATGTGTGGTCCTTATAAAACCATATCAATCACGATGCTGATTTCCGTGTTCGTTCCCAATGATATTCAAGGCATTCGTTATCTAATCTACTACTTAGGCTACCAGCACACCTTTTCTGTATTGTGGTATGAGTACCGTTAGGGCGAATGTACCGAAAATCATTTTTCGGCCCTTCTTCAAGGGAAACCAACCGTAAGTGCTTTCTTTCTTTCGTTTTTCATTTAATCACAGAATTAAAGCTATTATTATCAGATAGGTTTGTGTAAGGTTCAAATAATGATTATTTTCACGAAATTCTAACATGACGATTGATATACCTTATTAATTAATGCCGTACGGTTGAATGCAATGTGTATATAAAAGTGTTTTCTATAGTGTTCCATATACAGTGTTTTCTAATACTTTAGAATAGAATTTGTAATGTCAAAACTATATCGAATTGTTTTAATTCGCAAACGCTTCCGCAGAGGCTACTGGGTATTCATGGTCCCCGAGATGACATTCGGATACTCCCACAGATCCAGCTCGGCGACCGAGGGAACTGCCCCTCTTCAGGGTGACCTATGTCCCTTCCGTGACGGCAGCAGTAACCACTTTTCGAATATGAGTTCCGTTGCCATCAAGAGCATCTATGTCGATCCATAACCTCATTTCCCACGGTCTTTTGAAGAATGACTGCACCCACATGGTCTCTTTCTGAGCAAGAGCGGTGGTCGTCCTCCCTCACGCGTTCGAGCCACTAAATCAAACTACGGAGGCTTTTGAGGTGGGGGAGATAGGGGAAAAAGGAAGAGGAGAATATTGCATGGGTTTGTTTTGGGGAGGAGCCTAGGGATAAATATAGTTGCGAGCGACGAGGAAATATCGCGGCAGAAAATGAATCCATCCGATAGTTTTGCCATGGAGCCTTATGAACTCTGCACTTACGATAATAACAGGGATGGACTTTCTAACAAGCTCGTTTTTATATTTTGAAAATGCAGAAAATATTCGCTATTCATATGCAAAGGAGAATGAGGCGGAATGTAGGGAACAAATTCATCAGTCATTCGAATTTTTGTGCAATGGTCAAAAGTTTTAAGTAGTTCTTTGGTATTTTAGCTAAGTAAAAATCGGAGTAGAAGATGCTGTCATTTGGAGAATCTTAAAATCCACCAGTCGATTATCTTTTGATGGGAAAATTTTAACCCATTAAAAATTATAATTTTAATCAACTATTTACAAATAGTCTGCGCACATAAATATCTTTGATTTCAGAAGACGCTGTCAATAGACCCAAAATTGTGCAGATTTTTCTTTGGGAAGAATAGGTTTTAAATTACAAAAATCGTTCACATTGATTGAGATATTTACGCTTTAAAATTGTTCCATTATGATACGCATTAGCAAATGCCTCCATTGAAAGTTATTGCTGCGGTATCTCCCATAGTTTCTAAGAACAGCATGCTTGTTCATTTGACTTGATATGAATGTTGATTAAAGTGATTGCATCTACGAGTTATAAACAAATGTAAAAACTCATAGTAATATTAATATTTTGAAATATTTAATTTTTTAGAATTAGTTTTCGATACCGACATTTAAGTTTTTTAACCACTCAAATGAAAAGAGTTCAATAGCACGGATTAGACGTAACTTTCAAACTCGTAATTTATAATTAAATATTTATTGAGTAAGGTAGCTTCTTTTAAAATTAAATTATTAAATTAAAACTATTTACTAAAAAATAACATTTTAGCTCCTGTTTGTAAATTCATGAATCCCGCTTCCCAGTAAATAAGTTAATTAGGATGAAAGTGTATTGCCTAAAGTTCTGCGGGTCTCCATATTTCGATGGCCTTCCGAGACACTTCTTCATCTCGTAATAATTTTGATTATAGCATGGTTGGTAACGGATAGTAAATATGCACTGTTCAGTTATTCTTTTATTATAATAAATATTAACGGTTGAATCATGGTTTAATTTGAGTCGTTTTAATGGGGATTATTCCCATTTCAGTAACCACCTTTACGCTGCTCACAATTCAAAATCTGATGAAAGTCAAACCTGACAAGTTTCCAGTACTCTTTGCCGTATTGTATATCCCCTTGGCATCCAGCCTCTCTTTTGCCCAGCTCAGGATATCTGAGTAGTGTCCTGTCATTAATCCAGCGTCGAGAGAAGTAATGTGATCCTTGTTCCACTGCTCTTATCTCTTTTACTTGTACTGAATAACATATTTTTTTGTTACGGGTCGACGTAAACAATTCGCGTGATAGGAAAATTGCAATTTCAAACAAATACGTTTAATAAATCTAATACACTAAAAATATCTGATAAATGTTTTATAATAAATACCGTAAATTTGAAGGAATATTAAATATTGCACTTAAGATATTTTTATAATATTGTCTACATCTTACAAGTTGGCATGGTTCTTCCATAATATATGTCCTATTCTTTTAGCAATCACTTAACATAGGTATAAAACATTCATCATAATATAAATTTGTAATGATATTCTGTAAAAATGTATCTTGTAACTATATTCTGTAAAATTGATAAAGAAAAGGAGAAATCATTCTTCTTTTGTTCAAGTTTTTGAAAAAAGCCTTTTTACTTTTTCGAGCAATGGTAAAAAATACAAGGGCAATTTTTAATTACACGGACAGCCTAGATCTTAATCGTTGACTTCAAAACAATTTCTTCTGGTTAACCTCGCGTCTCAACAATTTTTCCACGCTAAGATGACAAGTCTTCTTTTATCCGAAGAAAATCGTTCGGCTCCCGTCAATTATAACCACCAGATATTTCGTGGTGCACTTATATATTACGCGGGGCATTTTTTAACGTTTTTGTTTTCTTTTAAAGATTTTTGCGTTCTATCAATGCTTTCACAGACTGATTTTCTGCGTTATTTTCTACTGCTGAATATAAACTTCTGTCTCTAAGGCTTTCCGTAATGGTGCTCGCGGGAGCGCGCAGCCACCGCTAATACGCCACCGACCGCCGTCGACGTATTGCTTCTGGGAGGCTCCGCGCGCAGCAACCCGTTATTCGGGTCAGACAGGATGTGTATAGAGCCCAGGTTACATCCTACGAATGTGGATTATTAAAAGCGTCGCAGTATAAAGGTCATCTACAATCAGAGTAAAACTTTTCACTACTCTTTTTTGGATAATTAAAGGTCGAATTCAGTTTCTTGTGAGAAATAATTATTGGTAGCTGATTATTGCTTCAAACCGATGTTTCTATTTCAGCGTATGATTGACGGCGATGATTTCACCTTTTTAAACAAGTTTTTTCAAAAGTTGTGTGTGTTGCCTTTTGTGTTATATTACCATTTCAATCACTAACATGAGATGGTGAATTTTGCTGGATTAGGTTACCTTCATCCTGAAGTATTGTAAAACTCCAGCACCCGACGTCCTCCGTAGTATGTTACTGCAAGAGCAAGCATTTTCCTTGCTGCAAAAACTCTTTTCTGCTCGGAGCTCTCGTTTGGATACAATTTTTAGCAAATCTTTGACGCCCAGAAGTTCATCATACAAAAATTTAATGTTAACAATAATTTATTCATCGACCTGATAAAACAACATTATTTCTTGAACTTAAAGTTATGATAAACATGAATTTAAGAAGCACGAATGTTTTTGCTGTTGCTTTCTTGATAATTTAGTGAAACTCGAGGAGCAATTCGAATTAAAATAGTTATCTATTTCATTTAAATATTACTTTTAAAGCTAAGCATTAAGGCAAAAATATAATCGTTATTTTATTGCTGTCACACATATATCCAAAGGGTAAACTATAATTGCCATAACAACTATGGTTTGTTAAATAACGTTGAACGTATTTGTGTATCATCCTTTCCATTGTTTTGCATTCTCAGACCAGGGCTTTAAAGCTGAAAATGAATTTGACTATGGGAGAACAGTTTTGAAGAAGATAATTCTATTTCGATTTATAGTTTTCAGGTATTTCTACTATTATACGCTGTAATTTTGATGAAAAAATAAAGCATCAAACTGAAAAAATAATCACAATAATAATCGTGTGCTGTAAAATTGTGATACCTCACAATATAAAGAATAATACCTCCAATATATTCTTTTATGTTATATTGAGCGTATGACATTATATGATATCAAATCTAATAATCAATAATTTTTAGTGGTTTACCAACGGTGACCCGATAAACTTCCATTTGTATTGCATTTTAAAAAAGAGTTAAATTTTCTTCTAATATGTTTGACTATAGTATGTACCCGAATTGTTTCTGATGGCCTCGTCAAGATTATATAGATATATTTGCTATGCGATTATCAAGACTCAATTTTTATTAAAGTATTCATTTTAGACAAAGAACGAGCATCATCCTTCGATGAGAAGGTAATCTGCCATAATTACACTGAAATAGCTCAGTAATACCTTAGAAAACAATCAATTTTTCTCTTTCAGCCGTTAATGAAGCTACATTTGCAAATAAAAGCTAAGATATTTTTACTATTTTGAGTAAATCATATTTATAAAAGTTATTTTGGATTATTTAAGAGTTTCCGAAATCGATTTCTGACCAAAATAACGTCATTCCGACTTTTGGCTGTTAAAAAGACAACAAAACTTATAATGGCTACTGATCAAGAAATTGTTCTCGAGGGGTTAAAATGCGTCCCTCTTCTCCACACCAAACATTTACATGACTCTATATTGAATAGTTAAGTAAATGTATTACACAAAAGTATCTTGTTTCCTTTCTATTCTATTCGTATTTATTCATTTCCCATTGTGATTATTACCATAAGAAGTTTTTTGTGTATCTCTCCTCTAATTTCCAGTTGCCAAGAGAAACAAAGGAATTATGAAAGTTTTTATCTTCAGAGGAATAACAAAGCATATTTTCCCCTTAGGTACCAGTTTTTGAAAATTTAACTAATTATCCCGTAGAACTGAAAGCTATTGTACTGTTAATGAAAATATCATTGTCGCTTTGTGCTGGCATTTATGTTTTTGCTCAATTTTTTACGCGTGACAGATTAAGTTCACCAATTAAACGCAGTTAAAGCAACTTCTTTTTACTTATCTTAAGACTGCTGCACCTTAGTATGTAATGTAAATTTTATTTTAATAGTGAAAACAATTTTGATGGAGCTCTAATATGTTACCAAATATTCGTAAGAAATTAGCTCATGCCATCGGCAATTTTTACAAATGCGAAGAAAGGCCGATCGGGTGCGAACAATTTACAGAGCACTTTTGCCCATCATTTTTATCCTATGCTTTTTTGGCAAATATAACTAAAATTTACAGTTGATATTTCAGGTTTTTAACTAATTAAAATGAAAACATTTTACGCTTTTGATTTTGATCTCTCGAACTCTTTGAAATAACCTTTTAGATTCATTTTGTCCAAATTAACCCGGTATTTACCTCATTCCCATTTGCTTTTGCATCTGATGCATGATTTGATTTCTCTTTTTTTACGAAAAAGATATATTTTTAAAATCCCTTTGATTGATTTTCTCCGATAAACTGAAGGAAAGTTTAAAGTGTTATGTTATCGTATTAAGAAGGCAATAGCGGTATAAATAGTTAAATAATTCCGGGAATAAATATTGGACATTTTTATTAAATTATTGCACTGTCTATGATTATGTCGTAAATATTTTTAATTTTCGTTATATTCAGATGAATCAAATATTCGGAACATTTAGGTATAAAATAATTTAATCAAATAACATTCGAAAGAACTGACTCGAATTGTACTTCACACTATGACGCATTTTCTGTTAGAACCTATGAAAACTATCTGGATTTTTTCACTGGGGGACTTTGAGTCAACAGCTTATGTAATTATATTCATCCGACCATATACTAGGGTAGGAATCCGATAGTCGGTTTGCAGAAAGCAAATTTTAGGATAGGAATGGAAAGGGGACAAATAAGGGAAAGATATTGTTGAGCCGATTGGGAAAGCGTTTTTTTGATTTCATTGCGGGATGTGTTAGGGGAGCACGAACGAAGTGCAATAAAAGGTTTTATACCACAGAGAACATAAAGTTTCTGCGGAAGATTTTTGTGACGCAAAATAAAAAATTTCATGTTTAAGCGAAATATCGAGGAGGAAGAGGGAGAGGAAAATGGGGATGAAAATAAGAGGGGAGAGGGAGAGAAAGTTTCACTATTTGGCATGGAAAATGAAAAATATTGGAAATAAAAATGGGCCATTTATCGGTTTTGTTCGCGTCCGCGACGAAGAGGTTCGGTGGAAGACCGAATTCCCACCCACCCTTTTATTACCACTCATCTTTTGGAGCAATGGAGTGGAAAATAAAATTTTCAGGTCCAAAGGGGAGAGAATATAATATGTAGTATCAAAGATACTTAAGAATATTTCAGGTTCCATAAATTTCTCCGGAAAACATTTCTTCGAATATAAGTGTATCATCAGCATCATTCGTTTATACAAGCATGGTATTATGATGAAATTTATGGCACGTTAATGCTCGGAACTGAACGACCACATGTTTAACTCGATTGACCTTCAAAACGTTGCTCATTTGTGACACATTACATCAGTATGCGATGTAATGCCATGTCAAAGAAACGAAGCGGTACATCGTTCCAGAGCCTACAAAAAGATGTAAAAGAAAAGTTAAATTATTCTTCGGAAAATTAATTTTATTATAATGTACAGAATTGGATATACCCAATAATATAACATATGGTAATGACAATAAAGTGAAGTCAAATTATGGTTAATGGTGTTCTCGCTTGTTAATTAAGTTCAAAAAAGCGTAGAATATTATTGTAAGTGTTACCAATGCCCTATTATAGAACACCATAGTAAAATTTATATCGCGCTGAGGAGACATATTGAGCAAATATATCCATGTAGATAAACTATTACCGTAAATATGTATATTTGGATGCAATGAGCATTGTATGTCATAAAATATTATATGTAGATGATGATGACCGCAGCAAAAGTAATTATTATTTTAGATAAATTGTTTTCTGTACTGCCATTAATTATATTGCGTCTTTGTAATTGATTAGCACCCGACTTTGATACATAATTTGAAATAATTTACTCTGATAAAGCAGCTATATAATTTTTCAAATTTATAGCTAAACTAGGTAATCCAATAATGTCGTGTTTGCTGATTAATAAAGTTTTTGGAATTATCAAAATGACATTAGTTATTTAGAATTTTATTTTCAGTATTTATGGAAAATTTTTAAATTGAACTAACTAAATGGTATCATGACGCAACGGTTCCAATTACCTCCTCAGGTGTTTGTTTATTTATCTGCGCGTATGCGTGATATTAATGGCTGTATTCACGTATATGAAAAATAAACGCTTTTTAATCATTCCGTCTTCATCAGGAGAAACAGAAGTATTGACTGTTTAAATAGGAGTGGTGAGGCCCCCTCCTCACCTCACCTCTCCTATTTAAGTCTTCAGTACTTCTGTTTCTCCTGATGAAGACGGAGCTGAATTCCGGCAAAATTATCAAGAAATAACGTTTAAGTGTTCTTCTTTTGTGTTTTTATATTGGTTGTTGCTGTCAAGAAAGTTTTTCTGAATTTTTTGAGGTAAAAAAAGCTTTTGAAAAGTGCTTGTTTAGGAAAAAACAGTTGTCTTTTGTTAAGAGATTTTTATCGGCACAGAAAATCTTTCATATCTGAAAAACATTCGGGAAAATATAATATTTTTTTAACGTCCACATTTGACATTATTCTTGGGTAATTTCAACATTTCTTCTTGAACGTTCTGGTGACCCATGATTCCTCTATTTTCTCTTAAGCCAGTGATTGTGATATTTCCCACGGACCGAAACGTTAAGACTTCACATCGCACTCGTCCAGGAGAGGGTATCGAAATCGCTCTCAACGGACCAGTGGGCTGTCACAACGCTCGCTAGAACAACCAGATTGCATTGAAATGGGCGCTTATTCGATTTGGGCAACGTAATTCATGCGTAACCTTACTAACAGAACGAGGATGTTGATTTCTTCTATTTCCAAAATGGGTAGGTACCCACGTTCACTTTGAATCGAATTACCGCTGTTGTACCGGCGTAATGGGAACAAGGTCAAAAAGCAATTTGCTCTTCCTTCCTATCGATATTACCCCGAGAGATCGAATATATTAAGACCAGATTCAAGCACATGGTATAGAGTGTGTGAGACAGAACTTGAATTCCTCCCCTACTTCCTAATACGTAAAAGCTCATGAAGGTAAATTCGGCTCATCGAGGCTCTACATGTCCATGTTGCCATGCGGTACAATAATTAGTAGGAAATCGTCTTTGCTTGGAAAAAAGTGATTTCAAACTAACAGAATACAAAGAAAACATAATATCTGTGAACTCCTTCAGAAATCCTTCAGTTTTTATTTCTTCTCATTGGGCAAGAAATTAATGAACGTAGAACTCAACCTGAATATTGGCTTAGTAAATGAAGATAGGGTTCACCCAAAACGAAGCCAAACGGCAAAAGGAACACTAAATGAATTAAAATAATAAAACAAATACAAGGAAATAATATTTTGGAGCTGATTTAACTCTTAAATTAACAATAAAAAGAGACGTTTCAGGCGTGATATGGTGGAATATCATGATTAATTACAAATAGCAATTTTCCACAAAAATAAAATTTAATGCGACCGGTTTCAATGTTACTACATCATCATCAGGTCCTGATGATGATGTAGTAACATTGAAACCGGTCGCATTAAATTTTATTTTTGTGGAAAATTGCTATTTGTAATTAATCATAAATTAACGATCAGGCAATTGGAATTGTAAAGAGTTTATCTGAGAAAACATCTTCAGAGAACGGCAGATCATATTGTTTTTTTTGTTTAAGTAATATATTCTATATTTTATACAGTGCATGAAATAAGTAGCATAAATAAGCAGTAAACAGTACGTGACGGTGCTGCCTTACAACCTGATGTACTGATACCTTGCAACAAAACCATGGTCGTAGGAAAAAAAATTTAATTGGAATCTACAACTTTCAATCCTTAATTTACGCTTAGTAGGAATACTTCCAACAAGCTACGCTAGAAAAAGTGTGTGGGTTCGTAAATTAACTGTAGTATGTATTTTATATAAAGGATAATTTATAAAATTCCGTCATGTTAATTCGGATTGTGGCAGTGAGTACCTGTATGAACTTTTGATAACCTATTATTCCTGGGAGATCACACATATCATCGGGTTTATAGCTGCTTTCCCTTCCTAAAATATGAACTTAACATTTTTTGAAATTCACTTTCAGACATTATACTTAGTATTAAATGAACTTTGCATTCACCTTAAAAATAACCCAAACGTTAAAAGTAACTCACCTTAACATATTCATTGCGTGCTTTGGGGTCAACATTCTTCACCATTAATGAGAACTTTTTTTTTGGAAGAAAGCAGTATATATTTTCATCGAAGTCAAGTTTAATTGTTGTGTCAGAATTCAATAATAAATCATGTATTTGCCATCTTATTAAATCATAAATATAATATTATCTGGAATCAAATAAGCATCATACATCTGTGTTTTAAAACCACGGAATCCATCAACAAGTTCCAAACGTTTTTTAGTCATGACGCCAGTATTTTCCTCACAACTGAATATTCAAAAATATCGGGAATGAAAACAGTGATATCTCATCAAATTATTCTCAAATATATTTCCACAAAAAATTCATTAATTTTATCCAATAATTTTTATGAAGGGAATCTTCATATTTTAAATGATGTATTTATGGCAAGTATCAAACTCGTCCGTATGAATCACTGGTGATAATGGAGAGCCCTGCCTTACAACTCTTCCTAACACTGCCCACCCGGACTCTCCATCCCTCGTTCGCACCTTAGCAGTCTCAGACATATACCGATTGCGGATTTATCCACTGTCCCTGAATGATATAAAAAACTATATTTTTTGGCCTTTTACAGAAAAAGTTACTTCCACCAGCGTTTTTATGAATCGGATCTTTCATTCAAGCCCTTGTTTTGAGTATATTTGAGAGTTAATCGATTGCCAAAGCCAAAAATACAGTAATAATCATATTAGGTTGCGTTTTATGTGTATAAAAGTATTTTTAATTGTAATCAAGATTCAGTTTTCCTATATTAGTCAAATTATTGCTGTTAAGGGCATAAAATATGCCTTGCTTTGGGATGACTTTCATCCAAAATTTCCTCTATACTGGCGTATGCATTGATATGGGAATATTATTTAGATGACTACAGATATGCTGAAAAATTTTTAATATTTTCAAAAAAAATAATGCGTCTTCTACCTTTGCGACCCTTGTTTTTTGTCTTTTTCGATAACGATGAAAAATTATATTCACCAAATATTCAAAGCTTTGCTTAATCCGTGAGCTTCACTCAGTGTGCATCTGAGGTTAAATGCTACCGCTGATTTGTGACTCGTCTATCGGTTCAAGTTTTCTTTATTCTGTTCCCATATAAAAAGCTACGGGGGTGGAAGGGAACGCGTGGTACATTGGGGAGGGCGATAATCAGTCCAAAGTCCGGCGTTAATGGGCTTAACAGTGAACCCACGGGTTTGGGTCGCGAGGTTCTTTGGCGTCTCCGGAAGGACTTTCCGAAAGGAAGTTGCCCCGGTCAACTTGTAAGCCGAACGGCCGAATAAAAATCACCGTAGCGCTGCATCGATCCCCTGCGCCCTTCTCAGAAAGGTGGAAGTTTGGAAAACCCTCGGTACCACTCCACCAGCTAAGCCCCTCCGACGGAGGTCATTTGGGGGGAGCGGAAGAGAGAGAGAGAGGGTTGAATATGGACGAAGGCTGAGATGTCTCATTTATTTAGAGCAAAGTGCTGCCTCCGACTAATAGCCTTTGTGATTAACCTCACACCACGTACTGGGCGTAAAAAAGAAAACAAATGGTTAAATCCCAAGGAATTTATTCGGAACATCCCGGATATCAAAAGAAAACATGTCACTATCAGGTTCCTTCTCCTGATCGTCACACCATTTTCCATGAAGCTGAGTTCATGCCAATTAAGAGTATTACAATTGCAAATACAGTTTTTTCCCTCTTTCCCAAAAAAGAGAGATTTCACTTATAATCTGGTTAATTCAGAAATAATATCGGATACTTTTCAAAGTTTATCAGCCAGAGAGTAGATGCTTGGAAACAATCGTGACATTAGTAAATAAGCCGTCTGGATGGCATAACCCGCAATTTCCTTAACTTTATAGTAGGCAAAAGGAAAAAATACCATGAAATAATACGTGGTATTCATGAGGGAGGAGGATTTCATTATATCAAGTAAAAGCCCTCATTCCAAAAAATTAAAGACAGCCAATGTGGAGGATTATCGAACAATCGAACTAGGTTTGATGCCACCAGCAGCTAAAACGGTGTTCATCCACAAGAGGATGGAGAGGAGGGAATTTGATAACTTAGGAAAAAATAAGTTTTGAGTTCATGAAGGAAAGAGTCACGCGTGATACCATCAAAACAATGCTGTCACAAATAGAAAAGAAAATAGAATACCATGAGGATGTATTTGTTTTTTTTTAATAGAATTTGATGTTTCCCATTGAGTTGATTGGGCTGAAATATAGAGTGAATTTCAGAAAATAGGAATAAATCGGAGGGGTTGTGGAGTTATCCGTAACATGCACATATCTTATAATTAGGTGCAAATGGCGTATGGAGTGATAAAATATGCACTGTTAAGAGAAGGGGTGGGACAGGGGGGTGAAACATATCTATTGCCAGCAGTCATCTTCATTTTTGTAAAGGGAATGGTCATGAAAGATGAGTGGGTAGAACTGGAGTACACTACTATCAAGTAGACCACTTACCAAGGTTTTACTTAAATAAAAATGCTTATTGCTGATTGTTTTTAAGCAGTGAATTCTTCTCGGGATTTCATCCGGGTAATCTCCTCCATCTCCATCGCTGCCGACGTTTCGATGAAATCCTTTTCCATCGTCATCAGGGCCGATGATGTCAGTCTGAAGGTGCCGGTTTATATATCCTCGGTGGTCATGTTGGGTCCCTTCTGATTGGCGGAGGCCGAGCACGTTTTCCCGCCTTTTTCAGGATTGGGTCCCATGTCCTGCTTAGGTCATGTTGGGTCCCTTCTGATTGGCGGAGGCCGAGCACGTTTTCCCGCCATTTTCAGGATCGGGTTCCATGTCCTGCTTAGGCTGAAACCCTCGTCTCTGTTAAAGTTATTCTTAGAGAGTCGTATTTCAATTGCCTCCTTGGTGAGGCGGTCCCAGTAGCCTTTGGAATGGTGGAGCATTTTGGTTTCTTCCCAGCGTATCGCGTGGTCGCAATCAATGGCATGCTCCGCAACCGCCGATTTTGATGGTTGGTAGAGTCGGAGAACATAAGCGTCATCTCCGACTCTACCAACCATCAAAATCGGCGGTTGCGGAGCATGCCATTGATTGCGACCACGCGATACGCTGGGAAGAAACCAAAATGCTCCACCATTCCAAAGGCTACTGGGACCGCCTCACCAAGGAGGCAATTGAAATACGACTCTCTAAGAATAACTTTAACAGAGACGAGGGTTTCAGCCTAAGCAGGACATGGAACCCGATCCTGAAAATGGCGGGAAAACGTGCTCGGCCTCCGCCAATCAGAAGGGACCCAACATGACCTAAGCAGGACAAGGGACCCAATCCTGAAAAAGGCGGGAAAACGTGCTCGGCCTCCGCCAATCAGAAGGGACCCAACATGACCACCGAGGATATATAAACCGGCACCTTCAGACTGACATCATCGGCCCTGATGACGATGGAAAAGGATTTCATCGAAACGTCGGCAGCGATGGAGATGGAGGAGATTACCCGGATGAAATCCCGAGAAGAATTCACTGCCATCATCCGCCGGGAGAAATTGAAGTCCTACATGATTGTTTTTAACTCCAACACTATATAGGAGCCAACAATTGCTGAATTATACTATGTACTTATATCTTTTTAGCGTTAAGACTTTGTAACAGATGGAGAAATATGTTAGGGAGAAAGACGTG
The DNA here is from genome assembly GCF_022747635.1 of Hetaerina americana. Taxonomy (NCBI): domain Eukaryota; kingdom Metazoa; phylum Arthropoda; class Insecta; order Odonata; family Calopterygidae; genus Hetaerina; species Hetaerina americana. The sequence goes on along the minus strand of NW_027286985.1, from coordinate 62,093,495 downwards.
AGACTTCTATCTGTTGTTTCTCATTAGCACTTATCTAGTGCCTTGAATATATTGAAGCCACCGCTTGATTTTCAACAAGACATTTCAAAAAGTCAACACCTGGGAATTGATTCCATTATTATTTTGTCAGTATCCTTAAGTTTTTTCAACCAGGACGCAACGCCCAATGCAAATGATTGAAAAGTCTAATCCTTAGTACATAAAATCGACGTCCACAGAGATAACAATAAAAATTACAGATAAATGGAGAGGAATCTTTTCGTGATATAGAAAAGATTCTATGTATTTCTTAATTGGAAATTATTGGATCTTTCCACTTCGTTCTTCTATCAGAAATGTTATTACGACATAAATAAATACATTATCCATATTATATAACTCTAAATAGTAAAAATCCTAAATCAGATGAATCTTTACGAAACAATTCTAATTTTTATGAATGTTTGTTACATAGTGTCATAATAAAACTAAATGTCCGAAATAAATCATACTCCAAAATCACAACGAAATCTCATTATTTTCAGTTGTATTTTCTCAGACGCTATTTTCATTAACGTTGTCTGGATATCTGAATATATAGACAATTTATCTTGACCCCTTTCCAATAATATATTAATACTCCTGAACTCCAAATCATCGGTATTTTAAAGAGAAATCGGCGTTGAATTGGCTCGATTTATACACGGAGTATTTCAATTTACGAATTACTTCAGTAGATATAACAGCTCATGTTCTAATGCTATTATAATAATGTACTCATAATTTGAGGTATTTCTCTCAAACTAATATTGGAAGGACCTTTTCTAAGTAAACCAGAGAAAGGGAAGTCGATTCCTTAACAAAGCAGATCGGAAAAATAAGGATACTTTATTTATTCAAAGCTTCGTTTACGCGTGTCTCTAGACTGAAGGGATTCACAGAAAAATAAATATTTAATTTTGTGATCGGCATAATGGAGGTAACGTTTTTTCGAGTAAAATTAACAGTTTTTGAGAGAACCACTCAATCATTTCGCGAATTACCATAAAGAGTCTATTTTTTCAAGCGTAGGTTGTTCATGGAGCATAATTTTTTTTAAGTAGTTCCCATGCCATTTTTGCTGGAACGATTGCACCAAGATTCGATTAAATTCTCATTTTCTTGGGTGCGTGTCAGAGTTGGCGGCCGCCATCTAAAAAAGCGATCACAATTTCCATTCCTCTTATCTAATTTGAAACGTTATAAACTGCAAATTGAAATCAAATGGATCCAGAAGAAACATTTATCTCAGATATCTGACTCCGTTAAGGTCTTCACAAGAAACAGAAAATATTATATATTTCTCTGGACGCCGCAGTGGCCCGCAAGTCGACTTTCTTTACGAGTAGGAATCGTAGGATATACAATTTTATTTCAGCGCCACAGTTTTGAGCTAATATCCAATTATCTCGTAAGGTGGGAATAAAGAAACTTTTTTTGTAACGCTAAATCCGTTTCAAGTTTTAATTCCTTCTTTAGGAAGTGTTTTACTAGAAAATATCACTCTGATTTTTACAGCCAAAATTATAATGAGAGTAATATTTTGGACGGCGCAATAGAACACAAAAAATAAAGAAGTTTACATTGAAAAGGACAAATATATATGTATAATATACAAACAACAATTTCAGAGTGCAAGAAGCATTCGCATTGACCGGAATTCATACCCGGATTCCTGAATGTCCGGTCGAATGCTGTAGCCAGTTAAGCTATCGAGGCGTCCGATTACACATTGAAGGTATACACAAACATGCATACATACCCACATTCATCCTAGGGGCAGTCAAATTAAAACCGAGCACCCGCCATAACACAGTCTGCATGGAAGATAACAATACTTGATACGGTTCAGTACTACCATTGCTGCGGTAGATGAGCTGTAAAAACTGCATAGGGACAACTAATAGGCGCGCGCAGTTTTTGGGTCCGTGTTGTCCGTGAAGTCCGTGTTGGTGTGCGGACTGTTTGTTTTAGCAGGTGTTCGGAGGTCTTTACTCATATAGTAGGAGACCTTTTAACTCTCCCAATTTCCAAAAGAATTTTCAACCAGAAAAAAAGATGAACGAATAAGTTTGTGTAAAATCCATGGTAGTCGATCGCATTTCTGGTAGGATGAAATTAGCACACGTTAATGATTGGCATGTCTCCATAAAGTACCTTACTAGAATGACAGATGAAATATGTCAGTTTATCTTATACAATACATCAATACCATCTAACACTTTATCTTGGATTTGAATTAATTCGTGCTTGCCAAAGGAATGACACAAATGTAACTATCGCTAGTGCATGATCAAATAATTGTTTTGTCTTATTTTTGATGTATATAGTTTTCCCCATGCAAAGAAGGTCATCAATTTAATTATCTCTGCCTGTTCCGTACTTCACAAAGACTCTCGAAATACCTCTACAAATGAACATTGAATTTTTCAAACAAATATTGTTAATTCGATGTTATTCTTATAATATATGTTGAATTTATTAATGGATTAATTAAATGTTACCGTTAATTGAATATTCCTTCGTTACAAATCTTTTGCGATCAACCTATGTCATCCCGAAAATAAACGATTTTCATCACAATATTTTCCTTTTATAGATATGATCTTACCTTGCGTGTGTATAGTGCAATCTTTACCTTCAGAGGCATCACATTTTTTGCTTCAGACTTGGAATCCTGCGGTAATCTGCAATTGCAGAAAAAAGGAAGCTCGCAGGCGTTGATTAGTAAAGAGAGAAAAATTACTTTTGGTGGTTCTCGGTGCATGAAATGGGGTCACAAGTTGAATTAAGTGTGGAAAAATGCAAGCAATTCCCGCCAGAAGTAAAAATAAAATGACATCTGAATCGGGACGATGAAGTGATACCGTTTAGAGGTGATGAAGTATGTCGGGGAACGACTTCAAAAAACGCTGAGACTGGAAAATTGAATGAAAATTTGAGAGGAAACTGAAGCAGCTAGAATTAATCGCGTGCAATAGAGTTTCCCCCTGCATCCAAATCCTCCGAGATTAAACCCGTGTACGACGTAAGAGCACGTGTGAGTCACGTTCAGGGTTTTTGGAGAGGAAGAGTTCACTATTGAGTGGTAAATGGCTGCGGATAAATTCCTGGTGTCATCCCTAGTGGAAAGGGACCAGTTTTTACTGTGAAAAATCTCTTTTTTTCTAATGAAAATGTCTACGATATTCAAGGAGCTTGACATCCAACCTTCCTTTTATATTTTTAATCAGATTAAAATTTTGATTTCCAAAATGATGTTTCAATTTTTGCCCCTGGAGCTTTTATTTCGATTAGTTTCAGTGAGGATTTTCGAAATTTCCCCGGCCCACGTCTTTTTCATCACATTTAAAAATAATCTCTGCTACCCAAGAAGTTTGCTATTCCGGTGGCAATCAAACATGTAAGTGCATCCTGCTTATCTAAATACGAGGCCGTACTCTGTAATGCGTTCGCCAGGAGGCATTACCTACGGTTTATTAAAGCAGTTCTTGAACGATGATGTGTTTACGAAATATTGGAAGAGTATTCGTTTATATAAGTATATGTGTATATGCATTTACATGCATATATTAACAATTATATAAGCAAACATATTCAAACAGGAACAATCCGCCATATGATGAACAAATATTCATTCACATGGATATAGATAAACATAAAGAAAATAGATAGGAACACTCATAAAAGACAGACAGGAGTGGTGGGGAGGGCGGAGTCGAGGAGATCATAAGAAAAAAAATATTTCCTTGACCAGGGCTTAAACCGCGGATTTTTTTTTAATTCCCTTTAGATGCTCTAACCACTTGTGATCTGCTTGGTTCCACCTTCCCCACCTCTCCTGTGTCTCTCTTTTGCATATGCTCCTATCCCTTTTCCTTATATCTATATCTATGTAAATATATAACATATACATGCATACACACGCACATATATGTATATATATATATATGTGTATATATATACATACACATACAAGGTTAGTCACAGATGTGGTGATATTGTAAAAAATGTAGAAACACAAAATAAAGACTCTCAGGATTTTGGTTTTTGAGTATTTCATTTTCCCAACCATCTTTCTCAACGGAAGGAAAAAAGACATGAAGAATGTTCTCTTGAAAAAGAACCGTTTTCATATTTTTTCACCATTAAATATGGAAAATAATATTCAAATCGTGTTTATTCATTCATAGCAAATGTGCTTTCGTTTCAATATAATCTGCGTCAAATTTGTGCCTACTGCCTATGACGTTAAATATTCATACGTAAGCATGTCGAAATAATCAATTATTACTCATCAGCCCTTGAACAATAATCATGTTGCCTTCATAGCAATACAGTACCACGCGTGAGCGATTACGCTATTACACATAAGATTGAATGACCTTTTCCCACACTTGCCCTCGTTATCTTCAAGGGAGGCGACAAATCGTTCAAGTGTGGATTAAGCGGACCGAACAAAGGTGCCTCGGATCTGTCACCCGGCCCATCCCACGGAGGTTAAATTTTATCTTTCCTTTTTTTGTCAAAGATACTTATCGCCCTCCAAACCCCTTACGTCCGTTTACTGAATCGAGTCCGGCGTATTTATCAAAGTCAAACAAAATATGTCCAACTTAATCTATCGACCTCCATCTCTCGGGGGAGTCATCTCCACGTGGACGAGTATTTTTTTTTCTTCCCACGCTATTCCATCCCTTCTCTCCTTCACGCGATGGATGAAAAAAGCAATCAGCTTTTCTGGGCCGTCACTTTTTTTCGGACATCGTCGTTCAGGGGAGGGACATTGCAATTGAGAGGGAGAGGAGATGGCAAGATAGTGGGAAAGAGGCGGAGGATGGAAGAATGGTTAGGCGAGGAAAAGAATGGAATGGCGAAGGGCGTAAACAGCTTGGAAAGGAAAGCAAAGGATGAGGGGGTTATAGTGGGGTGGGGTAACAAAGGAGATGGATGGAACCTTATTACTCCCATAGAAAATGAGAGATCCTCGTGAGATAGGACCGCGAAAAACCTTGGATTATTATTCACGGAGGCGTGCGTGAGGGGTTTCCAAACGATAGGAAGGGTATTCTCACTTTCCTTCTCTTCTCCCGGGACCCCTTTCCCTCCTAGGGTCTTGGCCGAGGTTGAATTTTCTATCTTTTGTCGCGGGGCCTTTCTTTAGCTTTGACTCCTTTATTTTCGGGCCGCAGCGGCCGGGCCTCGGTGTTTACTCTTGCCGGAGTCTTTTTTTTTCGAAATGGACTCGCGAGTTTCCGCTCCCTCACTTCATTACCCCGGGGCTTCTTTTCGTCCCATCTCGGTCTTTTTTAATCAAATTCTTTAGTGGCGAGTTTCGTTTGTCTTTTTAAAAGTATTTTTCTTTCGTTTGGTGGCGCAGAGGATGGGAGGGGGAATGAGGTCTAGGGACACACGGTCGGATGTGAGATTAGAGTCGGGGTGAGTTTGTTGGTTGTTCTGTTTCCTTAACTTGTACTGGTAGGTTTGGCCCGCAGGTATTCCCAACTTTTCCATTTGTGCCGCATCCTACACTGCTTCCCTTCCCTTTTTCGCTTTTTTTATACTTCGGTTGACAATCATTTTTGTTAAATTCCACGTTTTCCTCCCCATATGTAACGTAGCTTACAAAAATATTAACTTATGGTAATTAAGAGCCTTGGACTTAGTTTTCATTGAATCTCCCTGGATTTTGCCGTTCAATATTGAATTAACCGTTTCTGACCTCAAATAATCATGATTCTTCATCTCCTCTCCTACTTGACCCACTTTAGGAGGTATAAAAATTCAACCTGCTCCACACATATGAACATATTAAATCATTTAAAGGAAGCAACGGACAGCTTGGATTATAAGTGTCTTCTGTTTCACAATGAAGATTTCCATATGACATTTAACTATATACACATGCATAATACCCCGCAAGGGCGTGTGGCGGGGGGTGTTAGGTCACCACACGTAACAAGGAACAATACTACATGCAAAATCAGCACTAACATGCAAGACTACCCCTACAGCGGCGTACACACTCATACAAAATTGTAATGGTTTGAGGCACCACTTTGTGGAAGCGATTCATATCGGAAAAGAAAATACTTTGTTTTTTGTGATGATACCTGACGATGACTATGTAAGCCGAAACCTAAGTTGTGCATAATAAGATATATGTGGAAGAGCAAAGTAATTTCTTTTCCAAAATTAAATTATGTATTAATTTGAAGTTACAAACGACAGATCAATAAAGGTTTCAGAAAAGAAACTGGTAGAAAATCGATCAAAATCTCACAAACCGATGCGGTAATTTGCTATTAACTTTAAAAGTTATTGCGATTAGATTATTTGGAGGCTAACCTGAAATCGATTCGGTCTTACGTCTGGAGAATACAAATACTTAAATTTCTAATGGGTAGGAAATAGCGAAAGGCTTAAAAATAGCGCATAAAAGGTTAATATCATAACATTCTATTTTAGGATTTATGCAATAATAATTTGTGCACAAAAAGAAGTTCCACACATGCCTGACAAGCTTATGAGCGACAAATTATCTTCGAAGAAATTAGAATAAAAACATGTTCTTCGAGGTATAAAAACAAGCAAAGCCTCAGGTATGGAAGAAGTTGCCACTGGAATACTTAAGGCTACAGCCAAAGACATCGCATCTTATTTAAAAAGAGATTTTTTCAAGCCCATACAAGAAGGTTCAACACCTCGCCACTCAAAGGCAGCTCACAAAACCAAACTCTACCAAGGCGGAGGCGGGAAAACTTTTGATAAGATCCCTCACGGGATATTGGGACATATAAGATAAATATACGTGTACAAAAGGTACATTACAATCTAAAAACTGCGTAATAGGTGTGTGGCAGAACTATTATGTCACCAGCCTTCAGTAACTAAACGCATTGTGTAACTAAAGTGTTTAGCTCAATGATTCGTAGATAGAATTATAGAACGTAGGGTTTTCGCCATTAAGGTTTTATTGTTGCGATCGTAAGTTATAATATTTTAATGAAATCGTACTTCAATCTAGTATGCTAAAGACGCTATCATAATACATCGCATCTTATTGAAATAGAGCTTTTCACAAGCCGATAGAAGAAGGATACCACTGAAAAGCTAGCTCACTTAACCTCTCGTTACAAAAGCAGTGATATGCAGGACCTCCAGGGCATAGTATTGATGCTACTCTATACTTACTAAAGAGATCTTTATTATAATCAACTAACCAGATAAAAGTTGTAAGAAATCTACTCACAATATCCCACTAGTCGCCATATGATTGTGCGAAAGGGGAGAGGTTCAGAGCACGCTATCTCAAATGTCCAAGTATTATTTCATAAATGTGTTTGAGTATATATTAGGTCATGTGCACAATTAACTTGTACACATTTATACATACCTATGTAAAGAATGCAATAACTTGCGAAATAATTACACATTAAAAAAATTGTTTCGATTTTGTTCTGCAAACATATCGCACGAGGGAAGAACGAGTGCTTGAATCTGTTGGTATTGCAGTCTCATATCTCTCTCATATTTTACTTCGCTGATGGAATCTATCCATACGATTGTACTATCTTGTACAACTTGGTGTCATTATAATTTCCTTGGCATCGCGAGACATCTCAGGTGTCCTATATTTCTCTAAATCGTTCTATCATCTTCATTAAATATGCTAGAATGCTTCATTAAGAAATCAGGCCCCTTCAAAGATGCCTGGCGTATACTTCTGATGTGCGTGCCCTTCGAAAGTTTTGATGTCAGTGTAGCCTAAGCTCATGTTAAGTAGCCTTGTGTGGCCATCTGGCCTTATTTTATTGGTATTTTCTGCAGTTTTGCGTACCTAATTAGTATACAAATGTATTACGCTTAAACAGCTCAGTTCTCTTATCTGTTTTTGTCATAATAGGCATATTTGAATTATTTCATGCACTTGTTGTTGACTAACAATTAAGACAAACTTAATGTTTGATGTTACATGCCTGGTGTTTAATTATCCCTTACCCCGCATCCCTTAGCGGTAACTTTCAGGATACTGTGTACATATCACACACAAGTATTTGACCTGTTTTAAGATGCTTCATTTTATTCCAAGTTAGAGTGGTGGGTAATGTTTTGGCTATTTCCATACTTTCATAGCAGTTTTTCTCTAACCGGAAAGAGCTTAATATCCATTTTTATAATCAATCTAAGGCTCATAGTGCTCGGAGCATATTTTACAATTATTATAGCTAATATAAAATAGCATTAGCATGCATGTGACCTCCCAAGGGATGAGGTAATAAATAAACTTTGAGGCTATTTTATCGGAGATATACATAAAAAATTAAAATCCACGTGAATAGCCGTAATTAAAGTTAACCATCAATGATTTTTACTCAGTTCACTTGTATTCACACAAGAACATTTTTACCTGCTCCATACATATACCTTTACGCTGCTCGATATTACTTGTTAGTTGCATGTCATTTTCACATGAAGTAAATTCTATTCAGTTTTTTTCTTTGAGCAAATACCCTGAAAATTCTCCCTACTCTTAATCCCCTCGCCAACGTCACAGTGCATGCACATTCCATTTTATTCTTTATTTTACATAGCATCAAATCAATTATAGTCTCCACAAAAGGTGTGTTGCAGGTCTGATTATTCCGGCAGATAACGCATCTATGGGATTGTTCAGATCATTATGCATTCAGATCATCCCTACTGTTATAGGATACGTGGATCGTGAAATGGTCCTTTCCGTCTTCGGAATGAGACATTGTTTAGTATACTATAGATCTTGCGAGACTGACTGACCCAAATGACCCTTTTCGTTCATAATATTTTGGTCTCGGGAGAAATTAACGTTCACGTGGATGTTATATTTCTAGATTTTAAAAAGGCATTCGACAAAGTCCCTCTTAAGAAGATGTGCCAAAAGTGTGGAAGCAACAGGATCAATAAATGTTTAATAGACTGGTGTAATAACTTTTTAACTGGCCGCAAGCAAATGGTCGTAATAGACGAGAGTATTATCCGACACAGAAAGCGTAACATCGGATGTCACACAAGGAAGTGTTATCGGTCCGGTATTGTTACTTTTATGTATTAATGACATTGGTTCTCAGGTTTCCAGGAAACATCGTCCATTTGCCGTGATGTATAGGGAAATATCCAGTCATGAAGATGGATTATCATTATCTGACAATCTAAATGAAATTCAAAAGTGGTGGTAGACATGGGAGCTAGAATAAAATTGAAATAAACGTGTTTCGATAAATTTTTAAAGGAAAATTATTTCACCAGAAAACACACTACAAAAGGAACCAACATAACACACGTAGAATTGGTGAAATACTTGGGTGTAACAAAAACAATGGATATGCCCTCGAGAAAACACATTTGTGGAATATCTAATAAAAATTTAGGATTAATAAAAGTAATGCTTGGAAATTGTAATGAAAGGGTTGAGGAACAGTTTTTTTTCGTGTTAGTTAGACCCCACCCTGAGTGTAGTGTAAGTCTATGGTATCGTCATGACTTAGGCTTAATGTTTGAACGAGATCGAGTGCAACGTAGAGCAGCTAGGTTTGTGAAAAGTTTTTTATGGACAAGGTAGTAGTGTCACGACACTTTTGGAAGAATTAGGATAAGAGTTACTATTTGACTTTAGGCTTCAATACAGATTAAATTTACTAAGCACATTTGAGGTAGGTTACTTCTCTGAGGATGTTAAGACATATTACTGGCTCCAACTTACTATGAAAGATCAGATCACCAACGTAAAATCAGGAAGATTTAATGTAGAACGGATAGATTTAAATTGTCTTTTTTTCTTCGTACTATTAGACATTAAAATACTATATATATGACAGCAGTCGTGTAGGAGATAATTACAATTGGCAGCGTATATATTTGTCGATATTATGCATGTTATTTTTTTATGTATCCATCTTTTTAACAGTTGTACATTATGATTTTAATATACGTATCCTCTTGTTGAATACTGTTTCATATACATACTTTCTTTCGTGTGATTTAGGTTTATCGATTCCATGATCAAACTAATGCTTGTGTAGAGTTAACATGATTTGGTTTTGCGTGTGGTTTTATTCTATTTTACGGGTGGTGACGAAACACCCCCGACACACGCCCCCGCGGTAGCTTGCAGCGTATCATGTAGATTCTGATGGAGATTGTTCCTAATTCCATTTCAATATTGAGTGGAAATAATGATTGCGAGTGAAAGGTTGTGAAATTGCAACGTCCGCTTGTTGCGTAGATTGTAACATCTTCCTCAAAGTTTATTAAATTTCTTAGGTGATTTGAATCCAGTAGGCGATATTTTGCCTGTCGGGATTTTGTAGAAAACAACCTACTGTCTTCATCGGTGGTTACTATTGGAAGAGATTACATATCCACCTTAATTGAATCCTTTTTGTTCTCTTCATCCCCAGGAGTCTGTAGGCAACGACTGGAGAACCTTTCAACTTCTAAATAAGTCTTCACTACCGACCGCGGCAGCTTAAAATGCCTCCGTGGACGTCTCTTAGGAGTAATCCATCCAGAATACTCAGACGTCTGTAGCCATGTGGTTGAGGAATTTGTCTCCTGGTTAGGGGTGGTGAGTGATTGATGCTAGGGATTTCCATATGGAACATGTTTTTTTTGACTCGGCAAAAAATGTCATGAACTGGCTATTCTCTGCACTTAATGTGGCTGAAAAACATCCTACGTCAGCAGTAAATTTTTTGGAATTAAGTAATGGTAAAAAATTGCGTTTCTGTGGTAAATATACGGATTAAAACTCCTGGGGATTACGGCATGTTACCATTCAGCGTAGACTCTTTTACAATCGATAATTTCTGGTGTACCAGAAAAGCATATTTAAAAACAATGAGCACATATTGTGAATATATCACCTCAGCACATAAAAATGGGTGTTTCCTTAATAATATGGAAGGAGTGAGAAGAGCAAAAAATCATTCATATTGCAATGGGGGTAATTCAGCTACCTGATAGCCCTTTTACAAATGTAATTTCATCTAACTTTCTGAAAAAAATGTGGACTCTTCGCACAGGGACGAATAATTTTATTTTTCCATCCTCTGTATAAGTGTGAATCTCATAACTAGAGGCGAAAGAAGCGTAGATTTTTGGAGGATTTACTGCCCGTTTCAGGTTTTAATTTAAAAGACATGGGGACCTTTGATCTCATCCCTTGATACTTCATACACCAGGGTCTCCATTTTAAGAATAACCTGTGGCTGAATTGACGAGTATGGAACCTAAGATAGGCGGCATAATATTAACACCTGCCCTACTGCTAAAATAATCTCGGTTAATGGTTGGCCAGATGGTGAAAACGGGAAGACATATATTTTCTGTGTATAAATATGCATGTGGGTGTGTTTGCATGTATATTTTTATATATATATTATATATATATATATATATATATATATATATATATATATATATTATATCTAAATATATACATACTTTATATTTATGCATATGTAAACATGTGTTTGTATGTGTGCATGTATTTATGCATGGTAATGTAAAAAGGTAAGGTTAGAAACGGAGAGTGCTGCAAGAAGATAGTGTGAAGAGAGATATCCTACGTCCGAATTGATGCACGACCCCTTTTCGCGGTCAGAAAAAGAACTATCGGATCCAGGCCATCGGATAAATGACACAGGCCTCTTTCCCTAAGTCATGCTGGAAGTCAGAGGATCCTTATCGCCGTTCCACATCCCTGTTCCTCTCTCGCTTCTCCCTCCCCAAACTTAAGTCTCCTATTCCTTCAGTCCTATCTGTTCTCCCCTCCCCCTCATCTAACCCCTGCCTTCTGTTCCTCAGCTCTCATCTTTCCCACGGGTGGTTCTATTTCCCGCCGACCTCCCTGAGCACTTTCCCTCCCTCCAACCCCCCAAACCTTCTTTCCCTCTCATCTCTTTTCCTTCCTCTCCCTTTCCCCTTTTCCCAGAAAACAAAACCCGTATCCCCGGACTCACTAATGCACTTCGGTTAACCGCATTTCAACCTTCCTAACTCTCCGCCGTCCTCCTGAACTCTCTCCCGCCATTCCCAACTCAATGACTTGATTACTGCCCTTTCTAGATTGGTATTTTTTTGTCGTGTGAACGAAATATTTTTCCATTGATTAGTTTTTTTTACATATTTGGTGAGTTCATTTCAAGGACCCGTTTTCAGCGTTTTTGAGTCTGAGCACTGTTGTATATTTTACAGCTGTATATTTTACGTTGCGTAGAACTTTGCGGGAGATCAAGCCTTTTGAGTCAAAATTCTACGTTTTTCCAAAATGATGTTTTGTTTGTAGGATCAACTAAGGAAGATCATAGAGTATTTGAATTAAAATACTTACAGAGGTTAACATTATTGTAGGATATCTCTAGTGTTCCATAACCAGGAAACCTTTTAATTTCTTCTCTACTTGAGTAACGTAGTCTTGACTTCAAAGAAAATTAATGACTGCTTTGCTTTATTCAACTAGAAAAACGGACAATCCTTTTTTAAAATGTCCTTTCTTTTAACATAGAGTCTTATAATATTCATTTCTAACAAGTATTTTAATATACCGTAATTCCCTTTCCCCTTCGTGTTCCATATCCTCCCTTATCATCTACCCTTCCCACCTGGTGCACGCACCCCCTGCCAAACACCTTTTTGGTGGATTGCGGGGTATTTATATTGATGCCGATGCCGATTATTTCACTGTGCTCTAATTTTATTGATGAATACTTCAGTAATTGTTTGCCCATCATATCAACTGTTCCATTGACTAGTTAATAAAGATCCCAAATTTAAAAATATACGGATTTTTGAGATAGCTGGATTCTGTCATTTTTGCCCGTTATGAGCTGGAGGCAATGCACAGATATCTAAATCAAAAATGCCTATTTAGGTATTCGAATGGGTGAAGACATATTAAGAATATATCTCGCTTAGGATATTGGTTTCATTCGGCATAATTTATACTTATGCCTTCTAGAATCACTTCGGATAGGTTATAATAATTTGTTATTCTTCATTATTCTAATTTAACTAACACATTAAAGTAAAGACTTGAGCACTTAAATTCAATAAGCGTAAGTATTTAAAGAGCCTGTGATATTTGATATTTCCTGTCTTAAAGTCATCTGCTCTTTGTACAATGGTTTAAAGATCTTTCGAATTAACATAAAGATCTCAATCATTAATTCCTTGAAGAATGATCTCTCACCGCTTTACTCTGTTAAATGTTTCAATTAATATTCGTCTGAGGGTTTTAACAATACCTCCATTGATTGCCTGCTCCGACTTGAATGTGAGTTGCCAGACTCCTTCTCACGAAAGATTCCCCCAATGTTTCGAAATAGGAATTAATATTAAAGTTTGGTAGTCTCCCGTTAACGAAGGCTTTGAATGGACGCTCGCATTACATCCCCAAATATTACTCAGCCTTGACCAAAACACAACTTGGCCCCACATTTCAATAAACAGTTCTTCAATTTCGTATGGCCACATTATTCCTCCGTTCGTTATAATTCCGTCCAGCCTTCCTATTCCTTTCCTCCCACTTCCTCGCTTGCCAAACGCTCTCCCTTTATCGCAGACTTTAGCATCACATTGCCAATCAAAATGCTTTGAATTCACCTTCCGTGTCTCATTTGGGTATCTCCCAAAAACCGTCTGCACTATCCAATTATGCCTAGTATCCATTATTATCCTCTTATTTTGGTTTTCTAATCCACCCATCTTACTTTTCCCGTCATTGTATACACCCAAATTTCAAAAGCTCAACTGCAATCTCTGCCGATTATTTTGCTTCAATGACTAACAGGATTCCGCCCTGTAATCAAACCACGATACAAATGAAGGCAAAAATAATGGCGAAAGCCAGAAGTTCATGAGATAAAGACTTAAGTTGTACATTGATTAAAGGACTGTGATTCGTATTGACGCCCATCCTGATAATAAATTTTTGATTAAAAACGTTATCAGTCTAGGTCATTTTCATTATAAAGATTGTGAGGATTTACAAAGTAACCACTTTCATTGCAATATTTAGAGTAAATTTCCAAAAGTTACACCCGAAACAACAAATTAAAAAAATTAACTCATCAGTGTTTGCAGTGATAGTGGTTTGCATAGACATTGACCGGAATCATTTTTTTGTTTTGATCATAAATTATGCAAGGAAAATCCTTGAATCCCTTGATCGGCCCATCTGCCTTTTGTGATCCTATTGGTTCGAACTGCCGATAAAACGAATGACCTTAACGTATTCTGTGGGGTCATAAGTTAAATCGACTGTCCCGTATCTTTCTAATAGCCTGAATATCGAATTATCCCTTCGTGCTCAGAGATACTGATTACCAAAAATTACCTACTCTTTTACCCGCATTACGCTCGCTTTTTCATTGCAGAAATTCTTTAGAAGCGTATGGACCCTTCTTTTTACCCGTTCTAAGTCCTTGATCAAGTCTTTCTTTGACAATTCCCAAATGCTCAATTCTGTCAATCAATGTTTTTGCCTTCCATACTATGTCTGAATTTAGATTCAAATTTTACCTTTAAATTTAAATTCAAAGTCCCGCTTTAACTATAATATTATTTCCTCGTTGGAATTCTTCAAGATATTGGAGTTACTAAATGATTATTCATAAAAAGAAGTTATTAATAAAAATAATCTTAATTAATCCCATTCTAAATTGTAAATTACGTGTTTTATTGCCCCCAAAATATTTCTTTAACTGCAGTGTATTAAATATCTAATGTATATGCCTTTCTGAGACCGAAATGACCGCTGCATTTCACATTACTCTTCATTTATTTATTTTCGTCTACGTTTGTGTCATGACACGATGAGTACCACTAATGTATTTAAAATATTACATACTGCACAGTAAACTGTGAAAATAGCCTTTTACTTTGTATTTTCTTTTTATCCTTCTCAATGTTCTTACATAAGAACCACGTTTGGAAGTTCTTTGGCAATCCGGCACGGGTTTACAACCCTTTTTCACGGGCGCGCGGGATCTCCTTCACCTCCATACTCTCATCTCCATTTTGAAGTTCGTTTGCTTTTATCTCCTTCCATTCCTCTTTTCCTTCGCCGTTGAAAAGTCGGTGGTATTTCTTCTGGAGGTCCTTACCGTAAGATTCTCCCTTGCGATCCCTTTTGAAGGTACCAAAAGAAGCCGAAAGGAGTCATCTGAGACGTCGAAACCAAATTTGAAGTAATGTTCTGTCGTTAAATTATTCATACCACGTTTGTGGTTACGTATGCTTTTATCATCTATCTCCCACTTCTACGTGCAGGGAGATGTTTTCGGAACAGCTACTGTGGGCACAAGATAGAGAACAGAGTGGATTGAAAATATTTCGAAGAGGTCTGATAGAAAATATTTTAGAAAACTGGAGAATAATAAAATTGAGACGGAGTTTTTTTAAACATTTGCCATCTTTCCCAGAACGTTCTGTTACCTGCGCGGATGCTAGCAACTAGTCTGAGCCGTAATTATCTGCTAAGAGTATATTTACGTATCTTGGATACCTAAAACAAAGTAGCCCAGCAGTGAACATGCTCGGATTTTTATTTAGTTCTTCATTATATCCATAAAGCTTTTAATTAATAATATAACTTCAATTATGATGTTCCTACCATCACTACAAGTTCTAGAACCTATTTGCTCACTTCATTCATAATTGACAAAAATTATTATTAAGACAGCTTAATATCTGATGAATAAATTGTCCATTATAATGGTACTAAGCTTCGGCAAGTGTTGTTGTTTATCACTTAAAGCTTTCAATTTGCTTCAGTTAAAATGTTTTTTGGATAAATATTTATTTTGTGCCTTAGTCTGTCAATTTTTACAAAATTTGGAGCCCTTTTCTCTGAATGGTAGTTCTAATGATTTTTGTATTTCCTAATACTTTTAGAAATAGATATAATGCCTTTTTTCTACCTGTTTTTTAGACATTTCACTACAATTAATAATCATCCAATGGTGTTTTTTGTACCTTAGATACGTTATGA
The DNA here is from genome assembly GCF_022747635.1 of Hetaerina americana. NCBI lineage: Eukaryota > Metazoa > Arthropoda > Insecta > Odonata > Calopterygidae > Hetaerina > Hetaerina americana. The sequence continues at coordinate 62,077,447 of NW_027286985.1, read as the reverse complement.
AACTTAATAGAAGAGCTTAAATCGGGTTACTCCAAGTTCAAAACTCACATTAATGTCATTAATGTTTCTATCGTGTTATTCAAAGAAGCTGCCTACCATATTTTCAAATTGAAGACATGTTACTATAGCGAAAAACGTCAATAACGCGTCGAACTCATGCAAAATTTACATTTCCCTGAAATATTGACGCAGACTTCACGAAATGAGGGAACCTTCTTCCTTTACTATTTTGATAATTGCACTTTCTTCCTAAATCATTCGATACTAAGCAACTGTTTAACTGAGTTGTAATTTTATTTTAAAGAAGTAATTGTTTTTTGACTTGCGTAATTAGCAATTATTCCAATTACAAGTTAACTATGTGAATATAAGGAGGAGCGAAGGAAATATCGATCCCTGATTTTTCTCATATTTCCGTAATTTTCCAAACAGTCGCTGGCTTGTTTCCAAATCTCACGTCACAGGTGAATAATCGTGGCCATTTGGGCGTGGAAATGGGTCTCGGCGGAGCACAAGGAAAGAAAGTGGAAGCCACTAATGTATGGGGAAAACCAGTCTTCCTGCATTTAGAGCACAGAAAGAGTCTTTAAGGCTTGGCAATCAAGTCAATGGTACGGCAGTGTGTCTCACGTGGAAACTTTTTGGCTAGAGGGATTAGTTAATAATCAATGCATTTTGAATTACATATAGATCCCCATTTACAAATCATCAACTTTTCTCTCAAAACTACTTTTTCTAAGGATTTTCATACCGTAGCTTACTTTAAAAATTTTGATTTTACACAGGAGGTTAATTAATGTGTGCAGGGGAAATGTGTGACCTATAATGTAATTTTTAATTTTAGTTTAGCGGCTGTCTTGAGTTACAAAACTAGAAATGTAATTATTTATTATCACTGTTTACGTGTAATATGTACTATAAATAATAATAAGTATAACTTATACCTCTAAATTTCATAATTTTGGAAAATGTTTACATAATGTGCAATGAATGTAGAATTATAAACACTAAGTAAATTTTCATGAGTTATCAACGCGTTTATTATGTATAACTTTTGAATTTTAGTTTAGTCGGTGGGAAACCCGAGAGAACTTCCTGAATTTTGAATTTTAGTTTGATGTATTTATTTCTTTAAGCATCACTGTGGAATTACAAAATTAAGTCGTCACCGGTCAACTTTATCATGCGATGATTTCCCTTATTTAGAAAAATATAATAATTAAGAACAATTAATGACATCAGTTCTGACAGTTCACATATTTAATGTCATAATCATGGAATACTTAAATTATGTTATTTTTAACTCACGTGTATAGTTGAATTAAATTTAGGATATTCAGAACTAATTCCTGGATGTTACACCACTTTAACTCGCATGAGTTCACAAAATTGATTAGATATGTATTCCTCGCATAATTATTCAATTATAAAAAAATATTCAATTATTTCTACTGATTTTTGATAGAATTATACACATTTATGGGTCACATCACTAAACAAAGGTTTAGAGTGGCAAATAACCGTAATCTAAAGTTTCAGTCTCAGTGATGTCCTGAATAACTAACATAAAATCCAAAGGGTATGTTTTCCTTGGTTCTAGAATATTGTAGGAAACCGCATGTGGCAGGAAACAGGGAAGTTTCTCTGCTCTAATGGACGGGTGATATTTAACGGGTCGCGGTAGGTGTTCAGTTGCGGAGCGGTACCTTCAAAAGTCAAAATATAGACTTCCATTTGATTACTGTGTCAATGCTTATAAAACTTTGTGCCCAGCGTTCCTTTTGGTGTCATTTATCGATTTATATATGCAGTTTTATCGGAATCATTTGTGTTTTACTCATATTTGAAATGCACATGTCATCATTTTTTCAATAGCCTGACAAGGAGAAAAAATATTGGCAGGCGTGAAGGCCAGTATATTTGCTCTCCTTTGAGTGAAGTGTTTTGGGTAACTCTCTCTTAAGGGTATGAACAATGTACCATGTGGTATGCGCAAAGATAATTGTTCTCTTTTAAAGGTATTTCTTATTTCAAGTAGTTACCCTGTTTTGCCGTCTTCAATTCTTCTCGTTCGCTGCAGTCGTACTCTTCGTCATAACTCTGTCCACTTCTACTCTCCATCTTTTTCTAGGCCGTCTTGTTTCCCTCTTCCTTTTTGTGACCCTTCAATGAGTCCATCGCTATTTTTCCTTCTCCATTCCTCAAAAATTGCCGGCCCCGGTGGCGGCAGGGTAATGATTTTGCCTACCAATCCAGAGGTCGAGGGTTCTAGGCCCGGGTAGGTGGGTTTTCCTCCACCTAGGGTATAGTTATTTGTTCGTCTTTATTGTAACGTGTAAAGCATAGGTGGAAGACGTTATTTTTACGTCTCAATCTCGCCCAAATAAAGTCGTTATATAAATAAAACTTGTAAATGCTATTTATTCATATATACTCGTACTCTGCAAGCCACCACCAAAGTGTGTGTCAGGGGGTGAATACTCACCAGAATAATTTTACCCGAACATCACCCTACCGTGCTCAAACAATGTTATTATGATCCCCTATTGTTCTTGGAACAAATGACATCTTAAATCTACCTGCTCTACGTTTAATCGTTTTAATTTTATTTGCATGATCTTTCCTACCGTACTACGATGGGGGTAATAATACATTTTCAACCTTACTGCTAAAGAGACCTTCCAATTTATGCAAGAGATTCAATCTTTAAATTAACCCTCACTCCGTAAGTGATTCCAAGCCTAGCTGATCTAATATTTTGGATACGCTACTAAGTTTATCATAACAACGTTTTACAAATCTAGCTCCTCGACGCTACACGTGATCCGATTTGGCAATTAACTAACTTCGTGAGTACCCCATATACTTGCAGCATATTCTAAATGAGGCCTAATTAACGGCAGATAACATTTCTCTTTCACCTTTACATTACATTTACCAAGTACTCCTCTAATAAATCCTAAATGTTCGTTAGCTTGTTCATATATTACCTGTATGTGTTTCACCCAGGAGAGGTCTAGGTATTTAATTAAGTCTACAAACTCCATTTCGGTGTTCCCAATGTAGTAGGCGTTCGGGTGGGAATTTATCTTGTTCCAAATATTTATGACTTCGCACTTTTTAAAGTTTAATTCGAATTGCCAAGTAGCACAGCAGCGTTGTATGGCATTCAGGTCATCTAATAAGGCCGCTGTGACCCCAAAATCCCGGATATCACGGTAACTTACTGCATCATCGGCGGACAAACGCAACTTACTTGTGACTTGGGAGTCAATGCTAACGTTAAGTAGGAATAAATCAGGTCCGATGACACTTACCTGGGGAACACCTGAAGTGACCTTTACTGTATTCAAGCTAACTCCTTCTATCACTACTCTTTGTACCCGACCATTCAAAAAGTCGTTAATCCTACCCCGAATATTTTTATGCATGCCATGTGCTTCTAGCTTGGTGAGTAGTTTACTATGAGGTACTTTGTTGAAGGCTTTCTTAAAATCTAGAAATATCGTGACCACTGGAACATTGATCTCTCCCAAAATAAGAATCTCATGAACAAAAATCGCAAGTTTAGTCTCGCAGGATCTGCCTTTTCGGAAACCGTGATGATTTTTCATTTACAACATCTGATCATCGAAGTGTTTCACGATCGAACTAGCAACTATATATTTCATAACCTTGCACAAAATGGATGTGAGGGAAATAGGTCTGGAAATACTTGGTTCCTCCTTGTCTCCATTTTTAAATCTTGGCGTTACGTTAACCGTTTTCCAATCGCTATGAACCTTGTGATTTACCAGCGACTTTTTAAATATGATTTCCTGATACGGCGCAATTTCCGAAGCTTGATTCTTAAATATAGGAGCGGGTATTTCATCGGGATCGGAGGATTTATTACGCATAATATTTTTCAGCAAATTTCTATTCCATTAAATGAGGTTTCAATTATGGGCATTGGTTGACGGGCACAATTTGGTAAGCTATCGGGGGTATTCTGTGAGATATTAGTGAAGATGCTTCGAAAGAAGTAATTTAATAAGTTAGCCTTTTACAAACTACTGATTACTCTTTCGACTTAATAATTTTTGGGTGAATTAACAGACTTGTTTCCCTGTACTTCTCTGGCGTTTGACCAATATGCTTTTGGATTCTCTTTCAAATTTTCCGCTAACCTTTTCCAGTTTAATTCCCTTAACTCTTTCCGAAATCCATTATTTAATTGATTCATGTCCATTATTTATCTAATATCTTAATTTTGTTGTTTCTCACTCAGATCCATTGGTTCTCATCCAATCCTCTCCATATTTAAAGCATGCATTTTACTTTTTAGGCCTTTATTCAAAGTCAAGCTCTCTGCTTCATGGCTGTAAATACCGTCTACTATTGATTTCAGGACTATCTTAATATCACTAATCAATGCATCCAGGAAATTTTATTATTAAATTTGTCACCAAAACTTATATTATATGATATCAATACAATTGTTTTAACTTAAACAAATATGATATATCAATCAAATAAATGGGATATATTTCATTCGTATAATAATGGAAATTAAGGTTATGAGTCACAAACGATTATCTTCCCTGTTCGTTAAATCAATTAATGTGCATAAACATCAATGTAAAAAATAGTAATTGGAAATTCTCTGATGCCAGGAATTTTTTTATTTTTACTCTCCATGCTCTTCACGCTAAGCAAATCGCTACCGAAATCGATATAACGTTATGAATATACGAGGCACTAACAAAAATTTCTGAAATGTAGAAATAAATAATATTACAGAATGCCTGGATCTTATTCATCGCCGTCAGCTTGAAGGTAGTCCCCTAGGGATAGAAATAACGATCCCAGCCTTTTTGCCACGAGCGGAATACATTATGGAGGTCTTGTTTTCTTAATGTGTTCAGCATCGCCTGCGATCAGCTTGAAATCCTCTATCGTGTCAAATCCTTTCCCCTTCAACTTGATTTTCATCTTTGAAAAGAGAAGAAAGTCACTAGGAGGCAAGGTGGGCAAGTGAGCTGGATGATGAATGACGGAAAAATTATTTTTTACCATAAACATATGTATGATGAAAGTGGTATACAGACTCTCATTATCATTCTGACGTATTCAGTCATTTCTGCGTCATTTTTGTGGCGTTTTCCTCTTCACACTCGTCCTTATCCACCTTTAGACACCACGGTGAAGTACTGCATTAATCATCCGGCACGCAGGAACGAACTCTTTGTGAATAATCTCTTCTGCATAAAAAAATCAGATCAGTTACGACTAGGTGTTTCTTTCGACTTAACGGACTTTCTTTGGCCAATATGACAGGCTTTCGTTGTTGACCTTAGACAGAAAACTTGTGCCAGCTCGAAACTTTTTTTTTCAAGCCTCTTGCCGCTATTCATTTAATTTTAAAATCAAACGGTAAAATTCTTTGGCATTTGCGATAATGGGTAATTTCAAAATGTTGCAGATGCCTTTGAAGACCTATATAGTATACGATCATTCATAGCTGCATTCCGAACGGATATGAGATGTTCTGGTGAAATACCGGTTGATGGTGATCCGGAACGTTCATAGTCATCAAAATTAAGTTCGAGCTAAATCTCAAGAATTTGTTGCCTCCGGAGTAACTTAATGAAATTGTCAAAGCATATCTAAATGAAATAAATAACCTTGTAATTGCACACACACTTATTTAGAGCATGCCATAGGTTTCCAAGTTTGACGTCATCATCAGATGGCCCTGACAGAAGCTAACATAGTAACCTTCGCGAACCCAACACCTTCAGAGAGGGGGAGGAGGAGGGACGATCATTGTGGGAGGGAAAGGGAGGAAGGAGGGGTAAAGAGAATGAAATATGGATGGAAGGGAAAGGGAAGCACAGGAGTTAATGGGGGTTTGTTTGAGAGGGTGATACCCTTTCTGGGGAGCACTGAAGGTTTCACGTTACTGTGTTTCTTACTATTATGATTCGTGATTGCCCGGGGAAAGAACAACTATTTGTATCTACCTGTACTGGAATCTATCTCCTTTATCTTATCCACTCGTACATAGCCTATAGCTAGGGCATCACTTATCCATACACAGATAATCATCAATATCCAAATATTCTTCGTTCTTGGCATTTCCGTAACCGCCGATTTGGCTGGCTGGAAAAAGTTCAAAATACTCTTCTATAGTCTAAGATATATCAATATAATTGTTTCAATAATATAGGGTTAATATAAATCCCAGAATTGCACAAAAAATACGAATTCCTACCTCATTACTCGAATTTGTTTCCTCCAAAATTAATTTTCTCTCTCTTTCAATGTGGTAAATGTTATTTCCTCATATTACATTAAATGTAAATTTTTCATTGTAAAGATATTATTAGATAATCTACCAATTAAGGTAGGTTTTGGATGGACACAACTACCAAATAAATAAATTATTTTATCTAGCTAAAAACAACCCAAGCTCTTGCATAAATGGAAAGTCTCTTAAGCAGTGATATTTAAAATGTATTATTACCCCCATCGCTCTACGGCAGGAGAGATCTTGCTAGTAAAATTAGAGAGATTAAGTGAAGACCAGAAGTGACCAAATTAAGATGTAGCTTTTTCCACGAATGATAGGGGATCATAATAACATGGTTCGACTGCGATTGGGTCATGCTTTGGTAAAATGATTCTCATGTGTATTAACTCCCGGACACACACACACTATCGGTGACTTTCAGGGTTTATAAATAAACTAAAAATTAACCCAACATCATACTCTACAACTGGACCCTCTTCATTTCTGTATAGCTCCTTCCTCCCTTCATACCGTCCAGCAATCCTACACTATCCCTGTCCTTTCCTTGTTTGCCTGCCAGTCTCTCTATAATCACGGTCTCCAACATCTCACTACGGATCAATATGCTCGTCATCCATTTTTCCTACCCCCTTATGATTTCTCAAAACAATTCCCTATCCTCGGAGCACCAATGCCCAGAACATTCTCATTTGCTTGCCTTTCAGTCCATTTCGCTTTCCCCTCCTTCTTCACACCCACATTTCCAAAGCCTTCATTCTACTTCCATCAACATATTTCACTGTAATGTTTCCGTGTTGTAGTTAACTACGCTCCATATCAAAGTTTTTACGAGTCTTTTCTCAACACCCTTACTCAATGTTCTTGTCATCAACTCCATCCTCTTTGTGAAAGCTCCTTTGCCCCCTGCAATTCTTCTCCTTACGTCCCTACTACTTCGACTTTTTTGGTCAAAAATACTTCCGAGATACGTAATCTGTTCCACCTACTCTAGTTTTGGCCCTCCGGTTTTAATATTGAGATAAGCTTTTCTTTTTCTGGAAAATTACATAACCTTTGCTTTATTTTTATGGATTCTCATCCAATATCTATTACATTGAATTTTCAATTCAATCAGCGATACTCGCAACCCCTTGGCTGATTGACAAACTAGAGCTTGGCTATCAGCAAGCCTAAATGATTTTACGAATACCTCCTCCCCCAAATTTCCTCCCCAAATACGTTGAACAGCACCGGTGATAATGGGCAACCCCGCTGTACACCTCTTCCTAACAGTGTACATCCGGGATCTTTGTCCCTCAACTCGCACCTGAGAAGTCTTTAGCAAGTACAGGCATCGAATTAGCCTCCTGTCCCTTCAATTTATTCCTTTCTTCTGCAAAGTACTCATTCATTTTTCCCAATTCACCGTATCAAAAGCCTTTTTGAAATCTACGAAACTAGCATACACGTCCTGATGGTATTCTATATTCCTCTCTGTTAGTGATCTCATTACTACAATAGCATCGTCCTAGTCTCTTCCCTTCCTAGACCCAAACTTATCATCCCCTTTTTAATCATTTGCCCTGCTCTGAATCCTTTTGTTGATGATCATGAGAACAACTTAAGCAACGTGGGAAATCAAACTTATGCTTCTGTAGCCCTCACATGATATAGCCTTTACTTTTTTCGGAATAGGAACTAACACTGATCTCACCAAGTCTTCCGGCCAGATTGCTTCCTCATAGATACTAAGAGTCAGACCATATAGCCTCTTCCTCCCAATTTTTCCTAAACCTTTTAGTAGTTCCGCTTGAATGTTGTCAACCCACACGGCCTTATTTGATTTTATCACCCGTAATTCTCATCGTCGAGTATGCCTGGACCTAAGCTATCTTCATCTACGTCATATTCTCTTTCTATGTCTAAGCTTGTTGGCCTACGTTTTTGATCATAATGTTTTCCTCTATATTCCTTCCATCTCGGTTGGATCTTTTCTGTTACAACTATTATCTTACCCGATTTAACTCTTCCAGTCAACACAGATTTTCCCTTATTACTTCTGAGCAGTGTTTTGACCTTCTTGTATAGCGCACTGATTCCACCCTTCCTATGCAAAGTCTCCATACCCTCGCACTGCGTCTTCCACCATGCTTCCTTTGGCCCCATTGTTAACCGTCTCAATTTATTATTTAATTCTAGGACTTCCTTCTGCCTAAATCTGTGTTCATATTTTCCATTTCCTTCTCTCATCTATCTTTCTAATCATCGCATTCGTGGCAGATGATTGCCTTGTCATTTTCCTAAAAACAGTTCCTATAGTTTATTTTGCAACCTTTGATATCCATTTTTCAATATATTTTCATCTTTCCTCGGGGGTACTCAAATCTTTCCTTCACTCATGGTTTTCTCTGCAGCCCGCATCCACTCCCGGAAGCTGTGCGAATTGACTACGCTCTCTCTAAATCTGTGCCTAGCTATAATATAATCTAATTGATGCTTTTCTGAGTCACCTGAGATTTTCCATGCATACATGCGCCTTTTGTGGTGTGTCTAAACCAAGCGTTGGTGATAACTAACCCCTGTCTCCTGCAGAATTCAATTGCTTTCTCCCCGCGGTCATTTATCGTACCTACATAAACCGTATTCCCCAACCTCATCACCATTTCTTCCTTCACCTACCGTCGCATTCCAATACTCCATCACTATCAAATATTTCCATGCAGGAACACACGCAATTATGTTTTCTAACTGATCGCATACCGTAACTTCTTCCTCCTAATAATTGCTTGGTGGCATGCATACCTGAACAATGGCCAAGTTCGTCGGCTATGCTTTGACCTCTACTCTTAATATTCGATCCGTTTCTTGTTTTATGTGGACTACTCCTCCTCCTACCGTTTTATTCAATATAACGGCAACCCCTCGTTGGCTCTCGTCCCCTCCGCTGTATATTTATTTATGAATACCGCTCCATTGATCCCCGCATTCCTTCCATCTCACCTCGCATGGAGCTAAAATATCCATATTTCCTCTTTCCATCTTTCGCTTTATATTTTCTTACCTGCCCCAACATCACGCATGCATTCCAAGACCCTATTCTTACTTATTTTGTCTTCTTCTTCGGCGTCATCTGTGCTGCCGCTCCTGGTTATACTTTGCAAGGTTTTCGTGAGATGACGACCACGAAAGCCTTGCCTCTTTCGCTGCCGGGCACGACATAAGGTCGATTGGGCTGAGTCCCGTAGGTAACAGTATTCATTTTCTCTATCATGTTCATCATAAAAATTATGAGATTATTCATTGAGGTGGCTGCCCGTTGTCTTCTTCAATAGGGGTTTTAACGTGACACCATCACTCCATGACCGCCCCACTGAGGACGGACGCAATTGCAGTCGCTTCACTGTTTCATTCGTTCAATACCATGCGTTTCTTATGCGTAATGTCCTATAAAGGTGGAAGGTCGAAATGTTTATTGTGCCCAAACGGTCACGTATAAACCGTCCTAGTGAGTAGAGTCTCACCTTTACCGGTCATTATAAAGGTGTAACCGGGACGGTTTATACTTGCCTGTTCGGGCAGTCATGAAAGTTTCGGGACTGCCTTACCTCTGGCTCCTAGTCTTCGACCTATCTGGATTGGGGGACACTGCTGGGAGCAATCATCGATGCTCCCGCCAGCTCTGCTCTAGGTGCCATCGGAGCTTACTGGCCCTTCCACCACGTCAAGGTTGTAATGTAGGCGATTAATATATATTAGCTAATATACATTTAAATGGAAATTGATATGAAGGAAAGGAATACGAGCACATTCAAGGCGAACACGGGAAAGGTAGAAAAGGTGTAATTGAACAGATTCTTAAAAAAACTTTCTTGACTGGTACTTGAATCGTGGATTTTCGACTTTCCATGCCGATGCTTGAATCAATGAGCTATCGAGGAAACGTAATAACATTTAACTCTGCGGGGGTGTCATGCAACTCATTACCCCTGTTTTTTGGCCAGAGGATGGCGGTGGGGAGCTATTTCAACCTACAAAGGAGAAAATATGTAAGAATTTTGCTAGTAAGTATTGTTTTCAACTTTCAGTTTTTCAAAGAGTTTTTAAGCGAAAGATAATAAAAAACCAACAATTATGGCTTGTAACAAAACATGGAATTCACAAAAAAATTTTAAAATATTCCGAAATCAAATAACGAAGAATTGAAAGCAAATGAGTAGTCGATTTGACGATGCATCAGTTATATTTAAACATATTGTCAATCATTTTGTCAATCGCACGCTTTCTAACTTGGAAACGTATCACAGATTTATTACGTATAATATAATTAACTCATTTAAAATCATGCGAATATTATTTCACACTTGAGAGAATTCACATGATATCCGTTGCTACAGTAATCAGCCCGAAGATTGGTTTTATAAAATATTCACGGCTCAATGAAAATATATGAATTATTCGGACGTTTTGTGCGAGAAATTGCAGTTTAATTATGTAATAAAAAATTCATCCCATAAATACCCTCAAAATGCATTAGGAATTTTGTGTCAGAATAATGATTGACAATGAATTCGAGGTGGGAAGTCCGAAAAATGCCGGTTATATTTGTTGCTTTCTTTTCAATTAACTTGGATTTTTTCCTTAACATTTGGCTTTTCTTATTTAAGTTTTCATTAGGTATATGTTTGCAGGGAAATGCCACGGAAGTGTAGATAGCGAGCTGAAGATGTGTATTGCAAAGATTTATGTTAATAAATTCGGTATTACTTGATGTACAAGTACCCTGCTTCTACGCGTACTTCAGTTGGAAATCTCATGATTTGGATCACCGATACTGATATGCAAACGCTCTGTGAATTACTGTAATGGATAAATACTGTAATATACTAAAGCTTAAACGAATGCGTGTGACACTCATAGGATATGAATGAAAATTTAGATAAAAATATGAAGGATATTTTATCCGTCAAATTCATAGTTTTTTATATGATTTATCATTAACATTTTTCAGGGTTATTATGTGAAACATAGAAATAAAGAGCTCATGTTATAATATTGCTAGCCAATGTCAAGAATTGCAAACTTAATTTAGGAAATTATTCATTCTCGGAATTTAGTCAATAATTTAACCGTTCATAGCACTGAAGTAACTTTCACACTCTAAATTCCAAAACTTCAAAATTCAAATAGGCATCACGGCGTTTTAACTTTCACTTGTTTTTGAATAAACACACATCTTCCATCACCAACTAAGAAAGGCATAATCGTGGAGTTTCACCGCAAACGTGAGGAGATCGTAGGTCATAAAGTGGAAAAGTCTCATTAGAGACCCCAAGGCTGTTGAATCCGCGGAAAGATTCTCTCCATCCTTTCCCTCTTCCCCTCCTCCTGACTAAAGCATCATAATTCAGCCGCGACTATTTCCCCGAAGCGATGCGAATGACTCGATAAGACTAATAAATTACACGAATTCGCTCGATAATGACTCCATTTGGACCGCGTTAAGTTACGATATGACTTAGGGAATATTTTTTTTTCATCCTTGATATTTTTATCATCAGAGGGATAAGTGCGCAAGGTAATTTTTGGCTTTGGCTTGAGTAAAAAAAAGTATCGCGTCTACGAAAAAAAACCAACATCAAATTTGGAGGTCTTTGTTTCGTTCATCCGATGCGTGGCTAAACACGGTATACCGAAAGAGAAGAGATAGTGAGGGGAGAGACAGAAAAAAATTCGGTAAATCAAAGCGCGAGATATATCTGAGCGGAAAATCAAGAAACGAAATCGGGATGGAGTTGGGGAAATGCGAGAAGTTTTTGGTGGAATGGAGGGGTGGGAAGAAAAGAAAGTGAAAGCTAATAAAATGAGTCGTAAATCTTGCGGACGGAGAGGATATCTTTCCTTCCACCCCAAACCCTCCTTCTCCTCCGACGCCACTTCCTCCCTCCCAACAAACCCAAGACGTTTGCCCAAGGATCGGAAGAGGAGGTTTACCCTCGAGGAGTAGGTGGCTTTCTCACCCACCAACCCTCGCATTTCGGAGAGCGGTGGTGGGAAAGAAGGAGAAAGGAACCATCAGAGAAGGAAGTGTATGAGTGTTCGACAAAAAAAATGAATGGAAAATAAAGGCTTGGAATGGAGGATAGCATGCGATTGAGAAAAAGAAGAACAGAGAAATCCCTTTTAAGCCATTGAAAGCAGAAAAAACGTGCTAGGAGAGGGAGAAGGAATGGGGTGGAAAGGAGAGGGTAGATGGGCGATGGTGGAAGAGAAGGGCAATGGGAAGGAGTCGAAGAGCGAATTGAAATGTATTCGATGGGAGATATAAGGTTACGGCGGATGGAATTCCCTTTCGATGGGCGCAAGCGAGATGCGTGGAAGAGCCTCTCACCGCGAACTCCTCGCTTCGAGCGAGGACGCCTCGAAGGGGGGAGAGGATACTCGAGATGGAATAAGGGAAGAATCCAGCCGTTGTGAATGAGCGTGGGTGGGAAAAATATCTTTAACACTTATCTCTTTCGTTTGAGCGCAAAGAACCGAACGGCATCATTTCCTTGCCTCGTATTTGTAACACGATGGACGAAAGGAGAGGGCCAACGGATAGAAAAGGGATTTGTTGAAAACCTGTAGGTGTATTTGCGTACCATCCATCGTACTGCTAAATAAGATTAGTGCAGAGAAGTCTTCCTTGGTATGCCAATCTATCAATGAAATGAAAAATCTAAGATTTTGGTCGTCTTGCAGAAATAAAAAAAAATAACTCCAAATTTAGTTATGGCAAAATTCCATGTTTATGCGAAGAAACAGGGTTCCGAACCTTAAACGGAGCACGTTCCTTTTTTTCCATTTGCTTATTAATGATATACAAATTAATTAATCGATTTTATGAATGATTTTAAATCTTTCTAAAAATTTTATCTACTAAACGTTGTAGTTCAAGTTTTCCTTTCATAATTCCTTTATAGTGTGTAATACTCGTGTCTATATCGTAGTAGTCCGTAAAAATCTTTATCCTGGACCTAAATTCAATCTATGTCTTCTTTCAACCTCAAATTGATTTTCGTTCAGCTTTACCTTTTCGTGATAATAGCCATTTGCTCAATTCCTAGCATAAAAATTGCATAGGAGACTATAAATACGTAATTAAGTATGAGATTTTAATGCAATATTCAAATTAGGAAAGATACGCACCACAATGAGCTGTTTTAGCAGGGAATCTTGCAATCTTATTTTTAATAATGCAGTAAACGATTCGCAAGAAAGGTGTCCGAGGATTTCTTTCTGTGCACTTGAGCATATATTGACAAGGCTCAATTTTTCGTTTACTTTTGCAATTGAGATCCTCGTCACGAGCTAAATGAACAGTATGCTTTATATGTCCTAACAATTTTCGCTAAAACGGCCGTCAACAGTTTTCGGTCTTGCTGTTTTTTTTAATATAAAATAGCCAGCAGTGATTCAAAACTTCCTCATTGATAGAAATCGCTGTTAGCAAAGCGAAGATGTGATTCTTATTGCGGATTAAAAAAATTGAGTGCCGTGAAAATTTAAAGTCTTCACACATAACTTTCGGACTAAAGTACGCAATTACCTAAACAAACTAGCATTTATTGAAGTACTGTTCATCCAATTATTATTTTCATGTGGCCATTTATTCATAATAATTAGTATTTATTAAAATAAAGCTACCAATTGAAATAAAATATTGGAATCCATATTTTACCTTTGCCAATTTTCTCTTAAAATAAATTTTAAATAAAATTAAAATAGCGTTAAAATGCTCTTATACAATGTTATATTCCTTTGCTTCGATCCAAGAAACCTATAGTACATTAGAAAACAGGCTTTTTTTGATTTACAATATGGTTTGGTGAAATTATTTTGCTTTTTCATTGTAAAATTGAATAATAATACAAAGATGGGAGGAGACTACTCAGCATGATTGCCAATTAAACAACTAAATTCCTTCGTATTTATTTGATTAGTGCTTTACAAAAATTCGTAAAAGCTTTAGAAAACAATTGTAAGTTCTTTATCTACATTTAATTATATTTTTTTAAGCATCGATATTAAAAATTAGTTCTTAAATATTTTGCTCTTATTTACGGGTTTTTAATAGCACTGGCTCACGTAAAAAATAATACCAAAATATTATTTTATGTTATTTTGCAGAAACTGTGTCGAATTCTCTAAGCCATTATATTTATCTATATTATTCAAGGATATGGTTTCTGATGCAAGTAATCGCAGTCAGTTCTCTATAATTGGTAAGTCAAAATTCTGCCGAGAAAAAAATGAACCAGGGGCAGGAATGTAATTTTTACCGTGCTGGGCCCATTCGATGCCATACGAGAAATTTAATTTCCTATATTAGTTTTCAAAGCAAAGTTTATTTTAACGGATTTTTTATTTATTTCTGTTCTAATATATACGTTGTGCCTCCTAAAGGAACCCTTTTATACATTTCGTTTATCAATGTCAGCATGTCTAACTTTTATAGGATCTCAGATGTGCAAGATGGGATGCTTTGTCAACGCCATTTTTATGCACATTTTCTGGTAAATGAAAATGATATGCTCATTTGGGCATTGAAGTCTCATTTAATGAATTGAAAAAGCCATTCCTCGCAGGCTCTAGGAACATGAGGAACTTTTGACGCGAAGTTTTCCCATTACCATTCCCGGAGAAAAGTGCACTAGTTCCTCTTAAATAAGTTCTTCGCCTTAATTGCGATATAATCAAAGTTTGGACCGCAACCAACAGAGTAATCATTTCTGTGATGTTAGCGGGCGAAATATATTCCCACTCCACTACAGACAAACAGCTTCAGAAGAGGCTCTTAGATGGAGAAAGATAAAGTAAAATCCACGTGGGACTTCTTTGAAGCATGCTGGAGATAGGTAGACGAAGGAGGAGCGCAGAAGAGTCGAGATGTGATACCAGACGGGGTCCAAAGTGAGAATGGAGAAATTTTGGATAAGAAAGAGATGAGGATCCAGCATGTGCGACGGAAGATGTTGGCCTCCCGCGATTGTAGGCTTGGAAAACGGCGCCTCAAGTGTTTGAAATTATTTGCGCATTTAGCAACAGCCGGAGTGTATCATTTCCACACGGAGGCATCTCCGTACTACTTACTCTACCTCTCTCTTTCTCCCCTTAGTGCTCATTTTGTCTTTCTCTCTCCACTTAAGTTTTCCGTTTCATTTTAGTTTTTTCATGGTTTTTACAACCAAATGCATTCGAAATCAAAGGTCTGCTCACGCATTCGCCGGCGTCGCTCGTCGACAACCCTAACGGTGAACTGGAAAATGAGAGTACACGTTGCTCAAAGTACGTAAGGCCGGTGGTAATCATATAATATTATTAGTATATGAAAAGGTAACTGGCAGGGGAGAGTCACTGAGAATGTGCCGGGAAATGCCTGTACAAAGAATTCAATTAGGTAACTTATAAAAACATAGTAAAAGCAAATTTTTTTGTTTCAAAAACAGAGAAAACACATGCTTGTATCGTCCGCAGAGTAGTGTTTATTTTGCCTCTTATATTCGCCCATTACAGAATCTTCTGGTACCAAGGCAAAACGTATGACGGTGGCAGGCATATTTAGTGGTCGCTCAATTTTATCAGTGTAAAGAGAGGAAGGGATGATAGGGAAGAAAGCAGTATCTTCGCAGTGGAGGGAGATTATTGAAGGGACGGTTAGATGTCAAGTAGTAGAGTATGAGAAAATAAGGATATTTCATTCGCTTGGATAGCCATGCCAATTTATCAATAAAACTAGTGGATTACCGCTTATTTCCCCTTCCTTATATAGCCTTCCACAACAGTCTTAAACCACCTACTCGTTTTCTGGGAGAGTAGGAAAACTGTGTGATCACAAAATTTACCAGGCTAATTTGATACATAGTGATCCTTTTTACAAATATTAATCCCTTCACTGGGCGGAAACTTTGCACCAAGGCCAAATTTAATTTAAGTTATGAGAAAAATTCAGTACAAGTTACATACATTCTTCGTATACATATTAATACGGAAAAAGCTAGGGAAAAAGGATAGAAAACTCATAAAAGACGAGCATAAGGCTGATGTAATTACGAGCTAATGTACGTATGTGCTAATGTTTGTCGTATATGCATATGTGTGTGTGTGTGCGTTTATGTGTAATGCCCAGTCCTCACAACATACTTATGGAAAAATGAAGTCTTAATCCGTTTCAATCCATAAATATCTTAAATATGAAGAGGAAGGTTTACAAAATATAATTTTTCAGTTGAACTTGAGACCATTTTGTTAAAAACTCTTTCATATTCTGTTTTCACGATTTATCTGTTATGAGATCCTTTTTATGAACGAATTTTTCAACTATCCAAAAGGGGAAAATTACTATAACAACTGCATTTTAAAATTTGCTACTTAACCTTAATTGCTTTAGTTTTCGTTAAGTAAGTAAACGGTGTTTGTTTTGCAATGCACCCTGCCATCAACACAAGCAACCAGTTTACTTTGAAAGGTGTAGCTTCTGGTACACGCTACTTCTCCATAGGCTGCTTACAAAGCGTTATGCGTTACTTTCATGCGTGAAAACAGGCGTATGCAGTTACTGGAGCTGAAAATAGTATCACGGGGAGTTCGCTTAAAGGGAGGAAATATAAGAGCGGTATATGAGCGGAAATGGAGGAGATAATTGCCTAGGGAGAGAGGATCTTGGAGGGTGACACGCATGAAGAGTAAGAGCAGAGCAAAATATATTTCTTTTGAAGGAATGTACTAACCATTTCGTTTATAAGTAGAAAGGTTTAATGCGAATGAAAGATTGGCATCTCCGAAATGTTCGCGCTACTGAAAGAAACAAGTTGACAGGACCCGTTAGCTCGTATCTATTTATAAGCGCGCTAAAATCCAATTTTTGTGTGCATATAAGTATTAATATATACTTTCTTTACTTATTTAAGATGAAAGTAAGGATGCTGCTTGTTTATTTCGAGCGAAAATATATAGATATATGGCTGAAAATCTTGAAGAGGTGATTTGTTGGACATTCCATCGAAGAATAATCGACCCCGAAGATGTTTGAAGAAATGAATCACTAGGGGCAATGTTTTCTAAATATGTATTCATTTAAAATTTCACGAATGGTTTACTGTCTTTCCTCTCAAGATCAGACCTCCGATGTAAAATAAAAATTCGAAATTTTTAAGTCTAACCAAACATATTTGATGCCTCGTCTTCCTATTGAGTTTAAATTGTATTACAAAATTCATCTATTTAAAAAATATTTCTTCCCGCATCAGTAAATTAAAGCATTGCTTCTTTAAAAAAACAATCTATTGAATCAAAATCAGTTAGTACAAGGTTACGTTTTCCTTACACGGAGTTTGAGCGTATAAACTTTATATGTAGTTATTTGTTCCCCAAAATACTTGTTGTGTTTAGGAGCCATATAGATTAGGAATATAAATGATGAAAACATTTATTTTTTTGTTTTTGCACATAGTGACGTGGACTCTGGGACATAAAAATCATTATCGTCTTGTCAGGCACTATTTCTAGTAGAGTCGCTATCGGAAACATACTGGAAGGTTACCGTTGGCGGCACCTTTCCAATATCACCCATTCAAACCTAAATGAGTGGCTTGGAGAACATAAGTGTCCGAAATTAACATATTTTATTGAAACTATAAAACGTTTTCCAGTATCTTTTAATGATGGTTTGCCATGACTGAATGCCTCATTTTGTCGTTTTAAACACGTATATATTTAAACTTTGGGGACTTTCACGGTTCTGTTATGTCCAGCGCTTTTTTGTGCAATAAGATTGGTCAGCATGACTAATTTCGGAGCCAAAATAATTTTTCCCGGGAAATCATATTTTGGACGTGCCAATTTTTTCAACTTATTTAAATTTTTTTGCGACTTATCTGATCCTATTTATTGGTTCTTATGAAAAAAAACTTGAATCAAAGAAATTTCTCTCAGTTTTACTAAAAATTGGGGTACTTACGGGCTTCTTAATAACCCAAGCTGTTAATAAGAAATGAATTCACTCATCCGTGGTCCCTAGTCCTTATATAAAGCTTGGATCGGGGAAATAGTCCGTGTCCGTACTTCGGGACCTTTGCCCTAATTACAACCTTCCTTCCAGATGAGATAATGGGATACTCTGAGTGAAGTAGTTTCAAAGGACGCGTAACAAACGGAGAAACCCTTGTGTATGCGTGCGTACGTGTGTGTGTGACGAAGGGGGCACTCAACGCCTGAGGAGTAGAGTGAGTGGGAAGGGAGAGTGGAGGTTGAAGGGATGAGATAGAAAGGTTAGCGAAGGAAAGGATAGAAAGATGGTAGCTCGCAAGGGAGAAGGGCAAGGAAAAAATGTCTCTCTCGATGTGGAATATTGCTGCTGGATGACGGGGTCCTCTAAGGGTGAAGGGACGTGCGTTTGATGGGGAGTCTGTGTCGGTAAGGTCGCCATCTCTTCAGGATTCGACGGGGATGGTTCGAAGTATGACCTTAATCTACAGATTCTCCTGGCTTTCATTTTGACGTCTGATTTTCCCCCATTCACTGTGTAGTTGATATCAGTATTATTAGACCAAGAAATTGACTTTTTCGGAAGAAACAATAAAATATAGACCGACGAGTGCATTCGTTTTACACGTCAAAATTCATGGCTCTCATTTTGTACGCTACCTCGCCGCACCTTATGCATTAAGGGGAAGCGTTTTGATTAATTATTAAAACTATAATCTTATTTCGTTCAAGTGCTTAACCGCGGGTTTTAGTTCATTTTGATAAATATTTTAATCCACTTTAGTTATGGACTAAAATTACGCTTACGGAGGAAAAAGAGCATAAATATCCTGCAGAATTCATACGAATATAATTATACGATGGAATCTAATTTATTCAGAAAGGCTTAAGATTTATTTATCCAGGAAACTATAACACCAAGTCTTCTATAAATTTTTCCTATGATTTACCTGGAGGCAGAAATATTTTCACCTTACTTTTCATTTTTCAGCCCTCCATACTCAACAACTCCGAACTGACAAACTGTGTCATTTAATTTTCTCTGCTTATCTAGTATTTTCTATTCTCTTATATCTTTTTTATTCCACCATCTATCTATACGATTGGTTCGCGATTGGCTTGGATGTGTATAAATTCTCTATCCATTTTTATGCATCCAAATTTTCCCAAACAAATTTTTCTCTTTCCTTACCACATCAAACAATACTTATGGTGGCTCCCCTTTTTTGCCCAACTTTTTTTTCCCATTTTTCTGCTCAATCGAGAGGGAAAATCCTTCATTCAATAATCTTTGTTCTTTCCCGAAATTCAGAGTAACTATTATGGAACTTTTCCCTGCATGGCTCCTGACTGACGATGCCAATGTTCAGGTTTTAGTTTGTATTTACGCTTATTACAATATTGTCAAGTCGATAGAATCAATTTGAAGTTCTTTATCGGGTCATTAAACGATACGCTAATCATTCTCCCACATTCAGAACTGTGTATTTCCGAATTTGGTTTCAAAATAGTATTTACAATTTCATTGTTTCATAATCTGCATTGAAACTGGGTATTGGAACATTAAGTTTCAATAAGCCAAGATACAAAATGTATTTTCGTAATGGTCGTGCTATACATCAAGAGACATTGAATTCTGTTCATATTAGATGCAATTTGTTCACTTAACCTTTAGCTTTGCCTTCTTCCGGTTATTTTTCACTATGTCGTCTCTCATCATTCCACTCCTTAAAATGAAGCCAAAGTGCGAATAGAGTAAGGTCTTACAGGAGGAGAAACAAAATCCGTCGGAAGGTGTGAGAGGAGAGAGAGAATACGCGGCTTATTACTACGCCACTGTCCACTACAGCTCAATTAAGAATTCATATTTTATTCCTAGTTTTAAGTTTCACTTTCTCGAAAACCGCACTTCCACCTCAGCCATATTTCTTTCTTCAATTCCATGCGTTTCTTATGTACAATGACCGGTAAAGGTGGGACTTCACTCACCGGGACGGTTTATACTTGCCCGCTTGGGCAGTCAATGAACTTTTGTGTGTGTGTACGGGCAATACGTAAATGAGCGATTATTGTCAAATATAAGTGTCATTATAAATTGTTGAAGAAGATTTATACAAAATAATGTGTGATTTAAGTCTTCCACAATGGTAACAGTACATTACTTACTCTCTTTTAATTTTCAAGAGTCTGTCGTCTAATCTGACTATTATAAGAGTAAAACGGTCCGTATATCCGCTCTTAGATAATTATGCGTATCCAAAACCAGTTCATTGATGCAAAAAAAATTATTTATTGATAGAGGAAATAATTTTAAAGAATTTAAATACAGTGGTTGTTACAGGACTAGCAAAATAAACTGTTTTTTGGATTCCTTGATAATAAATTAGCAAACGTGGGAAAATGTAGGGATTTTGTAAGTTATGAGCATCACTTAATAAAGAAAACTAAATAAACTGAGAAAATAGCACTTTAGAAGTATAATTTTATTTTAAATAGATTTATTGATTCTAGGGTATAAATTCCTTTACGACAAGGTCAGATATCATTTTAAATTGGAGAAATACTGTATCCAATGCTTCTCATTTGTGTTTATGAATGAGAAAATTCATCAAGTTGTCTCAGCATTTCATTCTTTTTTGTTAGATCAACGCTATTATCAAACCAAGAATGCTTTGAATGTTATATCCCAGTGCTTATTTACGAATTTATTTGAAAACGAGCTGAAATTCCGCCTTCTGGCAAGTTTTTTTTCAATTCTTAACGTATACCGATATTTGCAATGCACCAGCGTATCTTATGCTATGGATCTGTAATTTCAAAATTCAAAAGGTTACAGAGTAATACCCTCCCCGGACTACAACCTTGACGTGGTGGAAGGGCTTGTGCGTTCCGATGACCCCTAGAGCTGTGCTGGCGGGAGTAATAATTATTGCTCCTGGTAGGGTGCCCATGCCAGATAGGTCGAAGGTTAGGAGCCAGACGATAGGTAGTCCACGCAGCGTCTGTTCCTCAGTGAGGCGGCTGCAATGGCGTCTGACCCCAGTGGGGCGGCCAGTAAGTGATGGTGTCACGTTAAAAACACTATTGAGGAAGGCAACGGGAAACCACCTCAATTATCATTCCCTAGAAAAATATGATGGACAATAGAGATAATTTGAGTCCTGGCAACCACGGGGCTCGGCCCAATCGGCCGTGTGTCGTGCCCGGCAGCGGGGGAGGCAAGGCTTCCGCGGTCGTCATCCCACGAAACCCTTGCAAGGGAAAACCAGCAGCAGCAGGACAGAAGACGCAGGAGAAGAAGACCACATTAGTTAGAATAGGAACGTGGAATGTTAGGACAATGATGAGGACAGGGAAATTGGAGAATGTTAAGCGAGAGATGGAAAGGGGAAATATAGATATTTTAGGTCTATGCGAGGTGAGATGGAAAGATAGCGGGGATTACTGGAGTGATAAGTATAGAATAATATACAGCGGTGGGGACGAGAGCCAACGAGGGGTTGCCATAGTATTAAATGAAGAGGTAGGAAGAAGCGTAGTCAACATAGAGCAGGTAACGGATAGAATACTACTAGTGGAGATAAAAGCAGAACCGACGAACTTAGTTATTATTCAGGTATACATGCCACCGAGCAACCATAAGGAAGAAGAGGTCGATAAGATATACGATCAATTAGAGGACATGATCGCGTGTGTTCCAGCAGGGAAACATTTGATAGTGATGGGGGATATGAATGCGACGGTAGGCGAAGGAAGAGATGGTGATGAGGTGGGCGACTACGGTTTAGGCACGAGGAATGACCGCGGGGAGAGAGCAGTTGAGTTCTGCAGGAGACAGGGGTTAGTCATCACCAACACTTGGTTTAGACACAACAAAAGACGCAGGTATACATGGAAAATGCCAGGTGACTCAGGAAGATATCAGCTAGATTATATCCTGGTTAGACACAGGTTTAGGAATAGTGTGATAAATTCCCACAGCTTTCCGGGAGCGGATGCGGACTCAGACCACAATTTAGTTGTTATGAAATGTAGCGTACGTTTCAAAAAGATAAGGCAGGGGCGGCGAGTTAGAAAATGGAATGTAGAAGCATTAAATGGGTTGAAAAGGAAGGAATACAAACAGGCGGTAGAGAAAATAATGGAGGATGGTAAAGGGCTTATTACTATCGAAGAAAAATGGGAAATGATCAAAAAAGGGTTGTCTAAAGCCGCAAAAGACACTATTGGAACCGTTAACGCTAAAAGGACTAGGAAACCATGGATCACGGATGAGATGATTACAAAGATGGATGAGCGGCGAAAATGGAAGAATATAAATACAGATTTAGGCAAAATGAAGTACAAAGAATTGAACAATAAATTGAGGCGGGCAACAAATAAGGCAAAAGACGCATGGTGGAAGACGCAGTGCGAGGATATGGAAAGTCTCCAGAGGAAGGGCGAAATCGGTGCGCTGTACAGCAAAGTTAAATCGTTATCGGGAAGTAAGAAAGGAAGAGCTATGCTAATAGTTAGAGATAAGGCGGGTAAGGTAATAGTTGACGCAGGAAAGATCCAAGAGAGATGGAAGGAGTATATAGAAGAACTGTATAGTAAAGAACTCAGACCAAAACAGTTAGACATTGAAAAAGAAAATGACGTAGAGGAAGACAGCTTAGGTCCAGGCATACTAGACAATGAGATAGAAAGGGCATTAAGGGAGATGAAACTAAATAAGGCCGTGGGGGTAGATAACATTCCCGTGGAACTTTTAAAATTTTTAGGAAAATGTGGGAGGAAGAGGCTATATGGGCTTATCCGTAGCATTTATGAGGAGGGAATCTGGCCGGAAGACTTTGTGAGAGCAGTTTTAGTTCCGATTCCGAAAAAGGTAAAGGCCACGTCATGTGAGGACTATAGGACAATTAGTTTGATATCCCACGCAGCTAAAGTTGTTCTCAGGATCATAAACAAACGGATAGAGAGTAGGGCAAATGATTACTTAGGGGATGACCAGTTTGGGTTTAGGAAGGGGAGAGGTACGCGTGATGCCATTGCAGTAATGAGATTATTAATCGAGAGGAATATAGAACACAACCAGGAGGTATTTGCCTGTTTCGTAGATTTCGAAAAAGCGTTTGATAGAGTGAATTGGGAAAAACTAATGAGTATATTGCAGAAAATAGGAATAGATTGGAGGGAAAGGAGGCTAATCCGCAACCTGTACATGTCTCAGACTGCTCAGGTGCGGGTGGGAAACGGGGAGTCAGGATGGGCAGTGTTAGGAAGGGGTGTAAGGCAGGGTTGCCCATTATCACCGTTGCTGTTCAACCTGTATGCAGAGGAAATGATCAAAGAGGCATGGGAAGAACTAGAGGTAGGAATGAAAGTGGGCGGGGAATTCGTAAAATCAGTTAGGTTTGCTGATGACCAAGCTTTAGTTTGTCAGTCAGCCAAGGGGCTGCAAGCATTGCTGAGTGAATTGGAAATTCAGTGCGACAGGTATGGGATGAGAATCAACATTAATAAAACAAAGGTCATGCGATTTTCTAGAAAGAAAAAGGCCAAGCTTAACATTAAAATAGGAGGGCAAAAACTAGAGCAGGTAGAACAGTTTACGTATCTCGGTAGTGTTTTGGACCAACACGGTCAAAGTAGTAGGGACGTAAGGAGAAGAATTGCGCTAGGCAAAGAGGCTTTCACGAGGAGGAGGGAGTTGATGACGGGGACTTTGAGTAAGGATGTTAAGAAAAGACTCGTAAAAACTTTGATTTGGAGCGTAGCTATGTACGGCGCGGAAACGTGGTCATTGAAGCAGGAGGATAGACGTAGACTGGAGGCTTTTGAAATGTGGGTGTGGAGAAGAATGGAGAAGGTGAAATGGACAGAGAAGAAAACAAATGAGGAAGTACTTGGTATGGTGGGCGAAGAGAGGGGTTTGTTGGGAGCAATCCTATGGAGGCAGGAAAAGTGGATGAAGGGGGTGTTGACCGGCAGTGGGATGTTGAAGACTGTGATAGAGGGTAGAATGTTGGGCAAAAGAGGAAAGGGAAGGAACAGGATAGGGATGTTGGACGGGATGAAGGGAGGAAGAAAGTACTCAGAGATGAAGAGGGACCTGGTGTAGAGTAGAATTTAGGGTTGTGTTTTGTTAGTAGTCACAAAATATTTGTTTGGTAGTTGTGTCCATCGAAAAACCTACCTTAACCGGTAGATTACCTTAAAAAAACAGAGTAATATTTAACCAGGTTCTGGTCAAAGGTTCAACATTTGGGATACCTACATCGCCCTTATCGCTTACGGTTGGGAACAATTTCTGTCCATACACGTGTGCATAAATTTATCGAAATTTAAAACAACCTTAGCAATTTGAGTCACAAGTATATAAATCCGTGAAAAGTGCTCTTTGAAATTTGAAATGAGAAGCAGATTTAAAGAGAAATGACGGAGTAGGATAGTAGGGTTGCAGGGGAGGAGGAGGCATTACAGTTGGTTGTCGAAGGTGTGAGCGTATAGTGGAAGGCGATGGACGCAAGGGGGAGGCAGATGGAGGGAGACCTGTCCTCCCCCTTCAAAGCCCCTCACTCCCACCCCCGCAGGGAAGGAGGGCGTTAAGTGCTTGATCCGAGAGATTTCACCTTCGGTTCACTCTCGATGGAGCTTAATTGAGACGTATTAACACGCAGAACATCTCTCATTCCCTCTCTTCCTCTCCGCTACGTCTTCTCCGTTTGCCTCCGACAATTTAATGGCTCATTCCTCCTTCTGTCAAGCGAAAACAAAATCGTTGATTTTCTTTGCCTGCGTTTCAATAGACGTCATCTCGTACATTAAATGTACTACCTATATTCTTCCAAATGAGTATATTTTCCAGGTTTTTTTAACGAACTTCCTCCTTTTTTGGCGCGTACTAACAATTAATTATTTTAATTTACATTTTCCCTGCTTTGATATGTCTTCCATCTTTGATTAGTGCTTCATAATTTATTTTAATTGATGACAGCAGTTATATTATTTTCACTCTTTATTTGCTGTGAACTATTTTATTTTGCATCTTGAAGCAAATAAAATAATTGGAATTTATATTGTTGGACCTAGAACTCTAAATTCAATTTAAATCATAACCTGCCAGCTAGATAAAATAGCTCCTTTGTATGGCAAGACGTATAGCTATAAAAAACACGGAAGTCCGAGTAGTGACAATTTCATAGGTAAAGATATTTTCCGCTCTACTCTATTGCGAACTTGTAAGTGTAAATCCTTTAAATGTGAATTATAGCCATATTAATGAATATATATGTAATAAAAAATCACAAACGTATGACATTTTGAAGGGTCCCATTTCCAAATCCACAACCGGGAGATGCCGCAGTACTTCCGTTTTGTTAGGTGCCTGTATCAGTAACTTTTAACAGAGCCATCCACTTATACATGTATGTGTTAAAATGCTGGATAAAGGCGAATGATTTTTACACTTTGAAATTTATACCTTTTAAATTTGGGTGCTATTTATTTGATCACTCCTGAAGATAAAAGAAAACCTCTCAATGTTTGGATATATGTTTCGATAATTTTTAATAAATATTATTTAGCTGTAATTGTCATCAAATCAATGTCACATATTATCATATACTGTATGTGAAGGTAAGTAACTAATGGGCTGCAGGTAACCAATTTTGATGTTTTGGGTGCCAATTCAGTGCAATCGGAGAGTAAAAGTGCATTTTTTATCAAACATTTCAGATTTATTTTTCATATGACGAAGAAATTAGGCATAATTTTTAAATTCACAGACATAATAAATAATTTTCAGGGAAATTTCAGGGAAATCCTAGGGTTTTTAACCCGATTAGAATTAATATCTCTTGAAATATTTCGCATCGCATACTCATTACCTATATGTCACTCTTTGAGATTAGACCGTTGATAGTGCTTTTAATGGTAAACATAGCTGCGTACGAATTTTTACAAAAGTGCGTTTGAATTAAGTTATTTTTCTCATAAAGATTTTTCATTTCCAAGGTAAAAATCATAATAATTTCTTGCCTGACTGATCTGATCTGAGTCTGATCACTTACTAGCTAAAGTAATTTTGGCAGTTATTTGACAGGGATAAATTTTTAGAAAGATTTATATTCACCATTTTTATATATGGTTCCGTGTTTTCCTTTCATTTATTTCCCTGAAATATTCCATATTCTCCCAGATACCCATCTCGTAAGCGCGCGCCCTCATCTGGTTTGATTTCCGCGCAGGATATCAACGGCATCCGCTTGCTAGCCGGCGTCCGGGGCGAGTGATCCATCATCAGCTAGTCCATTGTTATACTAATTCCTTTGGCGCCATCCACGACACAATGAATCTCGCTAGTGCCCAAGTTCACTAGAGAAAATTTGATGCCATTAATCCTCGGCTGTTACGTGCAAAAAGGGGTCGACCTCTGATACTATTACATCCAAGAGCGCACGTTTCAAAAATTATACATGGAATTATTCAAAAGGATTACGGATCGTAGGGTTGACAGCAAAGTTGAATAGGGCCATTAGCATCTTTAGTTTTTTCAGAGGGAGTAAGAGTTTGTTCGCGAGATCACTTTCTTGCGGGTTAAAATTGTCCGCTGGACATTTTCTACGCTATTTCCCGATGAATTTGGAGAAAATAGATCCTATCTGTAAACTTTTAACGCTGGGTAACGCGCAAGCATAGATATTAAAATTAAAGCGAAACATCGGTAAAAACTGCAGCAGTAGTTAGAAAATATAGAAAAATACAGAAGTCTGCTCTTTATAAGTGAATTTTCATTATTTAAGCCTTACGTATCTTCGCCTAGCGTTTTCTTCAACTTAATATAATTTATATTGAATATGTTCGTGACAAATTTAACCGTGCCCAAAGCAATAATCAGAAACGCTGGAGTAAATATCATCGCGTAGAGAGAAAAAGTTAAGTCTATACTGATTCTGAAGCTAACTCTGCGATTAAAAATTTCGTGGTGCTAAAATATTTTTGCCACATCTTAAGCTATCATTTTTTGTTTAACTAAATATTTGAAAATCGACTAAATAGCATTATGACATCCCTGTATTACTTTTCTGAATTTATTTTCTGTTAAATATGGGATATTAAGATTTATTGCCATAATATCGATTACCTGATTTTTGGAACCCCAAATTCTCATCCATTTTAAAAAAGTAATTTTTGTCGACGGCATGCTCTAAACATCGCCATGGGTAAATCGGTGATTAAATTCATTAATTCAAAGATGAGGTAACCCTCGATTTACCCCACATATTTAACCGCGTCTTAACTTTGTTAACGTTGTGTGAGCAACAATTTTGAATGATTACCTGGTAGAGAATCGCCTTAAGTTTGTAGGGATTAATTCGATGGATCACCATGCGATTAGCAATCTAATTGGAACAGGTGAGAGAATATATCTTTGGCAATCTCTGGTGAAATATAACTTTGGGGAAGAATCGTTTTAATCCGGCAAAATAGTACCAAAAGGCATAATCTTGATTAAAGATGAGCAATGACGTTTTTCAAATAGAATAAATTTGCATAGCTATTCCTTGAAATCAAAGTTGCATACGAAAATTCGAACTTTGCTCATATATATATATATATATATATATATATATATATATATATATATATATATATATATATATATATATATGAATATGTATATGTATATATATATGAATATGAATATGTATATGTATATATATATATATATATATATATATATATATATATATATATATATATATATATATATATATATATATGAGATTATTTGAATAATTTTGGCTTGCAGAATATTTCACCGTAGCCAAAACATTTTTATGCATAAAAGATACGTCACATTAATGAGTATATCGAGTATTGAGAAATTATCTCCTCTACTGATCGATGAAATATAATTCTTGAACAATCTAAAGTGTAACGGTGGGATTAAGAAATATTGAATTCCAAATTTAGGAAATTCTGACATTTACGATGCAGGAGTGTACTGCTTCAAAATTGCATCAATTTTTATTTCCCCCCAAAATGATTTACTTAAAAGAATAATGGTATCTTGAGAAATTGTTGTTATTACGGACACGAATCTCAGAATTTTAAGCATTATTTTAGCTTATATTTATTACAGAAACTTATAGTGGAAAAATCTCAAATGCAGCAGCATTTGCGATTAACCAGTTGAATCATTTGACGAAGACTATTTCTTTTGTTATTAACTCATTAATATGATATTTTGAATGCCATGGTTTATTTATAAATTGAATTGTTCTTTTAAAATGATTAAGATTATACTTCATTGTTTTTCAATTGAGTACCTTAAGACGGATAATCAGCTTTATTTAAAAACCTCTGCACTTGAAAATATTTGCTTAAATTTTATATTTAGATTATACTTAAGTTCCGGTATGCATGTTTTATTATTTATTTTAATTGATAGTATTTTACACAATCAGTTATTAATACTGAATTTTATTTTTGTCAACCTTAGGGAGGTAACACTTATCAGATTAGAATAGCCCAAAATAATGACTTGTAATTAACAGGAAGTAAAAACTCTTTATACGACACAATTGAAAACTTCTAAAAAGTGAAAATTTCTCAGAAATAAGTGTTCCAGCGTTAATTCCTCCTCCGTGTACGTTTGGTATAAATTGTAAGAATTGTGCGCGTTGTTACGATACCAATAAATTTTACATTTTAGGTCATATTTCCAAGAAAAGCAATTATTATACCAACCAGACCCGTCTTATTACATCAGTATCCGTCATAGAGTTCATGTTATCAAGGGCTTCAACTTTGGTTAAAATATCGAACCGGAAACTCCGTAAAGGTAATGCAAGGGCCGGCAATAGAAAATTAATAATTTACGAGAAATTAAAACTAGCGAGCTTTGGGTTGCCATATGACTATTAGTATTCAGTTGTACGATAAGCACTATTGGTCGAATGTTTTTATAACTCTCACTGTTTAAAATTGGGTTACAAATGTACATGCAATACCTTCTTACTGCGCCCGTAATGGCACTCGTAATGATATGAATATTTCGTGCAAATCCAATACAGTTAGCAAACATTCATAGCTTAGGAGTTTTCAAAAGGCCCTCTTTCTCTCATTCTCTCCTTTAAAGAGATGATTTATTCCTCCATAATCCCAAAATGCCTCGACTCTCTATCCCCTTGTCATTCTGCCCCTTCGGGGCGGTTCTCGATCTAGAAAAGCTCCGTTCCCCTCGCTTCTACGTACTATCCTTTTTACGCAATATTTTCTCAATTTATTTATCATATTTACAATTCTAAGTAATCTCACTTATGCTTTTAGCTTCAATGTACCTAATTTTTCCAATATTCTGGTTTCTTACGCTTCCATATTTACACTTTCATCTCTAGAACCTTCTGTATTGTCGTGAAGAACATAGATTGTGTTTGTTAGTACAAAACGATCGTCAGTATAATATTTTATACAAGGTAGGATAAAATACTTAAATAACCTTAGATCCTAAATAAATTTAGACTGAGTACACAGAAATTCAGATTGTAAAAGATAAAAATTAATAAAAGTTTAATCAAGGGTATGCTTTTCATTAAGTCTTGACAAATTGAGTTCAAAGAGTGGCCTTAAATTTTCATTATGTATTTTCAAATAGCTTTACTACACCGTGAAAATATTACCGTCAGTTCTCCGCTAAAAATCTTCATGCATTCCTCGTCAGTGTTGGTTTCCGTTATTTCATAACTATTATCCATTATTCACGACCTGAAACTTGATAGAATGAGAGGAATATTAAGAGAACATTCTAATGTCCTACGTTTTTATCACAGAAACTCCTCAAGAGATACCCTGAATTGAGTATAACCTATTCCCCGTCGCCATCATTACTCTAAATATTATGTTAATTGAGCTTCATAGGTGCGTATCTTGTTATTAATAAAGTGCATTATGACTTAAATTTTCTTTTGAGGCATTCAACGCAATCATCTATCCCTTACTTCTTTTGTTCTAAATTACCTTGCGACTTTATCCTCCTAACTTATCTTACTCACTTATCTTCCTCTCATCAAATTTATATTTTTAGAGCTTTCTCATGCTTGCTTTAATCAGTCGTCTTTTATAGCGATCACTGTCAGGTAAACCTATTTAAAATTAAAACTATGGCTTTATATCGTAATTGATACGCATTCAGTCTTCTTCAAATGCCCCTGTAAAATAGAAATTGAATTGAAAATTATAATCATTTGCGTAAAAAACATGTAGAGCTTGAAAAGTTTTCACCGTAAGAAAGATATTTTTTACCCTGAATACCTGATTTTGCGCTTGTATTTGGGTATCTTTTACTATTCCTGTAAACTAAAGAGACTTTCCTCTGCATTGCTAAAATAAAGCATGTAGTATATTACAATGGACGATGTGGTAGTCCAGGGGTAGAGCTTTGAAATATTTGCAGGAGGTCCCGGATTCAAGTCTCAGCCACACCTTCCTGAGTACCCACCGCTTCACCCGAGCTGTGTGATTTTTCGGGTGCCATAACTTCTTGGAAAACCATAGGTAGCCCAGGGAAAGGATCTGGCCCCCCTACCTTGGTGTTTAAATTTTACATGCCATTGTGCTTAATGCTTGGTGGATTCTGACATCACGTATTAAGCCGACTTTTGGGTTGATAAATGCGTTTATATTTTTTATATTAAATTATAAGACTGAAATAGAGGACAAACTTTAGGCAAGCGAGGAAGAGGCAAGAAAAGGTTAGGAATTTGGACGGAATCAGCGGAAGAAGGAATTAAGAGGGATTGAGGAAGGGGTTATTGTAGTGTTGGACGTCATGCAGCATACGGACAGTCAAACCTTTATTGTTATATTCAGCTTAAATAAATAATATCTTCATAAGTTTATTTTTTTCCTTCACAAATGAAGAGAATTTTATAAATATAGTTTCGCACAAGCTCTGAATATATATTCAATGAATTTAATTTTTTTTTTAATTGCTCTCTGGAATCGTATTTTCTCTTTAAAATATGAATAATGACCAAAATAGAACGTAGTCTCTCTCATGACAATAGTGTTATGTAATGGATACAAAATAATTTCTACCCTCCTAGTATGGAAAAGATTTGCTAAAAACATACAGGGTGACCTCTAAACGTCGACTCCGAGTCTTAATACGTAGCCCAAAAGTAGAATAAGCGGTTTGAGTCTCAAATTTCCTTTTTTAACGAGATATCCTATTATTTTTATTGGCGTTGAAATTTCACATTGGAAAACAAACACCGAGGGAATGTTTCGCTCTCATTTTTGTCACCGTGTTTCGCTCTAGCTCATTCTCAATATTTCTGTTTGCCAGCAGCTCTCGGCCCCTCTATTTATTCGGCCACCAAACACTTTCTTCCTCGTATTTCCCTCTCCTCCTCTTTTCTACTCCCTGGCTAATATTCCCCCCAATCCTTTCCGCTCCCACCCCCCCCCCCCACCAGTAAACCTCTTTATTCCTCTCGGCGTCGTTAACGCACGCTTCGGCCCAATCCACTTGTCTTGTTTGCTTCCGAAGTCCCTGGTGGCCGATCTCGACCTCAATTACGTCCGTGTGCCAATCGAAAGCAATATTGATCACGCCATAACAGAGGGCCTTGATCATACATATCTTCACACACACACGCAAATAGGCCGCACACCTCAACGACGATCTGGAATCGAGAATTGCCTCTTTTTTTAGAACAACGACATAAAAAATAACATCTTTGATTTCACCGTAATTATGTGTTTGCGTAAAAAGAAAAGATGAAAGGTGCCGCTTTTGTCTTTAATATCGTGTGAAAATTACCTCTTACATGGTTCACTAAGAATTACGCCCAACCGAATCGAGTCCTTATGTTTTAACCTGGGATTCACTTTAAAGCAGCAGTGTCTATATGTGTGGTGTAAGTCGTTCTTAAATCCCAAACTAGATTATTTTTATCCTAAATTAACTGTTGGTCAGTATCAATTATTTTTTCATTTCATATTAGCGTAGCGCAAACTCTCTGCCACATTCTAGGAATGAACTCGTCACTACAGCGCGTCGAGCATGATTTACGAAGCAGACGATGAGTGAATGGGGCGAAAAGTTATTAAAACTAATTCTTTGTCCATTACTTCAATAAAATGACACAGCCGGAAATAAATCCGTTGAAACTGTACCGCTATCAAAAAAATTAAATTTCAAACTGCATTAAAAAAGAAATTAAGCTCTACGGCCTCGTAAATCAATAAAATGAAATGAAAACTCCTTGAGCCGTAATAAAATTAATACGGCTATAAAGGTTTTCATTTTATTTTATTGAACTTCATTTTTCTTTCTTTTTAAACATGGCCGTAAGCAGGTTGACTTAAGTTTAAGATGCATTTTCAATATTCCAGAAGACAATATATGAATTAATTTTTCGAGTGTTCGTACTGTCAAGTATGATCACCCGAATAATTACTCTTATATGCGAATACTTTTAGAAGTATAAACAAGTAATTACTCGTATGTACTATCGATTTGCGCATAAATGTCACCTAAAGATTTTTGAGAGAAATGCATCAGTTGATGCAATTTATATGTTAGTTTTAACGTGAACTGATGATTTCAGGCTTTATTTGTGAAAATTCAATGTCACTTAATAAGTTGACTTTGTATTTCTTCACCAAAACTTGATTACACTTCTACCAATTCCTATGCATAGGCAACATCATTAGGTTTTTGCCAATGCATCGTAACCGTTAATAGTGTGATAAATTCTTAGTGAGAAGTATGCGAGGTTTATTTATTCAGTGATACTTACCTTTAATGAACTTTTGGAAAATATATGACGATATGGAGTATTCCAATGAGAAGCTTAGCGCCTAAAAGAAATGATCACAAAGGTATCGTCGTCAACGACCTGCTTTATTCTTGTGGAGAGTTTTCTACATAGCTAGAAGTTGAAATGAAGCATTTTACCTATGCTCTTCCAGCGAATTTTTCTTTTATAAGACAAGGTGTTCTTAGAAGTTGTAGGAATATATTTACAATATAAATTATCAATGATGTAATGGACAGAATCAAGTCTGCATAACAAGTGATGGCATTTATTTGTATTTTCAGGTAGAGGTAAAGTGATAGTTTAAGGAAGAGTTGAAGCACCTCTGGTATTTTTTTTCAATGGATTTCTCTTTTATAATATTCATTTTCGCTATGTTACTAATAGTGAATATATATAATAAATGCAAAACTCAATTCTTCTTATGTGCCTTAAAATACAAGTTCAACATTTGTGCGTTAGTCAAACGTTGTTTAGTATGCTTGAGTTTTTAAACTTTATGGTATAATTATCCTTTTAATAACCCACGCCTTCCCCCCTCCGGTCATTGATACGAATACCGGTTAAGGTTTTTGGTAGATGTTACGAGGGCCCAACCCATGCCAAAATTCTCAAAATTGCACAATTAGGGAAAGAGTTCCTTTCCCCATTTAACATTTTAAGTCAGGCGAAGTTCTGGTGAACAGAAAATATCACAATTTGGTTTTAAAAGGCCCTATCTAATAGTCACTCTAAGTTTTGTGCCTGGGATACTCTTGTCCTCAACTTACGTTTTACCTTCTATTATACCACGCCGTCATGTTTTTTGATCTTCCACTCACTTCATTAGTATTTTCTGTGACAAAATTGAGCATCGCCCTCGTGGTAGAAGTCTTCTGGTAATAGTTTTTAACTGCAACAAAGGTAAAATTAACCGCGCAAGAGTGTTAATTGAATCTTCGTTGAAGGAAAGAAACTTTTTTTGAAATTTTGGCATATCCAGTCATGATAAATATTCATTTGAAATAATACTTTAATATTAATAGTATGAAGCATTGATTTACGAGGCGCAGTCTTCATAATTAATAAATTGATCAATTAACCGCAACCACATGTGTTTGAATGTTTTTGCGATAGAAAGGAAAATAATATTTTAATTTTGCAACGCTGTTACTACCTCCTGTGGCTTATTTCAGTTCTTTGAAAAAATGGTCTTATCTTCTAAATTTGATATAGTTATTATCATTGTAGAAGTTTGTAACTTAGCTAAATATTTATAAAATATAGTGTATTTTATTTATTTGAAAATATTTCAAGAAACATTTTGATAAGTCTCAGAGAATGAAAAATACAATATTTTATATTGCTAGTCAGTTTTAAGCTATGTGTATGAATTTGTTCTCTATCCTATTCAAATCAATACGTTTTTCAAATAGTAGTTTCTACAACAAAAATTACAAATAAAATCATATATATCCGAATAGGAATACAGATTGGTAGTAAAAGTTTCTCCAAAATCGATATTTTTGCAATGTGAAATAATCGATGATTGAAAGTTTGGCGATAAAGAATATTCTATTTCATCAAATTACGAGAAAGATCAAGTAAGTTGTGACAACTTTCGTAAATCCAGACTAAATAGTATAAGTACACAATTTATTTATTATGCACCTCGTTGACTTGTCATGTCAACGACAATCATCTACCTTCTGTCTATTAATTCTGTTTATAATATTTGTTCACCACCATCAGATTTCTTGGACTTAATCCCAAATTATTCTTCTTGCTCGGTGTCTTTACTTCTTTCCTGAAGCTTTATATTTTCAAATTACGCAAATTAGTTTGATCCATGACACGTTCAAAAAATTCAGCTTTCCTCAATTATTTTTAGTAGCAGTATCTTTATTAACTATTTTAAAACCTTAAAAGTCCGTTTTGTTTTCAATTCAATGTACTTTTTCCAATCCAGCATTAAGCGTTCGCAGTGTGCCTTTTATATAAAACATCGGTTTATTGTAAAATTGCGTATACTACTTAATATACCCTTTTCTTTAATATTTAGATGTTGAACAAAAGTGTCTATGGTGGTAATTTCTATTTTTTTCATTAGATCAAGTATTCCCTGCCATAGTTCTAAGTAGTCCATTGAAAAGGTATTCTAAATACGTTCTTTGTCGTAAATTCCATATTTTTCTAATCAGATGATTTCTTTCACAATTAAAATTCTATTTATCATATTTCCACCCTCCCTGGAATTTTTTTTACCATATGCGACTGTTAAGCCACTATACACAATTTTTTTCGCATTTCCATTCTCTGCTTATTAATTTTAACGCTTGTTCAAATGTTAATTTATGCATGTGGTTTTCTTATTCATTTTCTACTACCTCGGTGACTCAGATGTAAACTACAACGTACTTCCAATAGATTTATCTTCTTCTGAATATGGCAGTACTCTGATAAACAATTTAGGTGTAAAAGAAATGAAATATCAACATATAGTTGCAAAGATAAGTATTTCAGCAAAAAAGAATACTATTGTAAGGATGTCTAGTTCTGCGGTGTTTGAAAAGCTGACTTGGCACGGCGGAGATTTTGACGGCGCGTCAAGTCCGATTTTTTTTACGCGTAGCAATTTTTTGCTTTGGCAGACGTTTTTTTATACGACTTTTGGCCATACTGCAGACGGTGAGTCCATCGGTATTCGGCGGAGAGGGTGGGCGCAACAGTGCGTCAAAATAAACCAAGCACCATGAAAAATATGGAAAGGGTGCCATTATATCTTCCTTTAACTAAATGTAATGTTTTTTTTATGAAGTGTTTCTTTCTATATTTCTTGGTTGCAATGATTGTGATAAAAATACGATGTCTTGAATATTTCGATGCTACAATTGACCGGTTTTATTTTTCCTATTATGCTGTTTTGCCTATTATACTATCTATTCCGCCTACTATTTCATCTAATCTACCTATTTTTCCATTTATTTTTATACTGTCTTATCTAATGGTAAAGTACCTAATAATTGCTATGACTAGTAAAACTACAGGAATAATAGCTTTAAAGTACGTTTAAAAAAGTGATGATTCTTTGAGACACCAGATCTCCCACTATGGTTATTTTTGTCATTTCATGACGCTATGATTTGCTTTGTGGGTATTTTTAGGGACTTTATGGCCTTTATTCGTGAAAACTGTGGCATGTTTTCATGCATGCATGCGACGCGGAAAGTTGGTCGCTGGATCCCGAACGTTGACTGAGAGTGACTGTCAATGGAATGCCGAATACTGTGATAGAGGAGATAACGTTAGGCAGCAGAGGTAGAGGGAGGAAAAGGATAACATTTTACGTAATGGAGGGAAGCAATGCGAAATTGAGGATATTTATTGCGATATGGGGCGCCAGATCGTGTCTGTTGGTCCAGGCTATATTATATAAAGGTGTTAATTTTTCATCCACTAAAAACCTAGCTTAAACGGTAGACTAGCACGGCACTATAGAATATCATTTAATAGTATTTATCAGTGTACGTTTTGTTCTTATTTTACATAATCATTTCAGAGATACCAAGTACTTAAAAATATTTGACTTGGGAATTTGAGTACCACATCTTCCCAATATCCACTTGATATATTCTTACTTCTTCGAGGAGAATCCGCTTCTTTTCTATAGGTGTTCTATTAATTTAGGTGGAGGGAACATGGTCCAGTGCACATGTAACGCTGGCGTTGGCCACTTAGTTGGCTGTAGAAAGAATTTTTGAGTTTCATCCATAGTATATGGAGTCTTGCGGGAAGAGGAAGTATTTCACTACCGTAGGATGAATTTAAATATCTATAATAAAGGGAACACATGCCATTGGAAAGGGAATTTTGAGGTTAGAGGCATTATTCAACAAAGATTACTTGCAGTAACAAGCCAAATGGGAAAATCAATACATTTTAATATGTTGCTTACCGATGGATATCCATTCGTGGTCATTAATTACTTCTCTGAGGCATCAATCGAGAGGAACATGAAAAACGAGGTAAGTTTATTTCTGACCTTGAACTGGATATTACCAGGAGAAGGAAATATGGATTTGCATCACATGTTTTAGGCAATTAGAATCTGAAACACTGTTGCATATCCTCAGGCGTATTTTTTGAAAACTTTTATCCTGAATACATGGGTTCTACATTGATTCTGGCTATTCTCTTAGTTGCGTTCAACGAATGAAGGAAAGATGATTGCTCCCACTTAAAACTCTGCCGTCTGGGATAGATAACTTCACCTGCTATTCCTTGTTTTTCTTTCAATGATATCTCTTAATGAAAATATTTCTGTAAGTTCTGAAGTGTACGTTCTTTTTCTATCATTTTCCTTCGTATTTCTAATCTTCACCTTACCCATTCCCTTTTTTCACTAATTTCCGCTTTGTTTCTTTGCCATTATGAAGCGTTAACTAGTAGTTTTACTTGTAATCAAAAGACAGCCCCTTCATCTTCAAAACATTCTTTTTAAATTTGAATATGCCGCCTGAAAAGGCTTAAGGTATTACTTGTACTATAATTATATATTTCCAAAATATAAATTAATAATTTTTGTAGACATGAAAGAATTAGTTCGTTTTGTCAGATTTCTTAAGTAGGCTAAAGTCTTCCGTCACCATATCATTTCACTTGTACTGTGTCTGTTCCCGGAAACTTTTTTATTTTTACTGCATTATTTTAAACTAATTTTCACATACCTGCTGGCTTATCTCCGCAGAGTTTCTTAACTAAGCTCTTTTTACGCTTTCAAAATATTTTCTATCAATTTATCCATCATTTACAGAGGAAAACTAGGCTTCCTAGCGATTTAAAGAGGATATTTTACTTATGGATGAGATCACTGACATAATATGGTGAACCCAAGAAAATATCTCGTTCTTCATCGCATCTTGGCTGCACCTATTTGCGAACTGCACGTCTTGAAATCTCACTCTTTTTATCGAAAGAGGTAATTGGACGATGGTCAAATATGAACCTGCTGAAGGCTTGATTTTTTTTAGAAAAAGGAGAATTCACTACTCGGGGGAAACCGCCAAAAAAACTCGAGCTTTATGGAAAGATTAAGTTACAATGGAAATTTTTGGGGAATGAATTGTAAAGCTGCAAGATTGAGGTTCTCGAATTTTACCCAGAATAGGAATCCTGGAGGGAAAAGAGGTTTTTAAGTGGCTAGGCTATTCAACAAAATGCTGTCGTTGCAGTTTCCATCATTTGATGATAATTAGGTTTTCTTTTAGCATAGCATTTTACTGCATTTTTTGTGTTAATTTTCCATTAATTATCTTCGTATACTCCAAGGGTCTTAGGTTTCCGAATTTAACAGCCAACGAAGATTCACCGTGAATGATTGTTGCTAAAAGGTAAGACTTTGATGTATTAGTTACCATCCTCTCATTTTCCTACAGTAGTTTGAGTTTAGATTTCAGAAATTTCTTTTACAAATTAGGTTAAAAATATTGGTCGGTGTTTGTTGAATGGCAGCTAATTCACAGGGTCCGGTGAAAGGCAATTCACCCTCTTGCAAACCGTTATGTGAAGATAAATTCCTTTCTCAAGAGCATGCCAGTTTCATCTCCAATCTTCTTTTTATAAAATGATGAGTAGTTTTTATAGTAAGTAGTAATTCAAATTACCCTCAAAATTCCCTCTTTTCCTCTTGATTTTCGATTAATCCACAAGGCATTTCGCCCTAGACGGGTCCATTATTTTTTATATTAGCAATCATTTTTTTATTACCTAGCACCTTCGAAGACGAGGAAATTGATGACTTAAAATAAAGCCGTGAAATTCCTAAACTCTGTGTTTAAAGATATAAGATTGTGAATTTAAGTCTTTTGATGTATGGGCATGGAGATGTACGTAGAAAGCAAAATGCAAAAAGGGAAGACGGTGTATGAAGTGCTCGGAATATTACGGGAAGGAAGGATAATAAAAGGAAAATTGTAGGGCAGTAAAGTTTTACCTTGGGTAAATATTTTTAGTTAGTGGAAGATTTGCTGAATTCTGCATTAGATCGGATAAGCCCAAGTAATAAAGGCAAGGGGAATGTAAAAAATGAGAAGGAAAGAATGTTAAAACGAAATTCAAGGAATAAGTATTTGTTTAGCGCTTAATTATTGAATCGGCCTTCATATACCAATGTGATATAATTTTTAGGAGTTCACTGAAGTAATACTTCTGTTGGTTGACTACAGACATGATTCCATCATATAATAGTAGAATAAGGTGCGTTCCATTTGTTCACGCAGAATTAGAATTAGTATGTGTATTTAGGGAAAAAATCTCTTTCTGTTAACTGGCCATAGCTATTATTTGCAATATAAGAGAGTTTAATGCATCCTTTATTCTGTATTGACTTTAATGTATTGTCTGTAAGTGAAGGTGCATTATTTTGGGCATAACACCCTGTGAAATTCAGCGAACCAATGAAAATTTACCGAAGTATCATCATGCATAATTTATGAGAACGAAAAAGGAGGATGAATTGCATGCCCTGCCAAATTATTTCTGTACTAAAATTCTTCCTATAAAGTTGAGGCTATTTAATCGTATTACTCGTATG
The DNA here is from genome assembly GCF_022747635.1 of Hetaerina americana. Lineage (NCBI taxonomy): Eukaryota > Metazoa > Arthropoda > Insecta > Odonata > Calopterygidae > Hetaerina > Hetaerina americana. Next base: position 62,037,759 of record NW_027286985.1, on the reverse strand, counting down.
TACGAAGTGGCTAATTTTCTATGCTTGAATTTCGAATAGTTTTCCAGTAATAATAACCGGGATACCAATGCCAATGTAGGTAATGATTTTTTTTGTTTTCATTTCGCGGGGTTAAATTCCCATGGCCTAATTTAATCCCATTAGGCCAACGAAAGAAGTACGCGGAAATTCATCTATCAACTCGCGCTGGTCGTGGAAAAATCGTTCCTTCTCGCTTTGCCATTTGATTAATGAGCTGCTGGCGTTCGCTTGGATACCAGTTAAAAGAGTAATGTCTTAAAATTACCGGAAGCTCATCCGGATTGGTAGACGGTTGATAAAGCTGTTTTGTTTTGTATATTAAAAGTAATATGAATGAAATAATTTGCATAATCTGAAGCATTTAATATTCATCTGATCAATTTGGAATATCTCGAAAAAAAGATTTTTTTAGTCGACAGACCAGATATATGAATCTTTACAATGCGTAGACCTACCGATGGTTAAAATGTTTATGAATATTCACATATTTTCCGTTACATTCAATGTTCTGCTTCTTCTTTTTTATGTGTGAATTATTAAGGGACTCCCTTCGATTTTCTAAAAATTCGATATGAATTTAAACTCATAATTCATCAAGTAATACTAGGAGTGATACGAGTATTGTAAATTTGACCCGAATTACATATTAGAAGGAGTAAACTCCCTAATCAGCGTCTCAATTTTAGATCCCTTTCATCTTCATTCAATATTTTAGGTGAAAGAATCAGAAACTTGAATAATTAACAGGAGTTGTAATATTTCTATGACGTCAAATTGAATTTCATATTTCATTTTTCTGACTCATAAAGAATATCGAGTTTCTTTAATTACTCTTTGGAAGCATAATGTCTTAACAACTGTGAAATCATAGCATGAGCTTTTAAAGATCATTGATAGAAACTATTTTTGAACAAGCAAGGCATTTGGAAACTATAATGCTTCCAGCGACGATCTAAAATAACCAGATAACCCGAACACGGGTTGTAATTGACATTTTATATTAAATTAAAGGTACTGGAAATTGTTTCCACATTTTCTCAATTGCATTAACTAACTTCCCCCGACGCCATATTTGTTAACGAAGTAGTGAATAACCTTGAGCGTGACCTACTACGGTCTCTAAAGCCTTAGCTAAACACCCTCAAGCGCTCACGAGTCAATTTTCTCCATGTTCCCAACCAGAAACCGAAACCATTATGCTCCTACCACTGAGGGTTGTGCGATGGGATGGCTGACAACCCACAAGCGGAGGGCGAAATCCACCACCATCTTCCCCCCCCCTTCCCTCATTCACCTGCCGTGTTCACAAGCAACATGACGGCGCGACTCGACCCCAGGGGTTAAATGGCACCCCTCGCGGGCCAGGGTGTGCACGCGAATGAAGAGAAGGGTAGGAGATGTGTGTGCATGCGAAGCAGGAAAAGGTTAACCAAGGAGGGAGTAGGCAACGTGGGATTGCGCACACCTTGTGAATCTCGTCAAGGGTACACACTTCCCCCATCAGAATTTTATCCCTCTAAAGAGAGGTGATGTGTGCGAGTAACCTCTGGGCATCTGTGTGTGTATGTGCGTGTTTGTGCGCGAATCTTTCAAAATCCGCGATGAAAAAGTTACGGTGAGGAAAATGGACGGGTTTGAGGACGGGATTCATCCCTCCCTTCCGTTTCCATGCTCACGGACGCACGGAACAAGCGCCTTAATGGGGTGTGGATGGTTGCATGCACTGCTCTTCCGTTTGGTCCACCTGATTTCTACGGATCGCCTCTTTACCACCTCCCTCGTCCCTCTCTTCCGTTCTCATTCCCAGTCGCGTGTCAGTCTGCAGATTTTGTACTCTCTCTACCTCTCTCTTTCCGCTCACTCCCTGCCTACCGTTGCAATTTAGTTGCAGGGAATGTTTTCCTACCTGGATGGCAGAACGAAGGGTAACTGAGTTCTTCATCAAACTGTGACGCATGAAAACGGACTCAAATTGGTGATACGTGAGAAAACTCACGTAACATCGATACACGACTCGGAAGCTGTTTTTTTTTTAATCATTCGTCTTCGAAACTGGAAAGAATATGATTAGATCAATTGATTTAATTTTCAGTTTTGTTATCTATCCGGTACTCTCTGCCTTTATGTTGGATCGAGAGCTTAGTCATATGCTGCCAAGTATGTACGGTTGTAGTCTATTCGAAACATTTTACGTTTTTAATGTTTAAACATAGTATTCCCTGTTACGGATACTTGCTTTGTTTTTAAGCCGTGTTTCAGTTTCGATTAGAATGCTTGAAGCACATGTAAAACTAGTTTTACTTTAGATCATATTTTGCATGTTTTAATTACACGCTCATTAATGTATTTCCAGTTTAAATTTCGGTTTTATAAGTCTAAATGAATAGTTGTACATTGCGCGCTATTTAGTCTGGGTAGCCAATCCAAAGATATAACTTCCCGTTTCTTGATTATATATGAACAAATTACTATTGATCCCATCGCTCTCATTTAAACTTAATTCGTTTTACATTGCAGTAGTAAAATGTGATCCTCGGGGTCAATTCTTCCTTGCGATAATTTACATACGCGTGCACGGTAATCAGAAGTTTAAATCTGCGTTACATCCCCCCTCCTCTAATGCAAAGGTGCTTTAAACTCGAATAAAATAGGCCACAATTTTACGCGAATTAATATTTTATTAGCTCACCGCCAGTGTTAATAGTTCTAACGCCATTTAAGTACTTGAAGTACTGTCCTGGTTGTTTTGAAAATCATCCTCGCACGATATAGGAAATTGCTTTAGAGGACGAACTGGTCAAGCGTTTCACTGAAAACTTTAAGAGTTAATTAATAGCCCTCATATCTAAGAATTTCGGATAAAATGTCTGATGCCTTCCGGGCCCTCATTTTAACTGCTAGATGCCCCTAGTTGTTTTGGAGCATAGAGAGCTTGTGGGATCGGAATGATGATTTCGTCTCACAGAGTTTTCATCCACGCACGTTAAACGAAGGGAAGGTAGCCACGAGATAAGAAAGGGCTATTTCAATTTCATCCCATAGGGCCGTTCGTTTCACCACGACCTCCACCTAAACCCGGCTTAAAAGGACTGCATTCCTCCCCCTAGAGACACCTTCACATGTCTAACCCATGGGAGACCACTGACACCACTCAGCACCTATTTACCCCACCTCCAATCCCTTTCTCTCATCCTCAGAACGAAAAATCCCTTTTCCGAGCCCAGTTTCCGCCTTTACAGTAATCAGCCACATTCGCGGCAACGCTAGGAGTGCAAGCCTCCGCACTGGAATAATCCTATCTCTTTTTAAAAAATGGAGTGGATTGCAGAAAGATACTTTTTTTTACATGTTCACTTATCTCCAAAGTTCCCGGCGCACACAAATTCTCTCGGATGTCATGAAGAAAAAGTACATATAGTGAAGGAGTCGCTGCATAATCCAGAGATCCAGTTCTTCTGGTAGCAGGACACTAATACTCCGTAAGCTGCATGTAAAATTTAATTTGAGAGCGGTCGTATTTCTCTGGTAATTCCTAGCGTAATGGGTAGTTACAACTCCGCAAGAAATGGACGTAAACGATAACTAAATTTTCTTTTGAAAAATTTTTTTTCTTTTAAAAATAGCATAACTAAAAGTCTTGCGGAGTTTTCATAATGCTCGGAGTAAACTAAAGAGGATGCATGGCTGGCACAATTTCTAACTCATTTTATGCGAAACTGTAAATTTGAGAGAGAGTTGATGTCAGGTTGAAACTGCCCACGAGGTTTAACAAAACTAATAACATTGCTCGAGCTCATCTTACTACGGAAAATATCACTGAAAAAGATTTACAATTCCGTGAGCTGAAATTAATTTCACGTCCTACAATATCTGATTCTTAAATTTCAAAGGCCTGGGCTAAAATACCTAATATTATTATTATGATTATTAGGTGTCCCCAAAGTCTGCTAAGCCATGAGATTACTAGTTGGTAGAATATTCTTAATTGAGGGTATGGGAAATCTTAAAGCAAAATATTCTCAATTGTAAAAAATAATAGGGCAATATAGCAAAATGTGAGAAATAGAATCAAATTAATTTGGTCCTGAGAAGAAGTGCTGGGAAATTATTATAGGGAATACCTTTAGATTAGAGTGCAGATGCAAAATTAACACGTATTAAGGGAAGGGAATTGATGGTTTTGAAACTCAATGGTGCCGTAAAGAAACGATAAACAAAAATTCTAAATCGTGAAAAACTTGGATAATTGATAAGAGGAGTGTAAATTCAGACTATTGAACAATCGATGGAGAAGATTATGTATTGCGTGGAAAACGAAGCGTTTATTTAATGGAAGGAAGGAGGTAATTCAAGGAAATTAGCTATCATAGAGGTTGTTGATTAAGACAACTCAAGTTTGTTTAACGTCGTTGAATATGAAAGAGAGTTTAGTCGCGGAGATAAAGATTATAAATCAATTATTAGCAACTTATATATATTCAGTATACTTACGCTTCATCATCCTTAGTCAAAGGTCAATATGATTAGTCGTATACTCTGACTGGAATCTGTGGAAGAATATTCATAAACTCCAAATGGAAAACATTGCTAGTGATCGGGAGTGATAACGGATCCATTACTTAGAAAACTTTTAAAATTAGCCATCATTTTGTGAATTTTATCACCAAAAATGTTTATATTCAAGTCAGAGAGATGGAGATACTATTTTGAGGTAGGTATACGAGATAAAGATACATACTCGTAAATAAGATAAAGGTACTCGTTTTTGGTGATAGCCATGCTTATAACAGAAAAATATTATACATTAAAATCTGCTCCTCATCATATAATATTTTTTATAAGGTTTTCCTCTGCGGTATTAGCAATTGATTAAAAATAGCCATTTCATTCGAAATGCAGGCATTAATGCTGAAAAAAACCGTAATTTCCTTACTTCTTGGTAAGGAAAGGATATAGCATTCACTTTTAGAATCTTTGGTGTAGGGATCCAAATGACTTTTCAAAAGTATTTTATTAATAAAATTCAATTTTGATAACGAGTTTCGGATATTCCGTTTGTCGACCGAATTATACTGCACTTATTCCCTATGCTTGAAGGGATGTCATGGGCCGTCAATTTACAGAATAAGCAGTAAGTTTCTAGGCCGACTTTTACAATGAATTCAATTTATTTTGCCATGAGATAATTTTAGAGAAGTCAGCTTTTTGGTAGGAGTAGTGATATATACCAAAGATAAAAATTTAGCTAAGTATTTTTTTATAGGAAACACTTCAAAGAGTTTTACGATTTTTTTCCATTTTTGGCAAAGTTCCTTTCATCCTTCAATGCCATAAACTCCTTTGAGTGTCCCGAGAGGAAGAATTCTAATATGAATATAAAAATGTTTTAATATTTTGCGGAAATCCCTACAGAAAACAAAAACTTCAGTTATAGGTGACGTGCCCGTGAAAAAATGTTTGAAATATATTATACTGCATTTTTATTATTGAAGGTAGTTTTTAAAATACCCTATTAAATTTTCATTTTTATATAAACAAACGGGGGGACTCTAGGAAACTCCTAAGTGGATCCTTTTTTAATTAGACATTTTTCATTTTTATTTAGATAAACCAGAAAACCACCCTTTAACTTGTTATGTATTTTTTTTATTTTTTTTTACTTTTTGTGGGAAAGAAGTTTAAATAGATGCTATGAAGTGTTTATTAGATTCATTTAATAATAAATAAGAGAATAAATTAATCACTCAATACATACTCAAATTATTTTAGTTTGAATTGAAGAAAACCTCTTGTTAGATATACAGTATATGATGCGCATGAATAGAATGGTTTCAGGCGTCAACTTGTGGAAGCGATTCATATCGGAAAAGAAAAACTTCGTTCGTCCACATATATTTAATTATACATGATCTTGGTTTTGACTTGCAAAGATGATGAACCTAATGATGACATTGTAAGTCGAAACCTAGGTTTTTAAATAATAAAATATATGTGGAAGAACAAAGTTTTTCTTTTCCGAGATGCGCATGAAGTTAAGGGTTAGTTGATAAAAACTCTTTACCAGGGGGTAAGTAGGTGCTTCATTTCAATATTTCAAAATAAACAAACCACTCTGAGGAAAACAATGATCCTTTAATTTCCTCCAATAGTAGACTACGCAATCCAATCAGATAGCCAGCTCAGTGCAAAGACCAATCTGAACTTCATCAATAGGCATTCAGATAAAAAATATTGCTCTCAAACTACAAGATAAAAATCAACAAACAAACAAATTTGGGAGTGCCATTTTTAAAATTGACTTCTTATCGGAGTTAATTTAGGATTGAAATACCGAAATACCTGCAATTTCTTTTTAAATATAAAACGAATCCTTTTGAAGCTCTTTAAAACAAGTTCTTTAAAGAATAATTGAAAATATTTCTGAAGGATTTCTGTAATAACTGTTATGAGACATTTATTTGCAGTTATTTTCTCATTAATGAAATTTTAATTAAATTATCTGTTTAAGGAGGCGTATTTTTCACTCCGTTTCATGAATTTCTTTCGGTTATGTGACCGCCTCGTTGGTACGGGTCGTAGTAGGGAAATATCTTTGCTGTCCCAGGCGGTACGCGTTCCGTGCGACAGTGAAAGATGTTTCCGACGATGCCAGAGACTCGTGCGACATAGAGACAAGATCGCCCCAGCGCGCCCCAAGTGATCCGTCACTTAAATCCCCCCTCCCGATGTATCTCCAATCGCCCTCGAAGACGTTTCCTCGCGTGTTACGCGGTGACTCTGCGCAGGAGCCACCACGCCCGTCTTACCCCATCTTAACACCCATCGACCTTATCTCTTACGTTTTCCTTATCGCTGTCGCTCCCTACCTCTCTTCGCTCGTTTTCTCTCTTTCTCTTTCCAAGTATGCTGCAGGAAATGTTGTATGACATGCTTTAATAATGGTAAACATGCGAAGTAAACATCGGGTTTTGATTTATTTGCGAGAGTTATTAACCGTGCATCTACATTTCATTTTCTCGTGCGCATAGGCAAATGTCTAAAAGTAGAAAGAAATAGAAAGTCATTGATCAACTTATAACCATAAATGTTTATATAATATACACATATAATATATATATATATATTTATATATATATATATATATATATATATAATAATATAATCATAAATGTTAATAAAATCCTATTAAAAAATGTTAACGTTCAACAAATACATCGAAGGGTAGTGTTTCTGTGTTGCGTTAAGTGTGTATTTTTCTTTAAAACCTATACTTACGTAAGAATTGAAGTAACTTCCTTGAGGAAATTCATTTGTACATCTTTCTACATTATGTGGCTTATTTATGGGCTTGTTTCAGAATATTTATTATTGTCGCTTATGGCTAAAATACCAGATTTATTGTATTTATGCCTAACTACTTTACAGCAATATTCGTATAGAGATAAGGTACTTATCATTCATCTCTTCCAATAAAAATTTCTGCGGTTTCGCCTTTTTTCCGCCATTATTGGAAAAATAATTTTTAAACATTTTCTTTTGTTTAATTATTATAAAGTATGCTGCGTTAAAAAAGGAATGAAAAACATTCATTCAAGTATTTTCTCTCACGCTCTCCTGTTTCAGTCTCTTAATTTTCTGTCTTACTTTTCGATCTCTTCACTCTAAAATTAGGAACTCACTGAACAAAGGCGAAAGTTCTAACCCTATCACATGGCCGCCTACCCTTTGTCTGGCGGCCATGGCGAGAACGATTCTACTGGATAGCATCGTGGTCATTTGGTAACATTATTCCACATGCATTGGATGGTTGATACCGCATTAGCTATGTCATTATCTCTCGGATTTTTTTCAAAGTTAAAGGTAGAGGAGCTTCCAACATTGATAGTACATATCATCATTTATACGCAACCTGAAGATTGCCCGTAGTTGACCGGATCACTCGCTTTACGTAAGTGCGTGAATTTACCATGTTTTAGGACGGAGTACAAGCATTATTAATAATAATAAATGATGTTACGGGCACTAGTTTTCCGTGTTCAGAACACAGGTATAAAAGCTTGAGTTATTCCATAACTAATGTTTTTTTGCGTTTGCATAAAAAAATAATATGTCGCCGAACTAGGAAGTATGATTTTACTCAGTATCTATTGTCTAGTAGAGTGCGGAGATATATCAGGAAAATATCAACTGTTAACTATACGCAGCGTAGAATCATTTGTGCTCTAATTATTTCATTTAGCTGATTGGTTAGTTATGCTGATCATTGTTTCGAGAAAAAAGGATGGCACTTGTATCCCCTGATTACCATTAGAAGGGCATGGTAGTTAGGTGGCTAGCCGTTGGTTTATTTGACCGAAGGGTCTCAAATCAAATCCAGGTGAACTTGCGTACCATAACCTTTGCCCAAGCTTTCAGTTTCGTTACACTTTTCGTCCTGGGGAACTGCAGAAAGGTACTGGTCACCCACTCTGATATGTGAATTTCACACGGCGGTTGAGTTCGGAAGATAAATAGGTATACACGTATGAAAAAGGATACTCGGATCATCCACTGGACTCCTAGGCGTCATCGATGGAAGACCCGGTGGTAGACCCGAGTATCCTTTTCCACAGCAAATCGCCGGGATCATAGGTACACTTACATATCCAACCGACCTTCTGATTGATTTTTGTGGTATTGTGATTATATTTCAAGGTTCAATTGTCATTTACTGTTAAAAGAGTACTTATTTATTATCTATTTGTTGGACAATATAACCGAACTCTTCACAGTTACTGCCGTACACAGGTGTGTAATTCAGCTAATGGTCACTTTATATGTGGTCTAAATTTCATTAAGGGCGTAATATTTTGTTTTATTTACATAGTACCCTGAAAGTCACCGCTTCGATGTGTGGCAATGTTAGGTAAAACCAGAATAAACTCATCTCTTTCTGGAAAATTAACTTCTCATTCTTTTCCTCTCGCTCTTTTTAAGAAAATTCATTTTTGTCCTTGGATGTGTCGTTTCAAAAACCTTCGGAATAATGGAATGACATTTGTTAATGCAATTCTGATAATTTCAAGTTACTCGATTATAGATCACATTTATTTCACATTTTTGATTATTATTTGAATCAACATTAACATAAGATTAACTTGAAGATCAACCTTCTGGAAAAGACTTTTCCTGAGCCTTTCTCGACCCGTTCAGGGGATTTTCTGTACAAAAATGTACAGAAAGACCAACTACCAAACAGAATCGAGTGGTGACTTTCAAAATTAAATGATGTCTAGAGATTTATTCTAAGAAAATATTTAAAAGATGATATAAATGTGGAAAATTTTTAAAAATAAATCGTGAAAATGACTAAACGAAAGAATAAATTCTTTCTCACGATGATCTCGACGATGTCCGGCAAATAGGGAAATATTAATCCAATTTTTCAGCTCTACCACGATAATACTGAGGAAAACACCAAATAGCCAACCAGCTCGATTTCTAGGACAATTCTGCGGGTGCGTCGATTTCGGGAACGTTCTTCACCCAAGGAGTAACATTATGATGAAATGGATTACCCTCGTACAAATACAAGAACGTTTATACTACTGGAAAAAGCGTTTCACAATAATGTTTTAAACAAAAGATTATATTTACGTTAATTTAGGTTCACCCCTTTTTTATCAATGTTTTAAATACCAATAAGGAAAAACCAACTTCAAATTCCTTCTCTGTCTATTTTCACAATAATTACCAATTATCTAAGTATTTACTAAATACGGTGGAGTTGTGGTAACAAAGAGTTCTTCTCCTTTATTATGCGTTCACTAATACTCATTCAGTCCAACATTGACAAGCATACTAAAGCAGCATATTCACTTTGAATTTGCTTTCAAAAATAATCCCACGGTTACTCCATCGATGCTTCTTTTGTTTAACAAAATATTCATTTCTACACTGTTATTTGAATTATCTATTGTTTACCCTGACTATTCGCTACGTAAATTTAAAACGTTATCTGACTAGCTTCACGTGTTTTTCCCCCTCATTCAATGTTGCCCATTTTTTCAGTTCTCTTTAAAATGGAACGAAAAACATTTCATTCATTGTTCTATAGTCGAGCGTTTTCCGTGCTTTGTGCATAATTCAATAGCGGTTGGCACTACGTTTGGCAACCAAGGACAAATTTCCAATGGTGTTTTAATTTAATTCATTCCATTAATAGGTAAATATTTCATCTTGATGTTATTTTTACTAAAACGATCTAACGTGGTCAAAAATTATTTATCCTTTACGATGATAATGTTTATAAAAGTTTACACATATTACTACACGTGAGAGAGTATGAATACGTGTATATGCTAAATGTAAATTAATGAAACTAATGAAATTAGGTAATTTGTAATTGAATATATTTTCAAGAGTAGCATTTGTTAGTTATGTACAATATAACTTATTTGGATAAGTAACTTGTGATGAATTAATAATTTCAGAGTTCAGACAAAATTAAGTCAGCCGCATGTTTGTTGAAATTAACGATTTTTTGTTAAAATGAATAATATTCAAAATAAAATATAGTACTTTGACGAATTGTGATTTTTATGGTCCTGGTAGTTTAAACGGCAAGAATGTAATATAGTTTTGAGTAAAGAAAACGTGAAGACGAAACAAAAAGTGCTGAGGGCATGCCAATGAATAATACAATCGTATTCGTTTCTCAAATATATCGTTGCAAATAATAAAAGAAAAATTTTAAACTATTAGCCGGAAATTAGAGTGAAAAACATGTTCTCTTTCCACAATGTACCTAAAGACGTAAATATTTGGTGAATAAATTGCGGGAGAGGAAAAGTAAAGTAAGGAAATCTACGAAAAATGCATCATCTTGTAGTAAATTTCATTGGTCATTTACATGTATATATTATTATTCCTGGAACGTACAAGGAGCTAAAAGGCAATTCATAATAATGCATGTAGTTTGAATCGTTTATTTTAAAGTTTATTTAAGTCAATCCACATTGATTACATTATAAGAAAAAATGAAAGTGTGCAACGCTAAGCTTAGACACATTATTTCACTTAAAATTTTAGCCATATCTTATGGATTCGTTTTATAATTTTTCAGTAATTTAAACACATTTTTAACATAATTAAGTGGGTTTTTCACGCGGTATTTAAGGATTAATACTTGTTGTTACTAGCTTTTGCGGAAGACACAAGTTTCGTCTTCCAAAATAGTATCCATCCATTATGTACTTAGCAATTTAAACTCCTTTGAACATTGAATAAATATGGCTTAATTTTCAAAGCTTCGTGATAACTGCCACAGTGAATGGAACTGCATGTTATATTTCTTTACTAAGTATAGGTCAAATCCATGTGGAAATTCATTAAATTAGATCCATGATTGAATGCCTCGTGAAAGAATACCTGACCGTAAAGTAAATTTGTTAAATGTCGTTCATCACCAATAACCCTAAATTCAGGAGGTAAATTAAAAAAAGCGTATTTATTGGCACATAATAGGAGTCCTTGAATAAAGTTATTTCTCAGTTAATATGATTGATCCCATTACTTTCATTGCATTAAAGACGGCGAAAATTAAAGAAAAATTATTTAATCAATTTTGTTCATTGCTTACAGGGATAAGCGGACGATAACTTTATCGCTGAAAAAATTTAAAGTTCACATTTTGTTACACGCCGTACCTGTATGTCTGTGAAGTCCGCCTTACCTTGATCCCGAAAACCCTATGGCTTATCATATGGATTTTGCAGCAGCCGAATTGGGATTCAAACCCGGGACTTTTGAGTTAGCAAGCGAGCACCTTAACCACCTGACTAACCCCGGCGGTCGGGATTATTATCGCGTTTCGAGTCATTATTTACATAATGGCAGCGTCTCTATCTAATGCATTAATGACGTGCTCCAAATCTGCATGATTATATTGAATAAAAAACCTTGGTTTACTTTGCGGATTTGTGTCCATTTGAGCAGGAGTTCAATAGAGCCTGAAAAGTTGTTATAAAAATTAGCTAGTTTGGAGCTATTAAATTATTATTATTTTTAAAGCCTATAACTCGATATTTTTAGTGCTACCTTCCCATTGAAGATTCCCTTCAAATTAGTGTGAGTTTAGACGCACACATATTTAGACACACTCATACACACTTACGAGGTAAATGAGAACGAACATGATTAAATGCCTACAAAAACATTAGTATACAAAAATGATAATACAGGAAGATTTTGGCTAACAGGTAAGGATTTATTCACCTGAAAAACCGATATTGCTTGCAGAGAAGCTTTTCATAATTTACATTTGAAATATAAAATGTATCAATTTTACCCCTCTCAAGCGGCTACATCGTTGAGTTAGTCAAAGGGTTTGTGTGTTATGATGGCCCCTATAGTATTATTGCTGGTGGTAGCAATTACAATTGCTCCCGCCGCACCCATGGGGATCACTAATGCCAAATAGATCTAAGGGTAGGAGCCAGACGAAAGGTGATCCGTACAGGGTTAATTCCTTGGTAAGATGGTTGGAAAGTTTCTATCAATATAGAGAGTAAATCGTAAATCAATAGAATTATAAGAATAAGTATAAATGAAAATCAATTCAAAAATCTGTGTAAAATGCATATAGTGTTAAATATGTATTCTTAACTAGAGCCAATAAACGGAAGTGTGGATTGATGAGTAAGAATACTCGTACGAAATCCTCAAAAAATCAAAGGTTTTCCTGAAAGGAAACATTTGATAGTGATGGGGAATCGGGGGTTTGGAATACAACGGTGGGCAAATGAAGAGATGGGTGAGATTGTGGACTACAGTTTAGTAACAGGGAAATACTGGTCTGAACAAGGAATGAGAGTTCTGGAGGGGACAGGGTTTAATCATAAGGAACATTTGGTTGAAACACAACAATAAGCGCTGGTCTACGTGGAAAGCACGGAGGGATTCAGAAATATCAGGGAGCAGTTGCGGACTCGGGTCATAATTTAGGTCTAAATATTCAAATTCAGATTCAAGAGGATAAAACAAGAATGTTGGCTGCTGAAAAAGAATTTTAAAGCGTAAATCTGAAAAACAATAAAATATAATACTATCTGAATCGATTTATTTATTTCGTAGAATTCGATAAGGTGTTTTGAGAAGTTAAATGGGGAGAAATATGCAATGTATTGTAGATAATAGGAGTAGATTGGAGGTATAGGATACTTAACAGCAACCTGTTCATATCTTAGACTTTTTAGATGCAAGTGGTGGATACGGGGTTGGTAGTATAAGGAATAGGATTAAGACTTCGGTGTATATAAATAACCGTACTCGTCCACGTATGCGTGGAGGATATAGTAAAAGAACTTTGCGAAAAAATGAAGATAAATGGAAGGTGCTTTGTAATCAGTCAGTTTTTCAAATGATCAAGTTTCATCCATAACTAAAAAAGAAAGAAAGACTCGTACTTTCGTCAATCAAGCAGCTACTATCATTCCTGAAGCAATATAAAATCTTTGTGATAGATTTGGGGTGGGACAAAATAACAGTGTAAACAAAAAAAAGTTGAAGTGAAATGAAATTTCATTGAAGGGGAATGTCTGAATTTTAGCATAGTTGGTCATTAACTAAATAAGATAGAGCATATATCTATCTTGGAAATGTTTTTACCAAAATGGTCAAAGTAGCAGAAACATAGAATAACCACGTGGGACAAAAAGGTTTCATAAGAAGAAACATCTTTGCGACAAGGACACTCTAGATTAGGGGTCAAGAGTTGTTACCAAAAACTTTTATTTGTATCACGGCTTTTGTATGACGTGGAAAAATGGTCGTTGAAAGAAAATGATGGACGTATATTGGAGGCTTTTGATATGTTGGTGTTGACAGAGATGGAAACAGGGAAATGGACAGAAAAGAAAATTAACTGAGATTATCAAGTCAAGGTGAGGGAGGAGGGGGAATTCATAGCAGAGAGAATATATAGAGGAGAATCTTGATTAGCGATGTAATGCTGAAGACTGAAAACCCTACCAGCTGCTGATAAGAGTTCCGTCCAGACAATTTTTGTGTGTCAAGAGCCTTCCAACTGTTTTTTACCCCTTAATGAAGAGAAAAACTGGAGGAAGACGAGAAATTTGGGGAAGGCCAAACTTCTATCGTCCTTGGGTTTTTTCTGTCGATGCAGAGACACGGAGCCAAGTCCATCTTGTATCATGGTGATACACCGCTTATATATTACAGGAGCAAGAAGGAACTTTTACCGCACCATCGAGGCTCCCCTAAAAGAGATAATGCAAAGCACTTGACTTGCTCTCAGTCGCTGTAAAGAGGCCCTATATTATTGAACTAAATGTATTTGGAATAAATCAGCATACTGGATTCTTTCAATTTGGATACCATGGACAAGATAATAAATCTTCTCAAACAGCCTTCTTGTCTACAAGTGTAGACATCAACCTTACGGATTGTGACTTCATCGAAGCCACACTGTCCATTTTCACCAAAGGGCTTAACTTTTCTTTAGCTCCCGTAGGCATATCCATAAAGAAACGATCGACACAGGAGTAGAAGAAGCCATCCGCAGCCTCCCTAGGAATTTTGGTGATGAGATTAGAAAATATGTTAAGCGGGTCCAAAATACGCTGCCTATTTGACTGAATACCACAGAGGCTTAAAGAAAAGTACTTAATGATTTAAAGAACGACAAATATCTACATATAATCCCGGTAGACAAGGAGAACGTAAAGTTTTCATCTCAAAGCCTAACTAGTGACAAGCTTGATGCTATTATCAGCGTACACAACCATTCCTGACGTAGCAGGACACAAAGGAGAAAATCGACAAAGTACTCCAGCAAGATGAATTTGCGGCAAGTTTTAATTGTGCCAATCCGACAGACGATATCGCACAGATACCGAAGTACCCATCTCTCACTCTGTCAGTGAAACAGTCAGCCAGATATAGGGCAGCTGTGGGTAGTCCTAGATAGAACAAACCGGCAGATAAATTAAGTGAGACCTACAGGAACACCAGAAAGTCCTGAACACAAACAATTTAGCCGTGGTGAAACATGTCTGATTTGGAGCCTAGACAGAAGATAAACTTGGATTAAGTCAACTTGATCTCTTAAGAGCAACGTAACAGCCGCAAGCCTATCCGTGAGGCAAAACATCCTGATATTTCAATTGTGAAGACTGTTACCACAGCTCTCCAGCACGTGTAAACGGTTGTTCCAAAATTCGACCAATCGGACGGAGGGAACGTCATCAAGCCGCTTGACTAATTAGAGACATGCCAAGAAGACGTCTATATTAGGGTGTTCAAAATAACAGCATCATTTCAACATGAACATGCCAGCTGTAACGTTGGGGACACTGCTGTTAGCAGATAGCAACTGCCACAGTGAAATCCAAAGGATGTAGCCTTCTGAAAACATTATGCCGATAATGATAGCCCAGGATTAGGAATAATTGACTGCAAGATAGTGAAATTATTAATGGAGATTAAATTGATCATTGCTGTTAGAATAGAATTGCCAACACTATTTTTTCTTCCGAAACCACTCAAGACTATAGGAGAGAAAGGAAAAAGAGTTTTTATCGGAACATTTGTAGCATGTTTTAAGATTGAGTTTGGCCGGATGAATTCGTTAGATACTATTCCAAAAAAGGTGAAAGCAGTAGTTTTTAAGAATATTGTGAAATAAACTAGATTCTCGAATCGGTAATTATATTGCTTGAGACTATCAGCAAAATAAAGGGAAACTCGTAAAATCAAACGAGCAATTAAAAGAAGAATCGCTAGAAATTAGAAACAGGATGGTTACGCGTGATGCCATAATTACGTACTGGTAGAAAGTAGCATCCTAAAATGTTATCATAGTGTATTTTATGTTACGTATGTGTTAAGAAGGCGGAGTAAACTGGACACAATTAGTGAACATTTGGCCGAAGGAATAGTTAGAATGCAGAGTTATTTGATTTATATGGCAGCCGCATAGTTCTCAGACTGAAGTGGGAATAGCGTAGGTAGAGTCGGAATTTGCAGTGGTATACAAGAAGGTAAGACAGGAATCTGTATAATTACCTGTTTTTTTATTTTCTTGCTGAGAAAATAGTAATTGAGGCTTGGGAAGGGCTGAAAGTCCTATTAAAAGTGGATGGGAACTATTCAAATCATTAGGATGTGCAGATAATTAAAACATCTATTTAATAAGCAAATGAAAGATTCAGTGTGATTGGTATGAAATAAAATTTAATCAACAAAAAACAAATTTCACCATACTGTCAATAAAAAAGAAAAAAAGTAAACATTAAACTTAGAAATGAAGGATCTCAGGCTTTCCCGGCGAATAGTATTCAGGAATTTTTCTCGGGTTTCCAACCGGGTCAGGTTTCGGAGTACCTCAGGAATTTTTCTCGGGTTTCCAACCGGGTCAGGTTTCGGAAACCTGACCCGGTTGGAAACCCGAGAAAAATTCCTGAATTAAACTTAGAACACCAACTAGAACTAGAAAAACATTTCATCTACTTGGTAAGTGTTTTAGATTAAGGTTAGCTGAATAGTGCGGACATTGAAAGAAGAACTGTAGAGGGAAAAGAAGCGTTCACAAAGAGTTAGAAGTTTACTAAAGGTACCCTGAGCATGTATGTAAGGAAAAGACGAGCAAAAACTTAAGTGTAGAGGAAAGGTTTACAGGGTTCTGAAATTCTTTAGTTAAGGTAGGAGGAGAAGTGTAAATTGGATTCCTTTCAGATTTCGATATGGAGGAGAAAGGAAAACGTTAAAAGAACGGTAAGCAATCCCAACGATGAAGTTTCAGTCATGGCAAGGGAAAAGAGATTGGGAGAATTGCGAGCAATTGGCTGCACGAGATACTTAGACGCAATGGAATGCTGAGTATGATAATGGAAAAGTTTAGACATTTTTGATCAAAATAAGAGTACAGTGATGTTTGACTCTAGGGTTCACCACAAGCCTACACAAATCTGGTAGACCACTCCTAATAATTTTCATTAATTTTGTGATAATACTTCCTTTGTGTCAATGAAGAGGAATATGAAAATCCTATAATCATTATTTTCTTGCGAGGAGTGGCTGTTGAGAGTACTCTTAGATGAATTGGTTGATTTAAAATGGAAGAGGTAATTGATGAAGATAAGATTGGAAAAAAGCAAAAATTACCTCTCAAACACGCTTCCATGAGCTGTCCTTTGAGTTTATTTTTCAGGATACATCAAATCCCAACCAACTATTTGAATATCAAATTTCGTAATTAATAATATTTCCTCCCCTATAAAACTTAAAGAATCAAAGAAAAAATTTTATAATTTAAAAACCGAACCGAAATATTTTGTATAATGTGACAAAGGTATCGCTGCTATGAATATATTATTTTAGGCCAACTCTAAATAAATAATTTAAAGCTGTATGCTTATTGATAACATTTTTTCACTGTCGAATGCCCTAGGAATCTCAATAGTTTCAATGTTCAAATGTTCTCCTAAAATGCTATCACAACCTCTTTCAGATACTATCAAATTAGATACATTGCATTTACATCTACATAATACCCCAAAAGCCATCACAAGAGCGTGTGGCGGGGTGTGCTAGGTCACCACCCGTAAAATTGATCCAAATCGCAGGCTATATCAACACATCCATGCAAATATACACCCACACTGGCGTATACATTCATGTAAAAACCCTTACAACTACATGCATGCCAATACATATGCTATCAACCGAAAAACAAATGAACTTTAGAATGTAGCAAAAATTTATCCAACAACCCGCTGGCTAGAATTTGAAAAGTAAGAAGTCGAAATTCCACGACCACATGGACATGTAATAATGGTCTCCTCCCACAAGGACATAAGTAGCGAAAACGCTGCAGCCAGCGGGAGGGTCCCCTCCAGAGAGAGACGAGGCATGTAAGGGGAAACTTTAAAACAAACAAAGCAGATCTAGAAATACTGTAACGAGCTCCGCATTTTAATGGTATTCTAATACGGTCGTGCGGGAAGGGTTTTGGCAACAAAATCCCAGAGGTTAGTGTATTATAAAATCCGGCCAGTATTAATAATACTATTCGATTATTAATGAAGATCCCTTAGGTCTTTATTTATATATATTTGAAAATGTGAAATTTCGGTATTATACATAATAAATTATTTTGTTACCCATTTGAAAGGCAAGTGAATTCATTTGAAAATGAAGTAAATACATGCAATAAATGCGTAACTTTTAGTAGTCCCCATACATAAATGGAACAAAATAATACGAATGTCCTGAAATTGTTTATGGAACTTACTGAAAAGAACTTAAGTTGTAGATGATTTCAATTTTCAGGAAATCTCATGATGGTGAAAATAAAAAATATTGAGAAAATTATTGGAAGGAAAAAGTTAACGAAAATGTATCTATTAGGGGGGTTGTATATAATAAAGAATTGCATTAGTCAAAAGCTTCTATTTTCAGTGATAAGGTTTAGTTTTTAGTTAGTGAATTGAAAAATTATTAAATATGCTAAACTTTTCTAAAATGTTTTAAAATATTCTTATAAAATAAAAAAAACTATTTATCCATGCGAGAAACTGCTATAAGATTAATAATTTTTTGGTAGTACAGTATAAATACAAGAGTATGGTAAAGTTATCATGTTGAAATTTACTATTTATCAATTTTTCCATACTTTATTGATTGACATAATAAAAGGGGAATCTTTAGATGCGTAAATTTTGGGAAGAAACTGCGTTGTTCTTCATATTTGCTCTCGTATCTGCTTATTCTAACCATTTCTTTAGAAACTCTACCAACAACCATTTTTCGAGAGATTAAGTTTGGGAGGATATATTTATCATGATTGCAAAATAAAAAACCGAACTATGATTAATGATAAAATATATAAATGTACTATGCTAGTAAAGATGAATTAATCCAGTTATTTGTGTAAAATTATCCTATGTGAAAGTGAAAGTAAGAGGCACCTGGTGCGTGTAAGCTTTGACATTACGGTACGCATGGCATATTTCCCTCTGTGACGCAGTTTGTGATCAATGACCTGACTGAGCTCAAATGATTCGTGACAATGCCAAACTTGGGTTATGCACTGAAATGTGAATAATGGTGTTTGCCTTATCGCGATGCATTCCGTGTGTCTGTGTTTGAAGATCCATGAGCGTAAGAAAAGAAAGCCTTCTAGAAAAATGCACAGGCTTTCAATAATGTTTTTGGCGGAACTTCCTCAAGATACAGATTTAGAATATGAATAAGTCCAGGGTTTGACTAATAGATGAATATTTTTATGGATGTTTGAAGTTAAAAATTAAATAAAAGTGAACTTTTAATGATGATGATATAGTGAGAAAATATGTGGAATATTTTTCTGATGTTAAAGTCATGTTGGGTGTCAGTGTAAATGCCTATACGAGACCTACCTACCTACGTAGTACGGTGGAAGCTGCCGTCAAGGTCTTAATAAGAGGTACATCCAAACAATTCATTTATAGCACTGAATTATATATATATATATATATATATATTATATTGAATTATATATATATATATATATATATATATTATATATATATATATATATATATATATTATATATATATATATATATATATATATATATATATATATATATATGATGAGTTAAATGAGAGTAAATGGATGCATGAAACAAAAAATTACGGCCGTTGAAGCAAAGAGTTTAGGAGGGGAGAGAAGAACAGTAGACATGAGGAATCGACGAAGTGAGCTCTTAAAAATTGATCCTAGAATTTTTTATTAATGATGTGAAAAATATTTGGTGGCCCTTTTTTAAGAGGCACTTAGTCAGGTGAACAAAAAGTCTCAGGCACCTTTTCATCCTCCGATCGTCTCAATACTATTTCGGTACACCTGCCCTTTTTCTCATTTTTTGAAAATGCGTCCCATTATCCAACGCGGGTGAGAGTTGAACTAACCCTTAGTCATGGCGGACGGCGTTTTCCAGGGTGAGACAAAAGGACTTAGTCAAATGGGGAACGGATTATCCCCCCCCCCGCTCCAAAAAGTTCCCTTTCGCCGCGTGCCCTTTTATCACCGTTCGGAGCGGATGAAGGTGTTTCGACCTCTCTGAATACCCGGCTGAATGGACGCCACCACCACCATCTGGCCTCCCCTTCCTGTACTCTTTTGCGAGACAGAAGGACAGGGAAAGAGACAAATAGGCTCCAATTTCTCCCCCCTTTGGCCCGAATCCGTTCGATTTCAAAGCTTTCAGCCGCGATTTAATCGCAAGAGGATGAAGCTAAAGGGAAGCGGGTCCACTGGGAATACCGCGCGCTCAGTCAGGCAACAGAAGAGCAAGGGGCGCTCAGCGCTGAGCCTGTTGGCGATCCCATGGACCAGAGGTGCACCTCTCGACCTCGATCGACGCTGGTCGCGATGTGATTTTAGGTCGTGTCATGAAAAAGTACATTTTCTCTTCCTCCCAATGAAACCTCTACTTTGCTGGCACGCTATATTTTTACTCGCCTACTTGTTACCAAACGCGACCAAAATACCTAATCATTCTATTTAAATTATCTCTGGCACACCATAAATAATCATATCGTAGAAAATATATCGGAGCAAATAAATCAATGAAATCGTTTTCGTGAAGGATATTACCCGAATTACCAGATAATTAAATTTAGTGAATTTCTTGGGGTAATACGAAATAGAATTATGAAAAACTGTAGGCAAATATTTGATTAAAATTAGTATATATTGTTGGCATTTGAATTAAATGGTTTAAGTTGTTAAACACTTCCTACAAAACATCTGACGTAGTCAACGTATGATTGTCAATTATTATCTATTTAAAGCGAGAATTCGGTAATATTTTATATAAAAAGCAACTAATCGGCAATAACTTGCCAGTCTACTCCAGAAAAGAGTCATGAATTGCAATGTTTTCAATGATGCTTCGCAGATGGAAGTATATATGATAATAATATTTTTTTGATTTTATCTATTGTTATTTTTATCAATTTTTATCCATCATTCTGCAGTCGCTGAAAAAAGCGACCACATAATATTCTTTTTTCGTAATAGCGTTTCATAATTCTGAGATAAATCTTTTTAATAATTTCGCCACGTCATTTTTTCTAAATTAGTTATGCTTGCTTTGACTAGCAAACTGGACGGTCCACTGCCGCTTTTTAAAATATTTTCATGTACCAACTCCAACATTTTGAATCATTTTTTTACTTGATTTTGTCTAGAAATACTACTTCAATTGCAAACGGATTCTTTACATTTTTAATTTATAATGATTTCCAGTAATTGAGATTTTATTGATTTTTATTAAGCAAGTGGAGCCAACAAGTAGGAGATATACTTTGAATTACTTTTTGCTAGATTTTTGCGGGAAGTGTAAACCAAGTCATCAGTAGTTTGGTATTAGATCATCAATTTATTATAAAATTCCAAGTAAATATTTATAATAAATATACTTTTCCATGCAAAAGTTTTTTAATACGTTTTCACACGAAAATATTCTAATTTTTGCATATTTTTTTCTAAATACGTTTGTCAAACTTAAGGCATTTTTTTATCCTATATGAGGTACAAATTTTATATTGTCCGTTTAAAAATAACACTGTCATCTTGCCAGTTACTTTTTAAAACGATTACGACGTGACACGATATTCTCGTAAAATGCCTATAAATATTTTCCATGAGTTTTCAAGACCTCCGCACACACTTATTAGAGATGAAGTGGTAATTAGTGCCCGATTGAAAAAACTTGGTATTTCACGGTTATATTGTTAAAGCATCTTATAACGGAAATTAAAGGCCACGAAATATTTCTTCGAACGGACGTGTTTCCAAAGAGTTGAATGCAAAGAATGTACTCCTATTCCACGACATTTAGGGAATTACATGCATGTGGTGTTCTTTTGTCGACCAATCAAAGCAAAACTAATAAGGCAAGTAATTATTACAGTATTTTTATTTTTTTCTAATAAAATACCTTAAAATATTATAACGATAGTTTGCACGTCTTATGTAATTTCTTGAACTTGCCCATTTCGTGCTGCTTGAGGATGCGAGGATATTAGGACGTGCTCAGTTGTCAATTCTCAATGTGCGCGCATATTAATAACGGAAATTCATCGACAGATATCGGGCCCATATGTCTCATACGGTCTTAAGCGCGAAGGTACTTTCGAGCATTTGGCCGAAGGGATGGTTGTTTCGGCGCGGCCATGGAAGGCGTATTGAATGGCAGAGGGTAGGTGGCGGCAAAGGGTGCTTCAGCCGTGGGTCGTGGCGCTTCCTTGTGGTGAAGAGGATTTATATCGGGGATATGGCTTTAAACCTCACTAATGGAACGGCGAAATAGGGTTTGCTCCCGAAATGACAGAAACCTGATACGCGTAAGAGGGGTGAATGGGAGGGGCGGAGCCAGGGAGGTGAATGCCTGTTGTGTGTGCACGAGAGGGAGAGAGACGGATTAATAATACATAATAGGCGATGGATATGACGGGGGATCGGATCTGTCTCTTGCGATAGCTTCTTTCACCAAAGGGTAGGGTTCGATCCCATGATCTAGCGGGATTCACTCCGTTTGGAACCGTTCTCCGGCCCCAAAACTTGGATAAAAAAGAAGAGCAGATTTTCTCAAATGCGGGCATCGTGACCTCATTTGGGCATCGGATTATTTTGTTCCCGGTAGTCTATTATCTCCGTTTCTTTTAGTTCTTCTTCCTCAATGATCAAGATTGCAGGGAGGAACAGTGAATTTCAGCCAACCTGAAAATAAATAGGAAAAATGAGTAGACATAATGGTCATATGTATTCAGTTTGATTAAAATGGGATGCTATTTTTCTAATCAAATGATTTTAACGACGAAAGATATTCGTGATCTTTGCAGGGAACCAACATACCTGATTATCTGTTTATATCAAAATCTTAGGTCACTTTACCTCAAGATGTTGATTCCTGTAATAAAATCCAATCCACGTCAATCCCAGAGTAAAATGTAGCAATTTTTTTTCAGCATAAAAAATGGATTTACTTCTCTTGAGTATATTGAAAACGATGAAAATTAAATGATAACCGAACAAAGTATGTTTGGATACTCATGGACCTGATTACTGTGATCGTGGAGGGAAACTTGAACGATAAAAATTAGGGCAAGTCCCTGGTAGAGATTTTTGAACAAAATTGATGTGTTGAATAGGAAAATTTTGGGTATGAAATACCCTCCTGAAAGTATATTTCAATGCACAGTCTCGTGCACTCTGTCAACGAAATTTACTATATTTGATTATTGTTTAATATAGCATATATTTTATGATTATTCATATGGAGATGATGTATAGATCAATAACGATGGCGGATGATGGTAGAGTTCAGCCAGTACTAAGGCAAAAGACGTGTGATTTTCACACATCAGGGCAGGATCACCAGATCCCTTCTCTGTGCCGGTTATGATTCCCTAGGAGGTTCTGATAACCGAAAAATCATGCATCTTGGGTGAAACTGAGGGTACCGAAAGGTGTGCCCGCGCCCTATATATTTTTATAAATATCTTTTAAAAAGAGCGCTCTTCAGCGACGACACCAACATATAAAAACTGATGTTGAAACATTTAACCACAGAAATTCTGAGAAAGGACACTCACATTTTTAATTTTAGTTTCGACGTTTGATAGACATTCAGATGATGATGGCCGTGCTGCCGAAACGTCAAAACTAAACATATGAGTGCCCTATCCCTGTATTTCATCTACATCTACTTAATACCCCGCAAGCCGCCGCAAAGGCGGCGGGGTGTAAGCACACTACCCGTAATTAAGAAAGAAAAAACCTCAAGCAAAAGCCACAAATGTACTATATACAGTCCCCAAACAAAACATGGTATACTTTCATGCAAGAACACCTACACCCCACACACATGCAAATACACAGACTACTAACTAACATACAAAACCATTTAATTTATAAATGCCATGCCATTTGTTTTTTTTTCATGTAGAAATAACTACAGGGCACTGAAATAAGGTTTGGGCCCCAAAGGCTAAAATGCTCGATGGTTAATTATGAAGTACAACTGGTAAATTTAAATTGCTGAAATTTATTGCCTAAATATTATTATTTTATATACTTTGTCTATATTTAATTCGATATGCTAAAAATGTGCCTTAAATTGCGGATAAACACCGCAGTAAATAATTCACGCAATGGTGATTACTTTTGGCGGATTAGCTCGAGACATCTTTTTTTGCATGATGATGTACTCGGATGAATAGTCTCTAAACCAGAGTAATTCATCCGCTCCGAGCCGCTCCACTTTCAACCTGCAATACTCAACTCCAATTATTGGAATGAGGCAGTCGGACGAGTTCCATCAGTCCAGCAGCCGGTTTGCGGAGATGCAATCTTTGCAGCCCTCTGCCGGCCGGTTTTCATTATGGGAGGCGAGGTGTTACGCTCCATGTCTTGTTAATTCGGACATTGCTGGCGGTAGAGTTTCCTTGATGAACAGTGATTTCACCTGGCCATCTCGAAGGTATCTACATTTCAAATGGATATGCCTGAGGTATGCATGTCGTGCGGATGCGTTAAAGCGTAATTCTATCCATAGATGAATCTGGTGTTGAAATATTCTCATCCCTTCTTCAACGGGGACAATTTGAAATCACAAATATTATCATCCTGATCATCATGAGTACCAGTAAGGATTGGCTAGGGTAGGCTCATGAAACATTTTACACATTTAAGTGCTACCTGTTTTACCTGGAAATATATAGGAGCAGAACATCATTAGTTAGATTCGGTTTAATAATTAAAGTTTTTTGTTAATACTTGTATTTTTTGTGAATCTAACTGTACTAAACTATTTCAGATAAATCAGACTGATTCATTAGAGTGACGGTTTATTTTTTGTTCATTTTAGTTTAATTTTCCCACATGTTTTTTTAATTCTCTCAGAAAAGTCATAATATACGAAACATTTTCTTTGAAATAGATGGTTATCTTTTTGTTTTCATCATTTCTCGGCAGGTGGTGATGATATATCTATTCTCCATGAATTACACTTCTAATTAATCATTGACTCAAGATTTTTTTGAAATTACCACTGCATCAAATTCGGTACGTGACCGTGACACTTTTCGTACCATAAATGCCTGGCTTGTATGCAGTCCTTGCCAAACACCATACTGGTGGTTTTCAGGGTATCATATATCTGCATTTGTCAATCAATGTCATTATCCATTCCTTCATATTGCTTACTGGGTGAGTTCATCGTCTAGAGTTTCTTTCTGTAATGAATTAATTCGCAACACTGAAATTCGGGTTTCAATGCGTATATTTATTTCGGTTACCGTTTGCATTCATCCTTGTCATCAGTTAGTTCGTTCATGCCAAATTTTTTGTGAAAATGTTTTCATTTAACTATCCCTAAATTTGATAATCACTCTTCTCGTATATTATTGAATTTAATTGCTGGAATTTTATGCTCTCTTATCTCTCTGACAATGATTTGTTTGAACTTGAGTACGTTTTGGAGCACTAAATATAGAGAACTCTAATGAAATACGTGGCACAAATCTACATGTTGCAAAATTGAGTTTATCCAAAAACTCGAACGAAGTTACAATGAGTGGTTCGCTATAAAATTGCGTCGGCGATCGGGTGAATATGATCAATGCCCTTTGGAATTGAGGGACAGGATGGTAATCTACTTCCGTAGTATTTTCCGAGGGTATAAAAAGCGTCGTATTGCTTCCATTAGCATTCTGTCTGTTTTTGGCAACCTAGGAAAATATTGGCACTTCCAATAGACCTGATTAAATCCCTACGCAAGATAGACTGAAGTGCGCACATATTTTTCAAAAGGTAGATAGGAAATGACAAAGTATTTTCACTTATTTATTTTCATTTAGTGAAACTTGATACCCATTAGAGCAATAAAATTCACGATATAAATCATATATACCATATGTTGCAGAACTCTCTCCCAGAGAGATTACGCTGAAAATTAATTCCAAAACCGTTATAATATTTTTATGATAACCATAAAACCATAACCAACCAGGTGATGATAGAGTTCACCCAGTTTTAAGACCGGCGGTGTGTGAAATTCACACATCAGGGTTAGGGGGGCAGTTCCTTTCCCTCTGGCGGTTATGGTTTCCCAGGAAGATCAGGTGCCCGAAAAATCCCATAGCTTGGGTGGAGCTGCAGGTGCTCAGAGAGGCTTTCGCAGAAATCGAACCCGGGCTCTCTGGTCAGTAGTCCCACGCTCTACCCCCTGGACTACCACGACCCATATTCTAACAATATGTATTTTATTTTTGAGCACTCCAAGATTTACGTTTAAAAAATTCAGTATCAAAATACGAAATAGAATATTATAGTTTCTGATGCAATTTTGAAATGGCTTGTGGTAACTAAAAAGCAGTGAGTAAAGTTGGAAAAAATACAAAATTACAAGCACACAATGAAAGTACAAAACAAGAATACCAAGGGAATTTGTCAAGAGGTAAAAACTAAATTCAAAAGTTATAGCTTTTGCTTCAATTTCTTGATACTTTTTGAAGTTTTTAATTCGACAATTAGGTCAAAAATAGGGATGGTATATACAAGGAAATGAAATGGTTACATGCATTCTTAGTTCAGTCTTTCTTTTCATCAAACAAAATTGTAGAATTTACACGTAGATCCATGTAATCTGGAGGAGAGGAGGTGAGAAACCTACCGCGGTCACAAGCCTACTTTTAACTACTGACCCCAAGGGGTGCAAAATCAAACGGTGGACTTCGGTTAAATTTGTCTCTATCTGACACTCTAGTAGGGATGCCATAAAGCTGGGATTTTAACACGGTCCATCGGAATGAGGATATAAACAGCAAACCAAGTCGATACACCCATTCCGATTCTGGGTACTAATTTTGACTAATGGCGCAACCTTCCACTTCGAGCCAAGTGCAGAAAATGTTAACGGATCAGGCAACCGGGTTGTCCTCTTGCATAATTACAGAGACGAAGGGAAAGAGGAGGGAGGGAAGAGAGGGATGGCAGTGTTACATAAGCGTGAGAGGGTTTGGCTTTGGGGTGGAGGAAGACAGATGCATTAACATTTGGCTCAAGAGTTGAGTGCGGGTGTGGGGGTGGAAGAGGTCGAAAGGGAGAGGAGAGGGGAATGTATCCACGGAGGGGGGGCAAGGGGATGAGTCGGCGACGCAATGTGAGAGGGTGGTGTAGGGAGGTGTGGAGGAGGATGGAAGAGGATCGAGTGGTTGAATCGCGCGGGGGAGGGATTACGATTCTGAGCGAGAGACGGCGGGGTTTGGTTGGCAATACCGGGGAGGGGGGGAGATGAGTAGGTTGGTGGAGTCAGTGCTGAGAGGGGGACGTTGGTCGGACGTGGAAGCATAACAGGATTACACTTGCAATCGCACAAAGGCTCTCGGCCCCTCCCTGGAGTTGAGAGGGATGGAGTGTTATTAAGTGGTTTGCCGGTATCCAGGAATCCGTTCACACACACACGGTGGGGCAAAGATTAAGAAGTGCCAAAGAGGGTGTGTCCTTACGATGCCTCTTAACTATAAAGAAATAAGCAGCTAGTGCAGTGGTGGTATATCTCACTTCCCATTAGGCCTTATGGTCGAAGGAAATGAGAAGTGTCCTCCGTTTAATTGAAAGAGGGGGATTGAAACACAACGTAGGTAGTTCTATAAAAATTTAAGGTGTTTACCGCAATGTGCGTGTTACCCTTAACTGTACCTACAATACATTACCGATCAGTATATAGTTTGGTGTCAGATAAAGCACGATAATCCTGTAACAGCTAAAATGTAATCGGTTAAATTGGTATCTCGCCTTATGACTCGAACAGTATAGGTGAATCCAGTAAGCATATGCGGAAAATCCTTTAACCCCAAGCTTCTTTTCAAGCTTAAAATGTATATGTGTGTTCTCATGTTCCTTTGTCACATATTTCAGCGTCCATACACAACAATAAGAGGGATGGAGGGGATTAATAAATACCTTCACGTAGGTCAACTTTCTTGTATCCCGTTTATGACAAGTCATGCACTTGAAAAGAAGCCAATGGCCAGTGGGAGTAGACCGCGAGGTGCATAAGTTTTCGTCACGACTAGTGCACGTCAGTAGCTGCAATTATACAGATAAATTCAAACTTATTGGCTCCTAAAAGTTTTAGCCTAAGGCCTCGGTTAACGCGCGGGAAAATAATTGCTTTCGAAACAGTGTGCTGTTTATAAGTTGAAAACGGCATGAAAATAGTTCATTGGAGAACTGGTGATTGGAGTGCCATGCAGTGATGAGTTGGAGGAAACAAAGGAGTATATATCGCCATTGTGATAAAAAAAGAAGAAAGTAGATTTTGTCTGCTAAATGAGCATATTTGAAGTAAAGAAACACCAATAACAATATCCAAATATCTAATTGTATATATTGACCGCTATTTTTCCAACAATTGGCCTTTGCTCTTCTACGTTAACGATAATGATAATATGAAAATGTTCACTTCATTCCTTCAGTTTTTGACATGAAAATCGGTGGATAAAATATATGACGATTGACTAAAACTTGAAGAGTAATTTGAAAATATCTCCAAATGGAATATAAATAAACGACTTACCTCGGTGAAACTTTTTTATTTTTCAATGTTGTCTCCCTGTACACTAATTCACTTGTTCCAGCGATGTTCCAATGTCTGGATCCGATCTCCAAAACTAGATTTCTTCGGGCCCCCAGAATACCTGTCTACTCCGGCAGTTAGTTCGTTGTTTGAGGAGAATCTACATCTACCGAAGAAAATTGTGAGCTTAGAGAAGAGATGGAAATGAGATGGAGCCAAATCAGGCGAACAAGGCGGGTGTGGCAACACTTCCTATCTTAGTTCACATATTTTTGTAATGGCAACGACACTAGTGTCCATAGACAACGACGCGTGTATTGTTTAGATTAAAGATGACCTTCTTTCTTGCCAAACCTGTTCTTTTTTCGTGTATCTTTTTCTTTCGCTGGTCCAGGAGGTTAACATAGCATTGTCTAATAACTTTTTGACCTGTTGGAAGATAATTATATGCAGAACTCCTTTCGCATCCCATAAAACTGAAGCCATCACGTTTCCGTATTGCCTTTGCTCTTTTTGATGGAGGTGAATCAACATATTACCACTAATTTGACTGCTGTTTAGGCTCTGGGATAAAGTGCTGGACTTAAATTTCATCCGCGGTCAAAAACGGGTGCGAATATCTTGTTGGTCGCTTTTTTTTGGAAAAAATTTTTGGAAATTTCCATTCTGATACGTTTGTGATCCTGCGTCAAAAGCCACGGCACTAATCTAGCAAATAATTATCTCATATTCAATGCCAGTGATAAAATGTGATTTGCCCGTTCCGAACACGCCTATAGATTCAGCGATTTCTCGTACTTTCTATCGGCGATCCTCCATGACCATTTTAGTGCACTTTTGCAATAACTTCTGGGGTAGTGGCACATTTTGGCCGACCATTAAGTGGATCGTCATCAACCTGTTCCGACCAACTTAAACTCGTTTCTCTACTGAGCAACTGTTGAATATGAAGGAGCAGAGTTTTCCAGAGTGTTGTGAAAGTTGGCATACGTTTTCTATGTTTTACCTTTGATATATACCTTCCATTACGAAGTGTTTAATCACTATTCGAATCTCAAATTTTTTCATCTTCACAAATCACTAGACGGGAACAAAAACAGAGAGGCGTCCACACCACAGATCGCGTCCCAAAGCACTGTCGCGTTACGTGTTTACTCATAAAGGATACCTAATACTACGCGGGAGACTCATTGCGTTAGCGCTGATATCTGGTGGTGATTTCGAGAACCTGTGAAACTACCCGTGTATCAAATTAACTTTAAATAGATCTGTTACTGAAGTGTAAATAAAATTGGTAAATGAAACTTATAATTATTAATTGAAGGACTTTTTCAGTAAAATGCGTTACATTATGCTTAATTCTTAATTTTTTAACCCAATCCATCTAATTCAAGTCATTTTTCAAGCATTCAGTCGATGCTCTCATCTCTCTTACAACGTATTGTGCTTGAACTCACCTTGCAGTGCATTCATCCTGTTTTGCTCACCTCCGTGTAACATCTGCGAGTTAAATGCTACCAAGTATCGTTCCTTCGAATGCGCGAATAGATCAGGATGGACTAGCAGAAAGTGATTGGAAGTATTTTATAAATCCAATAAATGGAAACCACTTAATATATTCATTTTATAGATTGAACACACATGACATCAAATATGTTTTCAAAGAATTTTAAGCGTGAGTTGGATTTTTATGA
Organism: Hetaerina americana; assembly: GCF_022747635.1. NCBI lineage: Eukaryota > Metazoa > Arthropoda > Insecta > Odonata > Calopterygidae > Hetaerina > Hetaerina americana. Next base: position 62,007,411 of record NW_027286985.1, on the reverse strand, counting down.
TAATGGGAAAAGAAATTATTGAAACAAAGCTGAAGTAAAGTATTTATCCATGACGGCAATTTATAAAATAATAGGAGGATGCTACATATATGGAAATGAAATTAAACTTCTGAAAGTACTCTCTTTTTTATTTCGCTTACTAGGCGGAGAATTCCGGAGTTAATTTCAGGTATTGAGTAATTATAATGGGATGAAAAGAGAAATGGAGGATTCATGGTTTCAAAGTAAATGCTCGACGTCAATGTGCTTTAATTGTCAGTGAGGTTTATGCTCATGACTTAGGTGAACCCGGAGGCCTGTGCTTATTTACGATTCCAGAAGGTTGTTTTGCCACATACTACACCTGTACCCTACGTTGAACAAAGGGTCTATAAAGTAGAGCTAGAACGACGTTAATTTGCTTTTGAAGACTTTTGAAAACCGAAAATTAATTCTTCCTGTTTAAAATAAAGTGAAAAATGAAATGAAGTGAGTATTCTAAGTGTGCTAAAAGTTATGCTTCGAACTCAATCATTATTTTAATTTAAATACCTATATATTTCATTATTTTGAGTGTTTGATTCATACATACGCTTTTCGTAGAGCTATTTAAAAATTCGTTTATATTTAATGAATTATTAAAACTCTCCCCTTACTTAACCTTACTTCTACGCTGCTACTACCAACTACCAAAGCTACATAAATTTATACGTTATATGATCTGGTTTTTAGGTAACTCATGACAATAATGGCAGGACCATATAAAAGGGTGTCTATAAATAAATAATGTGATTGGGGGTCGTACAATTATACGCACAAAAACAAGTACAGATAACATTACTCCCGAACCTCAAAGAGCTGCTCTACCCCACGGTATTAATATGGCCGCCTGTTTCATTGCTGTTTAATGGTCTACAATGCCGAAATAAGAATACGGATGTGATGAGAATGAATAAGGCTGGATACAGCGTTTGTAGACCCTTTGGAACATGTGTGTATGTGTGTCATTGTACGAGAGATCCTCCTTGATTAGGGTTTCCTTCCTTGAGGGATCCGAAGAGTTGACAAAGTCGTGAGAAGGCTTTCTCCCAGAGAAGAGCTTTCGACAGAACAGGTTTTTATCAGGTATCAATCCCCGACTCCCTCTCACTCCAATCTCAATATGCTAATCTGTTGTGACGGAGGATCTGTACAAATGAAGAGATCCTTTCCTAGGGTCCCTCCCCAAATACGGGAGGGGGTATCCTTTTATGCGCCTCCAACCAATTTACTCTGGGAGCAGTCTCCGTGGATGGAGTGTACTTAAGCTTTTAGATTTCGGATGGAAGTGCCTCGTGAAATGAGGGTTTGACTCTCATGGATATCCTCCCGCTAGTTTATCAAGGCTCAGTGAGAAGAGGTTTTTCTTTGCTTTGAAGGTTTTAATTTCGTCCTCTGAAGGTCAGGCTGTTCTATGTTAATAGAAGGACTCGTTTCCTAGATTGTGAAATAAATGTTTTCATTGCAAGAGAGTACTAATTCAGGTGTATGTATTTCCTTCATCGATTGGTGGTGATATTAATGTTCAATTGATATTTAGGAAGTTTTGGTTAGATTTATCCTTACTTTTTGATTCTCTGTATTAAAAAACCAATTATCAATATCTATTTATGACATTTCATCATGGATAATCAAGGGTTAGGTAGAACTTCCGTCGGTTAGGAGAAACTCCAAGTGAGACAACCAAACTCCAAAGCTAACATGCCCGTTTTTAATGAAAATGAATCAGATACTCCATCCTTCTATCTAATATGGAGGTTAACTTAATGTGCTGTGCTGGAAGTAGGTTTTGAGAGCAGTGGGTTTTGACCTGCTTCTTTTTCTCACGTAATATTATAGTTATTAACTCTTTTATTGTTAACATAACTCTCAGCTATGCCTAATGTTATCCTTATCTCTCTGCGGACTATATTCCCTCGCATTTCACATTGTTCCTCTTTATCTAAAAATTATCTTTGTTTCGACAATTCTATTTCTAAATAACCTCTTGAATGATATCTACGATTGTTCCCAAGAAATTTCTGGTTATTGTTATGTTTGTCATGTATAATCACTATAGTAATTCTTCAAAATGTATCCACCATCTGTCTGATGAAATCAAAATTGTTTGAGGCAGACTACTAGTAGATACTAATACATCCACCATGAAAGGTGGCTCTTCTGAAATATATGATCCAATGTGCCAATTTTATATGCAATATTTTATTTTTCATTTGATATCCAATGGGTTCATTATGAATTAATTCTAATTACCGTTTCCCAAATAATTTCTCAAATGTGTGAGGTATTTTCTATCTGCATGATTTATTTCTTCTCTGCCGGAGGTCTTTCGGTGTAGTCGGAAAATATTTATGTTTTTCCATGAAATACATTAGGCATAGATCTATAAAATTTCTTCTTGGCATACGAACTTTGGCTTCTATTTCCCTTAAACTTGTGCTATAAATGACTTCTTCAGTAATATTTTAGTTTAAATTATTTTGAATGACTATTGTCGAAAAATTTCCTGAAACCTAAAAAAAAAACTATTCAAGTTTGTGTTTCTGTCATATTATCTTGAAATGCCATGAGTAAAACGATCAAAATCTTCCCCCAGCGGTAATTTTTTTTTACCCGTCTTAACTTCAGTTTAACATGCTCCTGATGATCTAAAAGGACACAGCAATGTCAACAATCATGTTGATACTTTGCTTAAACATCGTTTCGCAAAAATTCTGTCGATATTACTTCATTTTAAGATTGGAGAGCAGCAAGTAATATTTCAATTGCTTAGCACAAAACTATGGTTATTGATTAAATAATGCACTTCCTATGTGCACCCTCCTCATCAAGCTCGTTCAATCATTTATTTTTCAAGCCTTTTGAGAATTTTTTCCATTTTTGCAAGAGCATCATTTTTTGATGTTTTGACGTTCTCTTATTATCCTTTCTGCAAAACAATCCGAGAAAAAGGAAAGTGTCACACATTCCCGTAATGCTTTAGATGGAGATCCCTTTGGACGCTATTGTATTCGGTGTAGATCCTCGGGAATAATTGACCCAGATTTTCGGTCATGTATAACACATCTATTTGCAAAAATGTTTCGTTATTACTCATAAAATAAACCACAGTTGGCCGCGTCTCTCACATTCCCATAACAAAAAGATTGATCCCGTCCGACCGAGAAATACCATTACACTGGCCAACACCGAATTTATTCTCACACACCCTCCCCCTCCCCCGTGGAACGCTTGGTAAATGGGCGTGCGGAATGGGGTTGGGGACGGGGGTGGTTTGAAGGGGTGAGGGAGGTGGTGAATGAAGGAGGGGGAGGGATTTTCCGTGCGTCCGGAATGCCGGTCGCGCGCACTCTCGGAAGTGTTTGCCGACGAGTCAACTGTCAGAACTCGTTTGAAGTTTTGATGAACGGCGTAAACACGCCCTCGATGCCTCCTTTCTTCCCTCTTTGAGGAGAGCCCTTTCCCTTCGTACCCTTCGTTCCCTCCTTCCCCCCTTCCCCACCATTCCTCTTGCCGTTACCCGCAAACCCTGCCCATGGGGCCCCTGAAAAGGGAATATGGAGGAGAGGTGTCGGGGTAGGAGGATGGCGGGTTTAATTGTTTACGGGAAAGGGAAGGAAAATTTCGCTGAAAGGAGGAAGAGGTGGGAAGCTGATGGATGAAGTAAAAAGGGAAGGGAGAATGGTGAGGGGGAGAGGAGGGAGCGGTCGTGGCTGATGAGCGGGGAATTGTGGGAAGCTGGGGGGAAGAAGAAGCGAGCAGCAATAGACAATGCCAACCCCGCGGTGCTAAATTTTTCAACCGGAAGATGTGTTATTCCCTACCTGTCTGAGGTGTGATTTATGCCAAGTGTTGGGGAATCCATCGATTCCAGGATTAATTAAGGCCGTTTCTGATATAGGCAGCAATATTTCAAGGGTAAGAAATAAGGAAATAGGCTATGCCATAGGTTCCTGAATGCTTGCTTTTCAAAATAAGCAAACATTATTTATCATTATGAATCCGTGACATTATTAACATTATTTTATATTATTACACACGAAGGAATAGAGATAAGTGATGCTATGAATATATGAAATGAGCACAGTAGGTGAGGAACATACAACTAACGGACCAATCATATATTTTTAAAAACGTTATCATTGAATTATTTGTTGGAGATACCGACCTGGTAACAAGTTTCACAATATCCCATGATATCTTCCTAAGTTTTTGTAAATAATCTTTCATGCGCTCTGCGTAATTGCACTTTGATCTCGTATTTTCACAAAAACGCATTCAGAAGAGGGCAACGTTTTATGTTGTATTCAATGTCGTTGTTCTCAATCATTGTACTTGATCTCATTACCATCTCTGAGGTATGTATAATCACAAGGGCATGCCTACACATGCGATTTCTCATAGTTGGTAACTTGAATTTGTAGGCATGTCCTCGGATAAAGAATAACCTATGCACAAAGTATTCCTTCGCAGGGACTAAAGGCGGTAAAAAGAATAGGTGTGCCAATATTTTCTGAGCTTATTAGAAGATAAGGTGTGAATACTTAATGTAAAATTTGCGGGGCTATACCTGTGCAGGATCCCTGGAATTAACTTGCACAAACACGGATTATATGGTTTTCTGGACATAAGGTTTATCATATAAACAAGAAAGGGGTCACAGGGAAAGGAATACCACGCACGCACCATTTGTCCTTAAGCTTGATTGCACTCACTGATGGAAGGGCTTAATGCGACGCGTCCTCTCCCCTCTTACTTTCCCCGGAACAATTCTGGCGCTAAAGGGATGAATACTTCGTAGAATTCCTTGCTAGTGTATCGAAACATTTTCTCATTATTATGAACCATTAAGCAATATTGAAAGCCTGCCAGGCATTTTTCATCCCAACAGCTAATATGTACATATCAATATATATTTGTTTTTGTTTTGTTCGTAACTCAATTCAATGGTCGAAACGTTTTATAATCGTTTCAAAATGATTAACGCACGGAAAAGAGTTATTTAAGCGTCCATTTATAGCTATATATACTATATATATATATATATATATATATATATGTACGAGGGTCATCCGGAAAGTAGTACCCGTTCGTGAAATAAAAACACAAAAGTAAATATTAACAAACATAAAAAATTTTATTTGAAAGAGGATACTTTAAACTACTTCTCAACATAATCTCCAAGCAAATTAAGGCATTTGTCATAACGTGTGACAAGTTTCTGTATTCCTGCTGCATAGTCCTTCGCCGCCAGCTCATTGAGATACGCGAGGGACCCATCTTGCACAAATTTTTGCATAATGCAGATGGTGTTTAACAATTTCATGAACAATTGTTCGAGAAACATTGGGAAAATGCTCACAGATGTCATCAATTGTGACGCGCCGATCGTTCCTCACGAATTCGTCAACTGAGCTCACCAGTTGGTCTGTAATGACAGACGGTCTCCCCGAACGCTCATCGTCGTGTGTGTTCCCCCTCCCCATGTTGAAGTTGCGACACCACCGCCGAACAGACGACTCGTCCATTACATTGTCTCCATACACCTCCTTTAATTGGCGATGAATATCACATGGGCGAACGTTTCTTGCATTGAGGAATTTAATCACTGCCCTCACTTCACAACTGGCGGCGTTCTCAATTTTTTTAAACATTGTAAACAATCACAGAAACAACACAGGCAATGCTAGCGTCACGCAACTTGGCTCAGAGAAGGCAGACAAGCCACTGAAGCTATCTGACCTCGTCCAGCGGCTACTCGCGTCGTCAGCACTTCATGCGGCACGAACGGGTACTACTTTCCGGATGACCCTCGTATATATACAGATAAGTCATGAATGCATTTCCTTTTAGGAGGTTTGCCGTTTCATTTAAAATAATAGTTTTTACAGGGTGTTTCAGGACCGTGAACAACTGGGCAGGCCAATCGGCTGACGATTTCACCGAATTAATGCAAAGAATTTTGTTGTAATCCATTGGGACGAGGCAGATTAAGAATGGATGTAGTCAAAATGCTGATTCAGTTAGAGATGTTGGTGATAAATATATATATTTAGCCACTCAGCCTTTCAGGGGTTTCAGGATTTATGGACCCAATCTAAGATCAATTTACAATATATATATAGCTACTGCAGCTTTTATATATATATATATATATATATATATATATATATATATATATATAGCTACCGCAAGGACATGCATGTAATGGTGGTGTTAGATCACCTGCCATACACGCAGAACAATTGGTTTATTATTATTATGAGGTAGTCTACGGTTTTGTAAGGTAGGTTTTGTATGAGCAGAGACTGGAAAAGGATACAGTCATTTGCTTATCCTTGCGAAATAATGTCCAACGTCCCATATTGTAATAACCTTTTAGTGCACGCGTTTATTATAATGCATATTACTGATATAAAAACACTGGTGCTAATACGCGCATACGTCACCCGAAATACACATCAAAGAGTTATTAGTTTTTGGAATGGATATTAAATTTTGGGGTTTCGGTTATTATTAGATTGAGTCAGATTATGATATGATGAAATATTAAGTCGAGATAACCCATAAAAAATAATGAGATTATAATGAAGTAGGAGATTAGAATTTGAACGTAAAAGTTCATAAATTAGAGGAAACGGAAAAATTATCAACAATTACAAGATGAATAAAATACCTCGGAAAAGCCGTCAGCACCGTCCTTTTCAATTAACTAGCAAGTGTTTTGGTCATATCCTACATCTACTCACCTACCTCTACTTAATACTCCGCAAACCGCCGCAAGGGCGTTTGGCGGGGGGTGCTAGGGCATACCCTATATCATTAAGATATAAATCGCATGCAAAAGCCACTAATTTACATAATCCGCGAACAAAACATAGTATACATTCATGCAAAAACTATTGCAACCCACACACACGCAAATATGCAAAATACCAACTAACATACACATGCACCTTCGAATATATCTGATGTTTTTGCAATGTTTAATGCTGTTCCGACTTGTAAATTCAATGTTATTTAATTTTTCTAGAGTGACTTCGGTCTCTTACTATTATATACTATTGTTACAGAGGTTTCCTTCGGTTGAGATTTGCAACTGACACATAGTAGCTAGGTTTATATCGAAAAGAAGTTAATGAAACAGAATGACTTGAAGCCATTTATATGTTTTATTTCCCATTCCAATTGATCACTAATGCAAAATTTTTCGTTTTCAACGTGGACGTTTGAGTGCTTTCCGTGACTCTTCACTGTTGGTTAAAGAGAAAATATAGGAAAAAAATATAAAGTTATTTTCGTTAGTCAAAGTAAATTCAAAACGCGTTGCGGCCAATTGTTTTTGTCCACCGACCGATTACGTTGACCTAGTGCAGTGAATACACTTAGTGAATTAAATTCTGTTTTATTTACTGGCATAATAGGTCGAGCGAGATGGATTGCATCCGTCTCATTGTCAACGAGGCAGCGGGCGAGAAAATAAGTTAATTTGCGACTTCCCGGGCTCACTAAAGGGGGCCTCCTCCCACTCGCCCCCGAAACATTTCGTCCTTCGACTGCCAAAATAAAAAGAAAAAGACAGAATGGGTGGGGGTGGAGCAATGTTCTCCCCCGCAGGGTTGGCAGCCTTTGTGCAAGGAAGAGGGTGAGAGTGGATTGTGGAGAGCCACGTCGTGGAGAAGTATCCTAGAGAGAGAGGAAGAGTGAGGAAGGGGGGTGGGACCTGAGACGTAGGATGCACAGGGCATATGAGATGAGAAGGAAGGACGTGGGAAAATGGAGGCCGGAGGGAAAGTCGGACGTAAGGATTGGGGAGGCGGCTGGCGGGGAGTGAGTGGGTGGAAATGGAAGCAAGAGAAAGTAGAAGGCGGGCTTTTGACGGGAGAGTAAATTCAAGGGAAGAGGAATGAGTAAAATGGGGTCCTCTCACAAACAAAGAACCATCAGTTTATCGCTCGAAAAAAAATTGGTGCAGCGCGAATTTCTCCGGATTAAGATTTATGTCAGGATGCCCATGACTGAGTAAGGAAATGTATGAGAGGGTCAGGATGTGCTAAAATGATTCAGTTTGCATTCAGAGAGAGAAAAGAAACCTCGAAGCCGAATGTGTATGTTATTTGAATATGTCAAGTTCAGATTAACTAAATCGGTGCTCAATGATATAGATAAATAGCATTTTATGCATCACACATGACTTCTTTGTGTTACTCCATGCCTTCCGTTCACTAGGACTTTTTTCAGCATACAAATTAAGACTCATGAATAAACGATAATATGATAGGTGCATAATTTCGAGCATTATGTGATATGAGTAATTTGCATCTATTAGTTCCATCAAACTTATATTATTGATATATATATAAATATATATTTATGTATAATATTTGGACGGCACAATAGAACACAAATAAAATAGTAACAATTAAAAGGGTCTTACTTGAAGAAGGCCTCCGAGAAGGCCGAAAGCTCAAATAATCTACAATGTGAGTGTCCTTTTAAGTGTTACTCTTATATTTGTTTTCTGTTGTGCCGTCCAAATGTTATACAAATGTTATAAATATATATATATACAAACACACGTACATATATATATATATATATATATATATATACACGCCCACACAAATACGCGATTTAGCGATATATAGGCCCCTACCTATATTCTGATGTACATCTATCTTCTCCACACTTGTCCCATGTAGGCTAGCTAGTGACGTAAAATGAAATTAATTTCTCCTCAAAACTCTAAATGTACGCTATGTGTTATCTCCAGAAAAATATTATCTTCAAAAAATTTTTAATTAACACTATTGACAAATTTAAAAAAAGTATGATGGTGATTTTATAAAAGTGTAATGGACGGAATTATGTCAATATCCCGGCTCTTCTATAGTTCAATGGATTTTTTTTAATCCCGTAGTATGAGCGGTCAAAGAACATTATCCCAAATTTTTCCCCCCACTGACACTTGCGATGACATTTCCTTAAAAGGCTGCTGAAGAAGGTGGGGGGAAGGCGAGGGACCATGAAGTGGGTGGGCGGGGAAGGAACTGGTTGGAGAGGTCGGAAGGAGAGGCAGCTCATAAAACTGCACACAACTTCCGAAAGTTTCTCTCCGAAAAAAGTCCCACTCGTCCCTTCTCCACCAGGCCTCCGGGAACCGGGCGCGCGGAGAGAAAACCGGGAGACAACTGGGCAATGTGGGTAAGGTCTGCGGGAGTGAGCGGAAAGAAAAACACAGAACTCCATTAAGCGAAAGCATAAACCCAAGTTTCGGAATCAGATTCCTATTTGGTGGCTACCACGGGAGGACAAGGGGTATGGGAGGGAGGAGTATAGGTAATAGGGAGAAGAAAGAGTTAGAGTAAGAGAGAGAGAAATGGAGAGATTCGACCGGAGAAAGGACCCCTGGGGTTCTCCCCGTACGTTTGGGGGCGTATCCAGTGTATCCGCCGCGCCACCCCGATGAATTTTCACTGTTATGTTGCACTCGACGTAGCGTGACTGACTTCCGAGTTCACCTCTTGTGCCCTCCCTTCTCTCTAACTGCCCTCCCCGTCCCAACACTCACATTTCACTAAGCATCCCCTTTCATCCGAGATGGCTTATGTCCTCCAACAGAACATTTTACGACGCTGGCGATGGCCGATTCGGTCATAGTCAAGTTCTTGGATAAATACCATAAATCTCGTCTGCAGCCTTCGTCAAGTCGTCGACCTCGAGGGAGAGATTACTCCCAATAGCCGATATACTCTCTATATTTTATCGGTTTGAAAGCAAAAGGCAATAAGGTAGGAAACATTAAAATTTCCGCATAGAACATTCTAAACCACATCTCAAAACACCGTCAGCTGAGAAACAATTTGAGGAAATCCTCTCTTCTATCGTCCACTGATCGCGCCGCGCTGGAAAATGGCATGAAGCTATTTAAAAAACGTCCTGCAAAAAAATTGAATGATTTCCCTTGCCCTCAACTCACAGCTGTTACAGCTGACTTCTTTAAGCGCAAAAGCGCGTGTTTAAGTTAATAGTTTGGCCTGGGTCAAAGAATATGATCAAATTTAACCCGGGTTTCCACTTTGAATCCCAATTTGTAAGAGGTTGCGTTTTCAAAACCTACCGTATTGCTATATTGTGAACTACCTTCGTTAATAGTCTTTGGCAAAAGGTAAAATCATCAGCCTATGTAATTGGCACATAATTAGTGGAGATGAGGAGCCCTGCTATTTTCGGATGGATTATTTTCAAAGAGTTCTGGAACCTCTTCGTGTGATTTGGCCCTCCCAAATACTGGAGGCCCTGTTAAATAATGTTCATCATTATTCGCCACCTGCTGTGTACGAGTCGTACTTCAGTGCCTTTTTCGCTGAGTCCTTGTTTCAACTAAACCGCGTTCTTCCAGAAAAATATGAATAAAACAATATTCTAACTTTTCATCACTAAATCAGGTCAAGGCTAGAAGCATTATGTATTATTTGAATCAGTATTTAGCGGTGCCTCTTGCAAATCCATTATTTCAGCTGTGTTAAAAACTTTGTTACTCCAAGCGGAAGAGCTGCAGACAGAAATAAGCAAAACTTACACCAAGCTCCAACATTTAGGTATTTTCGACATGACGTTCACTCGTATCGGTGAACCAGTAAAAATTTACTACACAACCTGGTGTTTGTCGTTAAAATATTCGCAGATATTTTTCAATTCTCAGATAGTGCTGAAATTTGGTATTGTTATTTAAGCACATATTGTTTCGTTCCTGGATCTCTGTAAGTATTGACCCATCTGTTAAAAAGTGATACAACGCGAAATCCTGTCATTAAGAATTTTATTTTATTATTATTATTGAACAGCGGTTACATTTCAATAAACCACTAAGTCAAATTTTATTTTGCATACTCGAATAAAAAGATAACTTGCACTTTCAAGTATGTATTATGAAAACTTAATTAATAAAGCATTGATCACAAATTGGGATTACTCTACCTTGTATACACATTTATAAATATTTTTGTCATTTTTCAAACGTTGAAATGAATTCCGCTCAAAATTTTTCTGTTAATGTGTTCATAACAGAGGTTATTATATATGTCCTCCCACGGGAAAAGTATCGCTGAATTAATCAGCATCCAACAAATTAATCTTTATCTTTGAGTAATAAGTAGTGACGAATTTTCTTTTCTCATGTTTTGGTGTGCTTACAATTTAAACAAATTTAGTTATTCTAGATAAATTCGTAGTTTCTCTTTTAATTTAGTGAAAAGTACTTACATGAAGTACAAAAGAAAATCTATGAGCCTCCTCTCTTATTGTTCTCCATTTTGATAAAGTTTTCATGTAAGAGCATACCTCACTATCACTTGTGGAATAAAAAAGCTCTCTTTTAATTAAAACTGGAGCAATATTTTACATTCCTGAAAGGTTTAATCTTTCGAATTTGCTTTGAGAGAAATGATGGTGGACGAATGACAAAAAACAAGACTTAGCTTGGGGACCTGCATTAAAAATATTCCGCTCGTTAACGTACACGAAACACCTTTTTGCCCACACTTTTGAGTCAGCTTTCTCAAGTCACCCCGAAACGCTTTTAATTTGGAAAGATTGTGAAGCACATAGGAGTGCACTTGAAAGAAAGAGTTGGCAACTGTTCAGAAATGTCTTTTAGAAGTCAAGAGGTTCTCTTTAAATTTCCTTTCAAGTGGAGTCAGAGGTGTAAAGCGCTTAAATGCAAAAGAAAACCAAGGTGAGGAAAAAGTTGAAAGCTAATGCGGGGATGGTAAAAGAGGTTAATTGTCCTCTTTATAGACGAGCGGCTAGATCTGTCATAGTTGCATCGTGCCTCTGCGACTTCGTCGTCATAATCAGCTGGCGGCGCTTAAGGCAAGGGGATATAAAACGCATTACATTCCTTTCGTAAAACAACGGAGAACTATCCCTGGAGGCGTCCCATTCAGGTTGTTAATTCAATTTAACGCTAATTTTTTCTCCTGAAACGATTCCCGGCTAGACCTTACCACGATTCCGAGCGTTGAGGCGACGCTAATTTTTTTTTCTCTTCTCGCCGCAAACGACAAGAAGGGAATGTCCTCTGAGCACCTACTCCATCCTTCTCCCCATGAGACTTTTTTTCGTGAGGTAAATGGTATTTAGTTTATATTGAGACGTTAATAGGGCAAATTTATTATTTTTATTGCTTTTCCTAACAATTCTAAGTAATCCTCAGTTTTAGCTGAATTTTAAACATCAGAGCAAATTTAATAGCGGTAGGGTGAAAGCATAAGAAGAGTAGAAAGTTAATGGGGAGAGTATTTCGATTTAAATGAAAAAATACGTCTTTTAACCAGATTGCGTGATTTTATCTCAGTTCTAGGGTAACCAACGACATAATATTTACTTAATGTATGAAAGTAGACGCTGCTCTCTTTCTATTCTTTTATCCAGTCAGAAAACCTAATATCCTCGCCTAAGGAGATTCTGAATCATAAGATAGACCTAACTAGAGCTAACCATGAGGTAGAACAAAACTGCAATAAATATGAAAACGCAGATACCTCATAATAATCTGAAAAAATATTCTCTTAGGCCTATTAATGTGAACAACAGGCTAAGTAATGGGAACAAAAATTTTATTTGGTATAACACAAAATTATGACCAAGAACATTTTTCATATAATGAGAAAATTAATTGATCCAACAAGTACTCATTATTATGTTTGAATTGGATGCGTATGTGCCCATGAATACACGTTCGTAAGGTTACGTGTGTTTATTTTGTGGTGAAATATAATTTCACAACTATGTAAAAGTTCATGTATTTGGTGAATGGCCGATTCCCTAATAGCCCCCATGGGACTAGCTGAACTTTGCTAGTTGTAACTACGTAGATGAACAATGGTTTAAACTAATACTCATTAAGAAGTAGATACGATGGTTGCAAACTCATTTCGTATGGTACTATATATTTTCTCTATTAAAAAGTGAATGAAGTTAGGCATAATTTAAATGCAATATTTACAAATAGTCTTGGATATTTCCTGTTTAATAATATTTTTTTCAGAAACTTGTAGGGTTGTTTTATTTTCTACTCTTTTACGGCAAAATCTAACCTTCTACTGATGATTGACTGTTTCTTTTTATTCTTTCATGGATTCTTAGATTATATGGCTATCTCTTGAACCATACATGAAATCTTGGAAGATTTTAGGTAATGTTGTCAATCTTCGTTCGAAATGGCGACGAAAATATTGTAGAATATTACCAAAACGGGATACAGTGAATTAAATGCACGGCAAATGTATGTTGGTCATAGTGAAAACCGTATTAGCGAAACTCCGTCCCTTCCACGTAGCATGAGTGCGTCCAATTAATTGTTTTGGAAATTATCATAACTATGTTCAGACGAATGGTGATTTTTTTCCACCTTCAGGACGAGACTATTGGTACCAGGAGGCTAAGACCACCCTGGAAGACATCCTCGCCATGGGTTCCGGAGAGAGAGTCCCGGGAAGCAGCAAATCTGGTGGTCCAACCTGGGAGGTGGGCGTGGCGCGAAACGTGGTTTTGTTCGTTGGCGACGGGATGGGGGTGTCCACGGTGACCGCCGCTCGGATACTCAGAGGTCAGCAGCTTGGGGGATCAGGAGAAGACCACAGGCTCGCCTTCGAAAAGTTCCCGCACTTGGCCCTGGCTAAGGTAATTACAAAAAAACATTCACCTGAACAATATTACTCTTAGTTCACATGTGACCATTCCGATGACTTGCGAATCCTAGTTTTTGGAGATATCATATTTGAACAAAGCCTATACTTAACCATATTTCTGGTTTTGAAGCTTATTGCTAGTAATAGCTTAAGCATAGGTTCAATACCTAACTAATAGCACTGACGTAGTAACGGCTGTAAGTCATGAAATACTCAGGTAATATTCATTTTGATGCGTAGTCTGAACATCAATACAAATTTTTAAGAAAAGTAATCAGCATATACATCATAAGAAGTGGAAATAAGCTTGAATACAAAATTTTAATGCCGATGAAATCACTGGCGTTATAAATAACTAACTTAAATGAAAAATGGTAATCACACGTTAAAATGGGGTAATATATTTACAGCACTTAAATATCATGTTCAACTGTACTCCATTATACCCATTTTCAATTAATAAAATTTCCTTATCTGTGAGCCTGCAGTACAAAAAATCTGATGTATCAGTAATAATGAATTAACAAATACCTTTTAGTTTCTCTTTAAATGATAACTTGCAATATACAGCTATAAATGTTAAATTATTAGTCAGCTTGGACACATTACCTTCATACAATCGTAAACCAACAAGTTCGTATGCCAAATGAATTGTACAGCTTGATAATGCTTGCAAAAAATAACATCTGTTTTAACAATCGGATTTGTAATTCTCTCCGAAATTGTGCTCTATTCATCATAATGTCGGAGAATATCCATGTTTGTTTTTTCCCTTAAACCTAAATAAGAGATTTTTCCTTCCACTTACTCTTTCGTCTCATCTCCTTTAGCTCGCTTTATGAAATGATTTTCCACATGGCTACATTTTCCAAGAAAAAGTAGTCAGTAACATATTTTCCTTTCAAACAAATAAGCAATAAATTGACATGTAAAAGAATTCAAGCGTATTAATCAGGTATCTAATTTTAATAGTTTATTTATTCCATAAATAGGAAGGTGGATTTAATGTTTATAAAATAGAATGAGATAAAATTAATCATATTTTAATCAGGTTTTATGAAAGTTTATCTGTAGGAAAAGGAAAAGTTAATTGCATTCTTACAAATGCTTTTACAAAATCGTCAGTCAACTAGAAGCTTAAAAAGATATTGCATCTCAAGCCAAGCTAATAATAAATCTCCCCGAAAGGTTACCTTAATTTGAAAAAATAAAATCAAGCACCTACGGTAAAATGATGTCTTCTTTGTTCCAGAGCGTTGAAGTTTCATTTATACATAATAATTATAATGCATGCATGCTTGTAAAAATGATGCACAGTTATTTTGTACTTTCATTATAATCGAAATCTCAATTTTTTTCTACTCTCAATAGGGCTATATCCTATATTAAATATTATATTCCAACTATCCTAGACTTTTTGTTGTAGTTTTGAAATCACATGAATTATGCATGCGTAAACATGCACGGACTTTGGCGTCCCCAATTCAAACTAAAAAATGTACTCCCATTGGAATTTTAATTTATAATTTAATCATGTGCACATTTTCCACTTTATTACTTGAAATAGTGAAAATCTCCATTTAGCTAAAGCCCCGGAAGCCTTTAGCAGAAAAATACATGATTTTTGAGGGAAATGTGTCCTCTTCAGCATGGTATAGGCTAGTTCTCTCCCATGAATTTGAGACTAAGAGTGCTACAGTCATTGATTCATTCAATAAGTCAACTCTCTCTAACCCACTTGTAACCTAATTATCACTGGTTGACTCCAACAACGTTAAGCTCTCTGACGTTTTTTTGGTATAAAAGCGAAGAATTTCCCGGAGAGTAATTTAGAAAATCAATCTAGAAGTGTTAGTTAATAACTTAATGTATACCTGTTCTATTCATATAATAAATCTTTGATATTGGAGATTTATTGCTTAGTGAAGAAGGAAAACCCCAATTAAATGCTTTATTTTTTCAATCAATGAAAACCTTTGAAAGTTATATTTGTCATTTGTAATTGAGTCCTACAAATCTCAGTTTAATCTCGGTTACCGGTCCCAAAGACACGAGTATCGCATTCGCCGGTTTTCAAGTGCTCACGGCGCTGTTTTCTACTTGATTTTCCTTAACATTGAGATTCGGTTTTTTCCTCTGATAATTGCTGTTTTATCTTGTTTAAAAATTGCATAGTAAAAAACTCAGATTTATCATATTTTATTACTTCTCGAGGTAATGAATAAATATGCTTATTTCATGATTTTCGAGTATTTTGTATACGAGGGTCATCCGGAAAGTAGTACCCGTTCGTGAAATAAAGACACAAAAGTAAATATTAACAAACATAAAAAATTTTATTTGAAAGAGGATACTTTAAACTACTTCTCAACATAATCTCCAAGCAAATTAAGGCATTTGTCATAACGTGTGACAAGTTTCTGTATTCCTGCTGCATAGTCCTTCGCCGCCAGCTCATTGAGATACAGGGTCACTCCTTCTTTAAGTTCTTCATCGCTGTCAAATCTTTTTCCTGCCAAAAAGTCTTTAAGCTTTGTAAAGAGATGAAAATCTGAAGGGGCCAAGTCCGGGCTATACGGTGGATGGTCGAAAGTTTCCCATTTGAATTCCTGCAAAAGTTTTTGTGTTATCCCAGCTGCATGAGGCCTGGCATTGTCATGAACGAGAATGACACCAGTAGACAATAGACCTCGCCGCTGATTTTGTATTGCCCGCCGTAATTTCTTTAATGTTTCACAATACGCATTGGCATTAATAGTGTCTCCACGGGCCATAAAATCAATAAGCAATACACCTCGTCGATCCCAGAAAATGGTTGCCATGAGTTTCCTGGTGGACAGAACTGTCTTGAATTTTTTTGGTTTGTTTGGTGAATGAGCATGATGCCACTCCATTGACTGTCGTTTACTCTCAGGTGATGCATAACAAACCCATGTTTCGTCACCAGTAATTATGCGAGTCAAGAAAGAGTCTCCTTCATCAGAATAACGTCCCAAAAACGTCAGTGCTGCAGCCATACGCTTGGTTTTGTGCTCATCTGTAAGCTTGCGAGGGACCCATATTGCACAAATTTTTGCATAATGCAGATGGTGTTTAACAATTTCATGAACAATTGTTCGAGAAACATTGGGAAAATGCTCACAGATGTCATCAATTGTGACGCGCCGATCGTTCCTCACGAATTCGTCAACTGAGCTCACCAGTTGGTCTGTAATGACAGACGGTCTCCCCGAACGCTCATCGTCGTGTGTGTTCCCCCTCCCCATGTTGAAGTTGCGACACCACCGCCGAACAGACGACTCGTCCATTACATTGTCTCCATACACCTCCTTTAATTGGCGATGAATATCACATGGGCGAACGTTTCTTGCATTGAGGAATTTAATCACTGCCCTCACTTCACAACTGGCGGCGTTCTCAATTTTTTTAAACATTGTAAACAATCACAGAAACAACACAGGCAATGCTAGCGTCACGCAACTTGGCTCAGAGAAGGCAGACAAGCCACTGAAGCTATCTGACCTCGTCCAGCGGCTACTCGCGTCGTCAGCACTTCATGCGGCACGAACGGATACTACTTTCCGGATGACCCTCGTAGTTGTGTAAACATCTACCGTTTAGAAACAAACAAGCACCGAAGTTTTGACCGTAATCATTTGTTTCTTAATGGCAGTTACTGAAGCATTCTTAAACGGCTAAAGGATGTACGTTCGCAGTTTTGAAAGTCAGAAAATAAATAATCTTATTCTATTTATTAAACTACTGTCGTTACATCAAAGTGAATACCTATAATTAGCCACAGGGACAGTAGGAAATAAGTAGCATTCCGTTTGATCGTACAATATAGTATTTACTTTGCTTTAATAATCGCTTTTTGATGACTTGTGAAAAGAATTCGATCAGAATACCAAGGGGGTTTGTAAAAAAATGCATGTGGTATGAATCCTCCTTCCTATGTCGTTACTAAGGCACCCCTATATTCGTTACTTAAAACTTATTCATTGTAACCACGGAACATCTTGCATATCCTTGAGCGCTTAAGTAGCTTTAATTGAAGTCCTGGTGTCCTCAAAACACAAAAAGGTCTCCAATTGTAGAATGCTCTGAAAAATTTTCGTTCCCAATTATTAAAATTGCACGCTACTCTATAATTAAGAAAAACGAAAGTTAGTGACGAAGAAAATGAAAAAAAAACAGTTTTGATCCAATAAAAACGTCTGGAAAATATTCAGTGTACCATTTTATACTAATGGCGTACAATTTATACTTTACAAATTACATTCTATACAGATCAAGTTCAATATTTCTCTTATAGAACGAGTGATTTATATCGCATAGAACTAATTCGTGATAATTATGGTCGCATTAGGGACTAGTGAGAATTTAGAAACAGTAAAAATGAGGTAATGTCGCAAATTAATCAAAAATATAGTTAAGTGTCTATGAAGACAACAGTAAAAATGGGATTTACACCATATGCATAGGTGAAAATGCCCTAATATTAATTATTTTATCATAATTACTAAAAGGAACTCAAAGCAGAGAAGGATAGGGTTTCGAGTGTTTTAAGCCATTGTATACATGTTGCCTAAAACGAATAAATTAATGATTCATATCTGTAGATGTAAAACTTGACATATATTTAGTGGCATCTGGTTTAAGTGCAGCCGTTCAATTAAAATACGACGTAGGTTGAATTAAAGCTCAATTCTAAGCCAACTTATTATGTGGCTTGAGTTTTAATTGAAGGCGGTGTTTGTTCGGTTTTATATGGCAATCTGGACTTATATCCTAAGGAAGGTGGAAATCGGCTTTCGAAAATAGACAATATTTTTGGAGTATTCCTACAGAAGCAAGTATGCTTAATATACGGATCCGAGTTTCTGTATTGAGTCAACGAGTTGCTGCAATGAATAGAATTATTAGATTTCGCTGAAATACTAATCTTAAAGCCGTAACAGATGTACCGGTAAGAGAATGAGAAATCAGTTCGGTTGGCATAAAAGCAGTCAGGTCGATGGTTGAGGAGAAAATTCATTTAATAACTTAAATGGAAGTAGCACCATAAGTTCAAGAGAGTAGTTAATACGCATCTTTCATCTGTAAGTTTATTTAGTACGCTATTTCCCTATGAAAATTATTCTTCCCGCATGACTCACGATTAGCAATGTTATGCATGATAATGAGAAAACTCAGATTCCGTCATAGATTTTAGTATTCACTTATTGTCTCTGTTAAATAATAAATAAGTTCATTTGAAAAGGCACACTCTAGCGGTCATCGTGGTCTAGCGAGCCTTGCCTAACTAATTTCCACCATGGGTGGAAGGAAGGGATGATCGTGTCACCCATGGCGAGGAAAGGATTCGCGAATATGGCGTTTTGGATATCATTTATGTGTACTTTATGTGCGGAAGATAAGAATACGGATTCTTAAGGAAAACTGAGAATGGGACGCATTCTTGATTGAGCTTTCTTATCGGGGATTTAATTTAGCATATAATTAATAAACACATTGTAGTTATGTCAAATACAATGAGGGCGACCCTTTATCATCTAAATTTTGCGCAATATTAAATTATTTTTTAGCTTCTATTTGAGGTTTAATATTGCGGCGCCTTTGAAAATGGATTTAATTCAATTGGTATGTATAAAGAATGCATGGCTTTGTGGTGAAAGCAAATTTTCATCAAAAAGAAATGGTGTAAAGCGTTTAATCCAGCTAATAACATAGAGCATTATGAAAATAATATATATTTGGTTCACTCAAAAAGAAATAAAGTAGGTCCGACGAGTGTTTCATCCTTAATGGTTTTTGTGGTATATAAATTCCTTTAAATTTAATGCATTAGGTCCCACCGTTCTATGATTAAGAGTTACATGGACGTATTTTCAAAATTTTTGAACGAAATCTGAATTATTTAGAGCTGAATTAGTAGATATTGCGTTATGTAATGTTTCTGCAAAAGACTTGCCTCCGGATGTGGAAGATGTAACTAGAGAATCTTTGATGCCTTCAGTAGCGAATGAGTTCCTTTTTTTTATTTTCGAATTTTTCTGGCTGGCATCCAGAAGGAATTGTCCTTCGGCAAATGTGTTTTAAGTATTGCCTCCCAGCAGTTGCTCTGATATATGGCACCTTCATTTTTCAGTTCATGACCTAAGACATTGGATATGAATTAATGGCGAGATGGTCTACCTTGGGAAAATAGTCTACGTACTGAATATAATTTTAATCAATCGATATAAGTGACTCAGGTCAGTGTGTGTAGGCAGATTCAAGAGGATTAAAGGGTAATTAGCTTCACTGTTTGTGGATATAATTATAATGGAGTTAAGGTTTACCAAGGCGGCAACAATAAGATTGAGATAAAATTAACTCTCTGACGTTTGATCATAGCCATTTGATATATATTGTTTCGATTTCTTGCCACTCCTATACTCCTACGTAGTCACTTCTAGTATACGACGAACTTATTTTCCTTGCCAGTGCGAAATTTTTCCATTGACATGATTGGCTGAATATCATGAGAGTAAAAAAAAACTTAACACTTCCAAGTAAAGATTTAATACTTAACAAGGCTATGGTTTCGATGCTGCCCATCATCATCAGGTGACATGTATGAAAAATTCTCCAACTTATATATTCTGGCTCCAAGAGGGGAGGAAGGTAGGAGTAAGGGAAAGAGGGTAAGTTACTCAATTGGTACAGCAACCTATTACGGGGCTAGGGGAGGGAGAGGGTATGTATTAGCTCAATATTATCCGCGAACAAAATATTTTCAAGGATCGTGCGTAAATTTCCGTAAAGACATGTGTGAAAGATTTGTTTCCAATTCAGAGCGCCGGTGAATATACGACTTCAAAATTGAGATATAAAATTTACCCTTTTTAAACATACATTTTTGGATAAACCAGGGTTAATATTGTGACATGATTAGAGATTGATGGAATTAAAGCGTTGAAAATTAAGAAGTATACACGAGAAATGATTTTAAAATGGCCTATTTTCGCCTCCGTACAAAGTGATTGTTCTTGCCTAACTTATTAGGTCATATTTCCGGGGAAATTTTATCTGTTTGAAAACCTGGATGATGATCAAGGATATATTTTACGTAATGTTTTCCATGTAATTGTGGAGAAATGAAATGAGATATTTCCTTCTTTAAACTTTTAGAGCCACTCAGACTTCTTGAATGATACAAAAATTTATCATACAGTCAAAAAATAACTTCAATACTTAAAAATTCAGTCAATAGTAATTTTGGTGTTGAACTCCTTTAGGCAAAAATATTAGTTTTGAGTGTGCTGGCCCTCCCATTGGCGGTTGCCACGTTGTTTCTAGGTTACTTTGGTGACCGCAAATGGATTAGTACGAGAATACTTCAAATTGGTAGATGTTGGCGTGCGTGACTTGTTTAGAAGACGGTGATAGGGCTGGCGCATAAATTGATAGTTAACTGTAAGACTGCCATAGAGATGAAGATTGAAAGGGGTCGAGTATGGTGGGCATCTAGGGTCGCAGACGTGTCACTCGGGCTATTGACAGAAATAGCACGTGGGTCTAAAGAGGGTCCGGGTCTTGGAGAAGGAGAGGCTTTGGATTGAGGGACACCGTTGGGAGTAAGCGGAGGTGGTGAAAGACGGGGTGGGGGTTTGGGAGAGGAAGCTGTCACAAGGTGAGGTGTTGATCTTGAAGTAATTCTCGAGAGCCGGGTGAACCGTAAAGGGTGACATGAGGGTTTTTTTTTCTTTGCGAAGGCACGCAGAGTATTTCAGGAGTCAGGTAATTTACGAATTCTTGAGGTGGAATGGTTTTCATGTGGGTTGTTAGAAAGATGGAGAAGGTTGAGCGGGAAAAAGGTCGGCTTTTTGGTAGAATTAAATTCCCTTTCGATCCCGCAGTGGGGATTACGGGTGAAATGGAATGGATAAGAAAAGAAAGGAAAAATGAAGACTATGCATCTCAAAGACATTAGTTATAAAATCGCTTTAAATTTCATAGTACCAATTTATTTACTGCATGTACTTACTTTTAAATAATGCGATAGTGGAAATAATGATAGCATTATTTCTGTAATATTTATATTGGTAAAAGTGATTTGTCATATAAACTTACTATATATATATATATATATATATATATATATATATATATATATATATATATATATATATATATACTCATATATACAGAAACAGATATAAGGAAAAGGGATAGGAACACACATAAAGGACGAACACAATAGTGGTAAGGTTTCTGTATATATGAGTTGTGTTGGTTGGTTGGATGGTTTGT
This sequence comes from Hetaerina americana, assembly GCF_022747635.1. Classification (NCBI taxonomy): domain Eukaryota; kingdom Metazoa; phylum Arthropoda; class Insecta; order Odonata; family Calopterygidae; genus Hetaerina; species Hetaerina americana. The sequence continues at coordinate 61,985,401 of NW_027286985.1, read as the reverse complement.
GTATATATATATATATATAAATATATATATGTATGTATGTATGTATGTATATATATATATATATAAATATATATATATATATATATATATATATATATATATATATATATATATATATATATATATATATATATAAGGCTTAAATATATGTTAGCCTAAAAACTGGTTTATAATACTAAAATATGTAATATTCTACCTCAAGGGGCACCCCAGATTACTCATAAGATGAGGAGAAAATGAATAGCTCTTTTCACACAGAAATCCGAATATTTGGATTATATAACTCTGCCGCCGTTAACCTAGTGCCAGAAGTATTAACATAGTAAATATATCTTCAATTTTCATATAAATATTTAATGATGTTGGTATGTACAATATTCAATTCTAAAACGGCCATAATTAATTCAAACGTAGAGATATTTGTAAGCATTTAATGGGAGATTTGAGTCCAAAAAGAAATACCAAAAATAATACCTAATCCGGAATTTCACAACCTTTGAAGTTCAAGATAATGCCCCTGTACGAGATAAGAATAAGCAACTGTACAGTAATTAATATGAGCGAGAAATGAATATTTCCCCAGCTTCTGTTGCAAAAGTCTAGGGTATTCAGTGCCCGAAGGATAGAGTAGAGGAAATAAACAAAAAGAGAGAGAAAGTTTTCAACTATTAAAAAAATGCAATACTCGAGAATTTTCTAATTGCCTCTCTTTGTATTCAACAATGTTTATCGTGCCCGTTCCTTGGGAAGAGAATTACTTGAAATTATAAGGTGCGGGAGATCTGCAGCAGTTGAGTAGCAAATCAAAATAGTTTTTCCACATAGAAGTCTAGAGAAATTGAATGAGGCCATAAGACATATTAAAGAGTTCAAATTAAAGTTTCTGTTAACCATCGAAAAGTCACGGTTTTTGATTTTAATAAGACTTTCAATAAAATAATTTATAAAGAATGGGGTGGGACTCTCGTTTGAAGCCGAGACTTAATTATTAATAAAATTCTGTTACCGGAGCAACAAATTCCATTGAAAAACCGTATTTAGACATATTGCACGTAATTATTTCTCCTGGAATGCCCTTGTTCACTTATACAGTTGATTAATTGCCTTTTGTTACTAATTGGAAGCCGTCAGTTTCAAAAGGAATATTTTATTCATGTTGACCAACTTATCCAGAGGTGTATTTCGCTTCTATTGGATTCTTGATTATTAATGATTAAATTTAGAATAATTAACCTTTGATCGACCTTGGGAAAAGGTATCAAATCTGAAATCGTAAATTAGGGATTATTAATAAATTTTTCTATCCGTATGAATAAAGTGGAAACATTTCATTTTTGAAATAGCTTTTTTCTGCGGCTGCATTAATGTTGACGAAGGGAGACGAAAAGATAATTGAAAAATCTAAAGCAAAATTGAAACCCAAGGGCAGAGGGAACGGATAGTATTAGTAAGTGAAACAATTTTGCATACGTGAGAAGAATAGGGAATTGCCGTAGGATTATCAGATTGAAGTAACAGAAGATAAATACAGGGCCAGATCTACAGGGTTCGTCCGGAAAATAAGTGTACTGATTTTTTCCCGCCGCTCCAGGCGCGCCCAGCACCGCTCTGATGGGCTGCGATTGGAGGGGGGTATGTTGGCAAGCGACGCTGAAAAAGGCAGTCGGCTCTGAGCTGTGGTGTAGTGAGGAGCTCTGTTAACGCGAACCTCCACGCTCGACCCACGTCACGGAACGCGATGCCGAAGCAGCGTTATTCCATCAAATTTGCGGTAAAGCTTGGGAAATCGTCTACCGAAACTGTCGGTATGATTAACCAGGCTTACGGGGAGTCAGCCATGTCCAGAAACATGATCTTGCGGTGGCACAAGATGTTCGTGGAGGGCAGAGAAGAGGTCGACGACGAACCACGGCCTGGACGCCCATCAACCACACTCACCGACGAAAATGTGCGAAAAGTTCGCGATGTACTGAACTCTGATCGTCGTCTTAGTGTTCGGATGATAGCGGAGCAGTGTAATGTGCCAGCCAGCCAGGGCGTCCGGCCAGCGATCAAAAACATCTGGCGGCGGCCGACACGACAAGCGCGGTGTGAGACGGCGCATTGTCGTGTCGGACTTCTTGGCCAAGCACGGCGTGGCAACGCTGCCGCACCCGCCCTACAGCCCGGACTTGGCACCACCGGACTTCTTTCTGTTCCCGAAGATAAAGAGGAGTTTGAAAGGAACGCGATACGGGACTTTGGACGCCGTCAAAGAGGCCGTGACGACGTGTCTTCGAGAGGTTCCCGATGATGCCTTCGCGGGAGCGTTCCAGGAATGGGAACGCCGCTGGAACAAGTTTATCGACTCACAAGGGTCCTATTTTGAGGAATTTTAGCTTAAGATATGTAAAAGTGTAATACATTTTTTTTTCCTGAGCTCAGTACACTTATTTTCCGGACGAACCCTGTAGATCTAGCCATTTGGATCGATTGTGGACAGATGGGTCAAAGGGGCACCACCAAGACGAGATTGGTAGATTTCACTATCTGGGGCCAGTAGCTACAATTTAGTAATGTTTTTAAAAATCATTGTTGACTGAGACAGAATTCCGGACTGTCTGCCAAAAATCATGACCGGATGCCAAAACCCAGAACTATGTTTCACGGCTCAGGATCTGTTATGGTAGCAAGGGCTAATTTTTCGGATGGAGAAGCCAAGTGATGAACATTGTGGCTGTAAATAGCTTTGCAATTGTTTAAGGTAGCTCGCGTGAATAAATCAACTTTTTAATACCTTTTGAAAGAAACGCATTGTTGAATATGGATATATGTAGATATATATACATATATATATATATATATATATATATATATATATATATATATATATATATATATATATATATATATATATATATATATATATATATATATATATATATATATATATATTTCCGTATATACTATATATCGTATGTCCAGTAGGTGTGATCACCTTTCGAAGTGCCTTCAATGCAGGTGAATCTATAAATTGTACAAAAGTAATAGATATGTAATCCCCAAAAAATATTTTACTTTCCGTTTTTAAAAATAAGGTTCGAAAATTATATGACTAATCTTTTAAGGAGAATTATGAAGAAAATAAACCCAACAAAAATTCACTTTCCATTCACGTCCTTACTTGAATGAACGTTAATTTTTAATTCACAAAAAAGATACGATATACTACCTTGATCAAAAAGTTCCCGGAATAACCACCGTGTGGCGCTCCCATCGTTCCGATTTGAGTTCTGTTTTTTTTGTTAAATTGGTACATCTGTTGTTGATATTACGTTTGTTTATTTTGTACCACTACCTTCCTCTAACCCTAGCAAGTGGATCAAGTAGATAAGTTAAGTAATGTGCTGATGTACAAGTTGAAGAACCATGCTCAAATTACTGAAGGGGCTCATTTTCATTTAAGTTCAGATCACTAATAGGAGCTTAATGGATAAAACCTTAATTGCAGTCTTCGAAATGGGACCTTAAATTGCGAGCCATTTGATGTTTTTTTGTTTTTTGTCCAACAGTGATAACACTAATTTAAATTTCATCACTTTTCATCTCTATTCTTCTTCTAAATTCATTTTAAGAAATTCATCTACGACTATACTACCTTGATCAAAAAGTTCCCGGAATAACCACCGTGTGGCGCTCCCATCGTTCCGATTTGAGTTCTGTTTTTTTTGTTAAATTGGTACATCTGTTGTTGATATTCCCTTTAAATCTTAGTGTCATAACTTGACATTTGCAAAAGTTACGTAGCCAAGAGTACATCTATCTCTGTGTGTGTTGGCGATTTTTTACAATTGCAGAAATGGATTTAAATTTGCAACAACGAACTTGTATTAAATTTTGCGTAAAAAACGGATTTAGTGGCGCACGGACGTTGGAAATGTTGGAAAAGTGTTTCGGCAACGATTCTCTAAAAAAAACGGTCGTTTACCAGTGGCACGAGCGGTTCAGAAGTGGTCGTGAGTCAATCGAAGATGATGAACGCAGTGGCAGACCATCGACATCGAAAGTCGGTGAAAAAATTGATAAAGTAAAAGAAATGTTGGTCAATAACCGCAAATTAACCATCAGAGAAATAGCGGAGGACTTGAACATTGCCTATGGATCCGCCCAAGACATTGTGGTTAATGATTTGGGTTTCCGTCGTGTAGCAGCAAAGTTGGTGCCAAAAGACCTCAATTTCATGCAAAAAAGAGACCGTGTTGACGTCGCAAAAGACATGATTTGCGAGGCTGAATCCGATCCCACATTCATCAAAAGGATCATTACTGGAGACGAGACGTGGGTTTATGAGTACGACACGCAATCCAGACATCAGGCAAGTGAATGGCGTTCACCAAATGAGCCGAGACCAAAAAAACCACGTCGTTTTCAGTCAAAAAAGAAGGCAATGCTGACGGTTTTCATGGATTACAACGGTGTAGTGCATCATGAATTTTTGCCAGAAGGCGGTAGACAGTAAACAAAGAGTATTATTTGGGCGTTATGAGACGTTTGCGTGAAGCAATTCGCCGAAAGAGACCAGAAATGTGGGCAGAAAACTCGTGGATTTTGCACCATGATAACGCACCGTCGCACAGTGCTATCATTATTCGTAATTTTTTGACGAAAAATGCAACAAATACCATCCAACAGCCACCGAATTCACCTGATTTGGCTCCCTGTGACTTCTTTCTGTTCAATCGAGTTAAAAAACCATTACGGGGAACGCGTTTTAGCAGCCGAGAGGAAGTAATGGAAAAATCGCAGGAAGCACTGATGGACATACCGAAAACCGAATATAAAAAATGTTTCGAGGATTTGATCAAGCGCTGGCATAAGTGTGTTGCAGTCGATGGGGATTACTTTGAAGGGGACAATATAGATTTAGATGAATAAACTTGTATTTTTAATTTTCTGAATAAATTCCGGGAACTTTTTGATCAAGGTAGTAGTTATCACCGCTAGTTTGAACGGTAAAAACGCAGTACAATAAAATTTACGTATCCCACGGACAACTGAGGAAATCGATATCATTCCACCGCGCATAGACCGAGCGGCTGCTTTAGTCGACTCCACGTCTACCTTGGCAATGGTCTCCCAATAATAGTGTCTAAAGCATGAGCACTCTTCCTTTATATTTCGTCATTAATTATGATTTACTTCTCATGATATAAAGAGCTGTTCGATTGAAAACTAATTATATAAATTTTTTGATAGAAAAAGCCTAATGTAGTGTATATTTTTATAATATTACTATGTGTAATTAATTGCTAAATTTTTAATTAATTGTTGAAAGAAAAATTATTTTCCATCAAGAAAAAACTCTTTTAAACTTATTTAATCCCCCGATTTAATTTGGTTTCAATGGCTTTTCGAATCTATTTGGGCAATACACCCATTTCAAACGATGATGTATTATTAATTATAGCTGAATACCCCTTGTTGAAACACGAATTTAATAATTATTAAAAAATGTGTTTAGTTCATTAATTTAGCTTGTGGCGAATTATTTATTTCCTATAAATTCTTACCCCATGGAATTTTGAAATATTGTAGGTAAATAGAAGATTTTTGATGGATGTCCTAGAACGTAAAAAACGTTTTTTGTGGATCAATAAATATGTAATATTCAAATACGTCACTTAATTATCTACGCTTAAAGATCTCGTTAAGAATACTTTAAACTACTAGTGACATGAGATCTCTTGTGTTTTAATCAAATCTATACAATCTTTTTAAGTTTAGTGTTTGGCTAAAACTATTTTTTTAAATTATGTTTAAGTAAAGCAAGTACGTATTTCAATTGGATGCAGTAATACTAAAAGAACTTAACTTGTTAAACCTGAGTCTGAGTTTGTTATTTCTATCTTCTGATTAGTTTACACATACACTCTATATTCAATATTAATATTTAAATGTACTCAATTCAATTGTCTAGATTACTTTTTTTATTTGGATCCATGGCCATATCTGACCGTCTCTGTGCTCTTTGCGATAATAATTTAATTAGACGAATTGGATTTGGAATCACACGTACCAAAAAAATCGTCCTAATACCTAGTCTCCTCTGTACATAATCATGATTTGAGTCACACCTTTAAAATTCAACTTCGAGACAAGAAGAGGGTCTGAACAATTGACTGTGAGTTTCTAAGGTGTCAATCCTACAGCCAATATTGATTTTTAAGAACTTTAAACCTATATTTATGTATCAACCTTAAGAGACCGGGGAATCCATTAAGTTCATGGAAAGTTTAGTTTTGCTTATATTTAAATGCATTTTTCTATCTCCAAAAACTTATGTGAGGAATCTTGTCGAAATTAGGTCGGCATTATTTCCTTGAACACTTATGTTTTACGGTGCTCCAGAGGGAGCTGACGCTTTTCTTATTCCATGATTCTAAATATGATTAATTATTGTAATGGGGCGCTTTTCAAATTTAGGATATGAACGAAAATGATACACGTCTTGAGTTGTGATTCTCATTTCACTCTAGCATGTCCCTGGTTTAACTTCACTGCCCAAATATATGCAACATTAATCCGTTAACATGAAATTTTTGATTCTCATAAACGTTATTTTCAAACCTAATTAAGGTAAATTTCCTCTTAGTACGCAGAGACTAGTCTCCAGATTTTGAGAATAACTTGATCATCCCTTCTAATTTGTAACAATAACAACACTAATGTCTTTAAACATTCATTATTAAAATCATTTATACGTGAAAGTAAATTATAAGTTACTATAGTCAAAAGGAAGTACCAAATAAATTATTGAATAGTTTGTTATTGTAATGCATATTATGATTTGATGTATTAAAAATAATTCATAAGGCGTAATAAAATTCGCGCACTCCGTAATATCTTTTGGAGCTGATACACTAATTTCCATATTTCTGGCTATGCGTGGGTCATTCTCTCGAATATAGAATAGTTTAAGACTTAGTCTTATTTTCAATGACAGCATTTCCTAAGGCTGAAGTCTGAATTGGAGAATATTTCCACCTCGCCGCAATCGGTAGTGTGCTCGCCAGCAAAGTCGACGGTCACGAGTTCAAATACACACCTTGGGCATTCACATGGAGCGGGTAAGTGTTTGTGTGAGTTGAAGCGTTTCCATGGTGACCTCGGCATGACCTCATAAGCCGTAGCCACTGAAATCCTCCACGACAGATTCTCGTGAGATGGGCAATTTGTTTCCAGTTTCGACCTTGCGAAAACCGCAGCAATAAAGTCGGGACATTGGCCTATTGTGATTACCCATCTATTTTTATTGTTCCAACTCGATGATGATCCCGTTTCGGGAACTCGTTAAATGCCGCCCAATTGAATGGAACGAGCGAAAAGCCTCTCCTAGAAGGAGCGATTCAGCGAGGAGAGTAGGCGGGGATGGTGCAGATTGAAAAGAAATAATTGAAACATTCCGTGCAGGTCAGAGAGATCCGAGTAGTTCCAAGTACAGAGGATGCAACGAACAAACGTGCAAGCGTGTGTAAAAAATAATTTGGGACTCCCCATTGCTTAAGAGGCTAATGGTGTTTTGCTTGCATAGTTTTGATTGCGTTACTGATATAAATATTTAAGGTATATATATATATATATATATATATATATATAGCCCTAGCCCTACACACACACACACATATATATATATATATATATATATATATATATATATATATATATATATATATGTAGGGCTAGCTTTAAATGTTCGGCAAATGCCTCTTTTCGAATTAAAAAACTGAATGACTGCATTAATTTGTAAATAATTTCTATAATTTAGCCTTAAGGCTCAATGTCCGTGAAGGATAGTGATTGCTGTCCTTTTTGTCATACTTGAATAGATAGTTTGATAATGTATACCTTTTATTTGTAGGACAGATGGATTGATAAAAATGTTTTTAGATTTGGTCAATGAGTCATTTCGTCAAAGAAAAGTTTAAGAATTTATTTTGTTTCAATTCGATTCATAATAGTCTCTAGCTTTTTACGCTTTTTTATATAATACGACGGAAATTCGAGACCACATATAGGCCCAGGCTTCAATAAAAATGAATTGGAGACTAAATATGAAAAATGCTGTTGATGTAGCGACAGAAAAATCGGAAATTCGGGATAAAATGTAATCCAGAAGAGCCATAGAAAATTTTCCTTGGTACTTTTCCAAACCTTATATTTAACGTTAACAGATTCTTGTCCTCATGCAAAATTCGGTTACGGTATCCTGGCTAATGTTTAGGCCGAGAAATGGGTCTCTTCCGCTTACCCGTACGAGGGATGGAAGGAGGATGAAAAAAAATTGTTTCCGAGTGCGCTCATGCACATCTTCACCCGACCCGTGCGGCCTCGTCTGTGAGCGGCGTCGAAAAGGGAAGAGACGTGCGCGCGCGCGTGTGAATAATAGTCCTCTCGCGCGGCACCGTCCTTCGCCGTCGCAGTGCGAGTTGATCACCGCTCTCGGTTCTCGCCTCCCATTTCGACGATCTCCGCATTGCGCCAGCACATCATCGGTCGCGCACTCGTGGGAGAGCACGCAAAACCTTTTGAGTCCGTCTGTCTAGGAAGGATGGAGTGGAAGGAGAGCTCACGCGAGAAAAAAATTACGTCGGCTCAGGATTTTGGCAAGTGAGGGTGGGGGGTGAAAAGGGTTTTCGGGGTTGGAACAAGCTCTCGTGGCGGTCGTTTCTTCTTGAACGCGCGGAGTTATTTGTCTTGAATTCCGGTCAGTCGATTCTCTTAGCTAAATGGATTGAGAATGGGCCTATGGAGAATGGGGAGTGGGGGTGGAGGATGCGGGAGAAATGTTTTACGTCGAGGGGGGTCTCGCGTGGTCGATAAGACAGCCGAATGGGACGAGCGAGTGAGAGGGTCCCGTCCTTAGGCCTTTCCTTTCGCCCTCCAGCTGCCTTACCCGCTCTCCTCCTTCTTTCAGCTTCCGCAAAAAATATTTTCTCTGGGGTAATTATTTATTTAAGTACCCTTCACGTTCGCCTCCATCTCCTCCTCCCAACCACCTCCTATTTCACCAGGCAAGCTTTTTTATCTTCTCGAATGCCTCAACTTTTTTTCTTTTTTTTTCTTCATTCCCCCATCTTTTTTTTCTGAACCGAGATTTGATTATAAACTCAAGAGAATTCTCCGTGTCGTGTTTTTAACGTAGCCATTGTGACAATCTTCGAAATAAGTTTTTACTTCCTCGCCGTTTTTTATCGTAGACTTATTTCTGTTATTATTATATTGGTTCCACGTTTAATTCATTGACATTCCATAGTCTCTTTCGCGATCTGTGTATGAGCTAGCCAAGTGCTCTCGACCAGGTTTTTTTCAGGGTATTTTTTTTTTGTTCGGGGGAATTCGAAAGTAGCCAAGATCCTGTAAATGCTGGAGCAGGCACACAATATAACTGATACAAATCAGCCAGTTGGCTCCAAGGATTGTAGGTAAAAATTCCTTGCTCTATATGCATTTTGTATCACTTGATTTTTTAATGAAGTACTGGAAAATTAGTGTCGTTAAAATAACAGTGACCGACATAAGTTAATTACAAAAATAATATAGATCATAATTTAAAATGAATGCATGGCGCACTCTTATTACATTAATGCCCTTTTATTTGTAATTGATTGATTAATTTTGATTTGATATTTAACTTAGTATTTGTTTTTCAAATGCCAACTTATAACGCTTTTATGCTTCATTTTGCACTCAAGATATCCCAATCTTAAATACAGGTCAGGCGTGAATGGTCGAAACTTATGATTAAATCCGCCTAATTGCGTAACTATCAGAGTTCAGATGCATTTGTTCCAATAACAAAGTTTGAATACACCTGCACTTTATATCGAGCTCAAATTTTATTATTTAATAGGATTATTTCAAATATTTTGATGGTTTATATTTTGTTGTCACCAAGCTCGCAGATAACTCCACACGCGGCAGTTTGTTCAATGATAGTAAATTAAATGTTCGATGGTTTCTGTCTCAATTTTTCATTAAATGAAAAATACATTGTGTTTTTCGTGGGATGAATTAAATATATAACTGATGTGAATTCCAAGTGCTTCCTTGGAAGAAGTCAAATGATAGATAGATAGAGGTCTTTATTTGGGCGAAATTGAGACCAAATGGTCCCTTCTTCCATTTATTTATATATAACGATAGGATTTATACATTTATAATGATGGGAGAGAAAGGAGGAGGATTCATGAGGGCAGAGCAAAATTAAATAATGAACAGTGTCCCGATAGGGTATAATTTGATATTTCAGCGGACCGAGTAAGGATATGAGTGAAAAACGAATACCAAAACAAACACAAGAACAAAAACGTTCGAGGAAAAACTTCGAAGGGGTGCAAAGGATGGGTCCTGACTAAACAAATGGACTTTGGAAACCGGCCCTTAGTCCGCACTAAATCCTTCGAATCCAGTCTTATGGAACTTGGATTGAACATGGTTGTGAAAATATCGGAAACGTTTTCAAACCAAAAAGAAGTCCCCCATAAAAAGACTGGCCATTTAATGAAAACATGGGGTGCTAGAATACCGGAATTAAAGGAAATTCAAGAAACTCTAATTTTTCGTCTGTTTTACAAATATTTTGCAGGTAAATTGGAGCCATAAATACATTATTAAATCAAAAGCTAAAAAAGAATTGCAAATGGTTTCCTTCATAAAATTAAATTACAAACTTTTATACTTTAATATTTTCAATTTTAACGTGCCGCCCACTTCTGTGATAAGTACAGTTGGGCGAAAACTAAGCCTTAATCACTTATTTCAAATTTTTATTGAAAAGATTGTGTTACGATAAATTGGTAAATTTGTATGGCCATGAAATGATATTAGAGAGTAAAAAGAGCTAATAAAATCACATGTACCTAATTTCAAGTGAAGAGAAATGAATCATTTTGCTTGTTTCAGCATTAATAATTCCAGAGATAATTTATGTTTCCATTCATCTCTTAAACAAGACTTTATTTTTAGTTTCCATTTTTAATAGCCCTGAAGCCTTGCTCACAAAATAAATCAAACAAACTTTATCAAAATACCCTTGGGAAGGAAAATGAAATCCTGATCGCTAATCGTCGTATATCGACAGAGGAATTTCAGGCCCTATTTTTTATTTGATTATAGATTATATGGATCACAAATTGAATGCTGGTATAGTATCATGGAATGAATCTATTACGTTTGAAAACATTTGCAACAATAAGATGAAAGTGAAAACAGGAGCGTGATAATTATGCTTATCATAATATTTTTATGTTATCCATCTCTCCGTCCTAATTTAAAAGCAAGATATACTGAATAATGATTAAACACAGCTCTTATTTTAATTCAGAGATTTACGTAAAGCTTTTGATGAAAAGTACCTATTTTTTATGGTGAAAAAATGGCATAATGGTAAAACTTCAAAATCATACATGTTTTGAAATTTTGAGCCAGAGAATGCAACTATGCATGTAAAAGTAAATGAATTTCTTGTAAAAGTCTGTTTATTGGTTTAAATCATGTGATGTAAAATTTCAGTATTTAATTACAATTATTAAAATTATAATTTTAAAATGTACAAAATAAGTTTTTTAACGACATACATGTGTTTGTAATATGCCTCTCATATACATTCATTATCAAAGTTTTACTCGGAATCCGACTGGAGGGGGTTAATTATAATTTACCTTAATTTATAACAGCTAAATTTTTTCAACATGTTCACAAACACAATATCATGGACCCACATTAATTAGCTTCCGATCTTTGGTTACGTTTAACGAAAAACAAACATTTCCATGGAATAAGAAAAAGTTATCTTAAATGGTTTAAAAAATACTCCAGGGAAAATAGAAGATAATGGAGTGACCTCGATGTCTGGTGCCTAAGTTTTCTCTTCCCGTGAAGGCTTCGGTGGTTAGTCGGGAGGTTTATTGACTCCTAAATGTCATCGTTTTATCGCCGTGATTGTAAAGCGGACGCCGAAACCAATGCCATCAATCGCTGGACGCGATACCAAAATGACCAGCGCTACGAGATTACTCGAAATAAGCCATCGAGACCGCCGTCTGGCGTCCTTTTTTATAGTCGCTTTGCGCCTCTTCCGCTTCTACCGTGGATGATTTACGCTAGATATAACGACGAGAATTTAATTTTGTGTGGGAAATGCTCATGTAATATGCTGGTCGTCGTTCCTGAACCCATTTAAGCCAGTAGAATCATTCGCTTCTGTTTAAGAATTGATATTCTGGGGATAATATAGTATGTGATTCTTTGCCTGTCATAAGGGCGCGGGCGTCAGTTTGTCTTACAGAACATTGAGACACATTTGTTGACAATTTGGTCGGTTTTTTGACTCGTTGCTAAAACGATTTCATTTAGTGTGGCTATATATATATATATATATATATATATATATATATATATATATATATATATATAATTATTTAATTCTTTTTAATAATTTTGATCAGCTCCATTTCTTGAGAGTGAGAAAAACATCGTGGTAGTTAAGATTATGGGCATACAGGTTTACTTGTAGTAAAAATATGCACTGAACAATCTAATTACGCTGTTCGAGTCGTGACAGATTTGGACCATAACGGTTATTCTTCCGTATAATGTTGAGCTTTGGTAAAAACAAATGTTATCATGAAGCACAACTTTATATTAATAACATCTCAGTTAGTAAGGCACTAAAATTATAATGGAGTAATGAGATGGTGAAGGTTTTATGTGTTCTCTGTGCAAATAGGACAGCTAATTTTCCTCTTACAGACTAGTACACTCTCAAACGTAAAATGTATCTCTTTAAATCTTTATGAGTATTTTCAGAAGTACAACTTTGTTTTGTAAATGATCTACAATGTTGAGCTTTGAGATTTCTTGCGAAAACTTCTAAAGAAAGGAAGGCTCGGCACTTAGCAGCATACGATTACCTAAAACTTCTAGATTATAAAGTAAGCTAACATACAGGCTAACCGATATATGTTTTTTGGTAACTGTAGGAAATTGCGTGCAAAAAATCCTATTAGATAAATTTTACTGTCCAATATAATGTTTTTAAATTTCCATGATTGATAAATGTGTGTAATATTATTGTCAGGAATACATTAAACTTTATATGATATTATCATGACAAGTGACGAGAAATCGTTACAGATAGACTAAAATTAATCATACCATAGCGTAATACGTTCATTACATAACTATTATGACGTGGAAAGTTTAGTATAATGGACTTTTACGATAATGGTCTCTCCATTAAGTGCAAAAGGTTTCATATTCAGTGACCATGGGAATACATTGAAATTCGTAAAAGGTTTAGGGAAGAGTCTCGAGTTGCAAATACAGTTTTAATATTTTCAGTCGTGCAGTCATCACGTTGAGCATAATGATTTGCAGACTCTTTCGTCGAAACAAGGGGGAGCGGCAGTGTGGGGAGAGATAAGGGTCGGACCCCTTTGGCGATTATTTTTATGTGCATGGGTGGAGCGGTGACAGTTGTTCCGCTCCGCTGCCACCGCTCACTGATCCACGGACATCCCTTCCCTTTCTACTTCCCCAGACGTACAACGCGGACGCGCAGATCGGTGAGTCGTCGGCGTGTGCCACCGCCCTGCTATGCGGCGTCCGCGCCAACGCTGAGACGGTTGGCGTGGACTCGTCCGCACGCTTCGAGGACTGCCACTCCAGTCACTCTTCCAGGGTGCCCTCCCTCCTCGACTGGGCTCACCACGAAGGTAAGTAAAGAAATATGCATAACCTGGGTGATAGGAACGACCCTATAGCGTCATGATCAACGTGACAATTTATATCGTTCTCCGCGACACGCCAATATTACGAAGCGTAAATGTGCGTATATGTGTGTGTTTATACGCACACGCACACCAGCACAAATGCCCATTTACAAATTGTCCAATTCTTACGACAAAGACGGTTATCGTGTCAGTGAAATATTTAACAAACAAAAGTCAGGTTTTTATATCTGTGTAGTTTCACCGTCTTACATTTACCACGCGCGCGCACGCACATTTAAACCTCCTTTTCAAAGTCTGTCTGATCAGAACAGGTGAGAGTAGGCTATCCAAATAGACGCGACAAAAACACTAAAAAACACAAAAGTATTTCTGCGGAAACTTAGATTTGTCACGTATGCTGGTATGGCAAGTGAAAGGTTGCGGGTTCAAATCATGAACACTTTAATTTTTCTCCGCGGAAATTAATTCCCCTTTCTTTCGCCCATATACATATGTGTCCTGAACAGATTTACTTCACTCTTCCCTCAATATTTCAAGTATGGATATTTCAAGGTATAAGTATTTGTTAGCATACGAGGTTTGTTCAAAAATTATCACGCATTTTGTGTTTTTTCAAAAATTATGAATTTATTCATGAATGTCTATTTTGTCCCCTTCAAAGTAATTCACATTAGATATTATACACTTGTGCCAACGTTTTTTCCAATCCTCGTAGCACTTCAAAGAATCATTTTTTGTGATCTTGTTCAGTTCCTTCTTCGATGGAGTCTTTATCTCGTCAATCATAGCGTAGCGTCACCTTTCATGTGCCTCTTCAGTTTAGGGGACAAGAAAAAGTTACTTGGGGCCAGAACTGGGGAATTGAGTGGCTTCGGCATCATTAGTGTGTTGTTTTTGGCCAAAAATTTGCGCACAAGGAACGATGTGTGAGCAGGGGCGTTGTCATTGTGTAAAAGCCAATTTTTGTTCTCCCACAAATCGGCGTTTGTGGCGGATTGTGTCGCGCAAATTGCGTTTAACTTGCAGTTAATATTCCTTATTTACTGTTCTACCCAGTGGCAAGAACTTATGTTGCGCCGCCCCTGAACTGTAAGCAAAAGTTTCACACTGGGGATTCTTCACGTCATCAATGTTCTCGTCTGTCGTTGACGTGCTCGGACATCCTGCACGCTCTTCGTCGTTCACATCTTCTCGGCCCTTTGAGAACATTTTGTACCACCGATAAAGGTTGCTTCGGCCCAAGGTAGCTTCTCCATATACCTTGGTCAGCATTCGGAATGCGTCCGCGCACTTAATTTGGTTTTTCACGAAAAATTTGATACAGATTATTTGATCTATTTTTTGGAACAGGTAAAAATCGAAGACAAGCCAAAACATGTCTAAGCAAAACAGCTTCCAGTATTTCATTGAGCATTCAAAATGGCCGAAATTTTTGGCATAACTGAGAGACATAAGTAGCAACATAACGCCACAAAAAAAATGGAAAATCAAATATATTTAACCCGCGAAAATTCAAAATTCGTGACAATTTTTGAACAGACCTCTCATAGTTTTCCGGCTTCGGATAGTTTTTAAATAATCCATGAAGACTACTAGGAATAGAGATGTTCTACTGAAGCAAACGCTAACCTCTACGCTGATTAGTTCCTTATCTCTTTACATTGTTTTACTGCATTCCTTACAAATTATCTTTTCTCTCCTGCCCAACATTCAGTTTCCCTACTTAATTCCTTTTGTAACAACTATAATTATTCACTGCCTCTGAATATCTCTTTCATTCATATCTTCCGCCTCTTTCATTTTCTTAACTTCTATCCTACAGCATCTTCCCTTCGCCAGTAAGGTATATTTCAAAAAATATTCTTAATTTAGTCTATTGGCATTAGGTAGGGTATAGGTTTTTTCCAGAGTTCGATGGATTATTACAACTAAAAGCTGGAAAAATTTTCCAAATGGCCCAAGGAGAGTATATATCGGAGAACCTAACTGCTTTTATAATGAAGGCCTGGAATAAGGGGTTTTATGCTCTAACTCAACTCTCCACATTTAATTGGGAAACACCAATACCTTACAAATTTACCCATAACCCAGATTACCGAGGGCCAGACTTGCAAACTAGAGGCAAAACTAGTTACGGTGGACTTAACTGTGCGCGTCATTGTTATGCCCCTACTATCCCTGTAGACTTCGAGTAAAGTTGTTTCGTGCGATAGTTTTGTGCACGATCATGAGATATTTTGTAGGCCGTCAACTATGAATACGTAGTGCTGGTGAGTTTGAAGCCGGTTTGTCCTATTGTAATAAAGTCCATGTTCCACATTGGGCCTAGATCGTCTAAAGGAGAATCTTCTACTAAGTGGTAAATATGGTCGCCCATTGGCTGGCCATTACACTCCTCAACTGACTTAAAAAACTTTTATATTGTTTTGCTCCATGAATTAATTCCTTTCAGGTCACAGAATATTTATACTAATCAGTATATACACTCAAGAATCGTAAATTAACTCCATGAGGTTTCTATTGCGCTAAGTAGGTTCCTATGAAGTATATGTATGTACCATATACTTAGGTTTTGTTTATCTACTGAATTAAATTTTCATTTGGGTTGATATTTTATCAAATATATTTTATAGCTATTACTGAAGGTAATTAAATCAACATTTAAATTATATATTATCATACTTCCCTAACATAAGAGTGTAAGAGACCGCCTCGATAGCTTAACCGGCTAAGGCACTTGTCCGGACATCGGGTGATCTGGGTTCGAATCTCGGCCAAGGCGAATGATTTGTACACTGAAATTATTGCATTTTAATGCACACTTAACTCAATTAAAAGTTACTGTAGCGGCATCTCCCACAGGTTCTTGGAATTTCTCTAACGTCAACTTCCACTATAAGAGTGAAATTTTATATTCCACGAGGTCAATCTTTACAGGCAATCCAGTTTTATATATAATTGCAATGAGTATTGATACATGAAATATTGTGTGGAAAATTTGAGAGATAACTCTGAGTTTTGAATGAAGCCCGGTTTTAGGAAATCATTATTTGAAAATATATTCTCCATTTGTGAAAGGGAAATGACCTCAATGTGATGAGTAAGGCAGGAGAGATGTAGAAAAATTAGGAGAAAGTATTCCAAAAAATCAAATCCGTGACAAGCAAATTTGGAGAAAAAATGTTACGTGGAGACCCCAAAGTGGAATTAAAATTTACTTGCATTTATTACAATAACTTGGGAGGGCCTAAGACAGAATAGTACAAGGAACTACTGGGCTTAATATCATTGTTAGTTTTTCATTCAGGACCCTGAATTTATTTTATTAATGCTTTAAGAAGTTTCAAAATTTCTCCTTAGAAGTAAGGAGCCAGAAACATATTCAACAAAATGATCTTTTTCGTCCTTCAATGCAGCAATCTTTAATAGAATCAGGAAATTAAACAGTACCCCTGTGGATCACCTGTGATTAACATTTTCGAATTGAACACTTGTCCGCTTGACAACACTTACCTTCCTTAGACTTGACTATCACGAAAATTCATTGACAATCCAAATAATTTCAGAGAATATCGCATATTCATACTAAATAATCCGTAGCATTTCTCATTAAACTAAAATGTGCGAGTAAAAGTGAAATACTTTGGTCATAAAATCATGATGCATTCAAAAATCTCCTGCCTAAGTTAAAGTTAAAGTTAAGTTAAGGAATCCTAGATAAAGAAACAGGCAAAGAGAAAAGAGACAATCGTGTGGCAATCAGACCCCATCTTAGTTTAAGAACCGATGTTGTTGATTATATTACGTCGGTGCAACATTTGAATTTAAAGGTGGCATTCCCCGGAATTTTTCACTTATTTGTCAATTTAAGGATTGTATCCTGTACAATCGGTGTGCCTAAAAGAAAACCGAAATTCAAGTCTGAGTCTACATACGGTATTATTTTCATTCAGTCCTTCATTCCCTTACAGAAGTATTTTTTATCTTCTAAGTTCTATTCTATTATTATATTCTAAGTTCAATTCTGTTATGTAAATAAAACTAGAATAATACGTCATCTGATCTGGTAACTCAAATTCTGAATCGTGGCCAAAAATCATTTTATGAATCTGAAATATAATAATTATGGTATGCATGGTGGGAAAACCTTTCTTCTGTACCGGTCCTCTGTTGTTCTGCTCGCTAAATAGCTAATCTTGATCTATTCCATCATATTCAACTGGATTACGACCGAATCGTAATTTTCTCTAAAAATCTCATTTTCCCTTATCATTAATTTTAAAGTTCCTACTTAATATAAAAAGATAAGTGTTTCTGGATTAAATTGGTGGAATTTTTTTAATATAATTTTTGGAAGATAAAAATTAATATTTTCTCATCTTAGTTTTTATGCTTTGCATAATCATCAGATCAAGCACTTTGAATATAATTACTGCATACATGAACGTTGACTGCAGTTAAAACATGAGGAACTTCTGTTTTTCCAACTTTAATCAGTATTTAATGCTTTGCGTAACGAATAAGAAAACAAAAGGAATACTATAGTAAGTGTTTTCAAATCTCTGAAATTTACTTTCATCGTTCTGATGAGACACGAATGCTAAGGAAGATATCGATAAAGCATATAGATTAATATGCATTTTTATTGTCAATCATAAAACATTTATAGAGTCAAAAACCTGGCTAGTTCATTTGAAATTTTAGTTTAGTTTCAAAAATGTTTTTCTTAATTTCTAATATATTTTTAAGACTTAAGATTACGACTTACTTATACGAGACTTACTCGTATTTCATTTTTAAAACCAGTATTTTCACACTATATTTCAAAAACAGTTTTCAAATATGAATATTACTGCGCAGATTAACATTATAAATAACACCTTCCATCCTTTCTCGGTTGGTTTGAGCGAACTTCTAAAATCAAGTAAACGATTTTATATTCATTTGGTTATTTTCGGTAATTAATTTTTATTTTTATTTTATACATTTTTATGATCCTTCTAGTCTTATTATTTTCACTCCGTCTTTACTACTCAATTACTTGTTTTGAATTTAACTGGCACGTTAGTTCATTTAGAGATCATTAAATTGAAATTGATAGTTATTGACTCACAGCTAAGGCATTTTAATCTGAATTCATTCAGAAAATAATTTATAAATGAGGGCGTTTGTAATTTTAATATGTATTGTTAGGTTCATATATGATAGCAAACTGAAGGTGGTAGTTTTTTCAAACTTTGATTTTCTTTTTTTATGATGTGATTTGGTTGAAATGTTATTTTAATTAATATAAATAATGAACCACGTGGTTTTAGGCTAAAGTGTGTACACTGCTGAAGTAATATCCAATCATAATATTTAACTGAGAGAATAAAGTTTCTCTTTTTAATGAACTAAAGAGAATAAATGAACATTTTGACCACTTAATTAACTACTTTGTGTTTCTCGCACTCTGCAATTCTTTAGTTTTTTCAATTCTGATACAATAATTATATGACGCATTTCATTAGCGGTTGGAAGTTTGCAGCACACATTTTTGTGACATGTATACGTACAGGGTGTATAGAAAATTGAGTTAGATAAGGGATTCTATAAACGTTTTGTTTAACAATGTGTTTGCACATTAGGGCACCAACGGGAGATTGTATGCAATCCATCACAAATTTCAAACAGCTCATACAGAAGTAATTAGATTGCGCTACCATCAAATTTCCATTTTTTATGGTAGTTGGAACGAACTGAACTTTGAAGGTATTTTAATTAAGGCGTTCATTTAATACACTTTCAATCTCTCGTATTTCTGAAATTCTAATTTAGGAAACAGGTACTACACGTCAATTGATTGTTTAGTTGTTCAAACAATGCTGAGTCAATTCAGTGGTCAGTGGTCATTGACTTTAGTTGGGCTTAACCTTACTGACCAAAAATGTTTACATTTTCAATAACGCTGTCCTTATGGACAAACAAAATACTTCTATTAAAAATCTTACCGAGTCTAATGGTAATATTTATCGTTGATGTTTTAACCCCGTAGTACATAAGCTCTTTTTAAAGTTTTGCAAGAAAAAATTTAATTATAAGTCTCGCATACTTGTATGTTGATTTACACATTTCGTTTTTCCTGGATAATTACCGCGCAATAGAAACTATATTCCTCATACTAGGGACATTGTTTTCCATATTTTAATGCCATACTAAAATATCATTTTGAAAATTATATCTCCATTTTTAATTGAGACATGCTATCAATGCATCTGTAATATGTTTTCTGATTATATTTTGGACAGTTTTAAAACATTTAGTAAATATATAAAATATCATTCAGAGCAGGAGAAAATTTTTCTTGTACTCGCGTATGATTTTTCGTTTTACTATTGTATAACTATTCCGAAAGGTTAATATTGATGTGATAGACACATTTCTATTCATTATTATTTCTTCAAGGGCCTTTGCGATGTACTATTGGTATCCTATTATTTAAACAATTTCAAATAATGCAGGAAATCACTGTCATCCTATGAATTACTAAATTAACACGCTCTTAGGTGCCATGAAAGTAGAATTTTTATTTCTCAATCCAGCATTATATGATATAAAATTATCATATATTTGTCCATTTTTTCAAGGGAATAGTTTTTTCTCGTTATTATTTTCATCAAAATATCAATAGTATATTCCCATTAGTTTTATGAAAACTACTCTTGCTTCCCTACGATACTCATTTTGCTCCCATTCTATATTCTCTTAATCTTTGCGTTAAGTTATTTTCATAATATTCCCACGTCTTAGGGCTAAAAAGGTATGGTGAATGCATTTGTCTAAAAAGTTATATGGTATTCCATTAAGCTATCCTAGTGAAACAATTTAATTGTACCGTCATTGTATTTTTATAGTGTTTCAATGTTGGGAAATTCTTATTAAGATTCAGGGAATTAGTCCGCCGAAAAAAATTTTTTCCTTTGCTTAATGTTTCTATTCACAATTCGATATGAAACATTTAATGAACGAACTATTTTTTTAATACGTAGTTTGAATTTGCTTCGTGTGGGCGACGTCCGACCTGAAATTGCTTTCCTTAGGGCGAAAAAAAATACGGTCTGTTTCATCTACCGGCGTCATGATGACGCGGGGAGGCAAGCGACGATAATTATGGATTGATGGCGTCCGGATGCCATCCAATTGGCATTCGCAGCGTTCAATTACTCCCCGGGTCGCTTCACGCCACACCCGCCCACAGCCCCGTTTCCACGCCCTCGTCGATTCTGCTGTGGCGTTTCGGTAAACCTCCCAGCTATCCCCTCCTTTCGGCCGCGCTCTCGCCGCGCTTTGTCGAAAGCCTTCACGCCCAAACTCCAGGGAAGGAATCAGACACAGTAGCTCCAAAGATCTCGGCAGACAGTGGAAAAGCAGTAATAGCTTTTGGGTCCTTGATGTATGTATGTATATATATGCACCAAGCAGGCACCAGGGGTTGACAAAATAAACGGAGCAATAATCAAGGCACTCGGGGTCAAAGGGAAGGATGCCCTCTGTGGAATAATCAAAGATAGTTACGACAGCGGAAAGATACCAGAAGACTTCGAGTTAAGTGTAATGATTGCAATACCAAAGAAACCGAAAACAGATGAATGCGAAGAACACAAAACAATGAGCCTGGTTAATCAAGCTTCAAAAATCCTTAATCCGATAATTTGTCCAAGAATACGATAGAAGGAAAACTCTCAGAAATTCAATTCGGATTCAGGAAAACCGAGGAACAAGAGAGACAATTCTCAGCTCGAGAATTTGGTCGAAAAAGTAAGACACGTAAACACGAGTGTAAATACAATTGGAATTCGTGTGTGGGTATATAAATAAACATACATATGTATATATATATATGTATGTATATATATATATATATATATATATATATATATATACATACATATATATATATATAAAACACAGATGTAGATTTTAGACCATAGAGACACAAAGAAAGCTACCTCTCCCCCGCACATGTTATATCCGCTTTTCCGCGAGAACGCCATTCTGAAGACGACGGCTGAGCCGTCGAAACGTCGAATAACATATTGTGAATGTCCTTTCTTTGTCTCTCTATGGTTTAAAAATCTACATCTGTTTTTTTATATATTTGTGCGTCGCCGAAGAGCGTTCCATTTCGAAGATATATATATATATATATATATATATATATATATATATATATATATATATATATATATATATATATATACATATATGTATACACACATATATATATACATTATATAAGCCAATGTGTTTATATACACAGAATAAATTGAAAGATATTACCAGAAGATTCACGTAAAAATGTTTGCCTGAAAACTCATAAATATTAACAATTCACATAAGAGATGAATTAATGATAACAGTTTACAGAGATGGATATTGCGAGAAAATAAAGCCAGCTACGCTTTATGAACGCAAAATTCGAGGTGTGAATAATTAACAGGAGTTTGTAATTGATTTCCATTGAAGTGATTGTGTAAAATACAAAGGGGGTTTAACAATTTCAATATAAAAGGATATTGTGATATTTTAGGGGTCGTTTTGTATTTATCAATGTATTACCTTTCCATTTCGTAATTATTAATGTCCCTAATACTCTTCAAAAGTTGAATGTAATTATAATCATTTATTAAAAAACCAGCATATCGTGAAGGGCATAGAAACCAAGTTGTAGGATCAATCAATCTAATGGTTATCAAAATCAGTCATTTGACGGGAGGGCAAAGAGTGGGAGATTGATAGAACTAAAATTACTTATACATGCCGAAAATCATGAAATAAAAGGCATGCAATTTTTAATTAGTATTGCATTGAATATCTCAAAGAATATTCTGGCAAAGTGTAGACAAATAAAAACCTCAGGAACTGAATACCAAGATATGGAAATAGCAAAATAAAATGAAGTTAGCTTTCGAACCTATTCCCAGTAATGGAAGCAAAATGAATTTAAATGGACAATTTTGTAATCCTTTACGCCAATTAGTTTTGCATATTGATTATTTTCTTCTCTAATGATGCAGTAAAGCGTTCTCTGTAAGGTAATTTGCCTCATTATATCAGCATGTTATGCCTTGGTGAGGAGAATAACATTTGTAACGGTCGATTCAAAATTCATTTAGGAATAAGACGTGATGAAAAAGTGTCAAATATTGAAGCTAATATTTACTTTGGAATTAAAATGGTCAACAATCCACGGCATCTCATTTCGTCTTCTTCCTAAAATATATCCGTATAACCTAAGGTAAAATTTTACTTAGAGGGCAGAGATGATTTTTTGATGGGGGCAGAGAAGTAGTGATCCTCGACGGACGCTTAAGCATACAGTACACCTGCCTTGCACCTCTTACCCCTCCAAGGTATACAATGGTTTTCATGTGGAACAAATCTAACGGCACTTATAAGGGACGTGTGGAGGTCAGGGTGTTGGATGTATGCAAGCGGGATTGTAGTCGCGTCAGGCAGATCATTCATTGGGCAGCACCTGCAGGATAGGGCATACCGCGGAGCATCTGGCCGCAAAACTCTTCGTGCCCTTTAATCATTGAAAACTCGCAGGTGTAGCAAGCATCACTTCGGGAAGAGTAAGGAGGCGTTTTGAAAGGGGAAGGGGGTTTTTCGGAAGGTTTGGGGCTTTGAGTCAAGTTCAACGGCAGCGGCGCGGAAGGCGAAAGAAGAAGTGGAGGTGGGCGTGGAAGGGAGGGGCGAAGCGGGCAACCCGCGGATTATTGCACAGCCGCACCGCGTCGTATTCCCCTTAAGCGCCTCCTCCTCCCCCCCCCACTCTCCCACCTTCTTCCTCTTACCCTTCTGCCGTTTTTTTATGAGAGAGAGAGAGAAGACAGTGAAAGATGACAGTACACATGTTCCTCAGAGGATGAAGGTAGCATCGCGGCAAAGCAGAGGGTTAGATGATGCATTATCAGTGCGAATATTGTCAGCTTATTTTGGCATGATATTATATGAGATACATTCAGTATTTAGATTTTGATTCCTGTGTTCAAAATCTAAGTTGGACTTTAGCAAAATTCTAAATAATAAACCATGTTCCGAAAAAATTATAATGTTTCAACAAAAAATGACAGTAGTTTTAGACGTAACTATTTTCATGAGTACTGAAAAATGTTTGGGAGGTTTCTATTTTGTATACTGCGAGAAAAATATAATTTCCTGCTCGGTGAGACTCAGTTATTTTCATAGCTATTAATTGTTTCTTTCTCATCTTCGCAAAGAACTCGCCGCTATTACTCATACAAAAGTAATTTCTAATCACATTTCTTCAGTTATTCTAATTGAATAAATTCTCGATTAAAATTAATGTTTTCAGACTCACATTTATCAGGCATTGAAAAAGCAAGTTCTTTTAAGTAAATATGAGCTCAACGATTCGGCGGATCAATTTTCTAAATGCAATCTTTCCTGCCGTATAAATATAGGAAAAGTAACTCATTACAATAAAATATAAATTCAGAATTTCAATGACTAAAATGGTATTACTTTAAGAGAATTTATTATCTTTAATTCGAATGAAATTGTTTGGAATTCCTTTTGATATATTCGCTTTAATTACAACTACTTTTGGCTAAAATTTCGGGTTATTTCCCATTTTTCAAAACTGGATCCCACAGAAAATAACCGAGTCATCGCCAAATGAATGCGTAAATAATGGGGATTTTTAATGGTCTTCTTCATTACAAGGGAATGCTAAGAATCCAATGGACAGGCCGAATAACTAATGGAGTTCGAGGATTGTGGGGAAAACGGAGGGAACAAGACTCCAGCCTAAAATATCGAGCATATGTTGAAACTCATTGTTTCACTGCGAACCAAAGGGAAACGAAGGTGAGCCTAAATTATGTAAAACGACTATTGGAAAACTTTATGCTACTAATATTCATCACATAAAAAAGTAGAATTGAAAAATTATGAATTTAAGGGTCCTTTAAACAAATAACACACTGCCATGGGCTAAGGGATTAAATACCTTAAACAAGAGAGAAAGTGAAGGACTCATGAAAGGAAAGAAAAAAGGAATGTCAGAGCAAAGAACAATCGATCCGTATTACTTTTTATAAGAAAGTATATGCATATATTATGGAGCGACAGCTGAGGTCATTTGCGCCTTAGGGGATGGACAGGAAAGGATGAAGGGTGGAGAGAAACCCGGCGTCAGCATTAGCCTGATCTTCACGAAAGGCGCCAAGGGGTCCGCAGCTTAACGTCCCATCCGACGGACGGCGTACTCACTCAAAGTGCCCTCCACAAAACACCTCAAGTAGGGATCGAGATACCTCTGAAAAATATTCTACGCCGCTGGGATTGAATTTCAAATTGGTTTGAATAATATTTCATTAAGTCCAGATTAAATAGTTTAAATAGGTTTTCATTGCAATAATAAATTAGTTTGTCCTCTCTACTGAGTATGCATTTGACTGGGAATGCTATTTTTTAGTGATAGTCCCATTTCCAACACTCGGATGGTGAGGGTGAATTTTCTCATTTTTTATGCGTAAGAAAAACTGGTTTACGTAAGATTCGTTCAGAAGGGACGACGGATTGTGACAGACCTCTTATCCTAGTTTAAATCAAATACGTACAAAGGACACGGAATTAAAAGTCCCATCCGAAGGAGTGGGTATTGGCAGTTGCTGGAAATACTCTCCAGATGGAGCCTATAATTAGGGAAATAGAGAACACTAAGAGTAATCCGTCCCCTGAGATTGGAGACCACTCCCTTAGGACGATACTTTAACCACCAAACCAAACCGATCCCCAGGGTACGATGTTTTTAAAATGACAACGATGAAGTTTTGTGACCAAGAGATCTACATGAGCTCAAAACTGAGAGCTTCCGTCCTTGAGACAGCCATCTCCCGCTCACTTCGCTCCCACGCCTTTGTCAGATTCCTCTTCGTCCCCCTATTGTTTCTCCTAGTCTCCTTCACTCTCTCTCCCTCCATCAAATCCCCTTCTCATCTCCCGCCCAGCCCCATCTTATGGCTCCCTTGCGCCCTCTTGAATGTTGCAAGGGAAACACAACGGTCGGGCACTCCTCGTTCCCTACCACTCACACAAACACACCCGCAAACTCCCGCCCACTCTTTCCCTATGCCTCGGGGAGGATGTTGAGCGATGCAAACTCTTCCAAATCCCTCTTTGTATTACTTTCCTGCCATCATTTTCTCAGAGATTAGAGCACACATTATTTGGCACGCCCTGGAGGTCATGCATAGGCAGAACTCCTCCCTTGCCTAGAATGGAAGAATACTTTGAGGGAACCACACCCATGCCGAGAAATCAATTTACGGGTTTTCGCCCATATGACTGTCTGCAATTTCCCCCTGAAGAAGTTCAATATTCGTTTTCGTCAAATCCATCCTCTCCCTTGTCGTGTGTTACGGAACGACCTTTAACTTCTAAGTTTTTTTCTTTTGCAATACGCATAATTTCTAACTGAATAGATTATGTCTAAGAATGTGGATAAAAGGAAAACACTGCGGTAAAAAGTCTCTCGGTTTGGTTGTATTAGTTTATCAGGAGAAAGAAAGATGAAAATTTCCTTTTCCGGCTGGCATCTCGTAGCAAATATTTTCGCATTATAGTTTCGCGAAGTTCGTGATTGGATTGTGTTCATATGAATTTCAAGGCATTTCTGGTAGACCTTAAAACGTGTTTGACCCTCGCATTCTAGACAAATTACATACACTCGCAAATACATGATTGGTAAAACAGATTAAAGTCGAGAATTGGTTATTTTAAAAAGAAATTTTCACGTTTTACTCCTGAAGTGAATTCATTGGAAAATAATCATCAGACCTAATTATGGAAAAAATATTTTATAAATCCTGGTATGGGCAGCGTGTAGTTCTTATTCAGTATGTTGAGGGAAGATAAGACGAAAGAGAAGAGAAATAAAGTTCCTGAGAAGCGCGTAACTTGACTAATTCATGCTATATATAAACCAAGTTGACAGGAATATGTGTATATTTGCGATTCCTATCGAAGAATAAATGAGTGCCGTAATGAGAATCTAACGTAAAATAGGTCACTTAAATAGGGATTTGTTTAAATTATATTTCATGACGTAACATTGAATAGTTGTTAAATATGTACCTATTGTTTTTTCTCGTAATTGACTCATCTTTGTATTCCAAGACACTAAATTATATGATAGTTTGAGTTTTATGTTCTTGTCTTCATTATTCATAATATATTATCATAAAAAATGCTAAAAAATAAAGGAAAATAATAAATGGGTTGATTGAAAATGAAATTTCACTGTAAAGACTAATGGTGCCCTCAGCTGTGCATTAGTACGTCTTCACGTAATTTTAAGCGTTCCCATAGTCTATCCCTTAGTTTGAGGTTTTCATTTTTGCAGTCAATATGCGTTTTTCTTAGCGCTAAGAATTTTTCTAACTTCTTAAATATCATGTTAAAAGACTATAGTTTTATTATGACTTGAAGTGATACTGTTATTACTACCTTTGAGCAATGTTGTATAGATCGACGTTGACTTCAAAATACAGCATTACACGTAAGTATCTAGGAAATTCAACCTTTTTCAGCAAACTATTGTTCAACATTGGTATTTGTTTGCAATTGTGATCGTTTATATTGAATTTAATCAGGCAACCATGGAAAAAAAGGAATAAAGTTGTATCAGATAAAATAGTATATTAATTTGCAGTTTATAAATAAAGTGTTTAACTAAAAGAAATGAGTACCCAAAGCCGAACCGGTTATGTCATTAAATATAGTTTTTTGGTCCAATTTTTGCTTTATCCACCAACTTTAGGTAGCCAACATCAACGTTTTAAGCTATGTATTCTCCCGTTTAAAAATTGCGAATATTCTGGATCGTTCATTGGTCAAGATTAAAACTTCAGTTGCCCATATCAAAGGAGTACGAGATATCATCATGCCTGCTGATGCGAAATACCAGCATTAGTTTCGTCTCAACGATATGTCTCAAATTTAAAGGGAATATACTGCTTAATCTCTCTCTTTTATGAATTTATTTTCTTCTCTTCCAAAATTTTGAAAGTCTTGTTTTTTCCCCATTAGTGTCCACCTCAACCCTCAGTTTTCTCTCCCTCTGCCTTAACGATTACCCTTCCATTTCCTTTGCCCCTTAGAGAACCGACCACCGAAACCCCCGGGCCCCATTGCGACCCTCCCCGCTGGATGAGGCACTCTCAAAAGAATTTTCACCTCAAATAAAAACCTCGCTCTAAGGGTGAGAGGACCCTTCTCTTTCCTGATCGTGCTTATTGTAGGGGGTAGGTTGGTGCAATTAGGATGAGACTGGCGCCACGAGTTCAGAGACGGGCGTCATCAAACGAATTTCTCCCCCCAAGGCGTCGTCATGGTTGGAACTTCTGGTATCTTCTTAACTGGGATTCCTAAAACGCCACCTTGAGGAGGGCCATCTCCGTCAATCACTAAACCGCGGTGCGGAATCCTAGAAATATTTTGGTAGAAATCTGTACTAGACGTTATCCTACATGACGAACATTCAGCCGTAATTTTCCCATACGAAGATCCATGCATAATTAATGTGTGTGCTACATTTATTTATTTTTCTCTCTCTCTCCCTCTTTCAATCGTTTTCGTGGGTACGTATTTAAGGCAGACGCAAACAGATAAGAAAAGTGAAAGTAGTAGTAGTAGTTTTGAAATTTTAAAATTATTTGCGTGATATTAGTTTTTATGTTCGACTAAATTTCAAGTTAATCTGTGAAATTTCTTTTAATTTTGGAATTTAATGCTTATATTTTTCAGATGAGGGGAAAGTGATTCATTTTTCATAGTAGTAGTTTTGAGGGGAGGCGACCGACAGCTAAGGTCATTTGCGCCATAGGGGATGGACAGGAAAGGATGAAGGGTGGAGAGAAACCCGGCGTCGGAATTAGCCTACTCTTTACGAAAGGCACCAAGGGGTCCGCAGTTTAACGTCCCATCCGACGGACGGCGTACTCCCTCAAAGTGCCCTCCACAAAGCACCTCAAGTAGGGATCGAGATACCTCTGAAAAATATTCAACATCGCCGGGATTCGCCGGGTGGGAAGCCAGTACGTTAGCCACCTCACCATCTCGATCCCCGAAAAGTGAAAGTATTAGAATATTTTCCGAACAGAGTATTAGTTCACCTGAACCGGGATTATAGTAGCGGACCATCTTTTTGACTGGGGAAAGGAATAATAGATAAGTAAGGGATTAATAGATTAACAGAGTTCGACGGTTTGTTTAAGACACGCATGTGTGGAAGAAACAAATTATTCAAAATGATCAAAATTCAGAAATCATACCTGATGTTACTCCCAATTGCTACAACATGTAACTATATTTAAACAAATTAAAGAGTGGAATCGAGATCTAGCTAAGAAAAGCAAGGAAAAGTTCAGGAAGATACAACACACGATTGTGGTCAATTAATATGACCAGTCTTTCATGAACATCTACGGGTCAACCCTAATCAAACGTTATATATTGAAAAACAGATACAAATCCTCTTTTAACCCTTTCTGTTTGATACAATTATGATTATATTATGCGTATTAGCGGATGACTCCGTCAAAAAAAGTTACTGTCGCGGCATTTCCCGCAGTAACTTGTATTTTTTCTGAAATATTTCATTAATTTTGATTAATACCAAAATAAAACTTCACTAAAATTCACTCTTAAAGTAGTGTGGTAAATTAAAAAAGTAAAAATTTAAACGCATTTGCGAAAATATGAGGACTTTTTTTGCATACATGTACTCTGAATGGATGGCTCATTTCCTGGACCAATTCTTCAACTGACACGGATACTATTGCATGTTTTTTTGTCCTTATCCGAGGAATTAACGGATAATTCTCCGTCATAACTGCGGTTTGAGGCACGAATCTCATATAATTTGTTATTTCAGACTTCCCAGACTGGGAACTTGATAATTATTAAGAGTAGCCAACGAGGGAGTAGGTATAACTTTGCGTTAATGCAATCATGACGCTACAGTGATCAATGAAGATACTAACGAAACAGGTTGGAACTAGCGAACAAGTAGTAACCACTCGAGTGGAGGACTTAGCTGCTCAGGATCCCGTTTATCTGACTCGAGCACCGCAGTAGTATCTGAAGTGTTCTCAAATGACTCTCAAGGTGAGGTATGACTGCCTTCTTACCCTTCCGATGAGGTGCGTCACCTCCTCTCTTTTCTTTCAACTTTCCTCTCATATGATTAATGCCTCACATCGCCTTAGAGTTCACCTTCCCTCGATAAGCTATTTTGTTTTTTTCCTCTACAACCTACCCACATAATTACATTCACATAAGTCTGATACAAGCCTTATCTCATCTAATTTATCTTAACTTTATGAGTTTCACGGTAAAAATCGAACTAATTTTTCTTTGAGTGGATTAAACACTCTCTGCCTTGGTTATTTTTTATATTCATTATACCATTGCTGTTCGTTATTACCAGTAACCCAAGCACAATATATTCATATCCTCGCTGGGGACAAAAAACGGTATCCATAGTTAGGTTTTTTTTAAATTTAGCATTAATATTCTATTCATGAGTAACAAATGTCGTGTTGTTTCGGTATAGTCAGCATTTTCTAGTACTTATATTTAATGTCACATGCAAGAAAGGCTGCCAACTACGCTACCCATTCACAGTATTCCATTGCTGGAACTGGCTAAAACAATTATGATTCCTCATCATACGTGACTAAAATGAGTGTATAAATATTTATCTCAATTGTATTTTATTTATGATCAAAACAATCAGTCTTGATGGTGTTAATAAAGTATCATATTTACCACTAGATATTAACATTTACGCAACTCTGAGACCTGAGTGAGAATTCCGATGTGGAATCACTGACACAACCCGGCCTTGGGCGAGGTAGACGCCGATGACTACAGTGTGTCATGAATAGTTAGATATAGAAATTCACAATGAAAAATAGTGGATTCTAAAATAATTCCTATTGACAAAATTCATTTTCTATTTAATACTTAGTACCTTTTGTAATATTAAACGTAAGTAATGGTCAGCCTTTTTCAGTGCCCCGGTGGGGAAATGTACTTTTCGTATCAATTTATTCAATTAAAATCTTCAAATTTAACCGCTTTCAATGAGTTTAAAGGCTGATTTTTTACTCAGAAGAAAGATGTATTGAAGCTTACACTATTTTCTTTTAACTACTATAGGGAAGCGATATTTTGCCGCAGCAGCGAAAATGCTTGATTGTAACTCTACACTGTAACATTATAAAGTAAAATGTGTTTCTGGAGCTTAAATTTTGGAGCTCGAAGTTCAATTTTCTTTCTTTTTAAAAATAAAAGCATTTGTCAAAATCTCAGGATAAATGTGTGATTTACCAAATTATAACCCATGTCCCGGGATGTTTATACAATGTCTATAATTCTCCCTTGAATCCTGAAATACTTTAAAATAAGTAAATCCAAAATTGTAATGAACCGTGTGCAAGCGAATAATGGCATCATTAAAATCAAGAAGTAAATTATAGAGTTGACATTTTTGTTTCCCATTTATTGATTCCCCAAGGTCTCCCCGTTTAAAACAGTGAATTGGTAGTGTGATTCAAATGCTTCCATTGCATGTTTTCACGATGCATAATGACCTTACCCACGGGAACCTATTAAATAGAAGGACTTGTCTACTTGTGTAATATTTGGACCTTTAGTGATAACATTTTGTTCCAATTACTTCATTGGAAAATCATTATAAACCAAGATAGTGTGGTGCTTTGATTGTTTAACAAACCTGACCGACGGTGTTGTCGAGGGCGCTCAATTCGCAGAACAATAAAATGAATACTTCAATTAGATCAACAACACCGTAACGTGGTGTTTATCATTATTTCAACTTCTGCAAACGTTTGTTACACCCTTACATTTAATCATAGATGCTCGTCAATTGAAATCTACTACGCGTGGTGACGCCAGCCGTATACTATATATCATGTCAGAGGAAAAGGAATAGAACAGAAAGATGGGCGACATTTTGTGACCCTTTACTGTGACCTTTCACACATTCCCCTGAGTGGTCTCACTCTGGGGATGGGATTTCAAGAGCTCACCCGGAATTGAGGCTCGCAGTGACAATTAATCATTTTTCTTTCTTGCAATTCTCTACGGTTCCGTTTTATTTTACCTATATGAGAAGGCATTAATGAAAATATTCGATATAAACATAAAGTGCTGCATTTGTGATTGATTTTTTCTAAATTTTATGCTTAACTTTTTATAAAAAATGTAGATTTGACACTTTACCTCAGCGTGAGGAAATCTTTCTAAAATAGTGTCCTGGGAACATACAAGTAAAATGTCGATACGAGGAATAGGAGTGAGAAAATGACGCCCTGAATTATTTCAATGCTTAAATAATGAAATCATCTCATATTCATGGCCAATTATTATATTGCTGTTGAATTAAGTTTGGTGTTCCACCTCGTCAGACAATAGATGTAATCTTATTAAAGACTGGAATATACAAGAGATTATAGTGGGCGCTTTACGAAATCATTTTAACCACGACATAAAATTTGAATTAAACTGCTAAATGTTTATCAGATATAATATGATAGCCTTACTTAATACTTCACATTACTCAGTCAGGTGGACCGCAAAAATTAAAACAGTTTCGCAAAGGTGAGTCCAAAAGCGGCGAGTTGTGCCATATTATTATTCTAAGAGCGAACCTTGAGGGATAGCCTAATGAGTCATCCTGCACTGATTGAAAAGGGTTGAATTCCAAGGTCGACGAAACTTTCACCGTTCTGTGCTCTCTCCCTTTCTCCTTTTACTTTTTAATCTCTTCCTCATTGCTAGCCAACCTCTTTCAATATCTCTCTCTCCGTAATGACCTCTAAAGTTTACTCAGGTTACAGAATGTGGTCAATATCACGTATTTTGTTCATTATTTATTGTCCAATGTACCTTCAAATTGACTTGCTATCCAATTTTTCAGTTTTCAATAATTATTCAGGATATGTGCCCTCCTTTTGACATGGTTCCTATGCATAATGATTCCTAATTTGAATCGTTCTTTTAATGCTGCGAGATAGTGAAAACATAGCACAATGCTGATACAAACTCTTTAATCAAGAACTCATATCGCACCGCAGGGTTATAGTAAGTTTTTCTGTGAGTATCTACTTTCGTTTTTAAAAGGCAAATTAGTGTACAAGTGCATTAAAATATCCTGTATGTGAATATATATATATATATATATATATATATATATATATATATATATATATATATATATATATATATATATATATATATATATATATATATATATATGTATATATATATATGTATGTATATATATATATATATATATATATATATATATATATATATATATATATATATATATATATATATATATGTATGTGTATATATATATATATATATATATATATATATATATATGTATATATATATATGTATGTATATATATATATATATATATATATATATATGTATGTATGTATATATATATATATATATATATATATATATATATATATATATATATAGATAACAGGGTCGTTGGCAAAGCATCTTATGGTGTTTTTTAATTTACTGGTGATACCATTAATGTATATATAAAATGGAAGTGGTCCTATGACGCTACTCTGTGGGACGCCGGAATTTACTCACACATAATTAGAGCTTGAGCCAAATATCACTTACCTTTGCTTGCATTCAGTAAGGAAATCCCGAATCCAGTATATATATATATATATATATATATATATATATATATATATATATATATATATATATATATATATATATATATATATATATATAGCAATATGTATATAGCAATAAACTGGATTCGGGATTTCCTTACTGAATGCAAGCAAAGGTAAGTGATATTTGGCTCAAGCTCTAATTATGTGTGAGTAAATTCCAGCGTCCCACAGAGTAGCGTCATAGGACCACTTCCATTTTATATATACATTAATGGTATCACCAGTAAATTAAAAAACACCATAAGATGCTTTGCCAACGAACCTGTTATCTACAGGGAAATAGCGAATGATGCAGATCGTGAATCATTACAAACTGACCTAAAAAACATTCAAAAATGATGAGAATAATGGGGGCTTGAATTAAACCCGAAAAAATGTACCGTCATGCATTCCTCAAACAATAGAAAATACGATCAAACTTTACCAACTTACACGCTGCTCGGATGAGCGTCGTGGATGAAGTAAAATACTTGGGGGTCACCATGGCATCGGATCTTTCTTGGGGAAAACATATTCCCACGATTTGTGGAAGGGCGCTAAGAAAGCTGGCATTCGTCAAACCTATAGTCGGAAGGTGCAGTGAAGAAAAAGTGAAGGAAATGTGCTATTTATCTTTAGTAAGGCCTCACATTGAGTATGCGGCGAGCGATTGGGATCCTTTTCAAAAAACATTAATTACAGAATTGAATGGGTACAGAGAAAAGCGCTAGGTTCGTGAAAAACTCGTATCAAAGAACACAAAGCGTCACACATTTAATACAGAATCTGGGGTGGGAACCTTTAGATATGCGAAGACTAAGGGCTAGATTAATTTTTTTACAAAGATATAAAGCGTGTGGTTTTTCATCTGATATTGGAGATATAATTAGGCCTGCAAATTACATCGGAAGGGCCGATCATCGCTACAAAATTTGAGAGTTAGATTGCCGAACTGATAGATTCAAGTGTTCCTTTTTTCCGCGCACTATTCGTGACAATAATAAAAGGGGGGGACATAAGAAAATAATACGTACAAATTTTCGAAAATAGGGGTTTTTCAAGATTAAATTTCCACAAAACAATGTACCAATAAGTACACTATATAAATTCAAATCTGTCATTCTAACGCCTCCCGCCGTATACCCTTTAGCTAAGTGGGGTGTAGGTGAATATATATAAGGCCTATTGTATTTGTGAATTGCCCGTTCAGAATGCGTAGAATGCTAACCGGTAATAAGTGTCTGAATTGTATGTTTGCTTGCCTTCTTTTAACGTACTTTCTTGTCCTCTTTGTGCAGGCATAGGAATAGCTGCTAACTATGTAACACCCGTAATATATGCAGGCGTTTTACATGATTGGTGTTCAGTCGCCCCCTTTCCACGCAGTTTTTGATGCATCGCCAAGTATCAGGTGTATTAAGAAATGAATTGAATTTACATATGTAGAAAGACTGGTGACCTGCCACCCCCTACCACACGTCCTTGTGACGGCTTGCGGGGTGTGTGTAAATGTAGATGTACGAGGGTCATCCGGAAAGTAGTACCCGTTCGTGAAATAAAGACACAAAAGTAAATATTAACAAACATAAAAAATTTTATTTGAAAGAGGATACTTTAAACTACTTCTCAACATAATCTCCAAGCAAATTAAGGCATTTGTCATAACGTGTGACAAGTTTCTGTATTCCTGCTGCATAGTCCTTCGCCGCCAGCTCATTGAGATACGCGAGGGACCCATCTTGCACAAATTTTTGCATAATGCAGATGGTGTTTAACAATTTCATGAACAATTGTTCGAGAAACATTGGGAAAATGCTCACAGATGTCATCAATTGTGACGCGCCGATCGTTCCTCACGAATTCGTCAACTGAGCTCACCAGTTGGTCTGTAATGACAGACGGTCTCTCCGAACGCTCATCGTCGTGTGTGTTCCCCCTCCCCATGTTGAAGTTGCGACACCACCGCCGAACAGACGACTCGTCCATTACATTGTCTCCATACACCTCCTTTAATTGGCGATGAATATCACATGGGCGAACGTTTCTTGCATTGAGGAATTTAATCACTGCCCTCACTTCACAACTGGCGGCGTTCTCAATTTTTTTAAACATTGTAAACAATCACAGAAACAACACAGGCAATGCTAGCGTCACGCAACTTGGCTCAGAGAAGGCAGACAAGATCCTCTTTCAGATAAAATTTTTTATGTTTGTTAATATTTACTTTTGTGTCTTTATTTCACGAACGGGTACTACTTTCCGGATGACCCTCGTAGATGAAAGTTTCAATCGTGGCATTTCCCGCAGTTCTTACAGCCTTTAACTTCAGAGATAGTGTAATTCGATATTGGTTGATCACTATCTGACACTATGGGATGTCGGTTTGTCTTTTTAACTATCTTGCAAAGTATTGGCTTGCCAAATATTTGTGTGAATAAATTTTTTCAAGGGGAAGGATAATTAGATTTTATATATGGAACTATATTTCTCTGGTCATATATCAGCATATTTGGAGTAGCTTTAGAGAGGGAAGTCAGTCCCTTAATTCGCTACGCTTCGTAGTTTTGTAAACTGCTTGCAATTACTACTACAATACATTATCATGGAATCATCAAAAGCTAATTATCAAAGGTTGTTAATTTTGCAATTCCTTCTTTATCTAAACTTCTATTTTTTCATATTTTGAAGCGCTTGAGAGGGACATATTTCATTGTCTCTATATATTCCCTTTCTGGTCTTCTTATTGCTAATCTAATATCCTTCTGAAAATGATTTGCCTCGCTAGACACCCAAAGGGTTATTTTCCTCATTTCTGCTTAATTGATTCCGCCTCAAAAATTTCCTGTGAGTCCCTCCGACGATAAATAATGACTGCATGAAAAAATTATCGAGATGCGTGAGCATGATCATCAAAGAAGTTTATTAATTCGGTAATTTCGGAGAATTATTTTAATGAACTGCAGGAATTCCAGTAATGAATTCTCCATAACATGATTCTACCGGTAGCCTTAGGTGATTTATAAAACTGAAATTTTGAATTAGCGATGAATTGAATAGTAATCGCTCAATTACCACTTAAATATAATTTACCTGCGTACAGTGTTATTTTTCATTATTATTTATGGTGAAATAAATTCAGAATCTAAGGGTTTTCAAGCATATTTAAGGAAATATGCATAATGAATATGCTAGAACGATACCGTTATTTACGTGATGGATGAAAAATATTCTACCATTGTTCTTTGAATTCATTATTCTGAAACCCAGGTTATGCGTCTCCCCGGTGCTACTACAAAACATAGAAGCTGGGCCGCGAGATCTATGAGCACCAACTAAGGAGAAAAGCCGAGTTCTTAATAGCAAATACCATTACGCCCAAAGGAAGATTTAAAATCTTACTTCAAATACCTCTCTTTTCATCATATTTATCAGTGCTTATATTAATGAAAGACTTAATTACGAAGTCATCACCCCGATTAACCCAATTAATTTATGAAAGTATACAATTGTAATATTATTTATCAGAATTTGGAAATGTCAGTATTTGCCATTTTATATATTGGAAAGTATGTTAATATGATCGCTATACATTCATTACACTTTACTGGTATCATAATATTGAAAAGCGTTTGAATATGAAATCATTAGCAGGGTTTTTAAACACCAGGGTCCTAGGGGATTTAAAAATAAATAATAAAATTAATTGAATCAGAAAACAATAAAAAGTAATCTATGGACTATTCGTTTGCATTCAGGCAACCGCAGAAGTAATCAGACTGAAGTTAATCTATTCACGGATTTATAATGTACAATTCCCAAACTGTTGGCTTCAGTGCAAGCAGAAATAGGTTTATGGTTCTTTCCATTCGAATACTTTTACTCCAATCCCCCCATCTCTCTTGACTTGTCAACGATTTCAATTTGGAATAAAGGACACGGGTCGGAAGACTCAAGTGCTCCGCTGTCGGTCGTTTTCCTCCAACCCTTAATGGACACCCGGGTCGGACCTTTGGCAGCGAGGGCAGCGACGCATCTCGGCCACGCTCTATGGCTCGCCAATCGTTGGCACCAGATCCTCCGATGCCGATACCCCATCTATCCGCTCCGGTAATCACGCGACGCGTCGGCGGCGGTTCGCCATGTTCGCGTCGTTCCCCTACTCCCGGAGGCGTCCCCCCTAATTAGTAGTCCCGGGATCTAAACCCTCCTATCTGTCCACCCACTCCCTCCCTGTCTCTCTCTCCCATTTCAATCTTCCCACCACCTCCCCTACCTCCTCTCCCCGACTCGAGTGTCGCCGTGGACCATGTGCTTGTCCCCCTTGGGCGAGGGAGAATGAGATTGCACCCCGTCGAAGGGAACCTCGGAAACTCCCTGGGGGACACTCGACGTGGTGCATTCTATTTTCCAAGCTTGTAAAGTGAGCTCTAGGGGGTTCCAGCACGGATGGCATTGGGGGGGCATTAAATAGCATGCATATGGTTGGGGCGCAAGGGGACCTCGGACGATGGCGACGTAACGGGCCCTGAGTGAGTAAAGTGTGTGGAGGGTCCTCTATGGACAGACGCAAGAATTAATATGCATAGGCGAAATTGAGATCACCACGACCCGTCGCGTAATAGAAACGCCCCTCCATTCTGCAAGAAACACTGCCCAGGGAGTAGATGTAGATGCATGGACAAACGACTTCTTTACTAGAGACCAAGACCATCGCCTTCTGTCCAAAAAGAAAATAGCGGTTGCATTAAGCAAGGAATAAGGGTTTCTAAGGAAGGGAAATATTATAATTATTGGTTGAGAATTCTACATTTTCAAATCTGGTAAGAATTCACCGCAGGGAACTATGTTTGGGCGATTAGGCATTGGGCGTATATCATTCCGTGGGCGAGAAACGCATTATATATAATATGCATAAAAATGACGCACATTTTGTGGATCTTTATCCCCGTAAAATTGTACTAACGGCCATATCCGCTGATAATATCGGGCAGTTAAATTAAAATTGCGATAATATTGAACCCGATGGAAACGGTTATGTTGAAATTTTAAAATTATTTGCGTGATATTAGTTTTTATGTTCGACTAAATTTCAAGTTAATCTGTGAAATTTCTTTTAATTTTGGAATTTAATGCTTATATTTTTCAGATGAGGGGAAAGTGATTCATTTTTCATCCTTAACACAGATGGATAACAGTAGAATATTGATGGAGCATTCTTCAAATGCCATAATTAATAAGAAATTCGTTCTTTGGCAATCTTGCCTTGCTTCAGTCAGTAAACAAAGCCACTGTGCATGAAAACAATATTTCAGATTATTTTTTTTAATTTGACCACCCTATTCTATAAACAAATCGCTATTATGCCCTTGTTGCATTCATTCCTGCTTACAGCTAAATATGTTAACCATAAAGATACGTTCTTTCTAAATGTGAACACTTATCCATAGTCTTGAAACATTATATTTGAATATCAATCCTGAATTCATGTTTAGAATAATGTCTTAAATGTAATTACAATCATCAATTATTTTAGCAATTTCCATCAATCCATTCTTATAATGAATGTTTTATCGGCTATTTTACTGGATATAGGGAGATCACTTACGTTTCTATAACAACATCAAAGTGGATCAGGTTCAAATTGGCGTAAATTAAAGTTTAATTCATTTTGAATGCTTAGATGTACTTAAAGATTACGAAGATATTTTGATTTATGGTTAATTCACTCTATCTGGCCATTACAATTAAGCATGCGAGCGGAAGGGAGCATGTAAATTAATCAAATTGCAGTTAAAACAAACCTTCCTGTTAATTAAATTCAAATAATATTTATTTGCCTAAAATATTGAAAAACGTCCTGCTCAACTCCAAATTAACGGGATTATTTAATGAAGTGAATTTTGAAAAAATATAAGGCTGTTGTGTTTAACGGTAAGAGTAACTAAAAGCGAAAAAATAAGCATAAAAAACAGTAAATAAACTCAGCTACATGTGGCCATTAAGATTACTCCAAACGGAGCTTATTGGTTTTCAAGCGATTTTGCAGTATTTCCTCATTGCATGTTGTTAGCATTTGTTAAATGGGACTCCTAGGAATACCTATCAAAACTTCGTGGAGTTATAGTTAATTTTATACAATTTGATGGACGAATATTATTGGAGCTATTTGTTTGGGTTACGGAAAGATAAATTTCAGAATAAACTGTTGAAAACACCAACAGATTATAATTTCTTCAAATGCTCAAAAATTAAAAGAGAAGTTTGAATTCTGGAATTTTTTATATATACCTGTGTGTGTGTATATATATATATATATATATATATATATATATATATATATATATATATATATATATATATATATATATATATATATATTTTTTTTTTTTTTAAGTGAGTTGGGAAAAAAGGCGGTAATTCCATGTTTGAAATAAATGATTGGGACTGGCGTGCTGAGATTCGCATCTAGTGCAAAATAATCTAATAAATCGAAGAGGGAAGTGTAGGAGGTATTTTAAGTGATCTATAAACGGTGAGGGATGTCATCAATTGAGGACTCCTTTAAAGTGGGAGATCAGTGATGTTGGACCTTATTACCTCACTCAGTATTTTCGAGTAGAATTGAATAGTGCGGGATCCATGGGAGTCCTCGCTCAAATTGGCGAAGCGTTTAAGTAAGTCGGGAAAGGCATTTTCAGGGTACATTGGCCGGGGAGTAGTGCATTGTGGGAACTGTGGGAGTTTAGTGATAGGGGTACGGCTGAGCCCTCACAAATTGAGCCCCGAATAGCTGTTGGAGATGGCGAAAAGAAATGGAATTGATGTGGGAGAGGAAAATAATTCATGACGGTTAGTGGCGGGGAAAGATTATGGAATGATAATAGTTGGGAGAGTAAAGGCGTTATCGCATATGGAAGGATGACACTGGGTGGGGTCGTATGAGCGGCGAGCGAAAGAGAGAGTTTGGGTAGGGAGGGAATGAGGGTTTTTATGGGACAGTGCCCCAGGGTATAGACAAGGCAAGGGATGGGAGGATAGGGAACTGGAGAACAATGGGTTTAGGAACAATCCAAGGATGATGAAACTCTTCAGTCGGGGATGGTGGGGTAAGTTTTAATGGCAGCAGAGTTAAATATTTCAGCAATTAGATCGATTATTCAGAGGATTGGAAAGTGTGAAATAAAGACGAAATGTTTATGATATACCAAGCTTAAATACTCTCTCATGTGTCGAGCAATTATTGAATTACTTGGTTACTCGATAGAGAGGTTATTCGTATTAAGTAGCTTATGATACATGGTTTGTATATAAAGTGTCGGGAAACATCGTAAAAATAGATTTATTTCAGAAATTGCTTGAATTGCTCAAATTCCTCTTAATTCTGCAAATTACTTCCCTTGAGCGTCGGCACACATTTTCCAGTGGCTTTTCTATGACTCGAAGGCTCTGTGATAGGCAGATTCCGCAAGGTCCTTAAAGGGTACGCATTCAAGCTTCTTTGACAGTAATTAGGGATCCATGGTTGTGTCTTTGAGGGTTGATTTCACTTAAGGGAATTGAAAATAGTCTGCTGGTGAGAAGTTGGGACAGCAAGGGTGTCGGGGAATCGTTACGATGACGTTTCAGATCTTCTCAAGAAGGCACTCGACTCTGTTTTTGGTCGTCCGACAAGACTTACGGGACGAGTTCAGCGCAAATCTTTCATAACGCCAAATTTTCGGTGATAATGATGCGCACTATCAACTTATCAATGCCATTACGATCTGCTATCATTCGCACACTTAACCGACGGTCTGAATTCAGCACTTTACGCATATGACTGGAAAAACTTGTCATCGATACTTTTTATACATACCTGGAATATGTAGTATAAACAATAACTCCGTCTTAAATATATATTTTTCGGCTTAGAAAAGATTTGGGTGTGAAGTGACGATAAGGGGAGGTAATTCAATTGTTGCGCCCCCTTTTTATTAAGCTGAGTATATTTATTAATGGGAATCAATGGCTGAACTTCTTCCTTTTCTTGACCTCCTTTTTAGTTTCTTTGCAAATCAAGGAAGTGAATACGTTTATGAGATATGAACAACTAAAGGTAGTAAATTAGTTTAAAAAACATCTCTTTCAATAAAAGGCAGCAATTAGGTCATACAGAAACGTCATCTTCTAATCGAGAAAGGGCTATGCGTAATATTTTATTTCTGTGCTGCTTTGAATGAATTAGACTTCGACCTTTGAAACTGAAAAAATAAAAGAAGATATATTTTTTACTCATAAGCTCTTTGATTATAGTGTCCAAATTGTCTAATTTTTCCCTCGAAGTAATCAAAGATGAGTTGAACCCATCTCCTTTAGTTATTAATACACATTGTATGTAGTATGTACATGAAAAGAATTGCCTTTCATTCGGCGGTTTTCATATATCAGATTTAAACAAATTAACCATTCATTTCATACTAATCCCCATCTGTTAACTATTAAGAGGTCATAAAACCATTGTATTTGAACGAAATTTGATTTCTTTGGTCTAAATGTGAACCCATCGCGTTATAAAATCTGAGCTATTGCTTTGCATATCAATGACGCTAAATCTGATAAAATGTTCCAGGAGTGCATTAAAATTCATTCCGGGTGGGCTTCATTCGATATAGAAAGAGTTTGATGTGCACAGGTAAATTGCTTCAATTCGTGACGTGAGACAAAATGATCAAAAAGAATTTCTTCATGAAACCTCGAGTTTATTGAACGAAATGGCAAATACATATCGGTAATACCATTGAATTTATTACCAACACCGCAGATTAATTTGGGAATAATTAAAATGAGAACGATCAACTTTATTTTTATTAGGTGTATAATTCTGCGTGAAGAAGCTTATAAACGGAGTGGCAAATGAAGTTTTAATTCAAGCTATATGAAGTGAATTTACCCAAGGTAGCAAGTTGTGAACAAACAATTAAAAGCTCTTTATAATTAAAACAAGGAAGCAGGGTGTTCAATTAATGAATAGAGATAGCATAGTCGGTCCCTTGGACCAAAGACTTTGCAATGCTTTCTATAAATTTAGAAAACTGATAAATATCGTAAGATTATCACCACGAATCATCAGCCCTTTGTTCTGCCGAAGCTTTTCTTTCGATACTCCTATAGACTAATGCCCACAAGTAGTAAATATCTTCTCTTAAACGTCTGTCATTTATTTGTCATAGTGTCTCTTTCGGGTCTTCGTTGGGAGATCCTACCCTTCACTTTCCTTTTGATAGCTGTCCTTAGCAAGTCATCTTGTCTCAAATTGTGTCCGATAAGATTATCCCATTTCATTTTCTTTCTCAGGTTCCATCTAATGTTTTCCTTCCTTTGTTCATCTTAAAGCATCTCCATGAGTTACACGAACCCTCCATTTGATCTTCATCACGCTCTTTTAGTCCACATCTCTAACAGTCCTAATCGTCTCTTTTTTCTACTTCTGTTAATGTTCATGCTGCATCTGCAGTTATTTAAGATACCATAATTATGCTTGCAGTTAACTTATGCTACGTTAACCGGTTACTACAAATATGTCGAATCACTTACACTAGAGAAGGTTATGAAATGAAAGCTAGGAACCGGGGAGCCGAACAGGCGTTTTACACCTCGAAACAATGCCGGTAAATAGGCCATATTTCTTTTTATTTTAACAATTTTTTTCTAAATATATGTCAGCTATATAATTTGTATAATGACTATACTTTTCCTATTAAA
Organism: Hetaerina americana; assembly: GCF_022747635.1. Lineage (NCBI taxonomy): Eukaryota > Metazoa > Arthropoda > Insecta > Odonata > Calopterygidae > Hetaerina > Hetaerina americana. Next base: position 61,942,092 of record NW_027286985.1, on the reverse strand, counting down.
AAAATTCATTTCAAAAACCGAAAAAATTGAACTCATCCGTGATGATTAAATTAAAATTTGATTTCGCTGAAGGGAAGATAAATTCGAAAAATTATTTCTTAACAAATAATCAGTATTTGAAATCAAGTACAAGAAATGATAAATATGTATTAATGTCTGGAAGAATTGGAATTGCGATGGTTTAGCAATCGATTTTCAAAAAAGGGTGGCAATGTTATTGTGTGTTTTACGGCGTCTATCCTCACTGCATTTGCCGCGATAACCTTCAGTTTTTTATCAATCGGGTATTTTTTTATGTAGAACTCAAGTAGATGAGCAGATTGAAAAGACATCTTATTCCACCAAGAGGATTTCTTAAGTCTACTGTCGCCTGCACAGAAAGCAGCGGGACCAAGGCGCGGGTAGAATAAAGAATGACAAATTCAACAAAGCCAAATTTAGTCTCACCCGCTTTTCACTCAGCCTTTTTTCGGCTACGCTATTTGCTGTGTGCTTTGCTTCGAGATTTTCCCCACTCTTGTTAGCTTCATAAAAGAAGATATAAAAACAAAATCGAATCAGTTATCTGCTAGGATTTCATTCGAAAATTTAGCGAGCGCAGTCGTCAGTGGAACTCATGGTAAGCATGTAAAGGATTTACAAAATGCCATTTGCGCAATTCATTATACTGAATAAAAAAGAATACAGGGATACAGGAAGGAAATTTTATAATTTTAATATTGACGATTACAACGATTTGCGGGTAAATTTGCAGGATATTTACCATTTTCACAATTAATAGCCATAAACGTTTTATTGTTTTCAAACCTTAAGTCTACACAATAAAGGGTATTAAATGAAGTACAATAGTTTTCCCCATAGGAGCGCAATAGAACATTGGGCACGCTTTCAATTGATTTTTATTTCTCAATTTTTAAAGGCTAGGAGAATTCTTTGGATTATATTATTAATTAAATTGTTTTCTTTGGACGTAGAGGTTGCCTCCTGCTTTCCCTTACTAAATTTTTAGGCTAAGGGCTTGTCAAGGTTTTATATGCGCTTTCTGAGGCACCCTATCGTTCCCCTATAGTGCAACGCGTCGTAGGAGTTGTGGGTTGAAGGGTCCACTGATCTGATGCAGTTTCGTAAGGGTTTGATAATACTGACATCAATATGTCATACCATAGTTCCCTCTAATATTCCTCCTCATTATAAAATATCATCTATTCTTAAAGCATAATATCGGAATATCATTTACGTGTGCGTTGTCGAATACTCGGACAATACCCATGAAATGTAGAATCCCCAAGTAATTACACCTACTATTGATGTATTTTTGTGTATATGTATATATATACATACATATATATATATATATATATATATATATATATATATATATATATATATATATGTGCGTGTGTGTGTGTGTGTACCCATATATATATATATATACTATATATATTAATGCACATATAAAAACACAGATGTAGATTTTAAAACATAAGAACACAAAGAAAGGACTTTGTGTTTCCATGTTTTAAAATCAACATCTTGTGTTTTTATATATTTGTGCGTCGCCGAAGAGCGTTCCATTTATACCACCTTATGTACTCTCTACCATTGATATTTTTGGGTAATTGTGTCGCATTAAGTCTGTAAGCCTGGTGGTTAAAGGCACGAGTAAGTAAGAGTTTTTAATACACATTACTTTTCAAAAGTAGCATTTTGAAATTATCCTCCATTTGGATCAAATTTTGTAAATTTTCCTGTATTATATGAACAATTCCTGACGTTAGGCGTTAATTATTTACGTTTCAAGTTGGAGTATATTTCTAAGTTTGGTACTTTGTTTTTGCTTCTGAGAAGAAACATAATTTATAACCCTTGGCAATCTCCTACCAATCTTTGTAAAAGCTCCAAGAATGCATTTCAAATATTAATAATGCTGCTCGGTTTAGACATACTATATAAATTGAGGATAACGTTTAATTCGAACGAAATTTTGACACATTTCCCATCGATATGGAATGAATCCGTAGGATAAAGATGGCTTTAGAGAAGATTCCATATCTATTTTACTAATTATATTTTTTTAGTCCTAAACAGTCCGTTTTTTCTTCACTCAATCCTGAATTCAAGAAATGCTGTTCTCAAATTTGTGTTGAATTTATTAACTCTGGCGTTGGATATAAAAGTAATTACGCAAAAGAAAACGGCAAAACCCAGTTAGCTTAGCACTAAAATCCAGTAAAAAGTCAGTTTTATTCTTTGTCCCAAAAAAAGAGGAATATAAAACTACATGACAGCTATTCGTACGTTAGTTTGATTGGGGATCGAAATGGTGCGGTGGCTAATATACTGGCCTCCCAAACGAATGCCCGAGTTTTAATACAAAAGTTGGTAGAATTGTTCTGAAGGTGGAGCAGTATGCAGACCGGAGATGATGGAGCAGTTCTCGCGTGTATATAGTGCTTTGGAAGATAATGGAAGAAAAAGTATGTACATTAAAAGAATTAATTGACAATAAAGGGCATTTTGGCGAATTATGCTCAACACATACGTATGTAACGCGCATCCAGATTTGTGAAGAGTTTTATGTAATAAATGTAAATTTGTTTTTGAGGTAAGAAGAGCTTAGATAAGAGACTGTTGAAACGTACGTATGAGAAAAATGGAGAAGATATATAAGGTGGCGGAAAAGAGGAAGGAAGAAAATTTGTTTTTTTGGAGACCATTTAGACAGGCAGGACTTTGAAGAATTTAAATCGGCGAGCATTTGTATTAAATAACAAATAAGAGGAAGGCTGTATAATTATTGTGACTTGTAAGAAATGGGCCATAAATCTCAGTTAAATAGTAGGTTAACTTTAAAATTGATAATAAGTCGTTGAGACTATTAGACGACGTAGAACAATATGTAGATTTGGATCACTGGCACTGTTGTGCTGTCCAATTAATTAATTCGGTCGATCCTGTCTCTCCCAGTTCCCGGTAATTGATAGATGATTCTCCGTTTAGAATTTTTTCACGAAATTTTGTAAGACCTGTGAAGGTACTTCGAATAGGTCTACACATTTTTCATTAATGACGCTTGCCAAAGGGTTACTGAAGAGGAAAGAGTGATATGTGTCGAAAGGAAAGAGCTAAAATTTAGCAAGGGGTATTAATAGTGTAGATTTGGCCCTTGTTAGTTGGAATTACATGGTTTCAAGGAATCTCTTGTTATTTTTAACTCAATTCGCATTAATAGAATCTTCTCATGGACACGCAATAACACAATCATTTTGTGAGAGCATTCCGTTCCCTCTCAGTTTGTGTATAAACGAAACACCAATAAGAGATAACAAAAAATGGAAAATACCATAGATTAAATATTTATTACGACCTTGCTTTTGCTCATTAAAGCATTATAAGGTGATGTTATAAGAAAAAACTAGGTCATACTAAATATTTAATTTGTTGTATTTTCCATTTTTATCATCCTAAGTTTCTCATTTTTAATCATTTGAATAAGAAATAAAATTATTCATACCCAAATAATTGACACGACTATTACTTTCTATGACATTTTTCTGTATTTATGGAAATGTGAATATAATAATGGGACAAGAAAAATGCACACGCTAATGTGCACACATAAGCGTGTACATTTGTGAGGTTCGTTTACCTTTAATGAACAGAAACGAGCAGAATATTTTAGTCCACTTCTGGGCGGAACGCTAAAAGGTGACATACTCTACGGGCAAGATAAGCCCCATAGACACAGCAAGTAGTCACGTATCTAACAAATATAATTACTTTTTTACATCATATGGTTCATGATCAGATTAAGATTAACGTTATCCACTCCAGAGTTATCCACCTCTGTATTAGCTAGAAAATGTAATTAATTACAATTAGTCTACATTGGCACATTCATTTTCGTGCTCTCCGTGAATTAAATGTTTCTCTATTAATTGCTACCGCAATCACAATCAACTCCATCTCTTAATCAATAGCTGCGGACGAACGCCTCTTCCCACACGCGCACAAACACACACAAATGACAATTTGCGGAACACGCTGTTATGTACATGTACTCGTACATCCGTGGTGGCTAAAGCTCTCTCGCCTAAATGAAATATGTGTCAGTGGAGTTACAACATTAGTTCCGTTTTAAGTCCTAGCGGGCTGTTGAGAATCATCCGGTTAATGTAAGGGCAGATATATTTTTTTAATCAATAGTATGTACGCATGTATCTTTGGATAGGCATTTTAATCAATTTCGAGGTTTGGCTGATGTGTATTTGATGGTAAAGTAGCCTTTTGCCTTGCCCTACGATGGGTTAGCACTCAGCTCTTGGATGGATAGATTCCATTGCCTGCGATCCATGACACAATTCAACAAAATAAATGAGGATGCTTCTATGAAAGTTCAGATCCCGTTTTCGTCTTCAATAAGCAGACGTACCGCACGGATTCGTGCAAATTACTCCCCCCGATCACCAACTGAATTCTCCACTGGCACTAACCTCGTCAAGCTATCCGCTTGAAATGTTTGTCAAAAAACACTGACTGAAGATAAATAACTAGATCAATAATAAGATATCCAAACGTGATTCTTTCAGGAGCGACCATTGGGATAAACCGTTCGCGATTGAGATATTGATACCAGCCTCACCATATTGAGATGTATATTTCCGATATAGCCCGCTGCCACGTAGCGGCGTTGTGTGAGGGGAATGGGGAATGAGAAAGTTTCCTTAGCGCGGAAGATATTCGCGGTTAGGAGAGGAAGAAAGGGTGAGAGGGGGTTGAAGGGAGGAGATTGGATTGACGCGTTGGAGGGAGGTGAGGGTCGGCAAAGGGTGAAAGAGGGAAAGGCGGGAAGGGATGTGCCTGGGAGATGGAACGTCAGGGGTCTGCTTGAAGGATGCTGGCTCGTTTAAGCAGCCCGTGGGGGGAGGGGGTACCTATTCGGAAGGAGGAAGGGTTATGGAGAAGCCAGAGGGGTGAAAAGGTGGTGGAGAGGCGAGGGAGCGTGAGGGTGGAAGAGGGCAAAGAGGCAAGTGTTTTGAGGGGGGTTTGGGGGTGGGTAAGGATGGGTGAAGGAGATTTGTGAGGAGCCGTATTGCGTGGCGGGGCGGATATTGGATGCCCGTATGTGTGCGTGGGCGTGTGGGCCGATAGAGTTACGGCACTGAGGCGAACAAACTCTTCCAGCAGTGAGCGCGTAGGGGCCTTTATTTCATCAGGGGTTGTGGGGGAGGGTGGATGTTCGGCGAAGGTACCCCATTGCAAAATCACTTTTTTTCTACCCCCTCCTACGAGAACCAACCACCAATGAGTTTCAGGCGATTACTATTTCTTAAATGGGGTTGCAGCTGACCAAACATATCTCGGATAAAATATCCCCGGATGGACAAGGCATTGATTAAATTAATGGTGAATACTCAAGAGATTAGTGATAAAAATTCCAAGGTAAGAGTTTGGGCATTATCTTTTTATTCTAACCTCAATAGTTTGGAAAAACGATAGCTGTTGAGATATGCCTTACGGGAGTACCCTTAGAACTGGGAAGTTTCAGACGGACAGGTGCCAAGCCACCGAGGTTAATTGAGATGCCCAGTTATTTCGATCTAACTTCGTAAAAAATTTCTACAATTCGAAATAATGCTAGAAATAATTAGAAGTTAGCTAGAATAGCATATACTGTGTATAAATACATTTATTCACATGCTACAAACATAAGGAAAATGGATAGGAACACTTTAAAGAAATACTCAGAAGTAGTCCCTCTCCCACAGAGCATCAGCGCTGTAAGTCGAAAGATCTTTGGTTCGAGTACCGGTCAATAAAATATTTTCGCAATTGTGATCTGCTCGATTCCGCCTTCCCCACCTCCTTGCGTTTTTCTTTAATGCGTGTTCCTATTCCTTATCCTTCTGTCTGTATCCATGTGAATGAAAATACATGTGGCCGGTTTTTACTGTTTGATGTATATGTATATATATATATATATATATATATATATATATATATATATATATATATATATATATATATATATATATATATATATATATATATATATATATATATAAAACCATAAACACAGTAATTAACCCGAAGGTCAGTTTGGTAGGTGATGGTAGAGTTCACCCAGTACTAAGCCCGACGGCGTGTGAAATTCACACATCAGGGTAGGGGGCCAGTTCCTTTCCCTGTGCCGGTTATGGTTTCCTAGGAAGACCTGGTACCCGAAAAATCACATAGCTTGCGTGGAGCTGCAGGTGCCAAGAGTGCCTTGCCCGGGAGTCGAACCCAGGCCCCTCCGGTCAGCCAGGTCACCCCTGAACTGCCGCGACCCACGTTTTTATATTTTATTATTAGGTAATCTACCGGTTAAGGTAAGTTTTTGGATATGGACAGCTACTAAATAAATATTTTGTGATTCCTGACAAAATACAAAATCCAGTATCCTACTCTACATTAGACCCCTCTTCATCTCTGAGTACTTTCTTCTTCCTTTCCTCCCGTCTAACATCCCCATCCTGCTCCTTCCCTTTCCTCGTTTGCCTAACATTCTCCCCTCAATTACAGTCTTCAACATCCCGCTGCCGGTCAATACTCCCTTCAGCTACTTTTCCTGCCTCCATAGGATTGCTCCCAACAAACCCCTCTCTTCGCCCACCATACCAAGTACTTCCTCGTTTGTTTTCATCTCTGCCCATTTCACCTTCTCCATTCTTCTCCACACCCACATTTCAAAAGCCTCCAATCTACGTCTATCTTCCTTCTTCAATGGCCATGTTTCCGGCCGTACATAGCTACGCTCAATATCAAAGTTTTTACGAGTATTTTTATATAAGCGGATAAGGTTATAAAAGCATTGGCATCATATATATAAAAAAAATGATGCATATATATGAATATATATATATATACATATACACTTATATATAAACCTATATACATTTGAATGAAGATTTTATAAGTGTTAATGGATTTTTGTTTGGAGTATGTTGGAAAAAGTGGGATGTAAAGCATTCAAGTGGACGTGTATTCGGTATGCGGGAAAGGATTAATTTGGTGGAACAAATATGAAATACGATTAAGCAGTGACTTACTATAGAGGCTCTTTGGAGAATACAAATTAAGGCAATAAAATTAATAACTAGAATCATGTATCAGGGGTTAACGAAATCCTATATTTGGGTGATTTGAATTTAGCTGACCAGATAGTATTAATATTGATGATATCTATCCCTTGGTTGTGATTTGGCTTGGAGAGTATTTCATTATCTATTTTTTCTGTCCATTTGAAACAGAGAACAGAGTTTTGCTTCTTTGTAATAAAATCTAGATGATTCTCAGTATTCTCGAATTTAACTCATGGTGTCACTGAATACTTACATAACTTTTGCCCCGTTCTTTTTCGGGAAAAGGTCAAAGAGGTTAATAATGAATTATATCAGGGACACTTAGCCATTTCAGCCATTTTTCCCATACGGATACGCCCTTTCCTGAATTTTTAATCTCTTTCAGTGTTTAGGATAAATGGGAAACAGGGTCACTTCTATCGGGATTGAGAAAAAAATGATCAACCGGGGTAGTGATGCTGGATGCGCAGAATGATAGCCCCTCGGAAACATCTGTTCGAGACTCTTGTTTACGGGATTCCTCCGAGGAAAAGAAGGTCATGTACGCATCGTAAAACCCGTCTAAGAATTTGGAGGAGAAATTCGGACTAGACGCGACAGAACTTTATATCCGAAGCATTGAAATAAAGGCAAGGATGGAGAAAAATCCTTTTTACAAAATGCATTTTTTTATAGCTTACAGGCTCTATGTTTAGGAATTCTTGAAATCTAGGTTTGAAATTGATAAATCATAAAAGTAAATTATTGATCAAGATCAGGAAGGAGTGCAAAAAACTATTGAATGATGTATGTTGGCAAAATTTCAGATTTTTTTTGGTGGAAAAAGTACTTCACTATTACATACCCAAGAATAATTTAGATTTCTTATTTTTTAGGCATACTTAGATTAGCCTTATTTATATTGATCTTATTTAAAAGTATATCACTTGTAACTGTAAACCTTGTTTGAAAAATTTAATTTTCTATACAGTGATTCCAAACTGCGTAGTATTATTGATTACCAGACCATACCGGTAGTAGCTAACGGTCAAATAATGAGAGCGGCAATTATAATTAGTTTAATATTATGCATCATTAATGGAATCAGGCAATTTTAGTTAGTGAATCTATTATTCGAAGTATTCCGTAATTGAGTTTCTATTTTTATCATTGAATAGGCAAACTTTAAATCCGTTCCTGGAGTCCCCACTAACCACGTTATAATTTTTATGCTCAATATTGATTTATATCAAGAATAATTCGGAATCATTTAGCTAGCTCAAACGAATGAGCTGGTGATTCAAGCGAACTGAAACTGGTTCACTCCTGTTCCCAAAAACATGTGAGTATAAGTAAAATTTATGAAATAAAGCGAAAAAGGTACCTTAATAAAATTACTGATAATAGGGAAATGTATGGTTTTTATTCCATTTACTCCATTGCATAAACAATTAAAACTTCTACACACGCGCTCGACGGAAAAGAAATTTGAAATCGAGTAGCCCAAGAGGTAAGAAGTTCTATATCTTCCCGGACTCAATGGTACTAAGTGTAAAGAAATTCACTTTGATCATGTGCTAATTGCTAAGTGATACAGCGGCTTGGTATAGAGCTGTCAAATGGTCCGCGGACTACTTCTCTATAGCTGCTACTTATTTCGTTCATTATATATGTCCCGCTTCGATTATGGCTGCTCAGCCGTAGGAGACTCTGCTTAAACTCTCGAAATATCTAGAGGATTATTTATTTGCTATTATTCCTCAAAATTCAATATATTAATAGTAACAAATCCACACTCATTAAGGAAGAGGTCATCGTAACTTCTTTAATTAGAGTTTTAATGTCGGTTGAAAGAATTGTATAAAGTCCAGCCTTGTTACTTTTCTTACGAAATGATTCATACTTACATCACTTACCATTGCATCATCTTTAACTGTGAATTACTTGTACCGCTGGAGTTTTTTTTTCAGAAAAATCTTTGGTGAATCAGGAATTTTTCAAGAATCTCTGTCGGAATCGGGCAATTAATCTCCGGTTAGAAGTACAGATACTCATCAAATGGTCAGATTAATTTATTCTCATTTAGTCTAATTATGATAAGGAAATAAGAATAAAATACATTACTTTTTATATATTTCTTAGGCTACGTTACTCATATTACCTCTTTAAGTGAAACTCTTTGACCCATATATATACTGAAGTAGAATAAGATAATGCGAGATATTACCATTATCTTATTCTATTTCATTCTATGTGACGCATTGAAGTTAGTTTTTAGCAAGTTTAGTTTGCATATATTTCCTTGTACCCCCGGCTATCATTACATCTCAATAGCCCACGTAATGTGCTTTATATGTTTTAAACTCATTTTTGTAAATGATAGTGCACGAGCTGCTAATTGTCGAAGATATTGAAGACTGGTCTTCCTTTAAAATTATCTCAGATGCTTTTCAATTACCAGTTGGCTGCTAACTTAACTCGGCTACTGTTTACATAGAGCAGTTATCCCTTTCCACCAGGATCGTGACCTACTAAGGCTCACACTACAAGGTGGAAAGAGTATAGAGAGGAGACGTATTTGAGCGAGCTATACTGCTGCACGTGGGAGTGAAATGTTTTAGCCAAATGCACCAAATGAGCTCCAGGGTCCCAAATTAATGCTCTTCGCTCGGCGTTCAGTGAAAATCCACCCTTGAAAGCACCAGATTGGGGCATTTTCTTTTAATTTGAGACATTTCACCCTGTGACTTGTCCTTTTTTCTCCTTTCCTCCTCTTTACTCCCACTTGAATCGTATAAGGAATGAATGGCTGACTTCACTTTCAGTGAGGCCATAGCTCTTAATGTGTCCTCACGAAAAGAGCATGTGATTGTGTAACTATGCATTGAATGCCTGTGACTGTTCCTCGTGTATATATAGGATATGCAAAAAATAAATACATTCTTCTCAATGGGGCGCCAATTTTCGGTGGAAAATCCTCGACCTGAAAATCCTTATTAAAATTAAGACTTCAGAGATAGATTACTGCAAATTTTCTCCACAGCTTAACTTAATATCGTTATGACCATTTCTAGATTTCATATTAATGTGTATGTGCATTAAGAGTATTTTTCCATCACTGAAGTAGTGATATCTTGTGAAATCAAAAATATTTGATTAGGATTACATCAGAATTACTTTCGTAATTATTTACCATTATTTTCACAATTTTAGGAAAAGTTTTATTTACTTTATTTGGTTGACGAGAACTTAATTAGAATTACTTTATAATATTGTAGAATTGTTAACATGTATGTTTCCCTCGAAGTCAAGAGGGGCATTTATCGAGATTACATTACTCCCGAGCTTCCAGTTGGTAATACTTCTTCAGTTTTAAGTCCCAAACCTCTGCAATGTACAGGCTATTGACTCTTAAAGTTATAAGTCAATTAAATTTATAAATGAATTCAAATTAAAAGAAAACATTCAAAACCGTCTGTTCAACAAAATGTACCCTTGGATGTAAAAATTGTGTTGTAACGAATCGATACCCTGAGAAGTTTACTTGTTAGGCTCTAGCAAAGAGCTCGGAGGACTGGTGATAATTTAATGAGACTTTCTGCCCACTAAATATTCTAAATACTCGACTAAATAATTAGAAAACGACTCATCCTTTATACTGTTGCTGTCGACGTTAGGTTCCGAAGATGAAGAAAAAGCCTTGGCCAAAGTATAAGGTAGTAAATTGTTAATCTTTTGAATTAATTAAGTTGACATTTATTATTTTTAGTTATCACGATTCAAATGATGTGAAAGGTCTTCTCTAAACTTGGAATTAGCTACATGGCATTGGACTACGAAAAGAGATGTCGTAATAAGCTTAGCCAACCCGCTCCCCACTTTGAGAGGAAAATAACCTATTCGTCTGTTAAATAGGAAAATAATATAATTGCCAATAATCATCGCAAAACGAACTGAAGTAACTAAATTAATTTTAATCGATCTTATTTACATAGTAATTACACCATTAAAATCAATTGTTAATTCCAAATTCTAGGATGTTCTGCCAAAATACTGAAATTTATTTTCTCTGTGGCAGGCATTATAGAGTGTACTTCTGTGGCTTAAATTTTGCAAAAATCAACCAGACATCAAAAATAATATATTAAATTTCAAATTTTTTTAACCACCTTACCCCATTTGTCCCGACGTTTATAGCTTCTACAACGAGTTAATAACCTCGCCAATTTGTGGTATTTTATCGCTTGTGGTATCAATGTAATTCGTATCCTTCACTCAGTTTCATTTTTTATTGTATAAACTTCCTATGAACCCCTTTTAGGGTGTAAAATCAAATAACTCGGGATAAAAATCATATAAACGTGGCTCCAAATTTAATATTTTTGTGGATCAACGGAAAACTGAGTTTTATTCGTGATAATTTTTTTATCAGTTTATTATTAAAAGTAACTTTCAAACTTATTTTTTCGTTCGAGCCTAATACAGAATTACGTTAATTTCATTAATCACAGGGATAATCATTCGGTTTGGCTTGAATATTTTTCACTTTTAAATCATATTCTGTCAACTAAAAACTTATAATGCTGCTCTTGATTATTTTCTAAATTTGGAATATTTTGTTAGAAGAGAAATAATTTTGACATACTCTGAAAACCATTCAGCATCCTTATTGTCTTCTTACCTACCCTATTATTGTGTAATGGAGTTAATTTGACTCTTTTAACATTAGCAGGACCGTGTTGGTATAATGATATTATTAACAGCCAATCACTTCGGGAAGAATATTGCCGAGTGATATGGCATCGCAACTCTGAGAGCCTTGTGTTCAACTAGTAGTTTATCGTAATTGCTTAGGAATCCTTGGGTAAATTGGATGGCTCTGTAGTTGTGCGTTGGCGTTAGTTACGGATTCACAATCTAGGAACTCAGTATCCCACGCAATTATTGCGAGCCACTTGCCTTGTAGTGTGCTAAGTATCTTCTTAACGGAAGTATCTTCTATGTTAAAAGTATTAATATTTAACAATATTCTGAGTAGTAGATTCTAATTAAAATTTACAATCGAAAGGTTTCCGTTATAACTTAAGATTAAATTCCTCACTACTCCTATTCATTGTTTTTTGTTTGAAAAAAATGCGCATATATGAGCGTGACTTTGTGGACGTTCATGATGTTCGAGATAAAAATAAATGTTTGATTTTCTTGGCTTATATTTGGCTGCGGCAGCGTACATGAGAATACCAACTGTGCAAAGAAATGTATCGCGCAGGCACTAAGTAAATGTGTGGGAAACAAACAATTGCTCCTTAGTATTATGGAATTTTTTAAAGGTTGTATTTCGCTCCGATGTCTGTAAGGCTTAAATTTCATCTAGATTCTTAACAATCTGGCTAGTGTGGAACAAAATGGAATCCATAGCAGTAACATCTGCAAAGTGAAAATATTAAAAAATAAGGAAAGGTATTGACACCCAAGTTGGTCTTTCTTTTTCTCTACTTTTTTTCAATATTCTATCACCTGGAAAAAATCGAAACAGTTCGATGGTAATAAATAATTGGGTTAACAGGGTTGCCAACAAAATACAGTAGCGTATGTTTTTTTTGTTGGTTCGACCCGTGCAGTTTCATACAGGAGAATTTTTTACTTCTTCAGAATAGTTGAGGCTGACTAGGAGCGACGGGAGACATTCTGAAATTGAAGCTTTGTGACATAGGTCTAGGATACTAACTCCTAGGGGAAGCAACGTCAATAAGGGCTTTCACCCCCGCCTCAATCCAGTTTTTCCATCGTGCCCTACCCCGCTGAAGCATAACGCCGCCGGGAGATGCCACCCAGAGGCCCTTTTAAGGGATCTCTGGGAGGAGGAACGGAAGCCGCTCTCGAGCGTCGAGGGTTTAGACGTGATGCGAGCTTCGACGACGGATTATTTCGAAGGTTTTGGTGAGGAAGGGAGATGGGAGTGAGTTAGGAGAGAAGTTGAGCGGGGTCGGCGGTGAGGGCGAGTGGAGTGTGGTGGGAGGGGTCGGTTGTGAGATAACGGATGAGAGGTTTTGATGGGGGAGGGGGGTGGGGGATGACGGGCGAATGGAAGCTTGGGAAGAACAGAGTCGGGGGTCGAGGAGCAGGGCGGATACATTGGTGCACGAATTCAGGGTCACGAGGAGTGAGGAATCTGAAAATATTGGACACCGGGAGACTTTTAATGTTTCTGCTACCAAGTGGGACGTGGAAACCTGGGAAGAATGTTTTCAAACCCAATCTCTTCTTCCGCAGCTTTGGACAAAGTAAATGTCGTATATCGGTATCTCAGGAGGCCAGAGGGTAACAAGTGCTGTCTTGCGAACGGGAATAGGTCATATCAGTCTCATTATTGTCTCCAACCACCCAATTTTATGTAACACTAAGAACCGAGCAGCCCCATATTTATTAAATGTGATCCCATGCTATGAAGCGAGCATTTCTTGTGAATTAAATCCGAAATATGGGCGATCTCATTGATGAGGAGTGAGTCCATAGTTTTCAGATAAGGGAAAGTGATTTAGATTAGGATGGCTCTTGGAAAAATTCTCGTTAGAATTCGCTAAAATAGTCTTACGTTTTTCAAGTGCTAAAATAAGTTAATAGAGGAATGATATTATTATTATTCTGATAAATGATTACATTTTTTATATTTGCACAAAAGGAAGTAAGAATATGCTAACCGAATTTTTTTACGCATGTAAAACCATTTTGAATGTCCAGTCTTATCTTTTCTCTGATTCTCCTGACATTATCAATCCAGATGAATATTTATTGTTACCATCAGCAAATAAACTAATTTAAATTTTTTTATTGTTGAATTTCGCATGTAGCCACCCCTTTTTGTGAAAATCTCGATTTTCGAGATAGATACTTACGTTATTGTACGAATATGTAAAATTATTATTAATCTATGGTGGGATTAATTTATCATGATTCCTAATTTTACATTCAGTTTGTTATAAAGGTCATTTTTTATTTTCCTCGGACTTTTAGGTATGAGATCCTTGTTTCTACACTACATTTGTAAAGAAGAATACATGTTTTTCTTATTTTATACCTCGATTGTAATAATTGTTTGGGTCTCTCATAAGTTGAACTCGTTGAAAGTTGATAGTTGGTTTCAAGGTCTAGTAAACCGATGGACTATACGTTCAGCTAATATAAAATATCCCATATTTATATTCATGGTGCACATATCAATTTCACGAACCAAAACAAATGTACGATCTCCAAAGGATTGTTTTAAATACTACATTTATATGCAAAATCGCAAATGGCTATAACCATACTTGGGTGAATAGAATTTAATGCGACCCATTTCGTTATTTATTGTAATATTATCCTTGAATATAAACATATGTGGAGAATAAATAGCGCTAAATTTCCATACTCATACTCATTAAAATACTAATAACCACTTTATTACTTGCATGAATTTCAATGAAGAGTTCTTCTGAGCATTGGTTATATGTCATTCATTAATAGTTCAAGCAAGTGATAAAATTATTTCAGAAAACACGATTAAAAAATGAATGGATACCTCATTTGTTCTCCTCCTTGAATTAAGTTTTCTTTCGGGGATGTATCGTTCCGCTCCGTTCCATTTATTAGAAGTGTACCCTCTATATTTCGCGAAATTCTCAACCGTTCCAACCAGTACCACCACTTCCTATTGGGTGGGGCCCTTCCCTCCCTCCGTTAAAAAATATGTGCGATTGGATGCGCTCGCTGAAGATTCGGCTTTGCGGAAAATGCGAAAAAAAACCGCGAACGTGTATGTAGAGCGACTATACCAAAGATTTGTCCCCGAGGGGAGCATAAGATGATGATGGGCGATGATTGGCGAGACTTCGACACCTCCGCGCAGTTTGAATTTTCACGGAGTTATTGGTGAGGAACGAAAGGGTGTCCCTCACCCCACGGCAAAAATTCAGGATCGTTCTCCCGGAAGTGGGCGAGCGAGAATACATGGTTCTCTCCGCTGCATAAAGAGGAATTTTTTGACTCCTTGGCACCATCCTAAACTTAGTGAACCAAAGATGACTGCCTTTGCACCGCAGAAACGTGAGGAGAATAATGAGGGCACGTTGAAGTCATCATATATCTTCGATCTTGAGTCATTGAAGGCATCATTCATGTGTCATCCAGGCGCGCGCGAAAAATACCTTCCTATCTGCTTTATTTTCAATGTTGCGAGGATCTGAACTAAAACACATTTCATGGTGTGCTGAATTCAATTTTACGGTAAACGTAATGTATACAAATATGTAATGTAAACAAGAGTGTGCCGGGTTTATCATAAAATATTTCTTTACTACGCCTTCAATTCCGATTTTACGTTTGTTTATTTTGTACCACTACCTTCCTCTAACCCTAGCAAGTGGATCAAGTAGATAAGTTAAGTAATGTGCTGATGTACAAGTTGAAGAACCATGCTCAAATTACTGAAGGGGCTCATTTTCATTTAAGTTCAGATCACTAATAGGAGCTTAATGGATAAAACCTTAATTGCAGTCTTCGAAATGGGACCTTAAATTGCGAGCCATTTGATGTTTTTTTGTTTTTTGTCCAACAGTGATAACACTAATTTAAATTTCATCACTTTTCATCTCTATTCTTCTTCTAAATTCATTTTAAGAAATTCATCTACGACTATATCGTTACCTGCAAGTCACTAAAAGGGTGTGTGGTTGGGTTGATTTAACATCAGGCATACAAAATACAAAATTAGGTTGTTCTTTATTTTTAGATTCCAATAAACATATATAACCCATTAAAATAAATGGCATAATGATGACTACAGGTGCAAGCACTAAAGTATCGAAGGGTGAAATCTTTCTCTGCGTATGCGACTAGTTGCCAGCAGTAAGAGGGGCAATGAATTTACGTTAGACGGAACAATGACATACTAAGCAATTTAGCATGGATAAACGAAACACATTTTTTTACAGTTGGCGGGCCTTTTAACATTTATTCTGATCCATTACTTTTTACGGGAAAAATGAGATGTTAAATACATCGATTCTGCACTTGATCTCTGTAATCCTACTGCCCCGATCTCACCTACAGTAGTGCAATTGGACCTTTAATAAATTTTCAACATTATAGCCAAACAGTTCGTTGTTCGTGATCTTTAGGTGACATGATTCGAATGAGCGTCGTAAGGTAGGGATTGTCGTTGTTTAAATGTCTTGTGAAAAGGTAATGTTGGTATGCTCATGTGTCTACTGAATTTTTACCTTCATTTATTCACCGTTTTCATATTTCGTGTACAAATCACCTCAGTTGTCTAATTTTGGTTTAAATAAGCTCGGTAATCTAAAATAAACTTGAAATTCCCATTAAATTCTCCGTTTTTAATTATAAGCATCGTGGTAAGACGAAGAAATAGGGAACATTATTGAATTCTATGCGTCTGTCGTGTACATTTTTTCCGTAAGCCAGAGCAACGCTTGTTATTAAGGGTTTGCCAAGTGTTTGTACTACGTTTTTGGCACGAGATCGCTATGAACGTCTGGCATCGAGGGTAGAGAAAGGGAGACTATCATTGTCCAAATAGGGGACCGAAAAACTCCGTTATTGGCGAGTGCATTGTTGTCGCCATTCAAGTCATGCGAGTATAACCAATTGATCATTGAAAAGTGATTGTCGTGGTCACTTAACCGAGAACCTATTGTCACACGTTCTTCTGATTGGCATTTAATAAATCAAATTAGGAAAATGTGAAAACTCTTTCATGTCAATTTCCTAAAATGGTCTTGAAGTACTGGGATAAAATCAATTCACGGATCAGAAAGGAACTTAAAACCATTTAAATCAGTTCGTGTTTTAAGATGTATCTGAATTATTTTCAAATATCCCCTGGTAAAAAAATATTGTCGAGCATCGAAACAATTTGAAAAAGGGTTACAAATGAAAACTTTTCAAGGTAGGTATTCTTATGTGACGATATACATTGCAGTGAGATGCGGGAGCATATATCTCAGCCTAAGGAAATAACCATAGGCTAGAGGTTTAAACAATTTTTAACACAAGTTAACGTATAGCATTATTTCATGTTTCAAAAATTAATTTTTAAAAATCCTAAGCATTTGCATTTGATGCCCCATTATCTTGCTCACTGAATATATTTGGAGATACATTTTCAAGTTGAAATCAGGCGTGACATTTGCTTGCATAGCGTGTTTCCTGACGATAAAAACTGGGTCTCTTATCACAAAATATTTATTGCTGGATAACCTTTTAATTTAATTTGTACGGTGATGGATATAGTTGGAAGTATTTTGTCCTCCGCTGCCACATTGAACGAGTGTCTAACAACTTTCGAATTGAAAACGTAAACTGCTAGGAGAGAGAAACTCTCAAAGGTGGTATTACTCATTAAAACGCACTTGTTTAAAGCCCGTCGTGAGCTGCTGGGGTCCATAAAAGGCTTCGTTTTTCTTTGAGCGAGAAGTGAAATGAAAGAGAAACAAACAAACAAAAAAAGCGAAAGAGAAAAGATAAAGCTAACCTGGATTCAGCAAATTGGACAAATGTTACATTTCAGAATTACCTACTGTTGATGAGAACATCGAATTAATTCCATCATCACGTTTTCCATTTGAGCGGTAGGGAAAGAAGGAAACAGTGGGTTGCGGAAATGAAACTGGGTTTTCTCGTGGAGCACGCAAAAGTCAAAAAGAAAAGGGGACCGCTCAAGTCTTTCATTATTACTATCCGTTTGATATTCCCTCGTTCTCCGGTTTGACTTCTTCAGTCTGCTACTCCCCTCCGAAAGGCCTGCTGACATCCTCCCCTCCCCTTCTCCCAACCACACCCTCTTTTCCTACCCGGCGAGGTGTTTGTTGTGAGCAATATTACACCCAGAGATACCCGAAATTTTCATGCGCCATTTATGCTTCGGGGTGCGACTCGCTTACGAGCCAACAAGGCCATAAATGCCACCCCATGCCTTATGCAAAGCGAAGGAGGTACGACTTTCCAAACACCCCGCTATGGAATTCAGTGTCCCAAAAATCAACAGTTTGAGCTAATATCAATGCAAATGGATTCTTAAAGAAACATCCCCCCGTGCAAATATGAACACCACAAGACATATTTAAATGAATACGCAATCATGAACGCAAGATTAGTAGACACTGCAACATCCAGCACTATTGAATTTCTAGTCATCACAAGTGCATTCTATTCCAATTCATTAAATTTCTTAACTATACTCTCCATAACAGCTTTATATCCAAATTACTTTATTAGATCTATTGACCTAAGAATCCCATCTAAACTTTGTGTGACTGATGGAAGAGTTAATTTAAAGTGATTACTAATTTACCGACAAAATGGAAGATTTTTCTCAATTTTCGAGAGCTCTTCAAAAATAAGTGATCATAAATTTGCATTATTTATTGTGAAATAATTTAATTTTGTTAAATTTTGAGCTTAGGACGTGATGTCTATTTGATTTTTTCATTTGACCATAATGCTTTATCACCTGTAGCCATTGTAAGTTGTAACACGTTCCGTTTGCATATGTTCCGCCTTCTGATGATGAAATTTCTCCCACCAAGTTAGGTTTCTTCAAGTTAGGATATAGAAAAATGCCGCATTGGGCAACGCTAAAAATATGAAAAGGATGAGAAATACAATCTAAAATGATTGTGATGAGAAAATAGTGAAGATATTCGCAATGTGCAGCCATGAATTATCGTTATTCAGTACCCTTTAAGTTTTGCGGTAGGTGTTGAGGGATTTACCACTCACATGGACGATTCAAGTGCAATTTTTGTAAACAACCAGCGGGTAGCACCTAATTAAATTTTCAATGTTTCTGATAATCCTTATAACATTATTTGATATTTTCTTTCACGATGGTAGAAGATGTGTTGACGTTTTCTCCTCTTTACAGCAATGTCTGGAGCAGTTGAATGCAGTCCGAAACTCGAGTTATATCAATGAATCTAACACCGCATATAAATTATATAGTATAATATCAATATAACTTTAAATTCATTTATCCACAAAAACTTATTCGAGTAACAATTTAATGATAATTATTTCTTGAAAAGCTACTGCACACCTCTTTATTTAACAGCTTTAGTTCCGTCTCCCACTCGTGTATATTACTGGGTCAATGTATTTTTCATTTGATCAAGAGTATGATAGAATTAAACTTTTTGCTCTACAAAATCTAGAAACATTTCATTGCAGTTAACGTAGGGTAAACCAATCTTTATTGTTAATGGAAGTTTACTACAGTAAAAATATTTAATCGTCATCATTTTTTAATGTAACGAATTTTTTTCCAATTAATATTCCTTTAACGTTTGTGTGGGACTATTTAACACTGGAAATACCAAGATGAAATGATTCTCAAATTTTCCGCACAACATTTTTGAACATTTGATGATATGTTTTATTGTAGATATTTGATTACATTTGGCGGATACATTGTCATTATTGTAAACCAATCAATAAGTATTATATGGCTAACATTATGCGGCTGTAATACAACGGCCTTTAGAATACTTATATGTTGCTTACAACTGAGAATTAACGTCAGGCACCATAGGATACTCATGATTATTGCGGTCTTAGGGTTATATTCTGTTCAATAGCAGCAAGACAAAATTTGATTACAAGATTAGTATAAAAAGTATCAGTAAGTTTTTCTTAACCTTATTGTACGTCGCAGAGCACTCGCACCCGCGCGGGCTCGATTCTGGGGGGTCTGACCGTTAACATGCGCTAATCGCCAATCGCCTGCGAGCGTTTTTTCAGGCTAAATCGGGTTTTTAGCGGATCCCTGTCAAGTGACTAGGTGCAAGCACAAAATACAGCGAACAATTGAACAGCAGTACGCCATCAAATTTTGAAGATACCACTAAGTGTCCTCAAAGAAGCTTGCTAGCGTACCCTTAAGGAACTCTGGAATCCGCCTCCTAAGGAGCCTTTGAATCGTTAAAAAGCTGCTAGCAAAATTGTGTTGACGCTCAAGGGATTTAGCTTGCATAATTTTGAGATATTTTATTAATATCTGAAATAAATATATTTCCTACTGCTTTTTATTCGAACCTTGTTTATAGTATCCCATAAAGTGTTTAAAAGTTAAATAAGCCTAACACTGGATTAGTTGTAATAATAAGTTTTTTAGGAAAAACTCTACTTTACATGAACAAATTATACAGTAATAGCACACTAATTGAGAACACAGATTTCCTAACTTAATCAGATGTACAAGCTAAAGATTTATTACATTGCCTAGGTTCCATCCGATTGAGTGAAAATTTTACTAATACTCTTCACTCAAAAAATCGCCAATAGTGTCCATTTCTGGTACTTTTGTTATTAGTATTTTCATTTTTAAATTTACATTAGCAATGCTGCTGGATGAAAACGTACTTTTGCACGGAGTATTGTAAAGCAGAATTTATCTAATCAGAATTTGCGCGACGCAAAAATAATACGCGAGTTCATAAACTTGACATATTTTGTAAGAGAAATGGTACGATCTGGAATAAAACTCATAAAATGCTAGCCCGAGAGTAATTACGCTTAATTTATAACTTGTTTTGATTCAGGTTCGATGATTGTAACTAAACCCCGTAAGTACAATAAAAGGAATAATATTTTTAATTGATGTATTTATTTCAAAATGCAAAACACCTTATTAAAAGAAATTAAATAATTAAACGAAATTCCTTTAACATATTGGTTCAAGAAAAATTTTACAATAGGAAAAGAAAAATATATAACCCCGCAATCTCTGTCCGTGAATCTCCAGACAGCTCGCCATTAACCTTGACGGGCCCGAGAGTCTAAACGTGAACTGCTGAAAAATATGTGAAAATTTAAAACTGTCCAGGCGTGGTGTAATTTATGAATAGCAAAAGGCTACCCGCAATATGTGCCGCCAACCCGTAGAAAACGCTTTAGTGTTTTTCATTTAAATAACATCAGAAATTTGATTTAAAATTTTAACAAATTCGACTGAAGGTAATTATACGCCCTTTGGTTTGCGAGAGTAATGGTTAGCTGTCTTATTGACCCACCATATTGCCGAGGCTATACTAAAACGCTATCGATTTGAATTTCCACTTACTAAACTTTCTGGGAATCCACAGGCCGCTTAGGGAGAGTAAAATGAGTGAATGCGTCAATTCCACACGCGGCCATAGGAATTCTCACCACCTGGAATCTACCTTCGCTCATCCCTCGAGGAGATGACGAACTACGTGAAGAGGAGGAAAGGAAACGGAAAAGAAAAATTTTGGGTTGCCTAGAATAGGATAGATGCGGGATTAAACGCAATCGCGAGCAGAAAGTGAGACGGATTCGAGAGAAGAGTCCGTACGGGAGAGAGGTTTAGACTAAAGGGTTATGAGGGAGGAATGGGACGACGGCAGGAGAATCGGTGTTGGCGCTGGGGAAGGCCGCGCGGGGATATGACAACGGGGGAGGAGTGAGAGAGAGGTGGGGTCGACGAGTAAGAAGGGTGTATTATGGTAGCTACACGAGAAAGATTAAGGGAATGAGGTAGGGCTGCGAAGGAATTTGGAATGAGAGGATGAGTTGATGATGGTGACGGAATGCGGGGTAGGGAAAGGTTGAGGAGGGCGGGAGGCAGGAGGAGTCACGGAGGAATGTGTTGGAGGCTAGGAGGGGGAAGCGTTTTCAGAGATCTGACCAGGGAGTGGGGCGGAATAAGCGAAAGAAGCGGTAGGGGTGATGAGGGAGGGGGGAAAGAAAGGAAGACTGGTATCCAATGGGGCTGTGGTGTGGGAAACAAAAATCCTTAAGGGAAGGAAGGAAAGGGTGTTAGATGAGCCTCAGCGAACCATCTTGAAACGCTCCTGGGCCCCATCAATTTATTACGCGGAGCTGTGTTTGACGATTTTCGGTCCCTCTCTTCCATAGCCTTGTCGCATTCCATCACGATCGAAGCCACTCCTCCCTCCCACAAAATCCCTTCCTCTCCTCCTCCTCCTCCTCCTCTTAACGCCCTTCATTGTCCTGAAAAAAATGAAATTGAACCACACCCGAGCGAGTAACCCATCATTTCATTGCTAAAATTTTCATATTCAAAAGGGAAGGGGGCATCCAAATGATCCTATAACCCTGAGTTGAATCTAAATAAACTACCATCCCAAAAAAAATAAGGATTTTTTTCCGATGGAGCCGAACTCCGCCCCGAAAAAAAAACCTTGGCAAGGCGAAACGTACACCGTAATTTGTCAATTTCTCGAGTCCATTTACTTCGGTTCTACTTAATAATGAAAACGAAATTCTCAATTAACTGGATAGCCAATAATATATTAATTATCAATATCACCATCGCCCACATCATTACAAATCGCATCAAGGTCTTTAGAACGAACTCTGTTTGCACGAAGTTATTTTTACCCTTTTTTGCGGTGCATATGCCTGCCCGCTTCGTTTTAAAATATGCTTATCAAATCAAATAGTTGCATTCATTCTGATTAATTTGCTGCTATTTATAGTTAGCGCTTTGACTGACATAAAAGTAATATTAATAAATTAATTATACTTTCGTGTAAATATTGTAAATAAATAATGAATGCCAGGTAGGAAATGTTTGAATAATTAAATTTCATTTATTGGTTATTTATTTTTATATGACATTGTTGCTTTAATAAAAGCGATTTGATTAAGCCTAACGTTTACAAAATGGCTAATTGGTTAATGAAATATATTGGAATTTTACGAAAGGGCCGAAAAGAAGTTCTAAGGTTTAACGGGTGGACCAGTGATTCCCTTTAAACTATTTTAAACGAAAGTAATTACGTACAGTCAAATTACACCACTGTTTGTAATAGTGGCGATAAAGTCCAACAGCCCTATATTTCATAAGCAATGATAACACGTGAGAAAGATCAATTTTCATGATGAAAATCATAAAAATATTTTTCGTTACTCTCTCTTTTTACCGCACACTATGCTACAGTAACCTACTAATTGTAGTGCAGCTCACTGTACCAAGCTTGCTTTTACCAACACAATCATGTATTCAAGTAAAAGCGTAGCCAATAAATTTGGTTAATGTTCAGGTATACATTTCCCTGCTACCAGGGAATAATATAAAGGAAGAAGTCGATATAGTTTACTATCAAATAGATCATATAATCGCGGGTGTATCTTGAGGGAAAGATTTTGTATGTATTGGGGATCGAATTGCGACAATAGGCAAGCTATGAGATGGGGGACTACTTTTTAGGAACAAGGACTGACCGTGGGGAGAAATTAATAGAGTTCTGCCGGAGACGGGGTTTAACCACACCAGCACTTGGTTCCAACAACACAAAAGGGGTAGGTACACATGGGGAATTCAAGAGAATTCCGTAAGTTATTAGTTAGAATAAATTAAGGTTAGACATAAATGTAGAGAGAGCATGCTCAATCCGCAAAGATTCCTTGGAGCGGATGCAGGCTCTGATCACAATTTAGTAGTTATGAAGTGTAGCATCTGATTCAGAAAGAAAAAACAAGTAAAATGGTTTAGGAACTAGAAAGTAGAAGCACTGATCGGATTGCCTAGGAAAAGGAAGGTTGTAAAGGAATGCATGAGTGAGGAAAGGGAGCTGGGTATTATAGAGGAAAAATTGGGAATATATCGAAAAGGGATATCGAAAGCCGCTAAAGATATATGGAATATAAATGGATAAAAGGAATGGTACAGTATTCCTATACTTAAGAAAAATGGCAATGAAGCCATGGATCAAAGCACGAGATGGCTAAAAAGATCGACGAGAGAAGGAAATGGGAAAATAAAAATGCTTATCAGGTATAAGTATAAAGAGTTCAATAATGAGCTAATATGTTGAACAAATATGGCGAATAAAGAGTAGTTGGAAGACACAGTGCGAGGATATGGAAAGTTTACTGTTCTGGAGGGGTCCAATGAATGTGCAGTACAGAAGGTGAAAGCACTTTCAGGGATTAAATAGGAAAAATTGTTGCAAGTAATTGAAGATAAGTCAGAAAAAACATATTTTAACTAGGGAATATCAAAGCGAAATGGAAGGAATAGTATACATACGAACTACATATGCTTGTACAGTAAAGGTTAACCAGGTTAGATGAACGAACTTTTTCCTTTTAAAACTACGGCATAAAATGAATTGATTGTTCGACACATATTCTTCAGTCTTATTTGAATGATAGAAATGAAAATTTCAGACTAATAGGATATTTATTCTGTATTTTTTGGTCGGTGATAATGCTTCCTTTTTTCGTACACCTCATCAGCAACTATCAATTTGCAAGTCGGTTTGCCACTGATCTCCACCTCATTTCATACTCCATTTCGAAATTCCTCTTCATTCCTTCTAAAGCCCTCATCTTCAAACCTCAAATCACCATATTCATGAAGTACAATCTTTTCCATCCTCTATTTTTCTCCCCATTCAGACATCCTATCTCATTGTCTCTTTGCATACCGTGAGCCATTTTCCTTCGGAAGGTGCTGGATGAATATGGCCCTCCTTTTAGATATACTAGTATTCTTCAAAAATTTTCATCTGTACTTTTTCTTTTTGTGAATTTTATTATACTATCGCTATCTTCATTGAAATTTCCTTCGAAAATAACTACTTTTTAAATTATTAATGCTTGTTCACTTGCTCGAAAATAAATTTTCCCCTCCTAGGACACTCAGGACCTTTTCTAGCTCTAGGTTTCATTACAGAAAACGATTAAAAGCTCACACAATTTAATAGGTCCTTTCATAGTTCTTACATAATTATGACTAGTAAAACTATTTAGATATAGTGCCATAAAGCCGTAAGTACCAAGCGTATATATAAAAATAATATATATATATATATATATATATATATATATATATATATATATATATATATATATATATATATATATAGGTAGGTAGGTAAGGTAATCTACCGGTTAAGGTAGGTTTTATTTTTATATATACATATATATTCAATTACAAAAAGGGTTTTTTCATGAGCTTGATTAATGACTAATGTACATGTAGCGTAATAAAACTTTCGGTGATGGAATTCACCCACTTGTCCTCTTATGCATGTACAATAGTCATTACGATTTTAATTTTGAACCATGCCTCGTTGTAAATATGGTTTTAGGTAAAAATTAATTGCTTGAGTATTGCATAAATGAAAGGCTATAATGATATTGTTTGCATTTGTTTAACAAATGCGTAGCAGTTCCAAAATTTTAATTTGATTTTGGTGTTTTTATGAAAATATTTAACCTGTGGAAGTCAACGAATTTTTTCGTCCGTGGCTGTATAAATAACTCTTTCTTTCCAAGCAAGATCAAATACACTTCCTCAGGAAACTTCAGTAAGAGAGAAACCTCTGCTGGACCCGAAACGGTAGCTTCATTCGTCAGGCTCTTGATCGCATCATTCTGGGTTAAGGAAATGTAGTTTAAACTTTACGATTGTGAATGACGTGGACCTTGAAACTTCAGCCATGCCGATGAAGCCCTAATTTGGCTTCTGCTCAAATTCCAAGAACGACTTAGCAACGAAATTCTTGGCTGCATAATTTAAATTAGACTCGAAAGACACTTTCATAAATACTACTGAGATTCCTGATAGTCAACGCTATTCCAAACGGATGTCATCCAGAAGTAAGTAGGACTCCAGTAAGAAGTTTCCTTTGTACATTTCTAATGCCATCATGTGCGCATAATGAAGAGAGAAAAAATCAAGTGAAACTAGATGTGAAACTAATAGATGTATAATAGCATGGCTCAGAAGTCATTCATATTGAGTTAGCCTATTAAAGTCGAAAGACTGACTATGAATCGAAATCTTAAAAAATTCATGTTAATGACCCATTCTCTCAAGTTGGCGTCTCACAAAAAACGTAGCAATGAAGGAAATATTCATTATTTAAATTGAAAGTTATCAATTATTTCTTAATTTACATTCACATGCATCATTCAGTAGTCACATATCCGCTGATTTTTGCTTCATATTTAGCATGAAAGCATAAAGGAGTTAGGTCCATTTAGTACAATATATGTGTCGTTGCTTTTATGCACGCTTATTGAATTTCCAAAAAAATCTAGTTGAGCCTCGATATGCTTATTCCAATAAAGTTTCAACTGAAATTTCATCTTGGTTTTTTTTTGAGAAATTTATGAAAATTGATTAAGGTATTTTCCTAGAATGATCTAAAGTAAAGAGATAGCATTGACAATATCTTTTCTTCTCTTGAAGAGATAATATGCCAGATTTGCGACAGTACCGTTTATAGATACATTTCTAATGGAAAAGACTAGGAAGAAATTTTAAATGGGAAAGAAAATGGGAAGAGGAGAAAGATATAGAGGAGCAGTATGATTTTTTAATTGGCTGAACTAAGAATACAAGTAAATCAGAAACCCTTGTTAATATTATTATTTTCCTAGAATGTTCATGGTCCAAAGTGTCTATTTTTCTCCCACATCTTAACCACCTACATCACAGTTATACTTTTCTAATCCCATTACTTTCTCTTATCCCTCTCCCTTCTCGTCCTCTAAAGTCCCTTTGCATACCTTCCTCAAATTCCACACAAGGTCTTCCTCTATTGGCCGAGAAGGCACTAGAACTAAAAATGTTAGCTTGAATTACACAAAATAACAGGAAACAGAGAAATCGGTTTCCCCGAATATTTTTGAACTTGTATTTTCCAAATAATATCTTTAATCATTGATTCTGACCTTCTCTTTAATATAATTTATTTCTCGATTTCTGACCCTGGTTTGCATTTTGTCATACATTCAATTTTAACTTCGATAAGATACATTATTAAGTCAGCTGAAGACAATCTGTTTTAGTCTTTTTTCAAATTATTTATAGCAATCTTTATTATGTAAAGCGGTTTAACATTATCCATGGAAAGTTTTGAGAGAGTTTGGCTCCTTTGAATTATTCACATGCTCTAGTTATGTAAGCATGAGCGTTTCCATCCGGATTCCCTTGGAGTTGTGCAACAATTTTGGCCCAATACTACTTCGGTAGTTTACATTAACACTCCTAATGGTCATTCAAGGCTCTATTCTCCTACGCTTTTCCTATCTAAACGGCTTGTTCGAAAGTGTACAACTGTGACTCTGTCCATTAGCTGCTAATAACTAGAAGAGAATATTTTCTGGGTTCTTCTATGATTATGCGTAAAATATGCATGGCCAAAACCATAGCCTGAAGAGAACTTACCAAGGCGGAAATATGGTTTCCTTTAACTTGAATCGTTGATAAACAAATGGGCTCCCTGCGGTGAATGGACTATATAGTTAACTTGGGGATTATTAAAAATTCAAAATACCTCCACTGTCAAATATCTCATTCAAAATTCATCCAAACACGTTTGAAGTTTCAGGAGACTTCTGCTTAACCATCAATTCATCTAGGCAATTCAATAGTTCAATTTGATCGGCCTCGGTTGCAACTCAAAGTTACTGGGAGTTTGTTTAGCTAATCATGGGAATTAATCAGTTTCAAAAGTAATGAAATAAGGACAATTTGCACTTTTCCACAGTTTATTTAACGTACGACGCGTTTCAACTCACAGAGTCATCATCAGGTACAAGACAAACTAAATAGTAAGGAGACCTTATTTATATGTACAGCAGATGTGGTTGGGGAGGGAGAGTCGTGTAGGGGAGAGGAGGAGGGGGGGTGGAGAGGCGGAGAGGTTATAAAGAGCGAAAAATGGGGGGTTAATGACAGGAAAAACCGCAAAGTGGGGGACAAGGGGCTGGAGTATCGGGAGCGGGTTGTTGTATAGCAGGGGGTTAAAGGACATAGGGAAGGAATTATCAGTAGGAGATAGTGGGGGGGGGGGGAAGATGAGTTGAACAGGTAACTTTCTGGGAAGCAGAGCCCACTGCTGGTTTTAGTGGAAGGGGATGAGCCACGTGCTGCGAGGGGGGGGAAGGGGGGGGGGAAGTGCACTAGTTAATTCTTGGAAAATATGATGACCGGTGGTAGTGGGCAGTGAGAGACCCTGACAGGGGGGGGGGAGAGGAGAAGGTAGGAGGGTGAAGTCATGAAAGAGGAGGGGCAGTAGGATTTTGATTCTTGAGTTTATTAATCGTGAAAGGGATCTTGAGGAGGGGTGAATGGTTCACAAAAATTTGTTCATTTAGGAGAACATTGTGGTCCTCCTGCAGTATTTCCAATTGTTCCAATGTGTCCAGTTTCATCCCCTTATTCTCCAGGTGGAGGATTTCCGGAACAAACTTGCATTCATGTGATGTCCTTATTAGATGTTTGGCTAGGAGAGACGTTTCATCCCCTGATGTCCAGCATCTCTTATGTTCTTTCACTCTCGTGATGAAACCTCTCCCAGTCTGGTCTATGTAGCACTTTTCACAGGAATCACATTTCACTTTGTACACACCGGATTGAAGGAGGGGGTCCAACTTGTCTTTATTTCTGCATAATATCCTCCCTAGTGTGGAGGGGTTGTAAAGGGAAATGTTATATGTATCTTATGATCGTATACGTGGATGAACTTCCACGACCTCAAGCCTGAATCTGTTGAAGTTTCAAAAGTATTCTGCACCAGTTGAATCAATACTATGCTCTTTAAATATTTTATATATCGTTACTCATCCTTCAACGGAAGAAACAAAACAAGAAACTATCACTTTCAGTGAATGAAGATGGGTCTTACGTGAAATCTTAAATATTTAATCGCATAAAAAAGTCGTTCCTGTAGTCAAAATCCTTTAAGTCAAGCCGAATTATTTCTATTTTAGCAGAAATTGTAAATTCCAAACTATGCGTCTCTTACTAATTCCAGCAACATCGATTCAAATCCATTTCCTTACCACAAGCTTTCTTCCTACCCCTTCACCTTACCACCACCCACGACGAATAATTTATATTAGCATTATAGGGGGCGCAGAACTCCCTCCCAGCACTTCAATAATTAAACTTCTTTAAAGCTGGTGTACCCAAACTTTTTTAGAAAATGACGTCAGAGTTTCAGAGGTTTTGAAACCAATCATGTTGTGTTAATATTGATGTAAGACGCCTTACGTTTCTAAAGTTTGGCCATTTAGATATTGATTTTAATTTTGTTTATTTTTTAATAAAATGCAACATTTTCTGCATGCTTCTATATGTAATTTTGTATGCATTTATTTCATTTTCCTTATACAATTTATTGTAGATTTATATTAAATTTGGCATATCTGTACGTACCTTCCTCTCTAAAAAGATTATCTTGCTTTAAACCCAATTATTAAGGTAATCTTTCAATATCTCAAAGTTCTATTTCTCAGAAGACTAAGTATATGAGGTACATTGCTTAAACGTACAGTTAAGATTCAAATCAAAACTATTCCTTGTTATTAGCAGAAAAAGACTAACTGTTTCGCCTTCACCAATGAATATCTGAACTGATTGGCGTTTATCTTGATCATCCTCTAATTACTACCTAAGTTAGCCCTCCGACTACATTCGTTTATACTGACAGCCCATTCTCATGTCTCCTACCATTTCATAGGTGTTTACAAAGTATCGAAAATATATCACTGGAGTGCCACGCACTATCCAACATCAAAGATAATTGGAGTAAGACTTTTTTAAGTTAATTTGAAAAATACTCCTCGTTAAATATGCTGAAATAACGGGCTACAAGGAACAACTCTCTCACTAAACTGCCAATCATTACCAAGCTAATTCTCCGTCTGCACTCTTGCTTATAAAGAAATATTCATATTGTGCCTTGGATCAAGATACCGATCCCTGTAGTCAACTCATATCATGCAATACCTGCTTCGACTTTGTCCATTCATTTTCAACCTTCTCAAAAAACTCTCCTCTAGATCCAGAAAGCAACCAAAGAAATCGTAGCGTTATTCCATATATAGCATCTTATTATTGTCGGTACTTCCTGTTCATTCCTTTTTCCTTACAAGTTACCTCACCATCCCTTCGCTGTTCTTCTCCTATTCACGTGTTATTCACTTTTACATCCGATTTTTAACTATCAAAAATTATCTCATTCGGAAATCGATACTGCATTTGATAGTTTGCCCAGGATTCCATTGAAAAAATCAACTACTCAGTATATTACTTGTTAACCTAAAAATCTTTGACAGAAATATGATTCGAACAAAGCAATATTTTCGAGGCAAATAGAACGTCAAGCCAGAGAAGTTCCTGCCGAAAATAACTACTAAGGTAATTTAAAACTGATATCTGCAATAAAAAATGTACAGGGAAAATATCTCATCCAAACGTACCTGCCCTAGTTGTTAAAAACTCAGATATGACCAGTTTAGAATTTTTTTCATTCGTAATTTTATTGATATGTATTCGTAGACTCATTCTTAAGGGATGTCACAAAGAGCAAAACATCTCTGCACCTTCTGCGGGGAAGTTGTAATAATAGTCAGAGTGTAATGGTTCCATCCGAACATTTAATCCTCTGGCATATCCCTCCTGTGTGAATGCCCACGTCCGTAGTGGACGAAGGGAAAACAAAAACGCTGCCCATTAGAATGGATATTCAAAGCATAAAAGCCAATGGGTCGCTCAGAGGGTATGACAGGAGTTACTGTGAATAAAAGCTAAACACTTCCCCAACCTCCCGAACCGCGCTCAGGAATCCAGTTTGTCTTCTAGTGACCCCGCCCCTCCCCACTTCCTCTCTCGCCGTAATCCTCCGATCCATTTCCCATAGGCCTTGGCTGAATTTGCGTCATTTCGAAATGGGGTGGCAGAGAGGAGATAGTGAAGTGAGTGGAAGGGGCTGGGAGAGGTCAGGAGCGAGTGTCCTTGATGATTGCTCATAGCTGCCTCTGTCTGCTGCAAGAGGCGTTTGTAAAAAAAATGTACAACGGGAGTCCGTTTAACCAAAGAGTAGAGACCTGCATGTTAGCAATTAAAATCCTCAATGGGCTTTTCACCTTCCCATATCTCGGAAAATAGGCCATAAAATCAATTTTTTATTGTGCTGGGAACCTTGTGCTAGTATTTTCAGGTGCAGAATGTAAGGTGAGTGTCCTTGGTAGCCATTGCATAGCCTCTTGCTTGAGCGAGTACGTTCGTAAAGTGAGTTACAGTAAGGTATGAGAAGTAATGTGTTTTTGGCCATTGTTTAATTCTAAGATAATGATGAAATCTTAAAAGAAAAGGAATATGTTGAAGTGTTAAGAATTGGTTTTGAGTGGGTAGTCAAACACGGCGTTGAAAACCATGTTTTATTTTATAAAGAAAGTCCCCAGAGTTCCACAATGCCTACCAGTCCTGAAATTTCCTTGATGCATTTGTCAATCTTACTGTTTTCCTTTTACTTTTGTATTATTTTATTTCTAGCAATATCCTTATTTCACTTAATTTGCACTAATGATGGAATAAAACAGTTATAATTTAAATATATTTTTTAAAGATTTTAGTTGGTTATTCTTTATTCGTGTCACAAAATATATGTACAGATGTAATTTAAATGCTCCATTTATAAATCTTTCTAAATGAAAAAAACAAAATTGGCGACTCATTTTAGGGTCCTAACAATAAAAGGTATTTCATTTGGCATTTTTTAGTCCGTAAATATCTTCGTAGCGTTAAACTCCAAAGATGATTAAATATCGGTTAGGAATTTAATTATTATTTTTATCATTTTCAATTCATTTATTCGATAAAATAAATCGGCTTTTCTAAATCCATATGTTTCCTATTAAATGAATATTTATCTGGAATCTGTCAACACTAGGATTGCGTTGATTTAGGGTGTTGATTTGTATTCTTGAGCGCTCATTTGTATTCTGCCATTTCGAATGCAGCAGATGCCGAATTGCATTCATCCACGAATCGATTAAATATTATTATCAGAATATAAAACTTTGAATTTGATGGGTTCTTGTATGTTTCTTTATAATTAGTGCTTTATTTCTTTCAACCTTTCAATTAGCGTCGAGGCGTTAGAATACTGGATTAAAACATAATCCAGCCGGAAAATATATGCAAAAACATTAACGCTTCCCTACGTAAATTTACTCTTTACTCATGATTTTTCGTTCAAAACAACTCCTCTATAATAACACGCAATAAATATTATCATTTGAAATATACATGTTACACGTATAATATTTGTCGGGAAAAGCGCTTAAACATCCATAGAGTTAGCATAAAGCCCCAAAGAATAAATTGATCTTGAAACAAATACATTACGAGAAAGTGAGTGCAGGGAAGGATTGGTGGCTATAGATTTTTAGGTTGACCAGTTTTCATTGCATATATTTATATATATATATATATATATATATATATATATATATATATATATATATATTATATATATATATATGCAATGAAAAATAAGAAATCAAATTTAGAAAGTATTAAATTAGAGATTTTGGTTACGGAATGCAATAAATGCATTCCATTATGCTCATTATGGTGTCATCTCGGACACTGCATCCTTTCCCTCATTATTTAGACGAAAAGAATATTTTAGATTATTAGACTCAACTGCTACTGCTAATGTGCATATTAAAGTCTTATTTATCATGCCCTTATAAACCACCAAATAGCTTGACCTATGATTAGAGAACTTTGAATATTCTAATTAAAACGCACGATATTAAGATAAATTGATGGATCATCAAGCTAATAATAAGTCTTTCTTTGGGTTTACTTTGCATTCCATGGACAAAGTTCTCTTATTCAGTAAACAGATATAAGCTAACCACTCGCGGAATCCAGCAACCTACACCATTTAAAACTATCGTTCCATCGTTCTAACTGCGGTCTAGATGTATTTTACGTTCCCCCGAGAACCGATTGTTGGAGGCTCCTGATAAAGACGGCAAGAGGTGATCCCCGGTTACACTAGAGATGAATCTCCCGGGATAAATTCTAGACCATCCCCTTTAAATGCCCGGCGCTGGCCGCATGATCCATCACCCCCTCCCCATAGCCCGCCCAAACCCTTCCCCTTCCCCAACGTAGTTCCTCCTATCGTTCTATTTTTCTTCCAAACCCCACCTTTTGGGAAACCTAAGGGCTTCCTCTCGTCAACCTATCACCTCGAACCATTCCATATCTGCTTAATCCGTTCTCCTCCCATCCGTTTTCTCATCTTGAATCACTGCCTTTCTGTTGCTGGATAAGATCATTATTTTTTATTCCTGATGGCGTATGTCTCGTGCACGGGGAAAGGGTATGATTTTTAGCGGATGTAATATTTAAAATCGTCCCGGAACGGCCGAGTGCATAGAAAAATTAATAAATTTCCCGAGTCAGTGCTTTTTGGAAAAAGGATTTTTTGGTGTTTAATAAAGTAAAAATGTCATGGGTTAAAAAAATATGAATTCAAAATCGAGTTCGGTGGAATGAAATTTTGAGAAATTCAAGTAATTGAGTTGTTGCTTTCCTTATATGAACTACATATATATATGATTTAATTTTCAAATTATGAAACATTCTTGTGAAGAAATTTGGTTATCACAAACTTTTTATTGTGAAAAAGTGTCTGTAATTGAATCAGTAAGAAATCGTCTTTTATTCACATTATATCGTGTGCATATTTTACTTTTTCTCTGGATATTGGCTGCAAAATTGATAATGATTGGTTTGGAATTTTAAATAGTTTGTAAGAAATTGGCCCTTTTTTCCAATCTTTCGGACCATTGCCGTTTTTCCGAGTAGTCTATTTCATAATACTCGAAATTTCTTCCCTAGCTCCCTTGTTGGAATGTTCCGTATTAAAATTAACTTCCCTTTCGTATGCATGTGTATACACTGGAGCCCCAGGGATCTATAAATAAAACATTTAGCAAGTAAGCCAGAGGAAGGAGTATATTAGGGTTTTTAGATGGAATCAAGGAAGCAGTTGTTATCAGGAGTTGAATAATTGTTTTCTTCTGTGAGGGGCGACGGTTTTTCCTGTCGTCTCTGGTAGCACTTAAAAGTATAGCAGTGGCTAATCTCTCTCTTCAAGTATCTGACGACCATAACGGGTAAACTGCAATTATAATAATTATTTCTAATACCGCAATTGAACATGATTTTTTAAAATTATTTTATTAGTGATCGGCTATCACAAAAGGCCATTACAACTATCTGTCTGAAATAATCCTATTATTATACTTGTTGCCCTTGATATACCTGCGGGCAAAAGTTTGAAATTTTAATACTTGACTTGCGCAACGGATCACTGTCCATATATGTGTACAATACCCTCCATCTTATTTGAACTGTAGGGCACGTTTAGGATTATTTTTTCTCTGTTCTTCTAATTACGATTGCCGTTTGGTTTAGTAATATGAATCTAAGATATTCATTTACCATTACCTAACGTGAAGCCCCGGATAGCTATGGCTGACCGCCATAATAGCATTAGATAGGCTTATTATCATTGCCTCCATCTCCTTCCTGCACGTATGCATCAAACGATCACATTTGAGACATCGTCCTATTAAAGCGCTATTAATTCTCTTGATGCTCCAATGGCCACCGTGGTCTTTGTTCCATTTACTTGCTCTGCTCCCTTGAGCATCTACAAAGGGGTCGAGACTCGAAAGGTTTTCTCTGTCAATGAAGGCATATCAGTGATTTCCCATTAACTTCTGTACATGCGGAAACTCTGGAACAATCAGCTATAAAATCTCCATTGAAGCATGTGAAATCTAATTACAGCTAAGATTGAAAAAAATGATAAAAAACTTCATAGAATTAAATGCTAAAGGATTATTCTCAATTAGTCTTGCTCGAAAAGTAAATACAACCATCAATGTACGCGTCGGAAGAAGTTTTGATTATTTTTTTTGTCATGACATTTTCTTCTTTCTCATTATACCTGTCAACCAATTATCACACCCAAAATATGAATATTATGTACTTAAGTAAAAATCTCTCAGTATTTTCATCTTAATATCCCGTTTTCAGTACAGTTGTCATTTGATACCATCAATTTTATAATTATGTACAGGTATTTAACTATGTCTACTGTTGTTTACTAATAATTTTAATTTTTATTCCATGTTTTACCGGTCATAAATATCCTCAGGTACGGCTTTCGTTGGTCTTTACACATTTATTAAAACTTAATTGTATATCTCATAAAGCCATTTTTCTTCCACAGGCACTAGAGATGACTTACTCTCAGTTTCCTAACCTTCTTATGTTTTCGTGCGTTACAGTGATAATATTGGCTAAAATATTTTTGCCAAACCCGGAGAGTAGGACTCCATTTGCTCATCTAAAGAAGCATTACACACTCATCTGGTGTATTGCTGCGTATTGGAATGAGGTGGTATCTCTTTACTGACATAATGCTTAAAGTCATATTGAGCGTCTTCATTCCTCAAAAAATTCTCTCGAATCAAAACGCGTTTTAATGTCATTAATCTATCGCTCATGCATGCAGTTATTCACTCAATGTTGATTCTTCAATTCATTCCGCGGAAGTTTACCATCAACCTTGGATGCAGGTGGTGGCTTTTAAGTGCACCAGCTTTAACTCATTAATTAGGAATATGTCGGGTTTTAATTTTGCCAAGCATAGGATCGTGCATAACCATTAATAATGTACAATCGTATAATGAAATATATTTTTGTACATATTGATGGTAAATATCTTAGCTAAGAGCAAAACGGTTGATTAATAGGGTATGAAAATTACGACCTTTTTAATAAAAGATAATGCTACTCTGTGTTCCCATAGAAAGACAATTCTCAAAAAGCTTCTCGTCGACCTTCCTCTGTGTTAATGTTCTTATAAGTAAGACCTACGTATTAATCCTTCTTCAAACATGTGATGGTACGGCTGATAAGAATCACTTAAAAAAAACAAAGGGACAACCAGCTCTCACCCGAGGCAGTGCCAGTAGGGGTAAACGATGTTAATTTAAAGGCCGCGGGGTCGATCTCCAACGGGGGTATCAAGAGCTTGTTCGGATGACCAAGTTTACGTTAGCCTTGCCGAATCGTGGTTGCCTACTGTGCGAGGCCTTAAGGGTATCTGAGCTCCCTCAATTCAATTACGGATACCTTCACCAAAGGAATGTTTGATTTGCAATTCATATCGGTTGGTTACGTTTTTGATGGTTCCTATGATATTGTACAATGTGAAGCAATTTTATCAATCACAAATTTTGTTGTTAATATTGGCTGGCTGACGTGAAATCGACCTCTACTGCAACATGGTAGTAGCTTGCATACTGCCATGTAGGTGCAGCCGACAAGTTTCCTTTCCCGTGGCATCAATCTGCTTTTTGACTAAGTTTCCAGTATCACGAAAACCTCTCCAATTTGATTTTGAAATGGGACATCTAAGCGCATAGTCGGGTTTCGGACCCTAGACCCTTCTTCGGCTTTCTACTCTGTGTCCTCTGATTTACCATTACGTAGCGCTTTGCTATATATATATATATATATATATATATATATATATATATATATATATATATATATATATATATATATATATATATATATATTTTATATATATATATATATATATATATTTTATATATATATATATATATATATATTTCACTTCTATTTCTTCCAATGAAGACGGAGCTGAATTCCGTCGAGGAACAACGTGTGAGTGATCTTTTTATGTGTTCTTATATTGTATGCTGCT
Organism: Hetaerina americana; assembly: GCF_022747635.1. Lineage (NCBI taxonomy): Eukaryota > Metazoa > Arthropoda > Insecta > Odonata > Calopterygidae > Hetaerina > Hetaerina americana. Next base: position 61,905,371 of record NW_027286985.1, on the reverse strand, counting down.
GTCAAAGTTTGTTATATATATATATATATATATATATATATATATATATATATATATATATATATATATATATATATCTTACTTCATGAATTTTTTGCTTATTAATAGCGTAGTTATGGATATATGGGTAAGCGATGTCTCGATATTTTCGTTTATAAGATTTCGGCAATAACTTTATTTCATAACTGGTAGGCCATGAATACCAAAATCGTGCGCTGCTTAAAAATTATACCAATTCTTACGGTGACGAGTATTTACACCTCAATTAGCGAAATACGGAAAATACCGGAATTATTTTAAAATCTCGAATATGGGATTTTAAATTTAAAATCTGCCTCGAGGGGCCAGTCGTTCTACCACTTTTAGTGATGTTTGGATACACGGAAATTATCAATCCACGAAATGATTTGTTCACAGAAAGATGGACCTTATGTCTTCGTTTATTTTAGTGTGCATTGAAAAAGGGTTAAATGTAGTATTTTTTCATTTAGTTGGCTCTGAGATACAGGGTGCGTTCCAAAAGTAATACAATCATTTTTTTAAAGTAATTGATGAAACAGGTTTGCGCAAACACTTGAAATCCTTCAAAGCACTGTCCTTGGGTCTCTAAACATTTTTCCAGTCACTCTGCTATTACCGGTACGTGCCCTGGAAGACTTCTTCGGGGACCTCTCGCAAGGTCTTTGAAATTGCTGCTTGGATCTCTTCTATAGACAAAAAACGGGTTAATTTCAGGGCAGCCTTAATCCGAGGGCACAAAAAACGTCTGCTGCGGTGACGTCAGAACCATAGATGGGGTGGGGCAGCGTTGGCACCTGGTGTTTGACCAGGAACTCGCGGAGTCTTAGCGCCTTGTGGCAAGGCGCGTTGTCGTGATGCAGTGGCCAGGTAGCGGAGATGTCTTTTCTCGTCCTGTTGACTCTTTTTCGGAGTATTTCCACGTAGTAGGTAGCGTTAAATGTCTGGTCTAGAGGAACAAACCCCTTGTGGACCACTCGTTTACGGTCGAAAAAGACAATAGACAGTGTTTTCATATGGCTGCGTAGGTTTTCGCGGCGGTGGTTTGAAGTACTCTGAGCGTTCATCTTCGACCAGAAGACGCCGAATGCAACTTCGGCGAAACTGTTGTCTGAATCAAACAACGACGCGGTGAAACCCGACAATGCAGAGTACTTCGGACAGTGTTTTCACTTTTGATTGGCCCATTCTTACTTTTATGGTCTTTGGGGACTGGTCTGTGTGCCACTTAGAGCTTTGGCGTTTTTTTCTGAGTCGTGTTAAAAAACCGAGGTTTCATCACCAGTGGTTACGTTGTCCAAGTAATCAGGTTCATTTTCAATTAGTTGCAAAAGTTCACTTGAAATTTCCGCACGGTTGGTCTTTCGTGATACGGTCGGCGCGCAGAGGTTTACAACAATTGATGTCTTGCCACTTTCACAGATTGGAGAGCACTGAGACCGGTTTCCCGGCAAAGCTCTGCGTTTCCCCCACCAACATTAAGTAATTTGTTCCCACTCCAAACAATACGAGCGGCGCGGGAAATTCAATTGCATTTCCTATGGAACGTACCCTGTATAAACCTTTTTATGTCTATATTTCCTATTTTTTTATACTGAACCTGGAATTTGTCTAAAAAATATCACTGTTTTTATAATTATCCCTATATTATTTATGGAAAATACAAGGTTTTATTACATCGTTAAACGAGACAACAAAATAAAGGGTATAAATTGCATTAGAGATCAAAAACAAAGAACAAATATAAATATATTCGCCAAAAGTTTAAAAGAAGTTGCAAACTATAAGAAATGAAAATATTTTGGTTGAACTTATATATAAGTTTTCAAGTGTATGATATTATGAAATACATAATGACCAATGCTGCATCCTCTCGTTAAAGTTATGTGTAGGTCAACATTGATTTAATACAAAGTCTTAATCTCTAAAAGAATAACTAAGTTCAAGATGAAAAAAAGTAATTCTGTTTTCTTTAAATTGATTTAAGTAGTTTAGTAAAAATTATTGTTTCTTTTAATTCCTCCACCACATTGAATATGCATCACAAAATATTCTCAAAGTTTTGTGCCTTGCTACTGGATGCGATAGAAGACTATCACTCATATTTCCTTTGAATTTCTCAGGTCATTATGAGTGTTTAGCTCCAGTTCCCCGAGACTTCATTTCCTTCGTGTTCTCATAACTTGATAAGATAAACGATTAAAGTTCCCTTTCTCATTTGAGTGCTTGTTGAAATCTCTATGACCTATGAACTACTCTCTTCCTAACTTTTTATGTTTTCAATTTCCAGTTTTTATAGCCGGCATTGACCATACTATTCATCGAATTTTATTCAAGGATCTGTTACGTGACTATATAAAGGTATAGGTCTAAGATGTTCTTATGAATGTCTCGTTATAACTTACGGTACTTAAAAAATAAAAAATGCAATGGAAAAATAATTTGATGGTTCTGGAATCATTATATCGTAATCATAAAATTGCTATACCGACCTTCAATATTTTTTCCTTGGTCGTCATCGTGGGGTCTATCTATACCTTCTATAATTCCTAACAATTTACCAATCCATAGAAATGTTCCGAATTAATTCAGTTATATCCATGTTAAAGACTTAAAACCCCTCTGAAAAACGAGTAGCAATTAGTTTTTAAATATTCATTATTTTTTCAAGATAAGTCAAATGGACATTCTTATCATCTCTTGGTAGGTTAAACTAAGCGGATTTCATTTAAAGTTAGGAAATAATATCCACTAGAGCGAAATATCTTTGAGTATTTTTTATGGTATCATTATGCTTTTCACAATTTGGCGGAATAGTTTCATATTTAACTGTTTCTTGATGTAAACCATTGTAAATCTAGCAAAATATAAGAATATGTCAATGAAAGCCTCGGACAAATCCTCATTGTACTTGATCTGCCGTTCCCTCAAATCCAATCTCCCCCGTAACTTGCCTCCCCTAACCTGACTACGTACATCGTTCGCTCGGTGTAAAGGAAACGCCCATTAAATTTGGACTGAAGTGTGCATTGAGAAAGAATCTGGCCTCCGTTCCATTGCCGGGCTGAAAGGTTATAAGTGATTGCATTACCTATTGCACTGTCAAAGAAGTCCTCCGCTCTCCCTATCTCCTGCCTTATCTCTCTTCATTTCCTCGTATCTGTTTGAAGTAGCCTCAGGATATTTATTCAATTGAAGACTCCTTCCTCGATCCCTCATATTGATCTAATTCGATTCGAAGGTAACGCCTTTACCAGAATAATGTGTATTGCACATCGATATCCTTTAAAACGTTCCGTCGTGTCAAGGTCTATTCGGAATCATTTAAAGATACAGGGATATACCTATTTGAAAAATAATTAAGTAAATTGAACAAACACAGACTCAATGGGAAATTGGAATTCAGTATACACAGATTTATATATATATATATATATATATATATATATATATATATATATATATATATATATATATATACACACACACACAGATGTAGATTTTTAGACCACAGAGACAAAGAAAGGACACTCACACTATGTTATTTGACGTTTCGACGGCTCGGCCGTCGTCTTCAGAATGGCGTTCTCGGGGAAGAGCGGAGAGGACATATGTGCGAGGGAGAGGTGAGAGGTGGGGGAAAGAGAGGTAAGGGACCAATTGGTATTATTTATATAATACAGTGATACCTGTGTATAGTGAATTTCAAGTTTAATTGACCGTTTAGTCTGTTTTTCGATATCCATCACATGTCCACTGATCACTCCATATTCATACCAGTAATGTTCAAAAAATGCCATCGTTTCAGCAAGTCAAGATATTTTATCATCTTCGCCTTTAAATCTTTAGGCACTACTTTCCAACCCATCTGTATCGGCCAATCCCTTTACGCCGACAGGTACTTTATTGTCGTCCTATTTTTCCTGTACGTCATCCTAGGCAATTCTTTTTATTTCTTCCTCTTCATTTTAACTCGATAACTTTCTTCATTAAGCTCTAAATTTAACTGTAACAGTTATTCCTTCACCGGTAAGAGTTTTAGCGCAAATTCCGATAAATTTAAGAGTTTTCAAATTTCTAAAAGAGCAAATATGAGAGTTAATTTTTGCGTGTCCTTGTTTGTCATCGTACAACTGAAGTAATTTGTATCTTGCTTGAAAAAAACGAACTCAGGCTGTTGCAGACCATGAATGTCTTCATTACATATGAGAGTTGAAACTATTCGTCTGATCATCGATCTCCTTTAGCTGTTCTGTTGCATTGTAGATCCTCCTGCTCCAAATGCACACATTTTCGTAGGAGAGTAAAGAATAATTTGCGCGGGATATTTCAACACCTATGTAAGCAACAACCATCAACTAAATTAATCGATCCCACCAAATAGCGCAAAAAGTGGTCAGTCCTATTTTTTTACAATTGCATATCCCTTTGATCATGATATAAGTATAGGGTGGACGATAATATAACGCATAACGTTGTGATTTTGGTAATTATTGCTCTATCTGCATAGAAAATAAATTCTCATCACAATGGCTTATAAGTATGTTTATTTCAGTAATTCTTAAATTATCAAAATAACTTAACAACTATCGAATCTAATTGCTTGATCCAACACTGGTTTTAATGACTTCATGTATAACTTTTAATTTGGTGTCCGTTCTTTGCTGTCTAGTCTCTATTCTTGCTTTGGGCACTATTTTCATCTTTGTTTCTTTTCGTTGAATATCCAAATGGACGGCTACATTGTTCCCAGCAGACAATTATTTGAATCGGTTTTATTCATACATAAGGATTAAATATACTGAAGTACGATACTGAGTTTATACTTATAAATTAAAATACGCATGTTAGTTTACCAAGTGATAATAAATTCATTTTTCCTCTTTCCTTTTAATGTTTATCTTATGCAAGCAATCCAAGAATATTTAACTTAGAAAACGTTTTCTTCCTAATTCCTGAAACACTGACCGATCCCATTCAAATAACGACTTGGTTGGTGATAAAATCGCCCTGACCTAAACATAGAAAAGGCAACGTTTCCTGAAGTGAAATATGGTATTGTCATCGGATTTCCACCCATTCATGAAATACGTGGAGGTGACGCCAGCATCAACGGAGGGTATTGCACCCCGGGGTAATGGAGTGGAATTTGGACCGAGAACGGATGAGGGTGGACGGAGGATGGGGTGGCTGAGAGGCGCCATCAGTTATTGTACCGTGAGGAGAAGTGAAACACGAGGAAAATATCGATGTATTTGACTTCGATATTTAATCAACACCGCTCCGAACTGGTGCTCAATCATTCAAAGCTTCGGCTGAAACAGCGTAGTGAATTTCTGCGGATTCAATTACACTCGAGGATTTAGTTAACGAAACGCGTTATGCTTTTATGGGTCATGGAAATAGCTCACTGAATTACGTCTTAACTTTGAACGTCTTAAAGGTTGAAATATATTTTATGTGACATACGTTGTATCTATACAGTGTCTAAAATCAATAATTCTATAGTTTTGAAGATAATATGAGTTTTTCTAGTAAATATTCAACACCGTTTTTGGACTTTTGCAAAGTTTCATATAATTATTTTTGCAAGCTTTTTCTTTTCTAACATCTTTTCCCTGGTTTTTGGGGCTAACTCACTCATGGCTCTTTATCGGATACCTAGGACTCAAGGGCCAGGGTTTAAACAACATCCATCTTCGAGAGAAGACCTGGGTTCTTTAATGCCTGAAGTCTAGCTTGGTTACTCTAGCGAATGAAGCGCAATGAAACCCAGTGTTGAAAATAGATTGTAAAAAGTGAGACTGGGCTACAGACGGGTATCAAATAATAGTCACCCTTTATATGTTCACCCATCACTCGATAACTTAGCCTTAATACGGTATATTTATTAAATCAATTGTGATATTTTTCTGAATATTCAAAATGATTTTCTAGGAAAAATCTCCTAAAAACAATGCATGTCAGAGCAAAGGATATTACATGTAATCTGTTGAAAGTCACCAAATAATTTCATGAAAGCAAGAGAAGAATATTGATATTAAATATGCTTTAGGCGCCATATATGCAAATAGAAGTACGGACAAAAAATTGGTAATTTTTTTAACACTTACGTTTTAGCGCCTACGACCATAAATATTAATGCCGCTGGCAGTTACTGGTGTCCATGTGCAGAGAACTGTTACAGTAATAAGTTAGCTAAATTTTTAAAAAAATTCGCTTCCGTTACCTACCACAGAATTTCATGTTCACATTAATTTTCTTTTCTCCTTAATCGTTTGCGTTCCTTCCTTTCCTCACTTTTCCTTTCTCTCTCCTTCTCTCTGCCCTTGTGCTTTAAAGTACTTGATCGTGGAAGTTATGAATAAGAGATATATACTACCGTTTCCCTCCGTATACCCCACCACAATCATAAGAGATTGCCTATGAAGAATCCCAGATTATATCCTTTCAGTACAATTTTCACTAAATTTTTCATTGTACTCAGAATTTATTGTTTTATTATTTTCAGAAACGTTTTTCTTCTCCTTTAATATATGCTCCAAGCCTTTCCCCCGGTTTACTCCCATCGATTTGGTTATTCCCGCAATTAATTCCTCAGCTCCCAGCCATTCTGACATAAGTCATCTTATTTCACCCTCACACTTAAAGACATATTTCCATCACGAAACCTTCTTAGATTTTTTCACTTCTTCTTTTGTTATCTTCCAATTACGGACGAACTCATTGCAAAATCCTCTGGTGTTTTTATTTCATGTGACACACGTTTCTAATCGTTACAGCTCGATTATGATGTTGTAAGGTTTTTTTTAATAGCCATTAAACAGGAATAAAAAATTTGCTAATTACCCGTGACGAAGCTCCAAGATGCAAATTATAGGATTAATTTTTTTAAAACACGGTTATTACTGCTCACGCATCTGTATTATCAAAGCTTGGATTGAGTTTCATTCGTAGATGAATGTTTATTACGTCGAGATAAATATTCCCAAATTACATGAATTTATGGAAGCTTTTCTCTCATTGGTTGACTTTAGGTTATTTAAGACTTTTATTTCAGGTGAGATAGTTCTGAATGGGAGTATACACCAGTATACCTGTAGTTGTAACATATTTCCAAATCTAAACATTTTTGAAAAACTGTACTCTTGCGGAAATTTATCGGTTGTAGTAGTAGTGAAATACATTTTGCCAGCGTAAAAACGCTAAAATATATCCAAAAATTATTGTAGTTGAAAGGATTGTCACTCTGAGGCAGCAAAATATCTCCCATCCGTACCCATTTTACCCGTAATTAATTCTTCAATCTCGAGAACAGATATATAGAGTAAAAAATTAATTTCTCTTGTATTTAATAACGTTAGCACACCTATTTTACGTAGCCTGTGGAAAAAGGAATCGACCTTGAATTTCCCAGGGCAAATTATTGATGCTAGGGTCTAAGCTGTCTCCTTTCAGTGAGTACAGTGGATGGAGACAGCTTAATGTGAATGTTTCAATTTTTTCTCCACCTTTAAGTGACGTGCTGTCATATGTATTCATCTCTTTTTGATTCAAATTGACTGAACCAGTGCTTTTGTTAGGTCGTACCAGTATATCCAACTCTAGTATGACAAACTTCTCCCTGACGAAGTAAAATAGCTATGTATGTCTCTAATGTCGATATTTAATAATACTCAATCTCAATTCTCAAGTCTTAATTCAGCAAACCTTTGCTCAAATGTTATGAATGGTGCAAAAAAATCTTCCTGTGATTGATCAAACAATTGTAGTCGAATTAGACATGTCATTTGATTTTGAATTTGTAGTTACATGTAGTTACATATTTTTGAAACATTAGCAACGTGTTTATGAACACTTTTAGTAACTATAAATACGCAGAATGTTATGTTATCAGATGAAAATCACCTCGAATAAGACCTGATTCCATTTTTTCAAAAATAAATTACTGTTTAGAATCGTCGATGAAAAGAGTAAACCTGATTTCGAAAGACAGATTTAAAAAGTTGATTTTAAAGCTAAACATTTCAACTTTTGATTTAACTAACGTAAAAATAATTATTAAATCTCAGTTAGTTTTAAGCCTTAGAGCAAACATTTCACATAGGTTAATTGCCTTAATTTAAAAGTGAAAAACAAGCTCTCTCTATCAAATACAGGATTTTACAATGCTATATAGTCGACATTGTGGGTGCATTTCAGGATTGTGTTCTTTGCTAAAGGAATACGAAATTTAAATGATGGGCATTTATAGATTACATCTGGGTTACCGGAGGGTAACCTAGATAAAAGTATCAAAAAAGGACACAGCCTTTATTTTACCGAAATGTGCCCCATGCAATTCGTTACCATGATATAAACTGTATCATAATTTGAATTTGTTATAACTTAGTAAAACTAAGTCTTATACCATAAGTATCCATCGCAACAATTGCTCCAAATTTATTATGTATCTCGGTTTATGTTTTGTATTTAACCCGTCAATTTCAAATTATTCATGAACTTCCGGATTTTTACCAGACGACGACGGACCTTTCCTGATAAAATTTTGACGCTTTAATTTGTCATGCCAGAAAAAGTAGAGGATTTATTGAATACAATTACCAATATGTCTAATAGGAGAGGTGCAAAAGAAAAATATGCGTCACTTATAGGTTATCGTTTATAATGGATAATAGTTGCTAAGCTGTGCTGCACTAACATTATTTTGTGTTAAAACAATATTTTTACTGAATGCTACTATGAAATAGGATCGAACCAATAGGACGCTGTATACCGGATTTTTTTCAGTTCTGGCTAATATCCTTTTGAACGGCAAGGTGTGCTAAGGTTCAGTAAGTTCGAAATTTAACAGAAAATGTAAAATTAATAATAATATGATGATAACTATATCATTATAAATTGTAATTCAATAGCTATTGAAACTAACTTTAAAATATACACGTGATAAAAAATTGTACTTCTTCACAACAATCATTAGTCATATGTAAAATAAAGCTTCTGGTCTAGCTTTGGAGAATATCTTAAAAAGATTGCTTTTTGAAAAAGATATTGTCAAATTTCTAAAACTAGTGTTAAGCTCAGAAATAAAGTGTTGGTTTTAAAATGTTATGATAACCGTTTAATTCCCTCTGGCAGATGGAGAAAAAAATTAAAGACTATTTCCAGGATGCTGATTGTTACAGTAGAATTCGATCAATATTTTTGTCAAAGTTTAGACTGGTGACAGAAATGACCAAGTCTTCCAGTCAGATTTCTTTCTAATAAATACTTCGAATCATTCCAAACAAACCCTTTCTCCCTTATTTTCCTAAACCTTTAAATAGTTCCGCTGGAATGTTGTATACCCCCACGGTCCTAATTGATTCCATTTCCCTAAATGCCCTTTCTATCTAACCGCCAGGTAAGCCTGGACCTAAACTATCTTCATCTACCACAAATTCTCTTTCTATGTCAAACCTTGCTGGCCTAAGCTCTTTACCATACAGTTCTTCTGTTTACAACACAGTTCCATGACCCTTGGATTTTTTCTCGTTCAACTCATTTCTAATTGTTAACGAGGATTTCCCCTTCATACTTCCTGATAGAAAACATTCTTTTAAGGCGCACCATATTTCACCCTTCTTCTGTAAACTTAACATAGTTCAATTTGAATGCTCCGCCATATTGTAGTTCAACTGGAGGTCACGATTGACGTTCTTGAAAGTTATTGGCGTCTAGTAAACAGTCATATCCACAAAATGACCGAGATGTTACGCATAAGTACAATCGAAGAGCCACTATTATCGAAAGTGTTAGAGCTGGGCGTTTTATTTCAAAATAGTTCAATTATTCTGGTATCCAAGATCAACTTTTTACGATATTTTGGCATAGTATAATGCTTTGCAGAAGTCTGGGGAAGGTTTCACTAACCTGGCGAGGAAATTTCATTCGAGGAAACGCAAGTGTGTCCGGATTTAAACGCCGCCCTCTGTATGGTTTCCTTGTCCTTTTCCTATAAACAGTTCTCTTGCGGGTTTCGATATTCCATTTTTTATTTATAACCATTTTTCCTCGATAGTACTCGAATCTTTTCCCTCACTTATTGTTTTCTCTACAGCCTGCTGATATTCTTTCCTTTTCAATCCAGTTAATGCTTCTACATTCCATTTCCGAACCAGCCTGTCCTGCCTCACCTTTTTGAATCGCACGCTACACGTCATAATTACTAAATTGTGATCAGAGTCCACATTCAATGCCGATATACTACCTTGATCAAAAATTTCCCGGAATTTATTCAGAAAAGTAAAAATACAAGTTTATTCATCTAAATCTATATTGTCCCCTTCAAAGTAATCCCCATCGACTGCAACACACTTATGCCGGCGCTTGATCCAATCCTCGAAACATTTTTTTATATTCGGTTTTCGGTATGTCCATCAGTGCTTCCTGCGATTTTTCCATTACTTCCTCTCGGCTGCTAAAACGCGTTCCCCGTAATGGTTTTTTAACTCGATTGAACAGAAAGAAGTCACAGGGAGCCAAATCAGGTGAATTCGGTGGCTGTTGGATGGTATTTGTTGCATTTTTCGTCAAAAAATTACGAATAATGATAGCACTGTGCGACGGTGCGTTATCATGGTGCAAAATCCACGAGTTTTCTGCCCACATTTCTGGTCTCTTTCGGCGAATTGCTTCACGCAAACGTCTCATAACGCCCAAATAATACTCTTTGTTTACTGTCTGGCCTTCTGGCAAAAATTCATGATGCACTACACCGTTGTAATCCATGAAAACCGTCAGCATTGCCTTCTTTTTTGACTGAAAACGACGTGGTTTTTTTGGTCTCGGCTCATTTGGTGAACGCCATTCACTTGCCTGATGTCTGGATTGCGTGTCGTACTCATAAACCCACGTCTCCTCTCCAGTAATGATCCTTTTGATGAATGTGGGATCGGATTCAGCCTCGCAAATCATGTCTTTTGCGACGTCAACACGGTCTCTTTTTTGCATGAAATTGAGGTCTTTTGGAACCAACTTTGCTGCCACACGACGGAAACCCAAATCATTAACCACAATGTCTTGGGCGGATCCATAGGCAATGTTCAAGTCCTCCGCTATTTCTCTGATGGTTAATTTGCGGTTATTGACCAACATTTCTTTTACTTTATCAATTTTTTCACCGACTTTCGATGTCGATGGTCTGCCACTGCGTTCATCATCTTCGATTGACTCACGACCACTTCTGAACCGCTCGTGCCACTGGTAAACGACCGTTTTTTTTAGAGAATCGTTGCCGAAACACTTTTCCAACATTTCCAACGTCCGTGCGCCACTAAATCCGTTTTTTACGCAAAATTTAATACAAGTTCGTTGTTGCAAATTTAAATCCATTTCTGAAATTGTAAAAAATCGCCAACACACACAGAGATAGATGTACTCTTGGCTACGTAACTTTTGCAAATGTCAAGTTATGACACTAAGATTTAAAGGGAATATCAACAACAGATGTACCAATTTAACAAAAAAAACAGAACTCAAATCGAAACGATGGGAGCGCCACACGGTGGTTATTCCGGGAACTTTTTGATCAAGGTAGTATATGCGTGCGTTTATTTATTCTAATGTATTTAATAAATATATATATATATATATATATATATATATATATATATATATATATATATATATATATATATATATATATATTTGTGGGTCGCGTCAGTCCAGTGGGTAGAGCGTTGGACCGCAGATCGGAGGGTCCCGGGTTCGATTCCCGGGTAAGGCACTCTGGGCACCTGCAGCTCCACCCAAGCTAAAGTGATTTTTCGGGTACCATGTCTTTCTGGGAAACCATAACCGGCACAGGGAAAGGGACTGGCCCCCCTACCGTGGATGTGTGGATTTTCACACGCCATATAGGGCTTATAGTACTGGGTGATCTCAACTATCGCCTACTAAACCGACCTTCAGGTTGATTACTGTGTTTATGGTTTTTTTATTTATATTTATAACAGAGAAGATTAATCATTGCCTAGAATTCATGAAATAGCTTAAAACATATATATTTAGCTTTTTTATTCGAATGTTACTTTAAAAGGATCAAGGTAGGATAAATTAATCTATCACCAGGACATATATTATATATAAAACTGCGTATCATTACAAAACTTGGAAGAAATCCACAAAAAATAGGTATGTTAAAGGAAACTCGGCATTGACAAAATTGTTCAGCAAATTTATCACTGCTAAATTTTAAGACGGCTGGGCGTCTGAATGCTACAAAAATCTAGACATATATTTCGGAATTAGCTTAATCTGTCACCGAGGTTATTTAATGAGTCGTCATTTCCATTCTTTCTTTTGGAACAAATTTATCTGTCCTTCCTTTTCAAGTAGTCATCTTTGTGCTCATTTAATGGATATCTTCTTTCCCGACAGATTACTTGACAATTTGTGAGCATTCATATTTTTCCTAGAAAGGTATCATTGATTAAAAAAAACAATTCAATTGATTCCAAAAAGCAGGTGCAGCGGATTTTTAGACATAAAATAATCTTTATCTGAGCGGATGGGAGTGTCATTACGAATGCGCAGGGAACGCAAAGATAGATAGTTCCTGATGCGGCGAAGCCTGGGACCTTATTCTCCTGCCGCGTAATCTTTGTCCAAAGGAGCGAATAAAATATTCTTTCAGCAGATGCAAAGAAGCCTTGACCCCATCTCTCAAGGCGAAAATGTTCCGGGACGCATCTGAAGAAGTAAAAAAGGAGTAAGGAGGTGCACTTTGGCTCTTCGTACTTGAGATATTCTCTGCGTTCTCGTCTCTTTCGATTCTCATTCATTCGTCAGTATTTTTCTACGACTTTTCCCTCATATCCTGCGCGAGATCGGAGAGGCGTATGGTAATTGATGCGTCTTTCTGAAGAGGCAGACGTCCCAAAACTCATACTGCATAATTTTGGCACTTCTTTCGAATAAATTAAAAGAAACCCTAGGAATTAGAGTCCGCACCGTTTTCAATAATGGTATCATTCAAATATGGAAAATTATTTTTAAAAGTGAGCTTACATTAAATTTTGAGCCCATATGTCTCACTCTTCCATTTTCAAATAGATTCCTTCTTAAGGGAGGCTTTTATCACTTCGCAAATTTTTTCAACCACCCAGAGCTATGAAAATATTGAGTAAGTGCAGCTCGTGGTAAATAACCTTATGTATTACATGTTAGCAGAAAAATTCATCGAACACTCTTATAATTCTTATCGACTGGTGGTTCAACGAACGTGACATAATTATTAAGTAAAATAGCTGAAATCAAATGTTAGCTCATTGCACCGTGGAGGTATTATGGTTATTGGCTTATTCTAATATTGTGAGAAAATATTTGATACAGAAATGTTAACTTGCTTTAATATACGGTTTGTTACACACTGGAAATTATATCCTTTAATAACATTTGAATTAAGTTTAGAATATCTATTTTTCTTTCGTGTCTTTCCTCCGCCAATCTCTCCATTTTGGCGACTCGGCTCTCGCAGGATTAATACAGGTAGATTTTTTTTCAATCTTCATAATTTCTTCCAAATATTTACAGCGTCTAGGATTCATTTCTCTTCTCATAGGTTGTCAAATTCCTTCTCCATGTTCATAATACTACGTGCAATGGCTTTTTGATATGCATATTTTTCCAAGCATTATTATTTGATAGTTCAGCCTAAATATTCCTCTATTCCAACCCAATTTAAATTAGTTTGCAAACAAGTAATCTGTAATTAATTTGTATTTATTGCGTCATCACAATCAATTAACGTTAACAATTATTAATCCATCATTTCTTCTTTAACTGCTTCCTGTGTTGAGAGGACGATTAGGTAATTAATTTGTATTTCTTCCGTCACCGCACTCAATTTATTTTAACAATTATTAATCAATTATTTCTTCTTTAACTACTTCCTTTGTTGAGATGACGCAATTTCTGCTTTCAAAAGTCTTCACAGTTTGATTGGCTGCAAATTTTAATCAATAAAAACATTGTTTCCATCTGAATAGTATACGTACTTTGTTAACTTTTTCCAGTTTGATGAAAAACTTTAGGGAAGTAAGAGTAATTGTGACTTTTTGAATGATATCACATTTATATATGTATTATCGTGCCTGTATTTTTCCCTCAGTCTGTATCGAACAAGTGCAGAAAACATTTTCCTTGGCAACAGTTAACAAGATAGTTATTAAAAAATTTCATTTTTAATAAGCTCGGGAAGAATGTCTTTTACTTGCACATTACGAAGCTCTGTGACGCTAAAAATGCTTGCGGGAGCTTCAAGACCTTCAAAAAGTCTAATAGATCGCACCAAACAATAATTGCTCGCTGTTGAAAAACTAGTGGTGTTTTTCATACGCTTGCATAGAGGCAGACATCTGGTAATTGAGTAAAATGTCTCATGCACAATTCGTCGTTTTGTCAATTCAAAGGCTACAAAAACGTTGTTAATCAACGTTGAAGTTTTTTTCAAATTGTAAAATTGAGTCTTGGAATTTATTACGATTCATAAAAAATTACTTTTCCCTTCGTGTGGAAGCAGGTACTCTTAAAAAAAAGTGGAAGCACAATCTTGAGCTTTTCAAATAATCGTCAAAATTTAGATTTTTCATGACTACCTGCTAGATAAATTTACGCACGTAGTAAAAGAGCACTTGGGCATGGTTTCATGTCTACTTCGACTCTCCGGCACAGACGTCATTCCAACTTGTCCGCATTTGGGGTTTTACTTCTCAATAAGAGGTTTTCTTCGCTCATTTACGAGAAATATCAACATATTTTACAATTAATAAAATTAGCTATTTGTAAAACTTCTTTCTCCTTTATCATGTATACGTTACTCAAAAGATGCAAACTTACAAAGCTGAAATGGATGAGTCTTCATATAGATATAAATTTGTTTGCCATGGCTTGTAATATAAAATAACCATTTAATTTCTAAATATGCCGGCAACTAAGTCATCAATTACCTAATCTAGCCTTTGGGATCGTTTTAATCATAAGAAGGAAAAGAAAGGGACACTGACTTCTTAGAAATAATTGGGTTTTAGTGTAGGTATTAAACATTGAAAATATTTATGGACTCACCAGGGTTCAATTTCAAAATAAAAGTATATCTAACTTTACATTGTTGTTAAAGATACCGAAGCATAAACTTTCCAATGGAACTTTTAAATTACACCTTTGAGTTGAATTTTTTTGGGTAATAAGTACAATTTTGCAAATCTGACACTAATTCGAAATTTGTTTCCACAAAAATATTTGTATATTCCATTGAAACTTTTCCAATATATCCTTCCTTTTATTCCCTAAAACTCCCTTTCTAATGGCAAACCATCCCTTAAGTAACATTTATTGCGTGGAATAATATTAAAAACAATTGGTAAAATATATTTTGATAAGCATGAAGTCATTACTACATCTCCCATCACCAACAGTATCATGGACTCCTGAGCTGAAAAGGCATATTATCTATTGCTTAAATTAACGTAATAGTTATCTGCCCCGTAATCACTGAACTAATCGATAGGAGTTTGCTTTTATCCTTAATATCTGACCATCCTCCTGACTAGTAGGGACAAATATACACGTGGTTTTCCAGTAAATGGATTAATAAATGAGATATCATATTGGGTTTTCCGCGCGGGAGTGAAACTTTGAGTCTGCAGAGAGACCTTACGAGAAGAGGTTTTAAAGGTTGCTGGGGAAAATAAATCCTGCTGTTTTCGTGGATGGAGCTATTTGAAGTTTGATTGACGGGCCCGGCCGTGATGGCTGGACATTCGGTGTCAAAGGTGGAGAAAGAGAGAGAAATGTTTTTCCGTTCAAAATTCCGAAGGCACCGGAAAGAAACCCCGCAACCCCCGCCCTTTCTCCATTCTCCACCCCCGTCCCACCTTCTCTTTCCACCAAAGGTCTAAGTTCGGCCGCGGTTAGCAACCAGACTGTAGTGAGTGCGGTCGAGGGGGGAGGAGAGGAGGAAAGTGAGAGAAGCTGGTGGTCTTGGTAGTTACGGTCGCGTGGCCGGAGAGGTTGGGAACGAAGCTGTTTGGCTTTCGTGGCGAATCGTTACCGCGGCGAAATACGATTGGCAGTAGGACTTAGGTAGGAGTGGTTCGGGAGGTGAGGGAAAAGTGCTCTCCAAGTGGCATGGTGCGAATGACGAGATAGTGGTCCATGAAATATTTTTGGTATTTTTCGATAACCAATGAAAAGGTGTAAAAGTCTTCTGAGAACTTCCCCTTCGTGGGGCGGTGCCTCAGATTGAATCGATTTTGGATAGCAACCGGATCTTTGTAAGTGCGTATCCTCGTAACCAGAGTGATTTTTATCCATAAAAGCAGTACGTGTTGCCTATAAATTGATTTTAATTTGATTTTTGGCGTCATATATACTACATATATGTATAAAATATTGAAAGAATAACTACAATGATTAAGTGTTTAAGTTTAATTTTTACAGTTCGATGCCTGAACCCTCTTCTATGCATAGCATAATTGCTAGTTATCCTTCTGAAAAGAGCGATGTCAATCCTAAACCCTTTTGCTTGTTTGGGTTTTTCCCATGTTCATTTCATTTGTGATCGTGATCATACGTGAGCATAATTTTAGTTACGCATTAGGCAGAAGTTATCTTTTTATAGCTGGGCAATGGTTCCACTCTCAATACCTAGGAATAAGCCCTTGTCAGAGTAGAATAATCAGATATATTATCACAATTAAAAATAAAATTAGATATCCTTCATGCATCGCTAATCAGCGTTAGTTATTTCATTTATGGTTTTGGATATCAATGCTTCATTAATTTCCAGTCAAGTGATTTCTTCTTGAAGGTACATTATGTATTTTCCATTCAGCTGAGTTTATCACGTGATTTTAAAATTTGGACTGTTGGTTTCCTCCTCATATCCCGGCCTTTCTTTGAATAGCAATTTTATCTTCACAGTCGATCTGTATCATGTTTCCACCGCTTATAGATTCTCTTTTCGATTAGCAATTGCCCGTGAAACACTCCGAAAAAAAATCAATGTATTAGAGGGGTGCGGAAAATGTTATCATTAGATTAAAATAACTTGTCTGAGGCATTTTACGACTTAATGTTTGCCTAAGTGTAACATCATAAGCAAGCATAAGTTAATGAATCGATTGATATGAAAAAAGCAGATTTCAATTTTGTATACCAAGAGCTCCGCATCGCTTTGAAAAATAAATAGCCACGAATAGAAATGTATTTTTAATATTCCAACCTATTGGAAAATTCAAAACGCCGAAGTCATAAACACGAAAAGCCTTAGGTTGTCCACGAACGTTCTAGTTTAAAAACGATTCCAATGCTGCGTATATTTCGTGCAAGAAAAATTATGGGACTATTAGATGCAGGGGAATATCGTTTGGTAATTCATTGGTATTTCCTATTCCCACTAATGACAAAATTTTCCTGGTTAGCAAATTGCCTCATTTTGCAATAATCATTTACAGTTCCGTGGAAAATGCAAAATGATAATGAATATACAAGTAACAGAATTGTAATTTCTGTGGAAGAAGAGATTAGATTCATTGACTCGATACTAATTAACATTGGATTCATGAATTTCGAAACTTCGATTAATGTGGGGAATGAAATTTTAGATCTGATAGCTGGTTTAGCCACCGGCATTGGATATGCAGCGTCATTTATAAAAGAAATTTAAGTCACATCCGCAGTGGTGTGGCGTTTTTAATACCTTGTTTAATACATAATCTTTTGTGATTGCACCATGGTGAATATGAACATTTTATCTAGATGCCCTAACTAACTGTGCATTATTTACGATTTTTTTAGGGAATCTTAATTGCATTTAGTCCTAAATTAGTTAAGCCATTTAACAATAATTGAGCATTTCACGGATAATTTTACAAAGTAAAATTTTATAATGAGGGAATGAGTGCCAAATTTTAGAATCAGAAATCCAAATTATACGCGTTAATGGAATTTAGATATTCATTATAAATAGCAGTTTTCTTCTATGGCAATTAGACAAACAACCTAAGGAAAAATCATTCTTTATTTAGCAAAATAAAGCAATTAATTACAATGTATACAGCGCACTGCACGTGAAAACTTGGGACATGGAATTTTTCAATGTGGGTTATAAGGAATAAAAATATTTTTTTGAAGTTTACTATTTTTGGTACAGCAAAAATATTTCATGTCTAATTTTGAGAAAGAAAGCCATTTCTCTACAAGATGTCCCTTTCGAGTTGTCGAGGGGCGTATTATGAAAAAAGGGTCTCCCTTTTCCCACCCACGTAGTGAGACACTGCTTTCAATTCTGAAGAGAGAAAAACAATTCCGAGATCCAAATAATTGAGCCATTTCACGGTCGATCGTTCTCTCACTCTACCTCTTTTCTAGTCCCCACATCCCCTGCTTTATCCCCTTAAGCACCTCATCTTCCACTTGGACATTATCTCCCGGGCAATGAAAAAGGATCTCGATATCACGAACTAGTTGTTCTCCTCCCCCATTTTTTTTTGCACCCACTTTAACGGTGAAGCGTCGTTACGCTTTCCCCGTCCCTCAGTAGCCGTCCGTCGTCTCTCCGCCTTCGATTAATAGGCGCGGACGGTATCCCCTCATTTGGAAGGGATCCGAAGTGAGAGGTGATTTCAAGTGCCTCGACCTTGGGGCGATCACATAACTCAGGGGCGGAATAAGGGGGTAGCGGTGAAGTGGGAGGAAGTGAAGGGCTAGGTAGCTGCAGAAGAGAAAATGACTTTTTTTTAGAAGAATAAAGGATATGGCGATCGAGTGGAGCTTGCTTTCAAGGAGAGGGGGTATTTTTACGAAGCGGAGGTCCTGAGCCTCGGATGAGAGGGCACTGTCCCTATACTGCATCGCTCACTCTTTAGTCTGTCTCTCTTCCTAACAATTCCCCCGCGTCACCATTTTTTTTAACCATTTCGGCCGTTACTTGATTCTTTACGATTCCCCATCATACTTCATGACTGCTAATGGGAGTTTAAACGCATTTATCACAATTCTCTGCATACTGTACTGTTTAGTCTACACTTTTTTACTTAGTAAATATCTAACTTGCATTACTTATATCTTAGATCCGAATCGCTCAATTAATAATGGTCATTTAGTATTTTATTCGTATCGTTTATTGAAAAAACTTTAAATTTGTATTTTTACGGCATCTGTGCCAAATATAAATCAAAGAAATTCAGGAATAAAGTTATCGTAGATTTTAGTAAAAATTACTAAAATTCTTCATAGCAACCTTGTGCATCGATACAACAATGTTAGCGCCCCGGCCATTCGCGGTACGATTCCTGGGAGGTGTTGACGGGAACTTTGTTTAGGCACCTCGTCACAGCCTCTATGACGGTATCCAGCGTTCCAAAATGGTGATCTTTCAAGTTCCTTTTTATTCTTGGGCACAAAACGAAATCCGTTGGTGGCACATCTGAGCTGTATGCCGGCCCGGGAAGCTTTGTCAAGAGTAAAACGGTGTTGGACGGCGAAATGTCGTCATGCAGTCTCCAGTTGGCAAAAATCTCCTTCCTGACGAATTTGTATTTTTTTCACAGAATTTATAAGAAAACCACGTAAAACTTTTTCTGCGTTGGAAAAAGTTCGAACCTCTTCAAGGCTTCACCTCAATGTTCTGTGCATGAATTCTTTTAAACTCGAGTCCGATGTGATAGCAACACTAACATTTTACACGATTAGCAACGCTATTTTTGGCTCTTGCATTTAAGAACGTTTACTTCCATCACCCCGCAACTATCTCTTTTATTTGGAGTAATACTTTTCCGTCAATCCTCTCCACTTTTCTTGGCACATTATCTTTCACAACTTCTCTCTATCCCTACACTACATAACCAGATGAAGTAGGCAGAACATCGTTCGGTTTAATTCACATAAAACGCAAGATATAGTGATTGGATATCCTAAACTGCTTAAATCTGTCGTCCTATTTCAGCCACTCCATTTAAATCTTCAAGGAACTCTTATTCCATATTAGAAAGTTTTTATAAATCTAGGTCTCTTTTAGGATGGAAATTTCTCATGGCCTTCGTAATTTTTCAAACCTAGCAGAACTGTCACTCGATCCCTCCACTCCGTTAGGAAATATCAGTTTGTTATACCCATCACATTAAAAAATTAGATAGTTGTTTCGGTAACTTCCCTCAGTTTAATTATGATGACTTAGCGAAGACCTTTTCAAAAGGACTGAAGGTAAAACTCCAAAGGGCATTTAACTCATGCGTACGCTTCATTTACAATTCGAATATTGCAGATCACATTACAAAATATTTTAACAAACTCAACTGGCTATTTCTAGAATATCCCACGTGCTATCCTTACATTATCAAATACTGTGATTTGAAACCCCATAGTATGCCTACTAATGACTTCAATAGCCTTGATAGAGTACATAAACTAAATACCAGAGATCATCACAAACTCGTTATCCCTCATCACAGAACAACTACGTACAAACAGTCATTTACAGTTACAGCATGTTGTTAGTGGGATGAAATATCATCCGTTATAACGTATGCACCTTGTCTCCCATCAATCAAGTGCGCACTTCATAACTCACATAATAAAATAAATAATTTCACAGCAAGCCAACCAGTAAAAATCCAGCTGTTAACAGACTTCGAGATACTTCCTTTTTTCTTCCGTAAGAGCGTAAGACGTTGTATTGACGTTTGTAAATATAACAAGGAATTTTTAAAGTATTATTTCCATTATTTTTATGTGTATGTATAGTATGTGTATGCATTGTATGGGTAAGTATTGTATATGTATGTTGTATATATTGTGTTATAGTTATTAATTGTCCTAGGCAACTAAAGTATTATGTTCCTGAATACTAGTCCTCAGATATGCGTGCATTCATTTATTTGCTATTTATGTATGATATGCGAAATTTATCTTCAAGTTTAGTCTTATAAATATGTGGTGAGGGGTTACGTGGAAGAAGAGACTCCACAGTCTCAAACTCGCCCCAAAAGAAAGACGAATATTTAACTATCTATTCCATGTTTTTTCCGACGTAACCTTGTCATCTTGGGCCTACCTCTACTTCTTTGGTATACAGGTGATCCTGTATATGTGCAGTAATCTTATACTTTCTCCTGCCTTGCCTGAATATAACTTAAAGACACTCCATATGTCTAAGCTAACACTTTTTCTCTAGTTAGTATTCACCCCGTTTACATCTGACATTTTGGAAATTGTAGGATGACTCCTATATATTGCCCTAATGTCACATTCCTTATTCTACCGGTCATCGTAATATTATACCTCTATTTAAGCCCTATCAATTACCTTATAAACTTGATTCGGAAACCTTGGTCGCTCAATTCAAAAACAATTCTGCCTGAAAAAAGGTCGATATAAAATTATGGAAAACTTTTAAATTCTGCACTTTAGCTTGATTCATCATTCACAGGTCACTTTCGTAACTTGACACCGTTTCAGGAAAATTCATATATCCTAATTAAAATTTGGCATATTTCTATTTTGGATTATTTTTACTTTTTATTGTTACCCCTTTAATATCTCTGACTTGACTGCAATTCACAAAGAGTTCCCGGTATTTTTATTCTTTGATTGTATATCCTATTGAGAGTGTGCTTCTTGAAAATATTTCTTCTTATTTATCTAATTATTTCCATGTAATTTAAGGTTTTTTAGGCTGAATCCACGGTTTGAAATGTATACGCGAATGTTGGTGCCATTTAAAGCTACCCTATAAGGAATAGAAAAAGCCTTTGCACGCTTCTCAGAGGGACGATAAAATTCATTCACACCTAATTAGGTATAAATTCTTGTAATTATTACCCTCAGCCTGTAGGTAATGTAGTTAATTCAGTTTATCATCTATTCATTTATTCCACGTTATCGGATCCTTTTTATCAACTTTCACGTATGAGTGTAGAGGAAGGACTGCTTGTGCCGTTCTTATGTTAAAATACCAATTGTAAAAGATTGATCTCTGTATTACAAAGTCCCTTTGTGTCTTTAAAGTCGGTAGGGTTGCTACTTCTAATGTCGTTTCAAGGATTACCAAAAACGTTGTAATAGCTATATTTTTTTAAATTTTACTGATAGAAAACTTATTGAAAATGTTCTAGAATATTGAATCACCGTCAACTTGGTCCAGGGATCTAAGTTCTAGAAACTAGACGTTTTAAAATCGTTCAAGGAATTTGAAAATCCTAATATATTTTTTAGGTTTAATGGGAGAGTGTCAGGAATTCTATCTCTTTAAAAACTCTTGCCAGGATCTCCTATGGGTTGTAAAATTTGCTTATGCAAGAAGAAATATGCGTTGAATTTTTTCTCGTCGCAATATATCGCAATAACCTATTTGCGTGTTAACCCGCCAATCAACATGGGTCTCATTACTTTGCGTGAGTCATTCACGATAACGTTGGAATAATGTCCTGTATTCATCTTTAAATGGCCAACTGATTTGATGATTTTTCTGAGTAAAATGCATGTTTGTTACGATTTCATTGAATATTTAGCAATTTATCGACTTCATGATTATTTCGACTTTTGTTGAATCCCGAACTGAGCCAGACGTTTCGAAGGAAGAGCTCTGTTTTTCTGCAACAACCGCAAGCGTCAGTTAGGTTGCTAATCCAAATAGAAATTTTAATTAAAAATATATCCAACTTGAATTTTGGTGCAGGTAATCATGTCCACATTGCATTTTATAGCTCTAGGGTCTATTGCTCAGAAACTTGAGATTTTCCTTTTTCCAAACTAAATTAATATCATGGTATTTAACTAAAACATTTGATGTTGTTGGAAATGATTATTTTCATATGTTTAACATAGGTAAATTGGCTATTGCAAATCGATGAAAATGATCTAATCTGTAATTACTCCCTGATATATATATAGTTCTCCGAGAGCATTTAGATCATTTAAAGTTTGAGCGTTTGAAGTTCTACGTGTATATTCTTTCCACTGATCATCAGGTAAAATCACTCATAAGCAAAATGTAATTTTATAAAGATGACAATTTTCTGATAAATTCTTACAAAGTGTCTGAATTGCGTGTTGCACTGCAGAAAATGACTAGGCTATAAAGTTACAACAAAAACAAAGAGTTTCACTGGACAAGTATGGAATAAATTAATAAAATGTAGGAAGTTTCACTCAAATAAATGTAAACATTAGTCTTTTGAATTTATATACCCTAAAAAAGAATGTTGTAAAGGAAGTGTATGGATGGTATTGGCTGGTACAACAAGTGGTTGATCAGTATTTGGGTGTAATTACCCAGGAATCGAGTCCTCTGGCGGTAGCATCACATAATATATTTCTAATCTCTTGATGAAAGATTTATTTAGCCTCCGGCAATTGCAACACTTTTATTATTCTTTCCGCAAGCGTTAAAAATTAAGTTAGCTAGGTTATAAATTGAATCTGCACCGCAGTTCTTTGGAACGAGGAAAAGTGCGTATGTTTTATTTATTTATTAAGTAGTCATTTATTTATTAGTTATTTATTTAGTAATTATTTTTGTCGAATACTCTAAGAAAGGAGTGAATGTTTCGCATCCGATAATATTACTATGTGCATCCAAAAAATTCACATCCATTTTGATAATCAAGTAGGTAGCTGTCCTCACGCAAAACTGGAGTTATGACAGTTCTTTGTAACGTTTGGGAATAATCGTATCCATTGTTTTCTCAATCTTACACAGATATTCCATCATAATTATTCAAATATAGCATTTCAAAACTTAGAATTTCGTGTTTCTTGACACGCTGCCACGATTTGTTAAATCTGGTTCACAAGATCCATTAAGGGTCTAAGGAGGAAAATTTGCGTTGTAGGTTGCGATGACGATAACCGGAAAATAAGATCCTTGATTACACCCTAGGTTAGCTTCTAAAGTTCGAAAAATGTGCTTGAATTAATTCCTTTTGTATTCATTACTACGGAATTTAAGTTAGTTATGCAGGGTCAGTCATCTTCCAACTTCTTTACTATATGTTTCTTTCAGTTTTCCTACTCTTAGCATTTTGAGTATTTTCGCCTATTTGGTACACTATCAGCATTTTAGGTCCCTAAATTTTAGTACCAAATCGCTATAGGTGAGTATGTTTTTCTAATTATCTAATACACCCATTTTTTTTGTGTTCTTAACCCAAACTAGCCCAATCACCGTCCTAAAAAATACCTGCTTTGCACGGAGATCCCGTGATCCACCCGAATCGATGTTTTCGAAATGCAACGTAGGCACATGAGTGGTGGAGGGGAGCTCGGCATCGTCCGAGCAGTGGTCTGAAGAACGGTCCATGGCGTTGTAAGGGTCGGGGGAAGGTTGCAAGGGGGTGGAGATCTTTTCGAGGATGCCGAAGGATAAAAGTCGGTCGTGAGGAGAGCTTACGGGAACGAAGGGAGTTTTATTTTTGGGAGGGCAGACACGAGGTGCGGAAAAAGGCGAAGGGAATCGCGGCTAAGTACTCGCATGTCAATGGTCCTTTTAAAGTACGGTTGGAAGGGTTTATGGAAGGAAAAAGTCCAATCTTTCCTTGCAACGGGGCGCGTAGAGTCCCGGATGAAGGTGGCCGCTGTGATTCCTCCACGGCCTTCCCGTTGCTGTAATACTCAAGTTGCCCTTCGATTTTTACTCGTCTACACTTCGCACTGCCCAATAGAAAAACGAATTTTTGAAATTGCCTCGTTACCGAAAGCCAAATATAACGAAATTATCCATAATTCTGATCCAAAGCTTTGACACCTTTGAGTAGAAGTAACGCACATTTTTGTCCATAAATAAAAAACATATGTTGACCATTTTGTATTATATTACCACTGTCCGTTTTCAATAAACTTCTTTGGAATTGACATTTTTAAGTCCAAATTTTAAATCCTAACCATTCGCTTTCCAATGACTTTGTAAAAGAACTTTGAATAATAATTGTAGGATCAGTAATATGCGCATTAACAATGGCGCTGTTATTTATAAAATGTTTGGGATGCGAACTATTTTTTTAAGGCATTGAAAATTTGTTCGTGTTATGTAGCCACTGATGTAGAAAGAGAATATGGATGTATTATTAGGGTGATAGCAAGGAAAATGGAATTCTGTGACTCACTAGTGAAAAAAATCTGTATAAGGCAATGGTTACAACATGTAGAAAATCTCGGTCACATGAATAAATATCCTGGCCTCAATCAGGTGTCCAAGTGGCACGACTTATCACCTAAACAACTAAATATAAGCGTGTGAAGATACATCCCTTTCGAGATGGCAGGTTGTCTTACCAAAGGTACATGCAAAGATGTGACCTCTTGGGAAGTATTGTTTTACTTTACGCTTCCTTAGAGCCAATAGTGGATTAATTTTACGAAATGGGAAATACAAAGTCGACTGAAGATATATTAATTGTACCGTTAGCTGGGTAGGAACAGCGTGAATAAGGTGATTGGTAAGTGTTAAACATTGTTTTACCTGCTAAGTGCCACATTTGGGTGGATCTAACGGTCAAGAGTTTCTGTCTACAGATACATGCAAAATAATTACCTCCAGAAACCAAGCATTCATAAAAAGTGTCTTATATTACCCTAATATCCTTTTAATGGGAATTAGCTGATGTCTTTCTAACTCGGTACTTGAGGCGATCCTGCATTGTGAATGACCAACAGTGTCAGTAACATACAAACTGGGTTACTGCAAACTTTGCTACAATTTATACAATCTCTGTATAAATTGTAACAAAGCACGATAACAATAAAGCAAGTAAAAAGTTGAACCTATCTGTATTCAAAATAAAAACATAAAAAGAATGATAAAAGGGGTTCGCCGGGACTAACAGGGTGAATGAAAAGCGGTCGTTTCACGTTTTGTAGTATACTCTAATAATGATTTGTACCATTTACGGCTGAGTATAGCACCAAACAAGAAGTTCCAAGCCATCAAATGTTTTGTAATACAGTTACAATGTGTCACCTTTTCAGGGACCCTTATTTTTATATTATACGGAATGCCATCTCAATTGGGTGATCAGAATGGCATGGGTTGTTGACTGGAATAGGACAGTTTTCACACTTAATTTCTGCTTCACGTCACTCATTTCCCTATTTGTCTCCTTTTGATTGCCCGTTAATATTTACTACATTTCCATTGTTCTAAATATTTTCTTGCTTAAAAATTTAAAGAGAGCAAGCGTTCATTTTTATCCACCCTTACTAGCGGATCGGATGGAGAAAATTCCCCCTTACGCCTTCACATCTCTCAAGTTGCTCCTCAACAATGATTAAATAAACTTTAAAAGAAAGAGAAGGAGAGAGTGTTCGAATGTTTTCCCTAGAGTTTCTTTATCGTCCGCCCAATCTTCTTCGTCGATAGATCTTAAATATCTTCCTCTATCATTAAAAGTATGTCGATTCAAATTTTTTTTCATCTTGCTCAAAAACGTGTATTGCATACACGTTTAATAGTATATTTAATTCGATAAATTTACGCTGTGGTTTGATGTTTTATTTTTAATTTCATATACTTTATGTTGATAATCGGACATTTTTGCATCATTTAGTCCCTCTTAATCTTTGCTATTACGGCCCGCGACAGTAAGCAATTATTGGATAAGTTCCTCATTTTGTGGTTTAGGAACACACACTCGCGGTTTTGTATGTTGTTTCGTGTATTTATTTTCATATTCATTGTCGTAAATCAGAGTTTCCTACGATATTATCAGTCTTCAGGTCCTTGAGAGCTATCTCTTCAGCCTATGTAAGAGTAATTCATTGTTTTAAACGCTGTTCAGTATTTTTACAAGAATGCAAAATTGTTATCTATATTCGTGTGAACGTTTAATTTACAATTTGAAAGAAATTTGGCGGAAATAATGCTGTATTTTACTTTCATTTCTTTCCATTACGATGGTAGAGTTTTTTGTGAATCAATCAATTTGCAAAACTTCTCGGCCAATAATCGAATAGGATAACTAAATGCATTCCTCCTCCATTAAAACTTCTGCTATTGAGGTGCTTATGTTGGACCGGATGCGATGGGACCTGCACTAACTTCTCCGTCATTTTAATGGATTTGATGTGGAGAGTTTAATGGATAAAGGGAGTGCAAAGGGTATTTGAAAGCTAGATTATGCCAAAGGATCACATAGGAGTTGTGTTGGCGAAAGGTCAAAAATTAGTATAGAAGAAACAAATGAAGGGACTTCGAAGGAGCTCCAACTGTTAGGGAAAGTGTTACCTTCTCTTTTTGTGCAATTCAACTATCACGTCCAAGTACGACTGACCTGTTCTACTCAAAAGTACGATTTTTCAAGAGTTGGAAATTCAACTTTTTCTGTCAACTGAAAAAAATGTGCAAATGCAAACATACTGAAGGTATAGAAAGAAATAACAACCGTCAAAAGTTTTTAAAATGTACTCCGATAATGGATTACTGTGCAAGTTCTGAAGGAAAATGAATATTTTGCGCCCCCAAAATTTAATCACGCCATTCTATACTCATACCTTAAGTGTTAGAGTTACACTTCCGTCAGAATTTAATCCACAGGTGGGAACGTTTTATTTGCTGTATAATTTAGTTTGGTTCTCAAATCCAATTGATAGGATGCATCAAGAGTCACCTGAAATTTCTCCAGCGAACTCTTTTGAGTTCTCCAGCATCAGTCCTTCAGCTGAGTATGGTTAATATGTCTGCAAGGAGGATTTATCTTTTGGCTCTCTCAAAGCCAGCTCGTTTAACAGACTCTCTCCTGCAATTTTGTTACATGTATAGTTGCATGCGCTTATTAATAGTACCATTCACTTCCCATGTAAGTAAGCTCTCCTGGACGACTATCCTCTTCTGCCTTATCACATTGCCGTCCCTGTCTATTCCCATATTCCAATACGAAGCGGCCTAAAGACAGATAACATTACTGCATGTTGCTGTGATTTCTTTCAGATATCTAGAACTTGTATATTCTAGAGACTTAAAAAAGTTTTTATGTCGATGCTTGATTAGCTATTCGTAAAGGCATCTTCGTTCAGTCCACTTTGAATAATACTTATAAGGTTCCTGTGCAGTTTTAATGATAATTATCTTCGAAAGAAACTCAAAAGGAATTTTCCCTTATATTTCCACTGCCCCATCCGTAATGTAGCTACGATAGAAAAGCAATGTATCGTTGAAATTTGGTGTGCATTTAACTTTCACCAACTTAAAAATCTTCGCTATTTTGGACAGCGTTCCAAGTCTTTCAGAATAAAAATAACCTAATTGTAAATTTTTATTTGTTTATCCGAAATTGCAAATACAACTTGATAGACCTATTCGATGACGCTTTTATTTCATCGTCATTGTGGAGTAAAGTTCAGAAAAAATATTATGTATCAATAATCCAATACTGTCACATAGATATTTAAACATATTGATAATGGCACCTAAGAATGTTTAAATATAAAATCCTAAATGTGAATCAGAAATTCGCTAAGGAAAATGGTTTAACTGAGACAAGTAGGTATCATCTAAAAGTTACTCTTCAAGGTAGACTAAATTGGCAAAACAGAGCATAAATTTTTGAATAATCCTAATAATTTTACCATTTCAATAATGCACTTTAATGAATAAAAAAACTTAATTCAATGAATAAAAAATATATTTAACCTTAATTAAATTAAAAGCCTTTTTACGAGTAGATAAATCCTATTATTATTGCCGATACGTTTGAATATTACGGGTATAGGAGTTTTAATTTTATTTTATTAATTTACGAGGCCGTAGATCTCAATTTCTAATATTTTATATGAAAACCCCTCGATGTTTGTTCACCGGGATCCAAAGTTTTCTAATGCATTTCTAGATTGTAAAGCCATGAAAATTATACAATTTATAATTATTTTTAACAAAACCTGATGCTCTATAAAGTATGTTAAAATATTTTGTAACAAGGATGTATTCATGAATTCAAAAACTAATTGGTGGGGAAACATTAGCATTGGAGCTTGTCTAAAATGAAACACCTCTGGGCCGATAGCAAAATAAGACTTGTTCATAAAAGAATACACGGCGGATTTATAATGCATTGAAAGTATATATTATATTTCCAGTACGATTTTCCAAGAATGTATGTTCATCATTTAAAATAAGAATCAGGAAACAAGTATTTATTTGAAGAAAAAACTATCATTCCAGGTTTAGCCCTGCAGCAATATTGCTTGGAAAAATCGAAAGGCAAGGAGCTCTTTTTCCAGGGTTAGTTCAACTCAAAAACACGGAATTTTGAAAATAATTTTCTCTCTCGAATAAACATCAAGTTCTTTTATTACGCGGTGACTATGAAAGTAGCCGTATGTGAAGAACATGAACTCTTTACATTTTCCTGCAACAGTCGAAAATAATTCTATCCAGTTCTTCGAATAGAATAGAAACAAGAAAAAATAGAATACATTAATTTAAAAATAATCCTTTAAAAGAGGAAAATTTAGACTTCGTATATTATGAAAGGAAATAAATTACTAGACATATAGTATAAAAATAATGAGCTTAAAATATTAATAACAATAGATTTTGCAGTTCTTGAAATTAAATCCTTAACATCATAGTCAAGTGAAACCGAAAAATTTTGGCTTCTTATTATATTTAAAAAAATATTATAGCCATCGATATTTTTATAATATAGCAGAAGCCTATGCGTTGGATAAACTCGTGTATACATATATATGTATATAATACCATGTACTGACAAATATAGATATTTGATATATATAGGAGCCACGGTGTTCCAGAGATAGAGCGTTGAACTACTAACCGGAGGGCCCGGGTTTGATTCCCGGGCAATCCTCTCTGAGCACCCAAGCTTTGTGATTTTTAGGGTACCAGGTCTCCATGGGAAACCATAGGAAGTGGCCCCTCTACCCTGATGTGTGAATTTCACACGCCATAGGGCTGTAGTGTATATGTATATATATATATATATATCTATATATGCAAGTATATACGTATGTATATATATAGATATACACGTATATATATTATATATATAGAATATATATATATATATATATATATATATATATATATATATATATATATATATATACTCATATATACAGAAACAGATATAAGGAAAAGGGATAGGAACACATATAAAGGACGAACACAATAGAGGTGGGGAAGGCGGAATCGAACGGATCACAAGAGTAAAAATATTTCCTCAACCGGGACTCGAACACCGGATCTTTCCACTTGCCGGGCGGATGCTCTTAACCACTTGAGCTATCGAGGATAGTCAATTTACCCTGAGATCCGTGGGTCTAATATGTCGCCAAGCGCCCCGATTCTTTCAGCCAAGAGATGGCGTCAGGGGGCAGTTTCACCCACCAAAGGAGAAATAGACAATACACAAGGAAAGGAAAGGACAGTGGGTTAGAATTCATACAACATCATACAGGAAAGGAACAGTGCGTTTCGTGGCACGCATAGCCAGAAGAAAGAGATGAGCCACATTGGCCGAATACACATTCAAACACGAAATCCCGCCAAACGGCGAATAAATACTCATATATACAGAAACAGATATAAGGAAAAGGGATAGGAACACATATAAAGGACGAACACAATAGAGGTGGGGAAGGCGGAATCGAACGGATCACAAGAGTAAAAATATTTCCTCAACCGGGACTCGAACACCGGATCTTTCCACTTGCCGGGCGGATGCTCTTAACCACTTGAGCTATCGAGGATAGTCAATTTACCCTGAGATCCGTGGGTCTAATATGTCGCCAAGCGCCCCGATTCTTTCAGCCAAGAGATGGTTAAGAGCATCCGCCCGGCAAGTGGAAAGATCCGGTGTTCGAGTCCCGGTTGAGGAAATATTTTTACTCTTGTGATCCGTTCGATTCCGCCTTCCCCACCTCTATTGTGTTCGTCCTTTATATGTGTTCCTATCCCTTTTCCTTATATCTGTTTCTGTATATATGAGTATTTATTCGCCGTTTGGCGGGATTTCGTGTTTGAATGTGTATTCGGCCAATGTGGCTCATCTCTTTCTTCTGGCTATGCGTGCCACGAAACGCACTGTTCCTTTCCTGTATGATGTTGTATGAATTCTAACCCACTGTCCTTTCCTTTCCTTGTGTATTGTCTATTTCTCCTTTGGTGGGTGAAACTGCCCCCTGACGCCATCTCTTGGCTGAAAGAATCGGGGCGCTTGGCGACATATTAGACCCACGGATCTCAGGGTAAATTGACTATCCTCGATAGCTCAAGTGGTTAAGAGCATCCGCCCGGCAAGTGGAAAGATCCGGTGTTCGAGTCCCGGTTGAGGAAATATTTTTACTCTTGTGATCCGTTCGATTCCGCCTTCCCCACCTCTATTGTGTTCGTCCTTTATATGTGTTCCTATCCCTTTTCCTTATATCTGTTTCTGTATATATGAGTATTTATTCGCCGTTTGGCGGGATTTCGTGTTTGAATGTGTATTCGGCCAATGTGGCTCATCTCTTTCTTCTGGCTATGCGTGCCACGAAACGCACTGTTCCTTTCCTGTATGATGTTGTATGAATTCTAACCCACTGTCCTTTCCTTTCCTTGTGTATTGTCTATTTCTCCTTTGGTGGGTGAAACTGCCCCCTGACGCCATCTCTTGGCTGAAAGAATCGGGGCGCTTGGCGACATATTAGACCCACGGATCTCAGGGTAAATTGACTATCCTCGATAGCTCAAGTGGTTAAGAGCATCCGCCCGGCAAGTGGAAAGATCCGGTGTTCGAGTCCCGGTTGAGGAAATATTTTTACTCTTGTGATCCGTTCGATTCCGCCTTCCCCACCTCTATTGTGTTCGTCCTTTATATGTGTTCCTATCCCTTTTCCTTATATCTGTTTCTGTATATATGAGTATTTATTCGCCGTTTGGCGGGATTTCGTGTTTGAATATATATATATATATATATATATATATATATATATGTAAATATACACACACATTAATAGTGTGATTGTATCTTATATATAAATTTAGCATAAAAAATGTTTTATATTTATTTAAAGTTCATGTTGATTAACACTTGAAATGTAAAATAATATTAATCGTCATTCAAAACATTCCTTATATAAAATATGCCATGATTAAATATGCTCTTCGGCATCGTTCATAGTGTAATAATCTTTAATAAACTACTAGCGTAATTTCTTTCATATTCAATTCCAAACCATGGCTGTAATTAGTCAGCCAAGTAAAATTTAAGGGAAGGATAAATCAATGCAACAATGTCAAGGCGAATGATTTTTACACTCTGAAATTGTTGCATTGAAATGCACATTAGCGGATGACTCCGTTAAAAGTTACTGTTGCGGCATCTCCCGCAGTTTCTATGGAATTTGGGAAGGATAAAGCTAAATGATTGTTGTTTAACGCCAGTCCTTTCCAAAAACTAAAATAAATGACAACAATTACGTCCAAAATTGACCCCTTTCTAAAATGTTTGCATCTGCTCTTCGACGATGGTCAACTATTTTTAAAGTTCTGACTTTCCCTATCATCAAATGGAAGAGACATGTGGGAAGCCATTAAACGAGTGTTAAAGTCTCCATCTTTACCGTCCGGGAAGAAGATGGATCTGGAGAACCGTTTCATTGACCTTTTGACTCCATTCTGGAGTTAACAAAGTTCGATCGAATCAAACGCGACCGCAGTTTAAAACCCACCGGCGCCGATGATAGTGCCGTGTGTTCTCGAATGAGGTCCGGGGCAGGGGTGCGGTCAATCTTGCTAGTGGGGAGGGAGCTCTGGAGGTAAATTGGAAGGAGAGGTCAGGGAAGGTGTGTTGGTGGACGAGGAGAATCTAAGGTGGTAGGAAATTCGAAGGAGATAAGCGAATGGAGGAAGTGTGGGGCACGGCGTGGAATGGATTGCGAGAAGGGGAGAGATTGATGAGCGGGCTGGAATAGGAGGAAAGGGTGTAACGGTAACAGGAACCGCTTCCAATGAATTCTGAAACGGCGCGGTTTCTCTGCCAAGAAATTCAGGAAATTGAATGGTCGCAATGGGAGAAGTTATTTGGGTTGACTGAATAAAAAATATGCGTGTAAGTTCTTGCATGTACTACGACCGTGACAAAATTGAGTTAGTCTACTCACCAGAGATTTCTCTCTCTTTCGCTTATCACTTAATTAGGCGCCAATATAAGTAAGGGATATAAATCTGCCAATTAACTTAAAATAAACGATTAAAATATAAACGGGAATAAAAACAACAAAAAATAAGTAAAATGATCGTTCAATACATATTGATTTTAAATTAATTAAAGAGAGTCACATTTAAAAAGTATTTTCCGTTATCTACGGATTTTAAAGAAAACAATTTTTTCTAATGTGCCAAAAAGTTACAGATGTAGTATAATTGAAGGTGACAAGTAAACGGATCACTAATTTAATTATCATCCTATGATAACATTTTCTGAAACATCATTCAACACGCCATGGTTTATTTTCAATCATTTAATTCCTTGATAAGGGTGTTGAAATATTTTGAACTTAAATTCCAACACCTTATCTTACAACATATATTCCCATCCTCAGATTCATTTTGTGGATCCTTTGTCTCATTAGTCCTTCTATAAAATTGTTGATGTGGTTTGAAATTGGTGACCGTTAGAGTGATTGTCATATGTGATTCCAATAAATTGCAATGAGTATATTTAAATCACCTAATTTTATATGGTTCTCACTTTTCAGAATTCACGTGAAGGTATTTTGTAGTCTTTGGTTTGTGAATATGTTGGGGAGGTGTCAATGGAAACAAATTCAATCCAAGTACCATCACTGCGTCGTCTCAAAGAATTTATTTTTTTCGGAAACTGGCGTGATACAGCTGGTACTCACCTTAAACTTTTAACTTTCCTCTTCACCAAAGTAAAATGCAAAATTATGGGCTTTTAAAATCTATGAAGGACGAATTGAGAAACCTTTCCGCTCTTTCTACCTGCGTTTCATTCTGTGTTATACATTTCAGGGTTAACCTCATGCAAACTACTTTCATCATTGGTCCCCTTTAATGAATGCAAATGACTATTTCCTTCAAACGGGTTGCTTCCTTACTTTTTAGTTGGCAAGATTCCGACACTGCCTTTGTGAGTATCAGCCGCCATCCTGTCCGTCCCAATAAGCATCGCATCAATACTTTATCTCTAGGTATCCCTTGTCCCATATTACGCCGTAGCACCAAAGTCGTGGAATTGTGATCTTGACGTAGCTATGCTATAGAATATACCTAAGCTTCAGTATTTTTACATGAGAAAAAATTAAAGTTAAATCGTTGGTGTACTGAATGGAATTTTCTCCCTTTTCAACTTTATTTCTCAGTAAATACTCTATTCAAGAGGAATTAATGCCATAGGTTGATTTGGCCATCACATTTTCTTACTATATTTACTTTGCACTGTATTAGGGAGTAGATGAAAATACTGTTTAAGAATAAATTATATTATTAATATGCAATGTTTTATACTCTAGGATAAAAACAAAGAATGGGTATCGGCATGAATATTCATGATTTATAACGCAATGGCTTCTTTTTAATTTGTAAGCAAAATTGTTACCACGGCCATAATTTATGACATAACACAATGTGGGAAACTTAAATGTACTCGGATAAAAATTTCGTATAGAACAGATAAATGCATAATGTCAGAGTCCCATTTTGCTCGAGTGAGCCAGGTCAGAGTCAAGAGTTAAAGCCTCCTAGAGGATTTTTCAAGCATTTTGTTGGATAATCAACCTTTTCTTAAAGAGTTTCTGCATGAAAAACAATTTTTTAAATATTTTCTATATCTACTGTCTACCTTTTTACTACAGCAAACTTACGAATTTTCCTATCATCGGTAGAATAGCAGGGCGAAGTTTTGCATGTGTAGGCAGAAAACAGCAAACTGAAACGAACTCAATGGCTCCCTTTACTTCTCTGAAACAGTAGCAAATTTTCAACTGCGGAAACAGAAATTCTATTAAGCTCTAAGTTAATATTACATTTGTAGATTGATTAAAATTGCAAGAGGACCATTTTTCAGCGTGTATATATATATATATATATATATATATATATATATATATATATATATATATATATATATATATATATATATAATTTAGACGCTAAATTATAATTTAAGGAACAAATAATTAACATGATCAATTTAGCATACATTCATGTATGTACTCGTAATATGAATACGCACCTTCACCAGGTATTCTTGTGCGTTTGGCAATGTGAAGAAATTTATGGAAATGGGTTAAAAAGGGTAAACTGTTTTTACTTTCTAACTTTTTGCATACTATCCTCTACTTAAATTCATCTTACGCCTCTACTACGTACATATTTGTCTCCATACCCGATTTTTAGTTCGTGAGACTTATTTAATTCCTTTACATGACATTTTCCACCACCAAATTCACCTTTCATCTTACAGGTTCTCCATTCTCTAACCAAGCCAGCGTATCACAGTTTTTTCATCTTTTTCCAATAACGATAGTCAATTCTCATTTTTTCGTAACTCACTAATTTCTCACTCCAGCATACCTTTTTTTCATGAAAAACTCTTCAAAGAGTCAACAGGGCCGATATACTTGTCCAATTCAAAATACATCCAAGCAGAAAGATATGTCATGGATGTAAAATAAAATTGAAAATAGCTTCAATTATCAAACATAATAGCTATAGATAAAAAATTAAGGTGTTTTTTGTACCGAAGCTAACATATCCTGTAACTATCGTCAAGTTACAATAAGACCAATAAGACGTTGCCTTCTCGCTAAGCATCATGACGTTAATTCAAAGTTTATTCCTAAAGGTGAGCCATTTTCCCTTTTGAATGTAGTAATTGAAATGTTTTTGTCTTGAAAAAATGTGATTCAAAGCTCCGTATAATAATGCAAAATTTAATATGCATACTTTTTCTCAGAAATCTCACTTCATGATTAATGTCCCACTGTTAATTCTACAGGGTAATCAACCACCGTAGATTTAAAACACGGTGAAACATATCATTTTATTTCAAGAGCTTATTTTGCCTTTAAAAAAATGGACTACATTTATATGCAGTAAATTCCCATGTACAACACTGAATTTTTGCTCATAAAGTTTTGAAAAGTTATTTTCAATAATCAGATGATTGAAGTGCACTGTAATATCAAACATTGAAATATATGAGGAAGGTTTCCCTGATTTCTGAATTAACTATCATGCGACCCGTCAATTTTAGAATATATTGCCAATATTTTCATTTTTGCTTTCTTTGGGACACGTAAATGAAAATAAATTGATGTTGATTGTTTCTAGAAAAAAACGTGAGAGTAATTCCTCCAATCCCTCCTCTTTATTTTAAGTTGAAGTAGACGCTTCGCATTGGCATATGTCGCAGGGATGGGTAAGGGAGTGGTGTGAGAGAAGTAGAAAGCTGGGGTGGGGTAGGCGACGTATCGCCCCGCACCCCTACTATTGATCCAACGCCACTGATACAACTCTTCCGAGGAAATTCTTACAAAGACGGGAACGTGGCGGAATCTTCCTGGGACAGAGCCCTGGAGCTAAACTTTAGTTCACAGGCTTAGACGTGGTGTCTCTTTGGCTCGCACACATCTTCGTCGTGACGAGAACTTCTCGGGTATTTGGTTCCGGGAAACAAAGTTTAAGCATAAAAGTTATGTCATGATAAGGTTGAAATTCCACAAGTGCGTGAATAGTGAGCGGAAACGCGTTTTTCATTTAAACTTTCTCTGATATTTACTTTTACAGCAGATGGCCTTTCGGCGTAACACAGTTGAGGGATTGTTTTGAGGCAACCACTGATGCTGTTCAGCTTTCACTATATGTCTAGTAGCATACTATATTTTAACCTATTACTCGTATATGCTTGATGCGGAGATTTTTGGACGACTTAACAATTGGTATCCTCCATTTCATATGACTAGTCATTCACCATAATTACTTGCTCCGGTATGTGTTCCGGACATTCTTCATGACTAGAGAAAGAATTCCAAGCGCCAATATAGCAGTAAGTAATTACATTCGTATATATATTTCATAATGAAAGTAATGCGAATAATTTTATTGTGACGCGACTATCCATGGAAGCGTGGTAAAACCGGCCGAAAAATGTGGAGAAGGGTCTGTCCTTCCAAAGCAGCCGCTTGCTAGTTTTATCCGAGCCTTCTGAGTGGGAAGACGTGCCTCCGCGTGAAGTGTATGTTTCGACGGCGCTGGAGCGCCGGCACGGATGGAGCATCCAGCCTCACGTCACATAACCCCAGCCACACGTCTTTCATCGTTACCAAATAACTGGCTCGGAGCACCCAGTGGTCCCCCAGCCCCCTTACAGTCCCGACTTGGCTCCGTCGGACTTTTTCCTCCCCGACTGAAGAGAAATCTGAAAGGAAATAATTTGGAGACGGTGAAAGACATCCTTAAGCATGTTACAACGTTCCTGAGTGACATTCACATCGAGGAGTTTCAGGGTGCCTTCCGGGCGTGGTAAACACGTCTACGCAAGTGAATTCATATGCAGGGGGAGAGTATTTTGAGGACCTTTCAGCATTTCTACTACCACGATCAATAAATCTATTTTTCCCAGAGAATGCGCATTACTTTTATAGTGGTCCCTATATTATATAAATAAATAAATATATATATAGGAACCTTGAATATATATATATATATATGTATTCAAGGTTCCTATATATGACTCTTCCTAAATATGACTTACAATGGTCCCTGCAATTTCTATATATATATATATATATATATATATATATATATATATATATATATATATATATATATTTATTTATTTATTTATTTATTTATTTATTTATTTATTTATTTATTTATATACATACATATTATTAGGTAATCTACCGGTTAATATTAGATTTAGACGGACACAACTACCAAATAAATATTTTTTTCTTGTAACATAATGCAACCCACCATCTTACTCTACAACAGGCCCCTCCTTATCTCTGTGTACTTACTTCCTCCCTTCATTTCGTCCAAAATCCCTATCCTTCTCCTGCCCTTTCTTCGTTTGCATAACATTCTCTCCTCTATCACAGTCTTAAAAATTACACTCGCCTTCCAATTCCATTCTCGCCTCGAAAAGGCAGGAATAGGATAGGGATGCTTGACGAAATGAAGGGAGGAAGGAAATATAAAGAGATGAAGAGGGGCCTGTTGAGTTGTGTTTTGTTGGGAGAAATAAAATATGTTTGGTAGTTAGTCCATCCAAAACCTAACTTAACCGGTAGATTTCCATGTATATATATATATATATATATATATATATATATATATATACAGTAACACATAATATAGAAACACAAAAAAAGAGAACACTCACACGTATTTTCTTGATATTTCGACGGAAACAATCCGTCTTCCTCTGAAGATATAGAAGTATATATATATATATATATATATATATTACACAGTAACAAACAATATAGAAACACAAAAAAAAGATCACTCACACGTTATTTCTTGATAATTTCGACGTAATTCTAATCCGTCTTCATCGGAAGATAGATAAGTAATGACTGCTGGAATAGTAGAGGTGAATGAGTGATCCTTTTTTTGTGTTTCTATATTGTTTGTTACTGTGTAATGTACTATATATATAAATAAATATATATATACATATATTATATACATATGTATATTAATCTGTTTAAATAAAAAATTAAGGCAGTTAATTATAGCTAATTAACAAGTAAGGAAATGTAATGTGATATGCTGGAAAACGAAAAATCCTCTGATATCTAGTGTAGAAGAGAAGTTAAATCACAGTTGGTAGTAACTACGCGAAGCGCTGTTGGTACGGAAAGAAGAATGTCCACTGCAAAAGAATGCAATTAAAACGGATGTGAATCCCCGCTCACCCGTGTTCAAGATAAAAGAAACTTAAAACATCACGGAAAGGGAGCTCGTATTTTGTAGTAATTGGAAACCTTATAGAACTGACGGAGTCAGGATTGGGTCCGGGTGGAGAATGAGAGGTGGGGAATCGGGAAGAATTGAAATTGGAATCCCCTGAAAAGCACCTCATTTTCCTCTTTTATGCTGAGTGGGATAGGGTGGGGATAATGGGACGGGGTGTAAATGTGGAAGGTTGTGGACCCTGCACTGCAAGGTCTTTAGTCGAGGCCTTGGGGTTTGACGCGCGAGGACCTTCATTTGCAAATGAAACACGCTTGAAACTGATTCACCGCCACGTTGATTATTACGGGGAAGGTTTTAGGGAGGAAGGTTTGGTTGAAGCGAATGAGAGGAAGTTAGTCTTTAACTAGTGTGTGGAATGAGGTTCGATTTATATATGAAGGCTGAACTGGTTTAGGGGGCCGTCGAGGTCCGTTCAAAAATAAAGTCAACTCTTCGTGGGAGTATGTTCCAATCAGATGGCAAAGACGAAAGAATCAACTGCCGAATTTACTTAGGAGGTACAGCACGGGCGATGGAAAAAGATTGAAATTAGCCGAGAGATTGATATTAAATATACTTGGCAGAAAATAGATCGAGGAATGAGATTAAAGGGACGGAAGGATGTAAACGGGGAAACTAGACGAAACTGTAAAGTGGCGGTTGTAGTTTGAAAGGAAAACTTTAAAAGGAGTCGTTTAAGTGTTCACACCAGAGAGAGAAATCAGACATGCTTTACATGACATCCTTGTGGACCATAAACAGTCAATTTTAAAACCCGTCACATAATTATAAAATAATTTCGGAACCATTTTTCAGGAAGGGAAAAATCTTATCAAATATTCTCCTAGAATGTGTTAATCACTCGTACTTTTTCTTCCATTAGCTAGAGGAACACCCATCGTTTTATTTATTAGGGGTTTCTGTGTCATATTTTTGTTTCGGTGAAAGCCTCCCACCCAGAAAAGTTTTATTATTTCAGCATCGTTCAAAGGGTTCAAGTTCAGTGAAGCGCCGTAAGTGTGCTCGCAGGTCCAATGACGTGCAAGAAGCTCTCGATTGCTTTTGCTCCGTGAGCAGGAAAAATATCCCACTGGAGTATATATGTTTATGAGTACACAAACTCGCACGCAAACACATGTATATATTTGTAAATATGTGTGGGCGCATACATATATACACATATCTTTTTATACCTGTATATGTTTGTATGGGTGTTTATGTACCCAACCATAAACATATATATGGTTGTGTGTGTAAACTACCGTATAGACATACTAATCCAAGCATACCATATAAATACACATACAAGCATATAATATATTATTGCTTGGTTAATATATTACTTTATTTTGCATTATCTTCTACCCTTCATTTCCATAAACATAAAAAATGAAATTGGAGATACTTAGACCTAAAACCCGCTGTGAGATGTAATTTTATTGATGAGCCTGGAATTTGACGGCATAAAAATGCTATTATTCGTAGTTTTAAGTTATTACTGCTGATTTGTTTAAAACTAATTAAATGGAAGGTTAATACTATAATTGCTCAAATTATCCTTTCACAATACGATGGAATAGTATATGAGAGTCTCCTAAGGGTTCAATGTTTTTTTCAACAGCTTATGATTCCGACTAATTTTCAATTACGGCCTTATATTCTAAATTAAGATATGAATAGGTTCATTCATGTTGCCTTAGAAACGTCTTTCGATCTTAAAATGCTTTCCTCAATAATGGAGTAGGTCTAATATGAAATAAGGTTATTTAATTTTGATAATTTAAGATGTGAATTAGTATTTACATATAGCTAGCATTTTGACGGTTTTACCATTTTCACCGAGAATACATTTTCCACTTGCAGGCCTAAGACGCGATATTTTTTTACCATCGATAATTGGCTCTGACATAGGAGTTGTAAAGAAAGCCTGCGTGAATTCGCATCGTTATAAAAACATGAATCCTTAAGTAGCAGTTCCGAAGCCAGTGTGTTTCTACCCCGGTTGGTAATATCAGTAAACGACGAGGAAAATGTTTCTTCCGTGGTTGGAATTTTTGTTCCGCCGAGAAAAAATATTCCCCTTACTTAAGAAATGCAACGATGAGAGCATGTGCCTTTTTGTAACGCCCCTGTTGCTTTTTTTTACGCGGCCGTTTGTAACAGCTTTCCGATCATTTGTTCTTGTTTTGTGACCTTTTTCGGGAAGCATCTGATGAGTGCTACACGAGCGGGAAAACGACTCTCTTTTTTTCCCTAAATGGCTCGGGGAAATACGGCGATTGCGATGTCTCTTGCAAAACTTATGCCAAAGCCAATGAATGAAATGCCCCCAGGGGGGAGCAGCGCGGGAGTTGAGGAGTGTCCAGCGCGTTGCCGTTTCGTTCCTCATTTTTTTTGCGTCCATCTGAATTTAGTGTTCAAAAGAAGTATTTGATGTCCTTAATACTGTTTCCCCCACGAACACATTAATTTCAATTGGAATGTCTCTATATTTGCTCTCCTTTATTTCGTTGGTTGACAGCATTCCATGCCGATTGATGAAATGAAGTAGATGAAAACTAAATTTTTTTTACAAATACGTCATTTTCTGTCATGTTTCTTGATGAAAATTTCATAGCCATCAATGTTTAGTCAATATTTTCTGAAGTGTTTTTATCCATTACCATTAAAATATTTCAATTTCCTTACACATACCGGCTTTTCAATTTCAAATGGCTTAAAGCTCACCCGCTGTCTCGGATGAAATGGCTATGAGGTTAATTGAACGCTTTCAAAAACACTGACTGTGGTTTTTTATCTCTTATGTCTTTGATGATTTTGTTCTCAGTCTTACCGTGGATTTCTGCTTATGACTTTCAGCTTGATTTGTCTTTAAGAATATATCGCCAACTTAAAGCTCTGATTTTTAAGCTGCAAATTAACTTTCTATGATTTTTTTAAACAAAGGCAATTTTACAGCAATATGGGCTGCAAAATATGATCTAAATGTGTTTTCCTAAAATTTATTAATATTGAATCCAAAATATCTGTGGGAATAAGCACTATTGTTAAAAAGTATTTTCAGGATACAATAAAGTCTTGGAGTGCTAAGCTTGGACTGCTTTTCAATTCTAAATTTTAATTTAATATGGGAAGTTTTTCTGCTTCGAATGCGAGTTCTCCATTTCAGCTTGTCAGAAGAGTCAATTATTGGAGAAGGAGCAATATATCCATACAGTCCCATTGATATTTTATTAGTTTACTCTGGTCTACTTAAAAAACAATTTCGAATGTTTTGATCGACTTCTCCACTAAATGGTGTCTCAGTATTAATGTTTTGCAGTGACAATCTCTCTCGTCCTCGTCAATTTCGTCCGCGGAGCCATATGCTCTACAAGAGCCGTTTGAATCCTCTCCCTCGCATAGGAAAACTCGTGGCTGAATTAATTAATTTGTCCCCGGAGATGGACTTGTCCGACTCCTTTCCAGGGCAAAGCACGGACATTTTGCCCCAACCTCGCATAATTATTATGCAAATGGGCGCCATAATAGTAACCTACAATAACAGGTTTAGCTCTGAAATGCGACTTTGTTTTCGAAATAGATTAAGCAAATTACCATGTTGGGTTTAGTACTAGTTCCCAACAAAGTCGCTTTTCGTCGAGCGTAATTTGAAGCCTTCAAAAATTATTTTGCACAATGGTCATTGCAAATTTTGCCATTAAAGGACTCTTTTTATATCTAGTTACAGTCAGTGGCTGAGTTCTAAGTCAATAGAGGAGCTAGAGGAGAAACGTAACGAGCAGTAAAAAACAACTCCTATATAACATAAAAAAAGGATTGCATATGAAGTTAACAATGAATTTGTTGGTGGATATATTTTTCTAATAATTGCTTTAAATGGGATGCAACTGACGGTATTAAGGTGTGGTTGGATAGTCACATTTCCCAGGTAAATCATTGTTAAAGGACACAGCAAAAACTCAATGTCTTATTTTGGCCTGTACTTACAAAAGCGTGGAAGCTTAACCCCTCATCGTCAATCGCTTAACTTTTAACGTTATCATTTTAACTTTTGACTATTCAGCTTCTCCACGTTCTAATTTTACTCATTCATTATTTTCGAAGAAAATCACAACTGAGGTTCATTTTCTCCTCTTAGAGATGTACTAGATTTTATTTAGGTATGGAGAATTAATAAATTGGTCTTTTCTCGGTCCGGA
The DNA here is from genome assembly GCF_022747635.1 of Hetaerina americana. Lineage (NCBI taxonomy): Eukaryota > Metazoa > Arthropoda > Insecta > Odonata > Calopterygidae > Hetaerina > Hetaerina americana. Next base: position 61,862,183 of record NW_027286985.1, on the reverse strand, counting down.
AGTTCTTTTTATCTCCCCAGTAGCAAATCGTGCCATGGTAAACATAGAAACATAAAGAGTGATTCCATGAAAAACTGCTAAAATAATTTGATTTTCAGATTAAGTGAGAGAGTCTACTTGTCTGATAAAAAAGGAAATAAAAACTTCTTGTGAACATTCAGTAAAATTTAACACAACAGGTACTTCATTTCAAACTGCATGAGAAAAGCATGCATAATTAATTGCACCCTTTACCTTTCGCCGACTCCTCATTTCCCCACTCCTTCCGCAGCGTCATTTTCCACTCGCTCACCTTCATCCCCAGAGACCCCCCAATTTACTCTTTTCTAACTTGTCTGTACTTTTGACTCTTCTGTTCCACACCACGATGAACACTGCGTTACACACATCTTAATACTTTCCAACGCATGGTCTCCCTCTAGTATTCGGCTCGAATAATGTTAAGGGTGAGAGGATCTCTCTCGAACTTTCATGAAATAAATTGCACTCAAATTTCTATATTTTATGGATCTTGTTAATAGGGTTAACCCCTTAAGGGTAGTATCAACTTGCGTACTAATTCAATGAGCGATTATATCTGTATTTTGTATAGGTTATTCTACATGTTTTATCATTTACTTTTCAAAACTTGAATTCAATATTCTTCTTCTCTCTTCCTGACCGGATAGGCAAGGCGACTGGAATCGTGACAACGACGCGCGTGACACATGGTACGCCGGCCGCCCTCTACGGTCATGCGGCCAGCAGGTACTGGGAGGACGACGGTAAGGTTCCCCCTAAGGCGCGGAACGCATGCAAGGACATCGCCCGTCAACTGGTTGAGGACGACCCGGGGCGGCACATCAACGTGAGTTATGGATGGATTTCATCACTGCGCGGTCGATCTATTCCATGATTAATAGCGCGCGCAACTAGCTTTGTGCACCGATAACCACGTTAGATTCCGCATTCGAGAGTTTTTAATCTGAATTTTCATTCCCTTAATTCTGACTCTATCAAGATAGTTCAGTCGATGCGTTTGAAAAATTATGGAAATCAAACCATCATATCTAGTGGTATAATTCAGTTCAAATTTATGATAGGCATAGTATGAAATATTTTGTTACTCATAAAAGAGTTATTCTTTTATACATACTGTCTTATTGATTTTCATGCAAACCTTGGCATTGTACGGATATGTTTGCTTTCACGTAAAACCGATAAAGGGTCGTAAATTTACTCTTATTCATCTTTTTTCACATCAACAACATTTTAATTGAAAACACAGACATTTAAATCAAGAATAACTGTGCCTGCATCATATAAATAGATTTTTTGGCATAAAATCCATTATGGGGTGTTCATTCAAACTTTTTTGTTATTATTTGCTTTCTAAAAAGATGTTAATAAGAAATTTTAAGCATGTAAATTAAGACGTGATCGCATGTTACTCGAAAGATAATTTTGTAGAAATATAGCAGTTCAAATATGGGTTATTGTACATAGTAACTCAGTTATATTTGGGATGAAACAAATTATGATCAATCAGTCTATTTGCGTGAGTCCCACATTATAGTTGCTCATGAAAGATAGTAATATACTCAAAGTAATCTCAAAAATATTTCCTTTTTTAAGAGACGAATATAAAAAATGTTATGAGCTTAATACTTTTGATGTATGACAGCAATGGGACAACGTTAAGGAGGAAAATGAAACATCTGAAATCTTGAGAATTGTTGTCTAAGAAAGTGAAAATAGAAAAAAGTTGAAAAGAAAAACGTTCTTTTTTCCAATTTTTCCTAGAAACATTTTTTTCCAAAGTTTATAATAATAAATTCAAGTCAATGGCTTTTCTCTTCTTCACTTCGTTTTCATAGATCATTTCAGAGCAAATTTATATTTTTTTATTTTAACAATAATTATGCATAAATTTAGCAAACATTGGAAAAATATAGTGCACGCAATATTTTATCTGTTATCACATGAGAATTACAGCATATTCATATTGACGAGGATATTATGACAAGGCCGGTTTAGTAGGTGACGCACCCGTGGATACATGCTATCCGCATTACACGAAAACATGACAGACGGTATCAACTGATATTCAGGCGTTAACCTCACGTTGCTGAAAGCTCCATTTACATGGATGACTTCAGGTGACGGCACATTAATCCCTGTGAGTAGATCGAGTGTATTGCCGCTGACTAGAAGGGCCCAGCGTCAAATCCAGATGATTTTTCCATGTATCCATAAGTAAACTGACGCTATTTAGTGTTTAAAATACTAGAACCTGCCGAAGAAACTGAGATATGATCGCTCAAACCTCTGTTGTGCGGTTCATTAATTGAACATAAGTCATTAGTTAGAAGAGCAAACAATACACAAATCGGTCATAGAACACGCTACTTAACTTTTAGCGTCATAGTTATTGAAAATATTTCAAGTAACAAGACTTTTCTACGCAATATGGTACTTTTTAGTATGCACAAGAGATTCTTTGATAAACTGGGTGCTAATCACTACTAATATCTCTTGGCAATCCTCCCTGTACATGTAAAGTTTTACTCAATTGAAGAAGATATCGATAATTTCATGTTTTCAAAAATCGATGGAATGATAAACAGCGTAAATCTGCCGATTTTTCCTAATATTTTCATATTTCGATAGCTTATTTCTTGACCGTTTTTGTCAAACCTATGCTGTCAGATACTTTCACGAATTCCAAAATGGGAGTTTCAATCTTGAATTTGTTAACAGTAATTCACACACTTCAACTTTAATTTTGAGGGTATAGAGGCTATTCCAATTTTTTTTATAAGACTCATTAGTGCAATAGTAGATAATGGAATAAATATAATGCTCCCCAGAAGGCAATTCACAATTAAGTGGGTATAGCATAACATATATTTTCTTAATGTTAATTAATGGCGGATCGACTAAAATCAGTTCTGCTGAGGATTTTAATCTAATATAAGCAGATATCAAGAGAATAATACTCGTATCAAGAGAAGGGAGGTCTCATAAGGAATATAATTATTTCGTTAATGTGAATCGTTCTATTAAATTCAATTGCATTGGCTTGTGGGTTATTTATATTTATTATTCCATGACGATCAAATATGTATCTAAAGTGAAAATTTCTCGACGAATTTTTTTAGAACAGCCATTGTGTATCATATGTCATGAAAAAGATAGCTTGTGGAATTGTTTTCGACTTTGGTCCTCACTTTGAGGCAACCCTTTAAGTTATCAAGAAAGCCTTCAAACTTTTAACTTCTTTGCAGGTTGTACTAGGTGGTGGTCGGCGTCACTTCCTGCCGAAAGTGGCTCACGATCCGGAGTCGGAAAACGAAGAAGGGCGGAGACTTGACGGTCGAAACCTTGTGGAAGACTGGTTGCGTGACAAGAAGAACCGCGGATTAAGGGGTCACTACGTGTGGAACAAGGGACAATTCGAAGCCGTTAACCCAAAATACATCGACCACTTATTGGGTGAGTAGAAATGGAAGCCTTTCAATGCATTGAATTCCTTTAATGTGGATGCATAGGGGGTGTAAAAGTAGAAGTTGCTTCAACTGGTATTCATTGAAATGAGGCAGCTGGAGGCGATCAAAGTAATCACCCTTAGAATTATTTTCAGTCACTTCGAAAGAATCCTGTAAGAAGAATTGTTAAGATGCAAGAATTTCAATCGATTACGGCTACTAGATGAAAGTTTTTCGATAATTTCGTTTGATCAACCAACAGTATGAACTTAAGTTACTCTGCCGTACGCCAGTTGCTCTGTGCTAGTCTTTCAGCAGTGCCTTTAATCCTTGACAGAGCTCAAGAAACTTTATGCATTAGCAAATGTCCAATGTAATTAATCTGAAATGTCGATAATTCTATCGATATGTGAAACTATCAAGATTGCCACTACGTCCATATTTTTAAATCTCTAGTAAAATTTTGCAAAGTTAATGAAATATTTTCAAAACTCATTTATCTATAGAAATTTTCCTGGCCTTTATTATTGATTGCAACTTTTAAATATTATTTTATATCGATCGAACTTGATAAAATTTCTGCAATCTGACTTTAAAATCTATTAAATATATTCAATATTGCATATTTCTGCATTCCATGATTGTTTGGATGATATACTATATATTGTCTTAAATAATTTGCTTCGCCAGGATTTTTAACATAATTCTAACCTTTGCAACACTAATTGAGTATATGAATAATCCACATTCCTAAATGTTCACTAATGTGTGAATATGTGAGGTATTGATAGAAAACAATATTTCAAGGCCATAAATTTTGCGCGTGAATAAATGATAAAGATTGAACACAAAACATTCCCATGATAATTCTATTATATTTCTGAAATGATGTACAGCAGTGCACATATAATTCTTATAATTTTTACTCAACTTCAAATATATAATCCTTAGTGCAATTATATGAATGCACCTTTGCTTATTTTGAGAAAATTAATTTTTCTGTTATCAAATGTAATTTCTATGAGATTTAAAGGTAATAATTTAGTGAATTACATTGATAAAACGGTTTTAATGTTCGACAGTGTACAGTCCGCATACGGGCAATGAGTTTTATAATACGTGAGTATTCCAAAATTCGGCACTACTAGGAAAAATTTTGAAAAGCCATGATTTTACATTGATTCCAAATTTTACTTAAGTACATGAAAAATATTTAATGTTTTTATTCTTGTCACCTGGTATATCATTCTTTGTCTTCCCATTCTCAAGGAAATTAGTGCGTGAGGATATACTTCGGTGCATGTTTTCAGTTTTTCTTACAAATTTTATTTCATTCATTCTGTTGGATTACCACATTGAAATAGAATAAAACTTAATTTAAAAATAATTCTATTAGTCAATATCAGAGTTTTTTCAATGTTTTATTCCAGGTTTGTTCGCCTATTCGCATATGGACTTCGAGGCCGACCGCGACAAGACCTCGGATGGTGACCCATCTTTAGCTGAGATGACAAAGAAGGCGATTCAAATCTTGCAAAAAAACCCGCACGGTTTCTTTCTATTCGTCGAAGGTGAGCTCTCATAGTTATAATTTCTACCGATAAAATAGTTTATCTTGTAATTTTCTTTAAATCTCCCAATCACTTTAATATCACGGAAAAACTTTTCCCAATAGTCTCCGCAAAGTCTATCAGAGGTATTATTAAAATGTGTCACCAGTTAGCAGTACATAAACTCATCCTTGCCATTTAAAAGTTCATAGTACTGTTGGTATTTTCTCTGGCGCAAATTTTTTAACCAATAAAAAAATCAAATATTTCAAAAATACGATTTTCAGTCAGTGAAGCCATTGCTATTTTTTGTTGTTGTTTTACTTTTCAAATTGCTTTAAACCCACGTGTGACGTCTCATTTTGTCAAAGTTCTATAAAAGTATAATTCGAAAAAATACAGTCATAGCCGCGGGACCTCAATTACGATAGTTCACCTTCCGCGACTCTTTTTACAATCAACGATGTGATTTGAAAACCTGTGGGCAGTCGAGGCTCCGCGACTTTCGGTCCCGTCTGAGGCAATCAGCTTCATCTCAAATGAACCTAATGAAATGGTTTAATCGACCGAAAATATTCTTCAAAGTTTTTACTTTAGCATCCTGCGGAATCGTTTAGAACCCCCAGCGTCTATTAGATGTTGTTCGTGGGAGCCGTAACTTACTAGCTTTAACTCAGGGGATGTGGAGTGCTGTTACATTTCTTTTACCTTAAAAATCTATCGGAGTTTAAAAAACAAGGTGAAAAAAATTAGGTCGCGTGAAAAGCCCGTTGCCTTCGTAAGTCGGAAGTGCGTTGAATTTACGGCCCTGCGGTAATTCGCCTTAGTGCCCTCCCCTCCGCAGGTTCGTTGCCAAGAGCGAGTCCAGTCAGTCCCGCGGGATGAAGGTTGGGGGGGGGGGGGGGGGGTTAGAGGACTAATTCAAGTCGAACGAGCTGCGTTCATTGCTTTTTCCGCGACTTTCTGGAGGGTCATTTTTACGAAGATGCCCACCTCTAATCGCTACGTCCCTTTCTCGGCATGAAAATATATGTACATCGCTAGTTCAAAAAGTTTTCTTGACAGTAATGTTTCTTTCTTGAATCATTGCTTTTTGAAAACGTATCCGTTTATTTCTTATGGCCCGTCGTTCTCTTGGTGGATAGGAGAAGCAACAGAAGCAAAGCTGCTTTCAGAATTTTTCGCGCCAAGATAAATGACGGTATATGTGTGACTGTCTCTTAAAGAATACCCCCGAAAGCTACTTTAAAGCAAAATACGATTGAATTTAAGATTTAATTTAGGAGAACCCGAATAATTTATCAGTTACTGGAGAAAAAACATTCGGGCTAGACGCTTTACTAACTAAGTGTTCTTTATTTCATTCCCTACAAACGTTCTTTCTTTGCGACGTGTATAATCATTCAAAAACTTAATTTCTACATATCTGGCCTTAATTTATTAATATTTAAATTATTATGCACAAATCTCTTCCTAATGAGTAGCCTGAGGGTCAAAATTAGCTTTACAATCGATAGATCCTGTAAGTGTGCTTGTCCTTCTACTGTTAAGGAGGTAACAAAGCAACACTATCATGTGCATCTAAATCAAAGTTACAAACGTCCATTTGTGAGAAATGCCATTAACTGGAAGTGAAAAGAGGTGAGAAAAATAGGTTACAAAAAATATCTGAAAGAAACGTCTAAATCAATAACCTTTGCCGGTACAAATAAACTGAAGTGGATCACGCCTGTGCGTCCACGCATGGGACGGCCTCCCCAAAACATTTCGTTTCCACATCCATTTCCTTTTAAGGGAAGGGCCTTCGACCATGATTTTCGGACGCATACGTGATCAAACGCTGAATAAATTCGAACTCCTCCCCTCCCTTGGGGCTTAGGTGTTCAACGATGGAACGAGAGAGAGCTGACCTCGTAAAAATCAAAGAACTACGTTCGTGTGTGTGTGCGTGTGTGTGTGCGAATGTGCGTGTGTGTGTGTACCTTGTGGGCAATGCATTTGGATTCCTCTCTCTCCCTGTATCCCAGGGGGGCGGATAGACCACGCCCACCACTACAACAACGCATACCGTGCGCTGGAGGAGACGCTGGCTTTGGAGGCGGCCCTGGAGGCTGCCCTGCCTCTCCTCGACCCCGAGAGGACGCTCGTGGTACTCACGGCCGACCACTCACACGTGTTGACGCTGGGAGGGACGGCCACCAAGCGGGGGAATCCCATTCTAGGTCAGATACCGCTCTCTTTTCTATATCTCTTCGTCTCTCTATAACGCTTCTTCTCCCTCCCCCCTTCAAAGTCCACACCATTCTTTCCCTCCCATCTTTCCCTTTCTGCCCCTCGTTCTCTTCCGTTTGACATGGCGGCCAATGCGGATGCTGAGGTCATTCATCATCCTCTTCGAAGCCTTCTGGGCGAGGCTATTTGTTTTTGTTTTCGCCTGGGGTCCCGGGGTTTTATTCCGTACTCTCCGCACTATGGACTTTCGTGCTGGAGACAGATAAGTGCCATCTAACGAGTTTAATCACGGCCATGACCAATCCGTGTTGTCATTTTGTTTCTTTGAGTGACCTTTGACCGCGATCTTTCACTGAAAAAGTGCCAGAGGAGAAGCTTTGTTAATTTTTGGCATCATCATTTCGTTAAGCTTCAGTGGTAGTTTATTTCCATAACCGTTCTCTGTAGTACTCTTGCGAAGTAATGTTCTCCCCCAGAGAACGTAAATTTCCAACTTAAAATCGTCTCGAAAATAAATATAGAGCTTAATTCACGTGAACCTCATCTGAACCCAACGAATGTCTTATCCAAAATGTTGATAACTCTGTACTTCATTACGCTTTACAATTTTTTCGTGGTGACAATCTAATCCATCGAACTCCTACTTTACTCGTCGTAAAGTAGTTCATTATTATATAACATTAGTGAACTAATTCCGTTACGCACAGTTTCAATGAAAACTTCATGAACTAAAGTAGCGATTGGTAATATCGTGAGACTAAAACGAAAATTAAAATAGGTGTAAAATGAAACTTATGCAAAAAAGCAATATATTTTGTAATCCCAACTCGTTTTGATCAAATATTTTTTGTTTCTTATAAATACTATTACTTATTGGAGATCTTTGAAAGTATTGAAAACCCTTCGTTTCCCACTTCATCGCGCCGTCTCCACTTTGATTTGAAATTTTGATGCGTTTAATTTTTTTTGGTTCAGAATACTTTGATCAGATTGGCATAGACAGCTCCTCGACCAAACCTCTCTCTTCCAAGTGTCATGTCTCAGTCTCATAATATCTCCTTCTCTCTCATCAGGTATGCTTTGTTTCCAGAACACGTATTTGAAATACTATTTTAGAAAGAAGCACAAAATAATTAAAACATAGGAAAACAGTTGTGGTTCTTAAAATTACATAAGCCGTGAAATACTGAATTTGATAAGAGTAAATAATAAATAAGAATTTTATGATCTCATTAAAAGCTCATTTGTACAACGAAACAGGGTTTCCTCCGTAAGAAAACCTGAAATCTGATTGATATATTTTATTGATATTCATTGATTACTGCAATATTTTACCAGCCAAAGAAGAAAATTACACATGCACTCGTATTTGTGAAATATTTTATGTGATTATGCTGTAATTATTGTTAGATTTGTTTTCGAATTTAACCATTTCTACATTTTATTGCTCTAGCTTTAATCTTCGAAAATATTTAATGTAGATTTACATCATCCGTATACCTTTATATAAGTATTAAACAAATGAATTATCGTGAAATTAATTTAATTGGTACCAATACTATTTTGTTACTCGTATGTATTGTAGAAGCATGATGGTATCAGAATTTTATTATAATTAGAGTGTGGTTCTTTTTTTGAAGAATCAAACCGTTTTCTAAAGTTCCGCATGAAGATATGTAAATTCTTGTGTGCTTTTTGGTTTTTGCACAGTGCACAAATGACGTTTTTCGTTGTTCTGTTGGCAATATTGATATTTCATTGGTGTGGTTCTAGGCACTAACATTATATTAGGTAAATGAAAGGCGCAATTGATAAATGATAGAAAGGAATGAATTTAAAATGAACATAGATTAAATCTGGAATCAAAGTACTTTTACACTAGTCTTTGTATTGTCTTTGAATTTTTCATTGCAGTCCAAAATTGATGCTGTATCTATTGCTTTCCATAGCTATGTACTCATCAATTTAAATAGGTCAAAAGCGCAAAGTGACTTCGTTGTTTACGTTTGCGACCGATACTAATTATTCATGCTGTGGATTATCGTTGGAAACCTTATTCTCTATTACCTCGCTGATCAAATATCATCTCCAACAACACATTGTAACAATAATGTCAAAGCTTTGTCAGTTCTAGCTATTTGAAACACTTAATGGAGTAAAAAAATAATAATAATAAAGTAAAAATAAATAATAAATATGTCCTTTAACGTCTTTGTAAATTTCTATGCGAGTGAGTAATTAGAGAAGTAAAAAGAAAGAGTTTCGATGAGAAGTCAGATCAGTAATAGTCTAATTCTTTAGTACAAACCAAACAATATCTTCCTGAAAACTAATTACACATGGTTTGATCTTTTTTTCATTACAAATATATTTTGATCAGGTTGGAAATCAGTATGTTTGAATGATTTCTCCTCTGCATTGAAAGGAAAAAAGACATTTGTGGCTGAAAATAGCTCTAAAGGTGGATTAACTGCGTCCTCATTCAGAATGTAATCACTGGCCTAATTTTTCCAGTAGTCAAATAGTTCATTTTTACAGCTGTTGTCTATTTGTAAAGCTTGAAAGTTCTTTGGCTATTTAATGAAAATCCGTAATTTTGGAGAACTCTGTCCTGTGCACCCAAAAGCTGACGGTTTAGGCTTTCTGCTCTCAGTGAGGCACTTACAGATGCTTAATTTTGGACCCAGCCAATTCCCCTTTTCGATTTTTCAACGTGTTTGCTATGGGCGGCGACTCATTGATGTTTCATTTCAAGCGCAGCCTCGCCTTTAATGAGCCCCGAGCACTTCTGCACACGAAGCGGCTAGTACTCTTATTTTAAATTCAAAACGAATGGGCGAGGTAGGGGAGAGAGCTTTGGATCCCTTAATTATGGCCGAGGGCCTAAGGGTTGTTTTCTTGCCATTGGTTATTGGCCCAACTTCCGCTTGTTTCGTTCTTTGCGTCGAGCCATTGGAGCTTTTTTGAAGTTGCAAGTCACCCTGCTGCACTCGCTCTTTTGGCTTCCATGATGGCGTTTCTATTCAAGTTGGTCCTTTTATTCGGCCGTTTTTCATCATATACAAAGGCTATTTAAGGTTAATTTCCCTACGGCGTCCCATGTCTTCGTACAAAACTCAATATACTGATAATTGTATCTGTGGATGAGAGTGTTGCCTTAGACACATTATTACGGTGTCTAAAATACTTTTCAGGCGAAATAATAAATTTAAAATTAGCTTCCTTTGTTTCCATATTGACCGTTAATATCTTCAATTTGAAGTGAACCTCGAAAAAATATTTTTGAAGGACAATGAAACGGGATCGTATCTTGGAACTCTTAGGCGTAGTGCACTCAATAGGAATTCTCAGGCACAATTCTTCATTTAAGATAATACCTCGGCATACCATCTACCTAATCATTGTAATGATTGATTAAATAAAAAAATGTTCTGTCATGAAAAGGTATTTGTATAGATTACACATAAAATTACTCCACTAGGTGTAATAAGCTGGCTATAAGCATCTGATGGGTGAGATTTTAACTTGCCCTTCCATCCTTCAGAGTAATGCCATATTGCCTGTTGCACCAAATACATTTGCCACCCGCGAGTGAGATCCGAAAGTGTACCTGCTCATTTACTCTTGGTCTATTATGTATTGTGCAACGTATAAGTTATGTCAATTCAGTAATTGTCTCTATAAACAATCGGTTCGAATGAATCGTTATGCTCGTTATGTGGTGCGCCTTTATTATCTTGATATATAAGTATTTCGTATTCTAAATCGACGGTCTCTCAAAACTTTAGTGTCTATTGCCACTAATAATATCCATACCCACTAAGCAGTTGATTTAGGGTATTCAGGGCTTTTATTTGTGGCTAACGGATCTATTCATCACAGGCAGAAATCAGATTGTGGAAACAGTATTTATATGAATTTAAGATTTCATAGTCATAACTACGAATATGATAAACTGTTAATTCACGCTGAATTTCTAAATTTTTCTGAAGGCTTCATATTTCAGAAACCTTTGTCTTTTATCAAAGTATGTACTTTTAGTCCACTAGTCTCTCAATAGATCATTAAACGCAGTGGAATTGTGTGTAATTCAGCTATCCAAATGAACTCAAGCGCACCATTTCTTTGTTTTTGCTCCTCAGGTAGTTAACAAATATTTCCTATTTCAACTGACAATAGGTACGCTTTATTGTGAGTCAGCTGCGGAAAGATTAACAGAGCATGTTTTGAAACATGGAAACTATCCCAGCTGCAAAAGGCACGGCTACGACTTACGAGTTCGCGGAGCAAGGAACAATTTCCTGGAATCGGGATGGGTTGGCATATATATGTAAGTCTCTAGGTTTCTGTTCCCTTTCTTCCATAATCAATACTTATCTTCCGCGGAGTTCTTCCTTTGTTTTCCACCTGGTTATTTTATCCCAAGTAGAGAGCGTCTGGGCGTCTGAGTTTACCATGAATGCAGAGACTGCTCATTAATATGGCAAGAGTTATACGAAAGATTTTAAATCATGTTCAAATCTAATATTCTTGAATTCCGCCGTAAAAGACGGGCATAGTGAATCTGAAAGAAAAAATCTCGCGTATTGCATTATGAGTGGCATTTGAGGAAATCATCTGAATAAATTTGTTCCTTGATTAAATTGAAAGCGTTATAACATTAAATTATCTGGTCTACTCTTAATTGAACACAATGTCGGTGAGTAAATCAGGGTAGTAATCATTCAAGAATCGCTGCCACAAAAAAACCTTTTTCCGTATATGTTTAATGTTGAATTGCATAGCAGTGATGAAGCATTGAGGCACCAACGCCAGAAATTATTCTTGGCCTAAAGTATATAGATAGCGTTAACCCTCGTATCGTACATAGTCTAGAATTGTGTGAAATTGGGAGCATATGAAAAGTCTATAATAGATATATATTTTTGTAAGAATGAAAAGAGACGTTTAAGGTGCGATATGGTGAAATATTAGAATTAATTAAGAATTGGCAATTTTTAATTAATTTGTAAGAATGGTTTACACTTCACCTAAGTGCCACACACACTATGAGTTGAGGAATGGGGCATTTTTAGTAGAGTTTTGCAAGTCAAATAAAAAATGTTTTGCAATTATTATAAAAAGTTATCCGTATGTATACGCCTTTGATAAATCCACCAATGCTTTGATATGCCTCCCTCTTCCGGTCATCCCATGGTAATAGAGACCAACAGACACGAGCCACTCTGACGAGGAAATTTAGGGAAAAACTCCAAGAATTTTGAGTTAAAACCACTTCAATGATGCGTAAGACCCAGCATTATTTTAAAGGTAACTTGTTTGGTGAATACTTCAAGGAAAACTCGCAAATATTGAGTCCTACGTTGGAGAAATTCAGGGGAGGGGGTCAGTACACATTCTCTGAAGGGAGCAAATGGTGAAGTTGCAAGTGAAGGTGTAAATCCGGCAATTGTGCTATATCAATATTATTAAAGGGTCAACTGAAACAATAAAAATAAAGCCCTATCATCATATGTAGAACTTAGCTACCTTTTGTTGGACAATAATTTCACAGAAAGCAGAGTGAAACAGCTTCAAAGCGCGAAGAAAAATGAAACCCTGGACCAGGAAAAAAAACCCTGCTAGTATCCTGGAGGGCATTTCCAATGAAGTTGCACCTTACTTACATAGCTTTTTCTCATAATCCGTGAATGAAGGATCAATCCTTGCGGGCTGTCATTTGGCTCTCATTATAACAATCTACAAAAGCAGCGATCGTGAGGATCCGAGAAATTGCAGGGAAATATTCCCAGCCTTGATATGCTGCAAACTCTAAGAACATATATAAGGTAATAACTTGATCATTTTCCTTGAAATTAGAGGTATGCTTTGATTTATCAACAAAAAGATAAAGAAGGAGTAGATTACACGAATCATAGCTGGGTCTTTTCGTATGCGGCATTCTATAATCAGGAGAACAGAATACTCAATTGCTCAATCCGGTGCTCTTCCGCCAGACTTCAAGAAAACTTTCTACAAGGTCCTGTAAAAATTATTATTAGGTAAACGAGTGCATAACGGTAGTAACAAGAAGTAAAGTAGCAGATGAGGAAATCCCTATTTCTTCGCAAATAAAAGGCAGTAGTAGATGGCATGAGACCAGAAGAGGTAGTTTTAATATATGGCGTGCCTCAGAAAAATGTTATAGGTCCCCTACTTTCCCTAATCTTTGTCAACAATATAATCATCTTCGTGAAGAGTAGCATAAGGTGATTTGGAGACGACACGATGGTGGCCAGTAGAGAGGTGAAGCCCCTAGTCGATCACGGACTGCTTTCTTACGGTTTAGAAAGTATTTCAAATCGGTGCATGAAATGGAGCTTAAAATTAAATCTTAAAAAAGTACAGAGGTAAATTTTTTGAGAAGAAGAAATGCGATAATCCGAATGCAAAACAGATCAGGTCAAAATGCAATAATCGTATTAAGTAAGGTACTTTGGCGTCACTTTCGCGATAAAAGCCTTATGGAGTGAAGACTTAATGACGATTTGTGGAGCGGCTTTAAAGAAGCGTGATTCATTCGACGATTTGTAGGAAAATGTAATGAGAACTGAAGGAGTTACTAGACACTGATGAAGCCGTACTTTGAATACATGGAAAGTATTTGGAACACGTCGGAAAAAGATCCGATGAATGAGAAAATTAAGTTGTAAAAAAAGAGTGGCTAGGCGAGACGAAGATAGGAAGCGAATATAAGGCTATCAGAAAGGTACAGGGCACTCGATTTAACTTACGATACCGAAATATTTATGAAATACTCTTCGTATTGGTTCATTCTGATTAAATAAGGGGGGTACCTATATATTACAGCAGAAATATAAGAAGGGACTCTTTCTTTCCTCGTATGATCCGCGATCACAACAAGAAATGATAAACGAAAAAAACTGCGGCTTATAAGCCCATCTGATAACCAGTAACTTCAAACATTTAGTTATTTAGTTCCTAAAACCTAGTGACCCCTACCACATGCATCACTGCGTTTTGCAGGGTACGTCTTAGATGTACTCGTAGATGAAGAATAAGTCCCTGCTGTAAAGCATATCCCTCTATTCTCTCCTCTCTTTCACTTCCAATTTCCAACCCCTCAAACCTTCACGCTAGGAGCTAAATCCGCTCCAAAACCTAGTGTGCCTTGAAACATTTGCCTTCCTTCTCACTTGCATCCTTTGCCCCTTTTTCTATATTGGTTGAATCTACATCTGCGTGGTATTCTGCAAAGTATCCACTAGAGTATGGCTGGGGGATAATGAACAATCCCTCTTTCCTCTCGTATAAATAAACACCACCAAAACCGCATTCCGGTACACTCTTCCAGTCGCGATGCCTTCCGCTTCCCTTATCCTGACGTTTGACAACTGCCATTCCTTCTCTTTATCCCTTTTAGCACAGCACTATAATCCCTCCTTAAATCTGCAACAGGCAGGACTTGTCAGTCAGCTCACATTTGGACTCTCAAGGCTTTTGAACTTCCGGGACTTACCTCCACTAAATCGCCTCTCCCATAAACTGCGGCCTCTTCTATCATTCCCTTCCTTATTCGTCCCAATTCCTTTGTTTTTTTAACTTCTATTGACCAATCCGGGAATTCAACTGCGAGACCTTCCAGTTACCACATAGATTTTGTATATTACTGTTTCTCCAGTAATGTGTGGCAGTGACTCTAAGTTCATATACCTTTTGGGTCCTTTTTAAGTGTGTATTTATAATGTATTTATTTTTTCTCACACAAACTCGTACATTTCATTTTTATCAAATGGATTTGCGACGAACGGCGCAAAACATATGCGTGCATAATAAACGAAAAGAAACGAACTCAAAATGTGAAATATTAGGTTATAGACTATGGATGTGCACCTACACACAAACACAAACTAACCAGAGAAAAACTTTGCTATCAAAGGTACGGGATCACAGATACTCTTTAAAAAACAGAAGGTGGGAAAGGAAAGGTTACAGATGAAAGTTAACTTTCGGACACGACAGGGCTTTAAGGCGGAGAGTACACTTCATCTTTCTGTCTTGGGATAACTAAACTACAAAGGTTTCGAACCCTAAGATTTCTCTCTCCTGGCTTTAACCTAATCTTCTCTGACCTAGGCTCATGGTAACTTTGCTCGTTTTCCTTTCCATTGTTCTCATGTCCTACTTTCATCGTCATCCTCTTAGCCTTGACCAAGATTTAAACTAACAATACCCTCCATCATTTCTATGGGAATATCTCTGGAATCTCGGTTCACCTCGGTCGTGAGTGTGATGCATAATGGATCGTGGACGGGTATATATTTATGATGGTCTCCAATCCCACTCATTGGCCACCAGATGTAGAAACTCACAGAATAAAATGTATTTGTAGTTATACATTTTTAAGTAAGTGTCTATGCTCCCGTCATATTCCTCCACGTTTAAAGTCTCTAGATTATCAAAAGTCGCTTATCGTCACTAGTTGTCTAGTTTTTTTTCATGTTATAGACGAGGGAGGTCTTAATTAGGGAATAGTTTTTTTTAAACATACGGAACGACAGAGCTTAACTGCAAAGTACATTTTTGTAGTATTTTACGGAGAACGTCTCCCCTTAATCTTCTTTTAAGAAATATTTAAGGATTAATTGTTTGGGAAGAAATTCGATAGATATGTAAGAACGAATTTCCGTAAAAATTTTCATTCCATATATATTTTTGATAATTCAGTACATGCTAACAAAATAGCAGGTAGGAAATTGCTCTAGTGGATGATGGATTTAATCTGACCGGACGATGATTGAAATTTCATTCCTATGATATTTTTCTTGATCACAATTTTTTACTATATAAGTTTCCACATTTTTTAAATATTGTTTCATTCTTCCGACTCAATAGTAGATGAGCTTATATGAAAACTTTGTGCAAAGCTTTTATCGTATAATTTCAATATCAAAATAGTGAGTGATACATGGCATAAGGCTTGAAGCAAAATTACTTCTCATATTCTATATATGCGTCTGAAAATGGTCACGCAAGCTGCCACTAAATCATCTTGCTAGGGAAGGGAGGATATTATATAAGAACATGTAGAAAGAAAAATATAAAGAGATGCTATGTTTTATAATAATAGGGTTCCTCTTTGCATGCAGAAAATGAAGAAAAAAGTTATTCTAAGTTGAAAGGTGAAACTCAACTGCAATAAATTGCAATTCTGAGTCATTTAGTAGTCTTTTTAGTTTATCAACAGAGAACATTAAATACCTTGCAAATTCTTTACCACCAAAAAAAAATTTTTAATGATAAAAACTAGAAATAAACCAGTGAGAAACCTAGAATTAACACATTTCCTCTGGCAAAAGAAATTACTGGAGAGGAAAAAAGATCTACACTACCGTATTCTCCATTGTAAATCCCACTTCTAAGCCCTCACTCCTGTTATAGTTCCAACTACGTCACCCTCGAGTATAAAAAACTTATAATCTACATTGTTCCTTGCAGTCCAGATTTAATCACTTTAAGTAATCTTAGTTGATGTGTATGCTTATATGCATGTATATACTACGTATGTGTATACTTTTGCGCTTACAAATCAGGTATTTAAACTTGATAATCGACTTTTTTTCACTTGAAGCAAGGGAATGAGATGGGATTTCAAAATATCCATTTTGTGGCCATATTCTAGATTCAGATGAAAAGATAACCACCGCACCAATCCACTTAGACTCAATTGATTCTCTATGGCTTATGAGATGGAATACCAGAGGCCACTGTGAGGAGAGGAGTTTTTAGGTATTTATATTCTCACAATAAGTACGAAGAAACTTCCTCCGTGGTTTTGGTGACGGAATATCCTCTCTTAACTCAAAACGGTTCTTCTTTATAAGCCTACTGTTGAGTTAAGACCTCACTTAAAGGTTGCGCCTTTATCCCATTCGGGATCGCCGCCGCGACAGGGAACAAAGCGCGCGGCTTACGGGGTGGGACTGTAAGACGCGAAGGCGGAGCAAAACACCGAGAAGGTAGGAGTCCTTTGTCGGCGGAAAGTGTTTAAGACGGGAGCCTTAGGAGGAGGAGAGTGGGAGAGAAAGAAGAAATAGGGGAAAGTCTCAGGGCAGAGAAGGACCGGGATGGCATAGAGGGATGAAGGAGGGATACCCTGCCCTCCCCCGTCTCTCGCCCTGCCCTCCATAAATCGCCGTAAGGGAGGCTAGTCATCTAAAGCCGCTTAGCAACCACGAGTCGTCAGGGAGATCCACCCACTCCACCTGCCTCTCTCCCCCTCCTTTTAGCACTCGCTTTGCTCCTCACAGACACACCCCTACCCGCTGCTTCTACTTCTTTCCTTCCCCCGTCCTCCAAATTTTTCTTTCATTCCTCATCCGTAAGGATTCAGTCTTTTCTTCGCATTTTTCTATGGTAATGAGTTTATGCTACCATTTAAAACAAAAACCTTCCCGCTTGCAGTTGAAATGTGACGGTGCCATTCCGTACAAAGCGTTCCCCTCTTTTTTTTAAGTTGCCGCACCTGCTCACATTTGTCACCCAATCCAGCATATAAAAACCCGCTCCATGTTTCCATGAGCAAAAGTGAGCGAAGTATTTTTTTTATTGTACTATCCAGCATGCGTTCTATGTCCCATCTCGTAATCGGTGAACTGAGCATCGTGCTGAGGTTGTTAAAAAAGGTGACAGAAGTTATATTATGAGGAAAGTTGTTTTTTTCACCGCGATAAATCAAGTTTAGATGATGCGATTTAAATGTTGCGATAATGTTTGCCAAAGTCCTCGTTTTAGTCATTTTAAAAATAAACCGTAAAATCCTCAATTCCCATGTTGGCTATGTCTGCATGAAGATTGAAACTCTCAAAATTCCAAAAATGGGGAAATAAGTTAATGAAACCTAAGACGGCGATTGATTTTGTAAGTTTAAATGGGTTCAACTAAGCATTTCTGAGCCCACTGTTTGACAAGTCTAGTTTAATTATTTGCCGTAGTTATATTGCATCTACCGTTTTGTGCATCTATGCCTCTCCATCCCGAATTCCTATGACGAACAATTTGTTTTGTTTTAGTTCGGTGCATCCATTCAAGGTGTTTGCTTTTATCTAGACCCCTTCCTCCTTTTTTTTAAATCCATCACAATTTAAAATAGGTACGCAAACCCTTCTTGACACGTATTTTTACTGGCTTACCTTTCACCTTCCGCTATATTTACCTGTATTTTTCCAAACATTTATTTAGCCGAAATCCTCGATATTTAGCTGGTATTCCTTCTCAGTAACATCAAAAAGCATATGCATCTTTCCAGGTTTTATACCCAAAATAGAATATATTTTCATAGCCCAGTCTTCCCTCCTATGGTATATTCCTTTTTCACTGCTTTCTAACTTCTCATTTTGGCACAAAAAGAGTTTAAAACTAATCTCCTCTATTAATTCTAACACGCCCATAAAGTTTATGAATATTTCACTAAATCTGAAGAAATTCATAATAATATCTAATATTTTCTGCTCAGCATTTGAGATTTATCATTTATTTATTATTAAATTCTACTCTCTTTTCCACATGTCATTCAGTTAAAAGGGCTGGATCTGTCATTTAAATGTTTATTTATTTTCTTCTAATTGTAGGTTAACTATCTCAAGCACATTTTCTCTCTTCTAATTGTAGATTACTAACTTAAACACATGTTTTAAAACCATTAGCAATAAAAGTTCAAACTCTTTCCAGCAGCCGCGTTGTTTTTTTTCAAGTCTGAGATACATTCAATATTATGAGAACTCGGACTCATGATTCCGAGAAAACTTTTTCTAGCATGTAGAATTGTTAATGACATTATGCTGTTAAAATGCTGAGAAGAATAGGAGAAAGTAAATTTGCAGCAGGTAAATAATGCAGCTGAATAGCGTGTATTGTATATCCGTTCAAAAGTAATGATGAAAATGAATATTTGAAAACTCTAGAGTGATATATTTAAGATAATTATCTTAACAGTTATTATTGTTAGATAATAATGTCCTTAGCTTTTATTTAATGTCGTTTCTTTTCTTTTTTCTGGTATTCAAAATACCATATTCTCATCAACTCTTTCCCCCAACAGCTCGTTCTTAAAATATTTCGTTGTTCTGCCGGTTGGTGAATTTCATAACCTTGGATTACTGTAAATAAATCGCAATTAGAAAACCAGAAACCAAAGAAAGACGTAATCATGCCAAAGAGTGAACAACTAACAGAAAAATGTAATGAAAACAAATCATTTTTCTGTAATATCTCAATTAAAGGAAAATTTTAATATTATGGTGGTAATATTTGTCTTCTAGCATGCGAGGGCTAGCTAGAGGGCTGTAACCTACATTATGCTATAAAAATGCACTGAAATAGATACATAAATTATTATTTTCATATCAAAACTACATATCTACTATTTCATACATATTTGCTAAACATTTTTAAACATAAGTGACATCTCTGAATAAGTTTTCAAATTCCTTCAGGATAAAATTCTTTCTCCTGAGATCGCAGCCAACCGATGACGGCATCTTGAAGATCCTCTTCGAGACGAACACAAAACATGCAGTAACCTAACTTTTCACTCATGTTTCCATGCAACAGAGTCGTAGAAATCCGTGGAAAACTTTGTAAAGATATCAGATATCCTATCGTTTTGATAGACATTTCGTCAATTTTCACAAATTTCCTGATAGATATCTGAGGCTTTGAAGTTTTTTTAACATTAAACGCCTTATTGCTGTACTAACTTCATATTTTACTGGAATTTAAATTGTATTGTTCATCTTGACTCACTTTTGTAAACAAATCACAAGAGGCGTGAACTTACAACCACAACAACTTGCAACATTCACCCCCCAATAATTCTCACGCTATACGAAAACGGAAGTTACTTTCTAGACAGCCCGCGTGAAATCGTTATAAATAATTGATTTTTTTAAATATTATTTTACTTGGTGCATTCCTTCCTGTTAAAAGAGTGTCGGTACTCTTAAATATCTCAGTTACCGAATCTAATATGTTTTCAGTAAATCGTTCATTCTTTCATCACTTTCACTGTTTATGATATCAGTTCTGTGTTCACATATATTGTTTTATCAAAATATATGAAGAAGTAGACGTCGAGCTTTAGCTACTCCTTGAAAGAGTTGAAGCTTTTTTCCCTCTGCTAATTTTCCCTTTGCATTGCCTTCAAGTCTGCCCTTGCATTCTATTCCCCGGCAGGATCCCTTCCCTCCTCCTCCTTCCCTCTGCGATCCACTTAGCTACCTCACTTTCTCCACCGAACTACTCCCTTACTTTTTCTCACCCTCTCTTGACTCTCCTTCCTTACCCATTCCCCCTCCCATGCCTCTATCCCACCCCGCGATCCGCCCCCGGATCGCAAAAACTCCCGCCAAAGCATTAACTCCAGGAGTGGGCGGTTCGGACGCCCATCTTACCCGAATTCTGCCGGCAATATTCAGCACACGCATCCCCCGCTATTGCCTGGCGGCGGAGAGGCCAAACGGTGGGAGAGTTTTAAAGATGCGTGCGCAATTACATCACCACCCTTGTGTTTGTGTGTGTGTGTGTGTGTGTGTGTGTATGCGGGTAGAGGAGAGAGCGGGAGGGTTAGGCTATATTTTCTCCTCTCACTTTCTCTTCGTCGGTCTGATCCAAGACTCCCCGTAGTCAGCGGTTTCGACGCCGACAAAGATGGGATCACTTGGGGTGGAAAGTTTGTTCACCCTGGTGCAATTGCGTGTCGCACCAAAGTTATTGGATTTCACGAAGTCGTGCATAGAAGGAAGTGCAACTTTATTTTCTAATGAAAATGGTGAATTTTCGGAAGCTGGTTCAGATCTAGTGGGCAAATTGCTAAAGAATGGAGAATATACTGACGTTCATGAAACATTGCCGAATCTAAAGGACACAAGCGACAGCATATTATCAATTTCACTTTATAGAATTGCGCATTAGAGCGTATCGGTTACATCCTTGATAATGATAGTCACAGATTAAGTATTTTTAATCAAGGGATGATTTAATTATTAAAAATGTATGAAGATTTTTCTCAATTCGTTGAATTATTTCACCCTGTGTACCTCAAAATTCGAGAAGTTAAAATACGAGGAATACTCTTAAGTATAATGGAAAACAAAAGGTGAAGTTATAGACATGGGAGGAGAAGAGCAACGACTCTTGAGAGAAATCAAACGAAGGCAGGATAATTTAATTGGGAAAATACGGAGAGGTAATGAGATTTTTAAGACGTTAATAGAGGATATATTGTTAGGGAAACGATAGTGGGGAAGGGATTTTAATATTTAGGAAATTTTTCCTCATTAATTGACTTGACCTTATGTGGGAGTTTGAAAATAAATTAGTATTAGTTTCTTCAAATTTGGGCGCAAATTAGAGGTAATTTTCAGTTTCTTTTCATTAATGTTTGCGAACAATATTTTTGTGTTTTGATTCCAAAATATCGAATTCCGTAAAAAAAACCTGTGTTTGTTCAATATAGTCTTTGATTTATATTTACACTCCAAAGTAGCAACGTGAGAAAGTGAAAACAAATTATACTGAATTTCGAAAAGAAGTTCTTATTTTCAAGCATTAAATATTAAGATGATTGGCAAACAAGGTTATTTAATTTGTTTTTCACGATTGGTAGAGGCAAATTTATACCATGATCGCCAAACATCTCATCAATTGTAAACTTAGACAGTTTGTACAACTTTAGTTCTCAACCCTTTAAGGGAGAGGTGTTACTGTTAGTAAACTTTCTTTCATAAATACAGTAGCATTTCGGATAACATTTCACAAAAACTATCTCCTCTCTCATTTGCAGGCTTAAAGTTTGTAATCCGATTTTTCTTTTACTCAGTAGCTGTCAACACTTTCGTTAGTTTGACGGTTCTTAATGAAGAACTCATTTCGTACCAGTGAACAATGAAGATGCATTTAAATTACATGAGGTCGTCGCTAAAAATTACATGATGTAAAATAATCTATAGAAATGGCATCGATTCAGAAATAGAACCAAGAGACCATTCATATTACTTTAATCGAGAGGATGTCTAAATTAGGTACTAGTTAAATACTGCATTCAATAGGTATTTAATATTTAGAAGCATAAGGAAGGGAAAATAGAAAGTAAGAAGATCAATGGAGGCATTTAGAGGCCAGAAGAAGAGATTGTACGAAAAAAGAACTAGCAATCTTCAAACCAGTTCAATGGTTTCCTTTCGGTCAAAAGAGCGACTAAAATTTTTGGGTTACCTTAAATTGGTCGATAGCGTCTGATTAACATACACCATCAATCGACGATAATATGTATAATATGTTTAATGAGTAAGCATAATACTCTGGCGGGGTATCATTATTCATTTGTCATAATATACGTCCATCTGCGTGAAACATGTGACGAAAATCTCACAAGAACTAGGAAAAAACGTGACGATTTTACGTTTCGGATAATCGATCCGGCCACATCACGGACGTAATGAGACGAAGGCATCAACCAGTACCTACTTCTTAGTCACCCGAACATCTTCATCACAACCCCCTTTCGAAAACTAGAGTTTCCCGTGGGAGGAGGAGAATCCCCCCCCCCGGCGGCGGCCAACCCCTTGTGTGCTACCCTACTTGGGAAATGAATAATGAAAGCGTTTGTCTCAGGAGGGGGGGCAGCCCAGGCCCGCCACAGGCAGGGAACGAGGGGGGTGAGTGGTCGGGAGTCCGGAAGATGGTTGGATGGGTCCAAGGCAGGATCCTCAGTCCCTTTCGACTATTCTCTTGCCTCTTTCCCTCCCTTCCGCCTCGCCCGCGGAGCCATCGGAACGACAAGGAGGAAGGAAAGGGAATGACATAACACGACGTTCTTGCGCAACGTAAAGGGGACGTGTGCGGCAGAGTAGAAGGGCTTGAACAGGTGAATTTGACGGTGCCCAAGGAGGGGCAGATGACAGGAGGCCGAGGAGCCACATGCGGCGAGGGCGTGGGCCCTCTGCCCATCAGCCTTCTCATACTCACTAATCCAGGGGGGTTCGTATCCTTTGACCGTTCCTCTGTCTCTGGTGGCGAATACGCCAGCATTCTTCAGGTGTTCAAAATATTTTCTGCTCTGATTCGGCTGTGTTTAAGTGGCCAAGGCAGATTTTTTATTTAAATTCGGCTGGGCCCATTAATGTATTTTGAATGTAATTTCTGTGGCGTAACTGGTAATATCACGAAATAGTTGACGGATTAAATACATAAAATGCGCGTAGGCAATCATTTCCAATTTCTGAAGCGGATAAAAATTGGTTTTCTGAAAAGTTTTTTTTTTAATTAAATTGATTACTTTCTGTCGACCGATGCAAAAGTCTTTATTACCAGGGTAAATTTTGTATGGATAACCGAGCTATCTGTTAAACTCCCATTGTGCGAGTTTATAGAGTGAGATGCGTAGATACAGGCAAAACTGCAGGGATGGCCTGATGAGTTAATTATAGTCAATGCATCCTAAATAAGTCCATTCGTCCATTGAAGTTCACGTACCTGATGCTAAATAATTATGTAGGTAACCGGACCTAAAGCCTTGTGTTTGTTCATTAGATGATGGAAGGACATATGTTTACAAAACAGACCAGCGCCATTACAGAATGCATTATGTGGTATATATGGTCGCTTAGAGCACACTGCCGTAAAAATCAGGCATAGTGACTTCGAGCGAGAAGTCCTCACAATTCATATGAGAGCGAGGTTTGCATATAAATCGCGAAACGTTCATGATCAATTGATTGCGATATTGAGAATCCGAGTGCACGAGCGTATCGGTAATCAGAGACTAACCATGTCTGAATAATTAATTTGACCATTCTTTCTTCCTTCAACAGCAATTGGTATACTCATTTGTAAGTCTTTGGGTATTGTTTTTCCCTTTACTTTATTTCCTAATGCTAAAAAGGTTTAACTATTAAGTCGTTTTGCATGGGAACCATGTTTTCGTATACATGTCTTCATAGTGACCGTGGGAGAGTTAACTATGACATCCCTTCGAGAATACCCCGTGATAACTCTTTGAACATAAAGTAAGATGCAAAACAGTGAAAACCGTGTTGAGTAAATTATATATTTGTCTACCATTGATGCCCTTTGGCCGATGGTCAACGAAATCAATAACAAATGGGAAATATCTATGGAAATGTAAAGAAGTTTTAAATTTGCGTTAACTAAACCTCGTCTTAGATGCGCCTAGAGTGACCGTGCGAGGAAGCTGACTATGGTGTATGAGTGAAGCTATTTGTAGCCGATGTGTATTTGTAGCAGATGTAGCGCCATTATTATTGAAAATTTTGGTCTGGATGCCACCGAAAGTCAAATGGCCTTAAGCAATTGCACGCAAAAGTTATTAAACTGATAAAAATTGTATGGCTTAACACAGACATTGAAGGAATTATTCTTCCGCATAACGTAATGAGAAGATTAGGAAAACTAAATTCTAAACAGACCAATATAAGGAATTGTGAATCCTTCGAAAATCCTTGGACTACAAGAATATTTAGCACAGCGTATATGGTTATCCGAATTAGTTGAAAAGTAATTGATATGGAATCCTTATAACCACTAATTATGCTGACTACAGCTGATGACTTAAGTTCCCATAACAATACGCCCTTATGGCAGCTCGTGAGGTAAAGTGTAGATGAGTTTACCTCATCAATTGTCATCAATAAGTACACGTCAGTACATTTTCAAAAAAATACTTTTGTGGGAGAGGGATAAATGATTTAAGAGGAAGAAATGGGCTGAGAATGCAACGAGTGAATGTGGTTGAAGAAACGCTCATGGCAGAGAGCAGGTATTCAAAGTTTCAAGAAGAGAGAAGCAAGCATTAAATAATTTATTTGGGTGTCAGAGACGAAAGAAGCAGTCTATGGTAGAATGGAAGGAATTGGTTAGAGATAGTAGATTTCCTTTCGTATCCCAAGGTAAGGTCCTTAAACAGCGCCTACCCCGAAGGAGAACGTGGGTTGAAGGGTATGTATGATAGCAATCCATCGATTTAGAAGTTTACATCGACTGTCGGATAAAGATTTCCTACCAATGGTCCCTGGTCCTTCTGCGCTTGAGAGCCAATAAAGTGGTACCCTTGAACAGAGAGCATGAAGGTGAAGAGAGGGAGAGTAAATTCGGCTGAATATCCCCTCTCCTCCTAAACCCTCCTAGAGTCACGCATTCGGTTCCTTCACAAGCCACCACTCATAGACACCACTTTCATCGTCCCCTTGAATCCAGGCTGAGGAAACAGCTGTATCCCTCTCTCTTCCCAGATTTTAAGATTCCCCATGGGAGATTTTAAGTTTCCTGAAAGACTTATGATCTTAGTTCCACCTTATCCAAGAAGTCTCTGGTGCCAACATGAGGTTTTCTCTGAGCATTTGGGTATGCAAAAGGGTTTTGGGTCTTGTTTTAAGCATGAGCCATAGAATTCTGGAAGGAGCAAGCGTCGTAGCAATGCTCTTGCACCGCAAGCTTGTAGTATTTGTAAAAATGTTGTAGTATTTTTATTCATGTATTAATTTTTAAATGTAGTTTTTTTTATTAATCCTTAACACTGGGTACGATACAGGAAGCCCCTTACTCTCTCTTATGTCAATTATGAGCACGAGCCCACGCAGAGGTTCTAAGCAGAATGCTTGCAGACGATCATGGGGTTTTTTCATGAGTGATAGAAGATTCAGTCAAATTCCTGGGCAATCAATGAAATTTTTTTAAACTTTAAATGTTAAAGGGTGTGAGTACTTTTCCCAAACTCATATTACAGAGCTGTTATTGAACAGTAATCCGCAAAAGAACATATATATACGGAAGCATTCAGCGTAGTATCTAGTTGTTTGCTTAAAATACTACTTCAATATTGTAGCCAGCTATTAGAGACAAAATTAAGTATTTAACATTATTGTGATATTTAAAAAATAAAATAAAATGGTTTCATAAGCGAATGAGTTTAGATCAGAAAACCTTTCTACACCGTGAAACAATAATTTTGATGGCAGTGCAATAGGATAAGTGTAGCTTTATAAACGGCATTAAGGTATCGCGATGGTTATTTAACAGAAGGATTGCTTATTATAAGATGGCGTGCATTGGAGACTTCACATGAAATTCAAATTAAATCAATAATTAGCATTTAATAGCGGATATTCAATGGCGTAAATTGTCAGAGATATTTTTAGAGAGAAGCATTTCTTTTACATTAAGGATAGGGAATAATTAACTCGGCTCTATATTCCTTTTTTTAGGAAAATGTAGCTTTAAGAGTATATTTTATATATTTTTGACACTTTCTGGCGAAGTATAGCTCGAAAATTAAGAACGAAGACGATTGTTTCCCCATATATGTGCCATAGATGCTGGGTGACTACCAAAGAAAACATAGAAAGAATTAAATGTGGAGAATGAGAAAAGACCTAGAAAACCTATATTAGTTTGCTTATTGGTGGTGAAAGTGGTGTTTACTAATAAGACCCAAAAATCCTCACAATTCACATAAGAGAAGTTGAATGAAATGGATGTTGGTCTTCATCTTTGGTATTTGAGCCATTCTTCTCAAGGAACTTCTTCCTTAAGGCCAGGGTATCAGCGGAGCTTTTACTACGATGTCAAAGTCAATGAGAAGAGCGCATAAGAGGGAAACGTCCCGCGAAGTTATAAATAAACAAATTTGTCTAACATTACTGCATAACCAATGAACCAACTCCCACAGCAATGGTATCACGGCAATTGCTTGCCTCAAAAAACGCCTCTCGTTCTCCTCAATTTCTAGATTTGTTTCTCTACGACTTATTCTTCTGTCTGAAAACGAAAGTGAAGCTGAAAGGATTTCACACCAAAGTAAAGATCCAGGTCGAATCTGAGCGGGTGGGAGAGCTGTCCCAGGAGGATTTTCCATCATGGCGAGAGAACCGAGCGTTTTCGTTGCATCGGGGAGTACTTGAAGGGGATGGTGGCGAATAAAACGTGACATAAGGCTCCACTTTTATTTAAATAGACTTTGCGGCCTCTCTGATGAAAATATCTGGTGTTGCAATAAATGGCGTTGACTCAAAATCTTCGAGGTGTTGGTTGTTGGAGTCGTAGTGTAATAACGCTGACATTGGAACGCGTTTTCCGCACCTTGTTGCTATGAAATTTAGGAATTCAACCATTCGCAACGAGCGAATTCTGTCTCTACTCGCGATTAAATTATGCTAAACCTTTATCAATAACATTTCTGGATACCCACACGTGTACAATGCTGTTAAGAAGGATTTGAACATACTCATCCTCATGTGTTTGAGAGCACGGGCATAACACGGAAGCACTGCAACAAACCCAAATGATATATATTCCACTAAAGTTAACTTCGAAATTTTTTAGTAAAATTAGTCTCATACCTAACTTTATTTAAATACATTAGGAATTTCCCAAATTTACTGGAATAAAATATAATTAATTAATGTTTAAAATTGTTGTAGTATTTTTATTCTTGTATTAATTTTTAAATATAGTTCTTTTTATTAATCCTTAACACTGCATATTATTGGTTAATACAAAAAGAACATTATGACCAAATCATCTTTAATCAGTCATTAGAAGTATAAGGGGAAAGGTTCTCGGCCTGATAATGAACGACTGCTATTTTAAGTTAAAATATTATTTCATTTTTTTACATAACCTCTCTTGACTTAAACAAACTTGGTCCAACGTTTCTCCAACATCAGTATTCTTTCCCGGAAGTGAGAGTCTGGAGGACGAAGAAATTATCCATCCACCGCCCTCACATATTCTCCATCGGACGAGAAGCGCTTCCCAAGAACAAGTTGTTTCAAGTTGAGGAACAGATAGAAGTCTGAGGGTGATCAATCATGAGAACACGGAGGATGACCTATGGAATCGTACTCAAAATCTCGTAGTTTTCCCATCGCCAACGTACCTTTATGAACAATTGCGTTGTCGATGTCAAACATGATCTTTTGCTTCTTCAAGCCAGGCCTCTAGTAGTAGAAGTTTATAGAGAAGGCTACCCACAGCTGAGGTCATTTGTGCTATTAGGGATGGATGGTAAAGGATGAAAGGTGGAGAGAAACCCGGTGTTGGCATTAGCCTGCTCTTTACGCAAAGCACCAAAGGGTCCGCAGCTTAACGTCCCATCCGACGGACGGTGTACTCACTCCATATTCCCTCCACCTCAAGTAGGGATCGGGATACCACTGAAAAATATCTTCCTCCTCCAGGATTCGAACCCTAGCCCATAGGATGGGAAACCGGTACGTTAGTCACCGTACCGTCCCGATCCCCGCCAAGTCTCTTCTCGCGAATTTTCGCATCCAGCTGATCAAAAAATTGGCGTAATTTTTGCCTGTAATTATAGTCTTTTTCAAGGTAATCAATTAACAGGTGCCCTTTCGCACCCCAAATACAATGGACATGACCTTTCCGGCAGATGCAATCGACTTCGCTTTCTTTGGTGCTGAACCACCGGCTTCCACTCACTGCTTCGACTGCTGTTTCGTTTCTGGCGTGTAGTGGTGGAACCATGTCTCATCCATGGTGACAAATCGCCGCAGAAAATCGGTCGGTTCCTTCTCGCATTGGTACAAAGATTGCGGCGAAAATCATTTGCGCATTTGCTTTTAATCAGCATTCAGCAAATGTGACACCCACCTTGCACAGAGCTTTCGTATCTCTAATTCTTTGAGCAAGATGCTTCGCACCCTTTCTTCCGATATCCCCACGGCCTTATCTATCTCACTCACCTTCGCTCGCCTATCGTTCAACACGATATCGAGTTCCTTTTCGATGGTTTCCAATTTGGTTGCAGTTTTTGACCGTCCTTGACTAGGGTTTGCGACCACGTTTAAATTCAGCTGCCCACTGTATAACCGTTAGCATTGAAGGAGTAGAGCTCCCGTATACTTTTGTCAACTTAGCATGAATTTCATTCAAATGCAATCCAAGGTCAATCCATCGATAAGGAAGAATTTTATGACCGCAGGAAATTCAAGTTTTGCCATTTTAAAGAAAAACACGAAATGCGTCTACTACAATAATTCGTGTGAACAATTCAATCTTCACCCTGAAGACGATGGCAGAGTCAGCCTTCGAAACGTCAGTGTACTGTAACCTGACCCGGTGGGAAACCCGAGAGAACTTCTTGAATACCATACGCCGGGGAAACCTGAGATCCTTGAATAAATTTTTGCTGATTGAACGCCATCTCTGTGTCAAGCCGAGAACGTTTCATCTTGTCCTAGTACAATCAAAGATAAACTTTACTAACTCTGAAGTCCGAATTTGTCAATATAATTCTACAGTCTGTCAATCCTTCAAAATACGTGAACATTACTGTAAATTATGATGGCATAATATCAAAGGCAAGGAACGAGCAACCTTATTAGAGATTTTTACCCTTGTCGATAAAGAAAGCTCATTGAAAGAGTTTTTTCTTTGTCTTCTTATGGGAAAATAATAAATCTTAAGAATAAATATTATATCATATGGATTAATATTATTTCTATGGAATAAGATAATCTCTTATGGATTAATATTAATGTTATTAATAAACAATGCATCGTATAAAACGTCAAAATTGCGTCAAAAAACGACATTGCAAAATGATTATGCGAGTTTGAAATAAAACGTTTATATGATTATTTATATCGTGACCGAAAGACATTCTGTTGCGCTGTATGAAAATCCAATATAACATTGAACACCTTAACCTCAATAATATCATTGAAATTATAAACAAAGGTAGGAAGGGAAAACCAATCATTTTTGTTACATCGTTCCAGAATGTTTTCAATACCAAGATTGGAAACGAAATATTGTCACATACTGTAGATAGTGGAAATTGTATAATGATTCCACAGCTGCATGCTAGCTTATTGAGGTTAAGGAGATGGAGAAAATGCTAATGAAGGTACTTAAATAACTAGCTGTTTAGAAATTTCCTTGCCTATAAATAATTACAAACCATAATTTGTAGTCGAGGCCAGAATGCCTATGATTTGCAAGATTTCAAATGTCGCCACCATTGTTAAAACCAGCATTAAGGAAGGTTCATGTAACTGGAGGCCCATTTATTTTATTCCGCTATCTTCTAAAATCTTGGAATATATTTTCTACAGGTCTACTATGGGATATCTCGATGGAATAAATTTCACAAGTTTCTGAACCATGGATTTAGGAGAGCCATGTAGTTTGAAAGAAACGACTTTTTGCTCGTAGGCTATTAAACTTTCTCGAAGTTTAAAAAAGGTTTTTGGAAGGTTCCCCATACTTTAAGTATATTAACATGAAGCTCGTGGGTCATAATAAAGTTTTTACACACTAGGTAAAATATTTTCCGAGCAAACAAAACTTTATATGGTAATAACCTTATGTAATATACGTAACTTTAGGTATTTCAGCCAAATTTAGTTACTATTACGTTTAAGAGTATACTACTGTACATCTATTTAGATGCAAAAAACCTCTTTCATTTTTAAAATAAAGAAAAGTTTGGATGTTTGGTAAATAATCAATGGAGAAATATTTTATGGTAATCATCATATTTTGTGCTTGAATTATTTTACTACTAGCCTTATTTAGGGTGAGCTGTTGCATCAAGAATTAAATATTATAATGAATATATATATATATATATATATATATATATATATATATATATATGTATATATATATGTATGTATATATATATGTATATGTATGTATATGTGTGTATATATATATATATATATATATATATATATATACATATATATGCATGCTCATTCATATGAAACAATATATAAGGAAAAAGGATGGGAATACATTTAAGGCTGAACACAAGAGAGGTGGAGAAGGCGAAATAGAGCAGATCACAGATGCAAAAATACTTTCTTGACTCGGAATTGAATCGCGGAGCTTTCAACTTGCCTGACCGATGCCCCTGCGGGGGGTTATACAACTATATGCCCCGATTCTTTGGCCAGGAGATGGCGTTAGGGAACTGTTTCACTCACGTAAGGAGAAGTAGAAGACAAAAAAGGAAAGGGCAGTAGGCAAATGAGAAAGGAGACACGCCCTTTTCTTTTTACTAGTTTTATCACCACATGGCGAGTTTACGTGTTTGAATGTATATACGTGGATATATATATAAATAAATATATATATACACGTATATGTATTGAATTATATATATACATGTATTGAATATATATATAAGTTTTATGTATATATATATATATACATATATATATATACGTCAAATAGCATATTATGAGTGTCCTTTCTTTGTCTCTCTATGGTCAAAAAATCTACATTTGTGTTTTTATATATTTTTGCGTCGCCGAAGAGCGTTCCATTTCATACCCGAAAAATGACAACGCTTGGGTAAAGTTGAGTTTGGCAGCGGCGTCATAGAAGCCCAATATTGAAATGCTGTTAGCAAATGGTACATTTCTCTGACTGCTGAGGTGCGAGTCGGGGACGGAGAATCTGGATGGGCTCTATTAGGAAGAGGCAAGGCAGGATTGCCCATTATAACCGGTGCTGTTCAACGTATTCGTAGAGGAAATGATTAAAGAGGAATGAGGAGAACTGGTTTCGGAGGGCTATGAAAGTCGGAGGGAAATTCGTAAAATCAGTTAGGTTTGCTGACTTGTCAGTTAGCCAAGGATTTGCCAGCATTACTGAGTGAATTAGTAATTCAGTGCGATAGGTATGGAATGAGAATTAATATAAATAAAACAAAGGTTATGCGATTTTCTAGGAAGAAAAAGGCTAAGCTAAACATTAAAATGCGATAGTAAAACCTAGACCACGTGGAACAGTTTATGCATCTAGGAAGTGTTTTGGACCAAAATGGTCAAAGTAGTACGGACATAAAGAGAAGCATTGCGCTAAGGAAAGAGGCTTTCACGAGGAGGAAGGAGTTAATGACAGGGACTTTGAGTAAGGATGTTAAGAAAAGACTTGTTAAAACTTTGATATGGAGCGTAGCTGTGTACGGCGCGGAAAAGTGGTCACTGAATAGAAGTAGATAGGAGGCTTTTGTAATGTTGGTGTAGAGAAGAATGGAGAAGGTGAAATGGAAAACAAATGAGGAAGTAATAGGGACGGTGGGCGAGAAGAGGGGATTGTTGGGATAAATCCTAAGGAGGCAGGAAAAATGGATAAAGGGCGTATTGATCGACAATGGGATGATGAAAACTGTAATAGAGGGGAGAATGTAAAGTAAACGATGAAAGGGTAGGGACATTATAGGGATATTGGACAGTATGAAGGTAGCAAGGAAGTACACAGAGATGAAGAGGTATTTGGCCCAGAGAAGGTTGCTGGACTGTGTTTTGTTAGGAGTCACGAAATATTTATTTGGTAGTTGCGTTCATCCAAAACCTACCTTAACCGATATATTATTCAATAATATATAAACATGTGTTTATAAATATCAAGAATACATATATTTATATAGGCATATCATATTATCAACATATGGATGTATAAATACGTCCAGGAGTGTTATATAGATACCTGATTGAATTCGTTTATGAAAGTTGTTAAGCGCTTTTAACTAGGATCTCCGTGCACATCTAATCTAAGGAAGTCAGCTAATAAATACGTAAGAGTTCGCTTGTTATATGGCTAGTATTATTATGTAAGGTCCAGATGCAATCTTTCCATAACATACCTCCATTATTTATTATTCTAAGTATGATATGACACGTTTCATTCGGGAGTTTTAGGGATTCAAAGTGGTTTACCCGAGTTGTTCCAAATTTCCAGGAAGTAGAAATAAGTCATGAAAAATTATTTAGAGGAGCAATAACATTTGAAAAAAAAAATATTATAGTAACTAAAGTCACTTTGGAGATCAATTAATTAATGCCCATAATGGCTTAATGCCTACGTATGCTTTCTTGAAATGTTTTGTGTATAGCAGGATATGACTGTTAAGTGAGAATCATCACACACGTATTCTATTTGGCAGATACCATTAACTTCGCAAAATTTCAGTTCATATCTTTTACTCGCATTTCCAGCGTATGAATTTGTCATTTTCATCCAATACCCTCTAACCAATTTAGGGTATTGCAAACAAAAGTTGCAGGTTAGTTATAATTGCTATAATGAATCGAAGTTGTAGTTCTTTAGCAGATTCTTTAAGAATTATCTGTATAATTTTAAATCGTGTATATCGTCTGCGGTCATTAATTATTGGGTTACTTGTACAGGAATATTCACTCAAATTCAAAAAACTTCGTCTTAACTCGTCATCTTCGCACATTTCATCACTCTCTTGTCTCCAGCCTGATAAACTCTCGTCTGGAGAATTTTCTGACGTCATTCCTATTGGCCTACGCATGCATTCTCAACTGTCATCAATACAGTTTCCAGGCGTAAAATCCGTCTAAACATTTGGTGCTCCTTCTCATTTTTTGTTTTAGAAAATTTCTTTCTTCCGCGGCATTCCTACTGCCTCAGTGGTTATGCAACCCCGGCCATTGAACTTGATCATTCTCCTTTAGCAGTGCATTTCTATTGCATCCAGTATTTCTTTTTCCCATAGCTTTATCTTACATCTCTAGCCTCTTAATTTATATCCATACCCTATGTGCATTTCTTGCTATAGTATTCTCTGATATTAGTATGTTACCTTTTGTGCTTCGGGCAGATGTTTCCGTCTTTTAGTGCACTTTATTCTGATTGTAGTTATTCTAATGCGTGTGATTGGGTCAAATAATTAGAATCATTTTTCCTTCCTTAAATTATAATCATTCATTTTAATGTGACTTAAAAAGGTAATGCAGAATAAGTGTAATTTTTATTCCGTAAAAAATATATGCGCGATAAAATTTATTTATGATGGAATTTAGAATCGATTTTTTTTTCATTTAATCCCTGAGTAAAAACCCCAAGGCGAATTAAAATGCCCAACCTATGCACAATTGTATCACAATCTGCCACCTTTATCGTTTTATGCATCTCCTTCAGTGCTACAATTCATGTATATCGGTAAATCTTGGAGAACTTAGTGAAGTCGGAGATTGTTTCGATTATAAATTGCTGGAAAGTCAAGAAATATAGGAAATATTATCAAGCAATATTGTTATTATCTTTTTTTCTTTATACTCTCTACCATAATGTGGTGTAAAATGTATCCATTCATATACTTTTGCAGATTTTGTAAATTATTTCTTAGGAAATTAACAAGAAAATGTATTATCATTTTTCCAAGGTAATTATTTGTTCGGTTTAGTCTCTATCCGGTGAGATGGCATCTTAAAGAATTGAAAAACATTTTTAGATTCCACCAAACTAAAGTAGTATGACCAGTCTCAACGCTTATGTGATGTCTTGATATTTTACCTAAAGTTGTCACGTAGGTGCTGAAACCAGTGCTGGAATATGTTTGAGAAAATATACAAATTGTTTCCAATTTCTAATCGTTTTCATTAGCTACTGTAATTATTCTACAAAACTAGCTATAAACATTTCGTGTATAAACGTAGAAAATAAAAGATAACAATAATTGGAAGTAGCGCATGAATGGTTGGTTGGTTGGTTTAGTTATTTTATAAGAAAAGGTAAGAGTGAAAAAAACGATCTTCGGTCCAGAAAACTTGAAAATTTAGGGCTTATATAAATCAAAATCAAAAGAAGCAACCTTTTCTTCTTATTATAGAACCTTCAAATACGATACCTGTTTCAAACTTCCTATTTTTACTGTAACATATCACGTTAAGCTGGCGTCCACGTTCAGGAACTCACTCGAATCCCTATAATCCAATCCTTAAACGTTTTGCTTCTCTCATTGTTGCGCACCATGTATAAAATTAGCAGAAATCAAAATTGCTGATTAATAGAAATTACATTGAAGCGTAATAGTTTTAGGAATGCTTTGATAATATTTGTTAACTCTACGTTATGTTTCTAGACAAGCACGAATCGAGACAATTTTCCTTGAATCGAAATTGCAAATGATCACATCTGGAGTTCCCTGCTTATGATGTTTAAGCAGGAAAATAAATGATTTTTAATGCATATTCCCAATATATTAAAAACGTTATAAGGAAATGGATTAAAACTTACTGTTTTTTGTTCTCACTTTTTCCCGATTTATATTTTCCTTCGCGTTCCCCCACAAGTGTTTGAAGAAAAAAGGGAATCTGGAG
This sequence comes from Hetaerina americana, assembly GCF_022747635.1. Taxonomy (NCBI): domain Eukaryota; kingdom Metazoa; phylum Arthropoda; class Insecta; order Odonata; family Calopterygidae; genus Hetaerina; species Hetaerina americana. Next base: position 61,826,756 of record NW_027286985.1, on the reverse strand, counting down.
CTATCAAAAGAGAAATCTGAGGGAAACTAGTTCGTGAAAGAAAAACAAGACATAAGAAGGATTAAACTTGAAGATTGAAATTTTCGAACTGTGACTATGGGAAATTTTTAGAAGGTTTAAGTTTACATTAGCCAAAGCAGCTGAAAGAGTCTCATTAAACGAAAATGAGAGGGCTGGAGACAAATATCTATAACTCGAGCTCAAAAAGTAAGGTAAATGAGGAGTGGCGTATTGTGTGTTGTACATAATAATAATAGATACTTTTAATCTATTAGAGATAGGCTTTAGAAGTTAATTAAGTAATACATTTAGCATTTTATTTACCACCTTTCATTTATTTCATCCTCTCCAAACCTCTTTTCCTGCATTATTTCTTTCTAAAGTTTGGTTATAGTGTGGTCAGAAATATCTATGTTCTTCCTTTCTTACCCAAGTTACCCAAACATCTTCGTTTGATCATACTCTGTAATATTCCTCTTCCAACCAGTTACTCTTTTAACTCTCTCTGGATTCTTCGAATTTAATCTAGTAATTTATTCCATCCCCTAATATAGGTATCTCTGTGTTTTTCTTCTTTTTCATCCAATTCATTTTGTCTTAAACTCGTATCTTGATACCTATAATCTGTGTTCATCCCTCGCCTAAAATGCCAAGTTTCGGATCATTCAGCATTATCCGATGCATTTAATTCTTCACAAACCTCTTCTTTTCGTCTTTTATAAGGGTACTTGGCATGATAGGTTTGCCCTTTACAAATTCATTTACCTCCAGGATATTGCCCAAATAAATAAACTCTTCCACTAGCTGTATTTAATACTTTCCTTCACTAATATAAACGCAGCCTTCCTAGTGCTTAAGAATCCTTTTACTTTCATTTTCTTGTGATTGACTTCTATCATATATTTGATTTTGTAAGTAAAAACTTGATCAAATGCATGTTGTTACCGTGAAGTACTGAACAGTTATTGCAATCCGTTGGACATCTCGTCAGCTTTTGCTTGACCGTCTGCAAACTTGCCTGACCTAGCTCCCCACTAGTCTTAATTTCGTGCTTCAACTCCTCCATCCGCCCTTTAACATTTCCTCGTTTATGAAGGCACTTGCTAGCTGTTAAAACCGTATCTGACTCCTCTACCTGCCGTACTCATTGAGATCCTTAGCTGATTTTATATCAATACCGTCTTGTTAAAGAATAGCTTTTGACTAAGTCGCCTATAGCTCTAGTATTTTCACATATTCTCCATTACTTTCAAGGAGTACTGCAGGGAATTACGTCGCACTGTTATTTGTAGCGCAAGCGATACCATATAGAAGATGGGGAAAAGGAAATTATTCCGTATAACATAAGCGTGACATGGAGGCAAGATAGTACAAAGGGTTGTGCTGGGTTACTGATCGGAGACCCCAAGTAGATATATCTGGGAAACCTAGGCACACTTATCTTTTCACTATCTGTGAAATGTTTCGGGTACCAGATCTTCCTGAAAAATGAACTTTCCCACCCCCCCCCCCCGCCCTAATGTGTGAATTTCACGCACCGTATAATGGTTAGTACGAGGTGATCTCCACCCTCACCTATCACATCAAACTTCGAGTTGAATGATCTAACTGCAGCGGGACATAGGAGATAGTAAAGAAAATCTGTCAAAACGTTTCAGATTTTTCCGTAGGTAAACGTTAGTATCTTGTCCATTAGCATACCACAGCCACGTTCGGTCCATTTCAATTAAAAGTATACTTTCCAACCGATAAAAAAGAGGGAGCTCATTGAAGGGAACTGAAAATTGAAAGATCGTATTTTTCAGGAAGCAAAGCAATTCTGTACATAAGATTAAATATCCTTGGGCCTTTCGTGAATTTTCTTTCATTTTTGAAGGCAGGTCGACCTCGCTCACCTTTCCCGAGCTAACAATGCTTCGTATATGCGACTTAAAATTTCTTAGAAGAAGAGATACCTGCAGCCTCCTGCTTCACGTACTTTCTACTTTTTAATTGAATAAAGTTATGATAATATCAATTATTATTGATTAAATATTGTCTTTGATTCTTCAAGGCTATATTTATTTTTAAAACGTTCTAAAACTGCTGTCTTTTTTGTCTGTTTTTAGTCGTACACCTAGTATTTACGCTATTTTATCTAACTTCCCTGTGGTTTCTCCAGATGGCTAGTTCGCTTATTCTTATTTCAAATTTAAATTAGGTTTTGACTTCAAAACGTCTAATATAAAGCATGCGTACATGATATAATTCAGAGTTACTTCGGGTATAAATGTTCCACTCAATTGAAATAAAAGTGTCAATATAATTCTGTGATTTGTTTCCACTAGAGTTCCATCCCGAAAATTTTCTCATGCCTGGTTAATTCCATTAACTTGAATTTACGTATTGACGATAGTTTGTGTTGGCTCTTCTACTTTTTTCTCTCTCGAAAGTTTGCCGATCGACGATGTTTCATGCTTGAAATCCGCAAAAAGGTACACCATTTGAATACTCAGTAAAAGCCACCGGGGTAAAAGAAAAATCCAGACACTCCTCCCAGCGCGTCACTAGTTTAACAACTAATTAAAACAAGATACTAACGGTGCGATTTTGAAATATGGGAAACAATCTCTCATTCAGGGCTCCCTCCGCCTTCATGCTTAACGTGATGGCAAACTTCCTTTCTCATCATGTAGGGCATCGCACGGGGCATCTTTATTAACCCACTCATACCCTCCCCATCACCCTTTACCCTCAAGTCCTGCCTGCTAATGACTATCCGCAGCAAAGGTTTTCCACACCACAATAAATTCACCCCGCTCCCTCTCGCGGGGTGTAATGACCTCATTTCAGTTTTGTCCGGCTGCAAAGAGTTTAGCTAAGCTAAGGGGAGAGTTCATTGCCGTGTATCGCCCCGGAGGGAGTTCATGAGTCAAATTTTAATAACCCCATGTATTCTGGGGCATCAAAGGAACCTCAATTACCTCACCTCCGGTTGGACTTATCAAAGTGGGTTTTCCTTAGCATAATTCTCTTCCCCCTTGGCCGAGAAACCTTCTCCCTTGTTCTTAATGATAAGAGTTCAGCGAACTGGAAAAGGTCAAGCTACCTCCCACAGGACTACGTGAAAACTAGATATTTTCTTCCATCGTTTTTCTGTTCTGTTAAGTCTAGTTTTCTTGTGAGAGAAAAGTTAGATGCTACTCTTCTAATTGCGAACTAATGGTTGGCAATATTTTCACTTTGAAGAGTTAAAATATCCTCCCAATTTGCTAAAATAGATTTTTGATACCTTATATGGATGCCAGACTTTAAAATAGGATAAAACTTATCCTAAATCACTTTAGATATTTTTCCGTTATGACGAAAATGCTTCGAATTTTTCAAACATTTTTAAGGTTTGCAAGTTAAACATTCGACAATTTTTTTATGCATAGCAATATCAGTATGATCTGTAATACTTGAAATTTTTTAGGTACTTTTCTCTAATTAACTGAATTTATTTTTGCTGAAATCTGGGTTAATAAGTGGCAATTCCTATAATAAAATTTAAATAATAAATATTTATTTCCATATAGAGTTTTTCGATTATATCTAATTTGGTAAAACAGAGTACGTATTCGACACCAGCGGTAGCACTACATTATTTCCCAAATAAACAAAATTCTTCACACTGCTTTCAAATTTGTGGTGCAAGACCAAAATTTAATTCACAATAAATTTAATGTGAGTTAAAGAGTTTTGCACTGAAGGAAGCTGCGCTTACAGTTTTAGGAAGGAAATCATCGCCCTTTAATTTATTAAGTCTCATGGTCAGGAAGGGGCTTATCCTCAGCATATATTCCTGTCAGTAACATTCCTTGAATGTTGAATTAGATGTCGTAAACTTGGCGAGGCTATTTAAAATGTCATCTCATTTCATTAACTATGTGCAATTTTTTTCTTGCTAAATTTAGTTTTATGAATTCGAATCTCTTAGCGAAAACCCTTGAAAATGGGTTAATCTAAATATGTGAGAACAACTAATAATTATGCAACCCACCTTTTAATGACTTCCCTGGAAGTCGCTTTTGCGATTGTTTCGATGATGTATGAATATTAAATAATTTGAATAAGTATATGAATCGAAAATATTTGGGAATCACTAAAACGATGGTATCAGAGTTTTTAAGAGAATTCTGTGTCTCAATTTCATCATTTTTCCGATAATTAGCGCAGAGTCGTGGTACGAATATCTCTTATAATTGATGACATAACTTTTTTTCAATATGCCCGTTCCCTTAGGCTAAAATCATTCACACATAATGGTACGCCTTTTAGTATTCAAATAGGGTTATGAGCATACCTGCTATTGAATCACTTTACTTTCTGGATGCCAAACCACTTTATCGTGTTGCTTTCCACAAAGGTTTTAAGCAATGTGACTATATTATTAAAATCACGTAAATTCCTTTCACGCCATTTCTTTTCGAGATAGGCACTGTTATCCTAGTTATTCTATTAATCAAGCATACAACGATAATTCCAAATTATTGCTTTTATTTACTATGGCCAAATCTTTGGTGGGTAGTTAAAGAAATGTTGCATAATAATATGTTTAAGATTAAACCCATAGAATAAATTAATTCACTATGGAAGAGTATCTACATATTTGTATTTGTTTTCTACAGCACTAAGGTACCGTAAATATATTTTGACTGAATATTAATACTTAAGACAGTGCAGGGGCCCATGTCATCTTCAAAGAGACTCGGAGAACCTTGAAAATGCATCGTGAATGATGTTCCATGAAGGAATTTTATTTGAAAATTATTATAATAAAGCAAGTAAATGGATATGAGAAAGACCGGTTTATACGTTGACACCACAATTCAAGGAACTATTTATCTTCATCGAACTAAAACTCAACTCCTCTCTCAGAACGAGTACTTAGTGGAAGATACTACCATATCTTCATACATAGCTCCTGGCTACCCGCAAGGATTGGTACGATGGCCGCTCTCATTTCTTATATTTGCACATCCCTGAAAACTAATTTTAGGGTCATTCTGTTGTTTATTCAAAAAATAATCAATTAGAACCACAAATTATTAACGAACGGACCATAGAGGTATAAATAGTAATATCCATCTGGGTTAAGGTGCAACCAGAGTGACTTAATTGATTGAAGTAAAATATTATCTCAGAATACTTTTCCTCATTCACCGTACTCGCAAATAACTCGTCTCTAAACTTATGAATTCTAATATAGTAGTTAAGTGCTTGAGAGTAAGTTATCGTTTATATTTTATGCATACGCACAAAGTTATTTATTAACCTATTTGAATGGATCATTTTTGAAGCTGGGAAAAAACAACTTTTATGGAGGATATAATGATTCATGATAACTCGTTTCATTTCACTTTTGTGAAAAGGCATAAGACCTCTAACACAGTTCTAACTAGCATCATTCACAAAGCAGTAGACTGGATTATTTTCCTTTTAAAATTTACCTGTATTCCATTTTATACCAATGAGACCTTGTTAGCAATCAAGTCTTTCAGTAGGCGAATCACAGCCATTACCGCAACATCCAAGCTAGAGACGGGACTCGAAGTTGCGACCTTCGATTTATCAGACGTGAGTATGCTCGGCAGAATAATGAGAAGATAAAAATTTAGAAGCCGCAGATACACTAAATTCACATGGAACAGGTCTTACGGGTGGTGGTAATTAACCCGTACATCAATGACAATCCTTAATTAATTTCCCTACTTTGGAAGTAACTCAGAATTGGTTGCAAAGAAGCTCGATTGACCTCAAGCTGAGAATACCTCAATTCGGAAAGATATTTACGAAGAAGCAAATTCTACACTTAAGTAAAATACGGACGTAAATGAGAGAGTAGCAGTAGGAAACGTTGACGTTAGAGTAAGCACAAAGACACAGCCCTTTGGAGAATGATAGATGTAAAGAAAACAGCGCCATGATGCTGGGTAAGAATGGATTCCTTATGAATATAATAGAAGGGAAAATATAATTAAATATAAAAGGAGAGATGCGAAATCCTTAGGCATGGACCAACATGATATCAGGGAATCAGTGAATAATCATGAGATAGGAGAGAATAGAAGGACTTTACCCAGACAACGTTACGATTGAAATATTAATGAATGAATTAGTCCTGAAATTTAAGTGTCACTTAAATCAACGTTTCCATGCTTATTGATCCTGCTCTCTCTCGGGAACAGTTCTGTTCGCAGTGACACGTGTATGCCTCCTTAACTCTTCTCTATTCCCCTTACACTTTACTTCATATCCCCACTTCCATCATTATTGCATTAACGAAGTCACTTCCCAGAGGAGAGCTCTGCTTTATATTTCCTCGGAGAATAGTAGAGGTGGAGGGATATTTGGGATGGAAGGAGAAGGGAAGGTGTGTGCACATGTGGGGTTTTAAGTGACATGCGATGGCGTACTTAGCGTCACACCTGTTACGTCGCAGTTCCGAGGCGAGCTAATTGGGAGAGTTGTGTAATACTCGGGGAGGTCGCTCCTTCTCTGGAGTTTTCTCTCTTTCGGAGTTATTTGCATCATCTGGGTTAGTGGGATAAACTTCCCGGCGTGTTCCAAAAAAAAATTATCATTCCGAGGAAAATTATTTTGAATTTCTGTACCTCTGAACTCCCTGAATTCTACCCATGCATAACCCTTCCAGATACCCTCAAATTACACAATTCGAAGATGACTCCATTGAGCAAGAATTAGAACATTTCATTGAAGACCTTCTGAATACTTTTGCAATGGAAAACATTAATCAACTAAAATGCTAGAGTCATAAAACATTGTGAAATAAAACATTGGCAGGTATCTTTCTATTTTCATTCCACACGTTTAAGCAATATAATAATAGTCACTGTTCCAAGAATACACGATATTTCTCTACATCTCTAAAACTCATCGTATGTATTTTCTTTTTTGACTGGAATTGACATACTATATTTAAAGGTATTTATATAAAAATGTTTATGAATAGTTCGTCCTCATTTTTAAAGTCCTCACTCTCAGGACTTGAAAATGATTGCCTGATATGATATGAATCAAGCACGAACCCACCTTTCTTTAGCTTTCTTCTGGAATCACTTAAGTGAATATACATAGGCATTATAAAATGTATTTGAAAGAAGTCTGCTTTATTAAATTAATTGCATATTTTGATTGCCTGCCTTCCAGTGCTAATAAGTAGTGCCATTACTGGACCATTTTTTTGTGATAAAAAAATGGTTCACTCTTTTACCTTGTCTACCTCCTAAGGTAGTGCGGAAACTACTCGTAAAAGAAATAGCGTTCGATGAATTTGATTCATAACGAAGAAACTAACGTAATTTATAATTGAAGATGAAATGATCGTGTTGACCAGATACATACAACTTATATGTTGACCATTAGAAAGTATGTGTCTATGCATGGCTTAAATAGCCACTTTACTTCACTTAAAACTTACACTCCAAGATATCCAGCTCATTAGCAAGCTATACTTATGACGAGGAGTAATTATTCTACTGGTAGGAAAACGTCAGTAACAGTTGTCAACAGTATTCCTTCGTGTTGATATGGCTTAAAATTCAATGCCTATAATGAGAGAGAACTTTGAAATTCACGCTGGAGCGTCATCATCTGAATTTTTAGGATAGTGAAACGCGTCGTCCAGCAATCAAATAAGTTGTAGAATAAACTAGGCTCTATTTTGCTATGGGTATCAATATCGTTCAAGAACTCACATCTGAATCTTTTCATGCATGAAATGTAAAAGTTAAGTAAATAAATGTTCCTCTAAAAGTTTTAATGAGCTAATCCACACTTGAAATTAATCTATTTATTTTACTAGAGTTTTCTATCTGTACGTATTTTTTAAAGTGATTGGAAACTTTTTAACTTAATTCTCATATATAAATACATATGCATGTATGTATGTATGTATATACATATATATAATAAATTGGACAGCAACAAACAATATAGAAACACATAAAAAGATCACTCACACATGTGTTACTATATTGTTTGTTGCTGTCCAATTTATTATTCCACACTTCCGTGTTACTTCGACGAAATCATCCATATATATGTATGAGAATACAGTGAAACAAAACATATATATGAAAATCATTTTAATGTGAGTTATCAACAATTACTTGATCAGATTGAGGAAGTGAGTGAGAATTTGCCTTGCTTTCAGCTCGCATTTGATTCATAACTTTTTTACAATGCACGGCCGTGATTCCGAATGAATGGTGACCAGTCAAGGCACTCGTTCAGAATTAATTCGATTACATTACTGGGCTATCCGAAATCCACGTTTCGGTGATATGTTATCATGGCGCATATGTTGCTGATTGAGAATATACCAATTTCGCGGCCAAACACGGCCCGCTGACCAAATATCACGCTATACTTCTTTGTTGAAAGCGTTATTTGGCAAAATTTACTACTTTAGCGTGGTTGCATCCCACACATGCACTAATTACACGACTGCAAATATGGGTGCAAATTTCCTCTGTTTAAGAGATACATTTTATGCATAAAAATTGATTAGAGCACGTACCGATGCTTCCAACGCGTATACTATTCTCTTCGTCACACATGGCTGATTAAAAAGTATAGGAATCTCATGAACAGAGCATTCCAGCTGGTGTGCTTAATTTTAAGGCCAGTGTAGTACCTAGTTCCGATTCAAATCTGGTTAGTGCCTCCAGACACTCATGGCTAGCCGCAATCTCCATGGTTTTACGTTTACCCAAACATTTAAGAAAACTACCAAAATAATACCAACACACCTAGGCTGAACGCATCTCAAATTTTAAAGGATTTATATTGGTTACACTTGTTTAATTTAAGTATTTTGGGCCTAGGTACGTGAGGCTATAGCAGTATTAATAGTCATTAAATTTGCTTGATTTATGCTCTTCATATTTAATGTGACTTATCAATACTAAAACTTACTCTAGGATATTTTCAATGTCCCTCATCTGCGCTGATACATGTTCCTGTAAAACAATTTATAAAATATGATGGTGCAAATGTTGCATTTTTTTAATTCTACCCGAAGCCGCGGAGGAAGTTAGCAGTGCAATGGATAAAAAATATTTATTGCTGGTTAAAATAAACTGCAAAACTCTTATTTACTTAATGGGTATAACTACTAAAGTAAACTCCTTTATTCGTTAATCCACGATTAAATATTTGTGATGGTGGTTTAGATCTAATAATCTGAACAGAAAGAGAGATTACTTTTACTTAAAATTATAAAACATCTCAGCAAAAGTCAAGTGTACTCGAATTTTAATCAAGGCTCCTTTGCCTCTTCATGAAAATAATATTCATTCTAATACACTGAGCGTCAAGCACTAAAATCTCCCAAGGTGACATGGCAAGACGTATATGAATTTTGCACAAACTTGAATATATTGAATTGACATTAGATTTTAACCGAGATGTTTCCTGGATGTATACAGTTTTAAGACAGATGCACCCTTATGAATTCTGTTTATATCGTGGCAACTATTTCCTTTTTAATTTGATCGCTTTTTTTACATTCATACACACGTATTACTATTCTAAAACATAATTATTCGTACATTACTATAAACAGGCTATTAGCATAATTGAAAACTTCATTGTATCAGTGAGATATTCCAGGGTGGTTGTGAGAACCATCGTTTATCCACGTAGGTATGCTGCATATTGTATGTTTTGTTTTCTAAATATTCAAATGCCAGTTTCAATATCTTCGATTGCTTAATTAGTGTGCATATTTTTGTTTTCAATTAGATACGGCGCATTCATTCATTAAACGAAAAAACGATGCATTATATGTTAACTTATGTGCATAAAGGACTGTTACAAAAAAAAGCCAATACAGATGGTTTTTGAACCGCTTGGTAACTGCAATTCATTATTTTACAATTGAATCAAGGTTATTGAGATTATTTTATTTATAGTTAATGCACATTTTTATTAATTCAATATGCTCGAATTAATCACACCACGTATGATTTTACCCAATCCGCTTGTTTTATATTTCCATTTAAACTAAGAGGATCAACTTCAACGTGGATTTATGGAGCTGAAAATTTTAAAATGCAATTACTTCTATCGGAATACATGAAGATTTCCTTTATTTTGAATCAAAAACAATATTAAATGGATTATCACCGCTATAGCCTGGTATTCATTGGAAATTGTAAAATTTGTGGATAGAACATTGGCGATTGGCTACATTAAATGTTGGAAACAGATCTCGTGCCGCAGTATCAATTGCTTAGTCAACTAAATCAAGTCCGTAATGATCTTACATAGCCACGGAATTTCATGTAACTTAGAAGCACATTGCACCCCGATGCCAACTACGACCTCCTTCCGGGCCAAATTGCACTCAAGATCCGCCAGTTGGTTCGCCTTAAATAAGAAGACGGCCAAAGGACTCAAGCCAAAGCATTCTTCCGAGTATTAAGCATACGACACTGTATATTCGGAGTACTATGTAACACTCCTACGCGATCCAATTAATTATGAATATTGGATGGCAACCTAAGAGTAATTATTCATCCTTTCAAATTCTTCATCTCTTGTAAGAAAGACAAAAACCGATTATCATCCAACTTTACGACTTCCCCAAAAGACTATTACCCAGATAAATGGCTAGATTGTTCATTATCATGTAAAATTTAATCCAGCAGATTGCCTAAGAATATTTTCCACTCAACAGCAAGAGGAGGGGTGTTAACAAATATTCGGAAAAATATCTGTTTCACTTCATAAAGATTTCTGAAGCATCGGAACTATATTTTTGCTTTGTTAAATTAATACTGTAGTAATCAATTCATTATTAGTTTTTACTGTATTTTAAGGCATTTTCTTTATTATACGTTTGGTTGTTGTAAAAGTTGAGGTTATTAACGTTGTCGGAGGGAAACTAATGGTATTTCCTTGGAGAATAACTTGTCGGTCTAATCTCCACATTTTCCTGTTCTCACCCCAAACAGCTTATATTTTCTTGCTCATGCAAGTATATTTTCGATTTACCTACAAAATGAAAATAAAATGTTCAATAATGTGATAAATGTTATTTAAAGATACTCTGCAGTTTTCCGTCTCGTATATTTTAGTTAGCAAAGCGCTGAAATTGCGAACCACAAAGCTTTACGTTCTTTCATCTCTATAAGGTCTACTCCTTTTGAGCATCGTGCAGTAATTTTCCCGATATTTTTCCGAAACGAGGAAAACTAGTTACGGAAGGAAAATAACTATTCAGCTTAAAAACTCCATTTCATAAAATTTTGTAGTCTGAACTTTGCATCACTGCGGTCGTAGATACGACATCGTCTGACAACTTTTTTTTTCCTCCTCGAATACAGCAACGCGTCATTCATATACTTTCCCATTTGATTGCATCCTAACCAATTCATTTTCCCTGGGCCGGAACAACGCGATATTACGGGAATTGAGAAGTGATGACGTTGCATAATATTCCTCAAACCGACGACCTAATGCAAGGAGGAGAAAAAAAGGCTTGCCATGCATTATTACTGAATTCCTTGTCCCCTTCTGTCGTAATCTGGCTTTCGGCTCCAAGCATCCGTATCGAAATTGGATATATAAATGGAACTGGAAACGTGGCACCAAGTGACTTTCCTTCAGGAAAATGCCCGAATGAGCGAATCCGGCTTCCAAACTCACCCGAAATGAGCTTTCCGCCGCATTGAACAATATTGCCCTTCGATATCCGCTGGGACGGTCTCCGAATTGAAGTTCTCCTGTCATTGAACCAAATTTCTCTGCTACAGAGTGCATTCAACTAAGAAGTCTTGGTTTTTTAATGGAAACCGGACTTCCTTAATAAATTTACAGGAAATAATTATCTTCAATGTTTGTGAAAATATCTATCGAGTGATAAATCGATTGCTCGTGAAAATTGTTCTGCTCGACGGTATTAGATTTTATGGTTTTGACTATATTTATCATTTAAAATATAAGATAGTCAATTTTTCCTCAATGGCCATTAAAAAGCTACATATTCTCCCTCCGATTGCCCTTGAAAGTAGTCCATTACTATTGGGAATTGAACCAAAGATTTTGCAGTCCGACATAATACGTAAACCACTACACTATTCACGACCACCAAGGTATAGCGTAATCAGTCATATTATTTGGCATAAGATCAGAGTGAGAGGAGAATTAAATGCGTATGAGTAAGCAAAGCAGTAACATATTGAAAGCCGCGCGTCGAAAGAACGTAATGTAACATGGCAGTTGTGTGAGATTCTCTCGCGGGCCCTCTTCTCCGAAGGAAAGAGAATGCTTTGGAAGTTCACGCGAATTATTATTACCATCAGAGTAATCAATGTAAAGATTGAATGTTAATAATGAGCATAGATTTAACCTAGACCAGCTGTATGCATTGCACGACCCTTGAAATTTATTCTTTCGGGATAAAGAGGACAATTCGCTTTCTTTCCATCTAGTATTTTCAGTATCAAAAACCGCTTGGATTTTAATAAGACGTAGCCCAATAGCAGTCGAACCCACCACCGCTTCAGCTTGGCCGAAAGCTCTATTTACGAGGCTAACACATTAATCCAATAGGACAATTGCCAATTACCTATTTGGTCCTTTCTTACCTAGGGTAAGTACAGTATTTACGGCAGTGGTGGTTCATGGACCGTGTGAAGAGAGAGATGAAAAATAACGGAGAGTGCTTTTGTTTACTCTTAGTGCAGAGTATCAAAGAATGACTCATTGTGAGTTCTTCTGGCTGACGGTTTGTTGTACGATGTCTGCAGTAAGAACCTACGCAAGGATATTGTATACTAATTACTTTGTAACAGTAATTACAGTCAAACGTCCTAAAGGTGAGCGACGTTTGGATGTTTTTGTTTTGAAGGAAAGCAATTTCCTGCTTGTTGCCATGAAAAAAGTCTTTAGCTAGCGGAAAATAAAAAGAGAACTCAATGATGCATTAGATGAAAAGCAGCATCTGAAAAGACGTGGGCACAGTTAAGAAGCCTAGTACCAGTCCCCTTGTGATGATATTTTCCTTCTTAACTAAGTCAGATTTTACTTAAGAAAGAGGACTAAAAAAAATGATGATCATCTTAAGTCACGGGTTGTAATAAATTCTTTGAAAGTGATGTTTTGTGGTTATACCAATTAATTGAGGATGTACATTATTGATCTTGAACCACCCAAAATCCCAATATCCGCTACCGCTACTGAAGCGTAGGAAGGGTGATACCTGGTGTACCAGATAAATCCACATAGCATTTTAATTCAGGATAGCGTCAATAAAGTGTTATTGAAAACCGAGAGAAAATAAATATCATTACACACAGTTTAGTTTTTATAACTTTTCCTTATATTTGGTGTTTTTAACGCTCTACAACAGAGACACAATTAATACATTCATAAATGAATTTTCATGAGATCAATCAAACAATCAATCGATAAAGAGGTTTCGATCGGAATTTAAATCATAATAACATGAAAGTACACTAAAATAATATTTAAAGGAAGTTAATTCTGAATATAATTCTGAACTTAACAACATATTGTTTTTTGAAAAATTTCGATGGTCAACGTTTGTCCTAATCTGTTAAAGCGTGAGCCAACTGAGGGCAGTTTTTGAATAACCTCGTACAGCACAGTCAAATTTATCAACAAATAGAACAAGTATATAGTTATAGTAATTTCTGCTCGTACTTTTGGCATTTTTATAATAATATTTCCATGTTACTACATCTATGAAGTATTTTATCCACCCTACCGATTCGGAGATGTTTATATTAGAGATTTTCTATCTCGTTTCTTTTTTTCATTTCGTTAAATGTATCTTAATATTTCATTAGATTAATTAGATTTACATGTCTGGTCCCTTCCTTGCCATTGTAATTTTTTTCCATACGTTTTTATAAATTGTTCAAATGAGAAGAACCTTTAATCTCCCTCTGTCAAAAATGAAATTCAACTATCATAATTTTCCTTCATTTTGGATTTTATTGAAAATTCTAAATTTTTAATAATCCTGTGTTTGGTTTCTTTCTTGCATCCTTAGCTCTTTATATAACTCCCATTGAATTAAATAAGTAGAATTCATCATACCACGCGAGGCCCTCTGGCTCTCTCCCACCGTCCCACCGCACATTAGCGTTGACCGAGGTGCGTGGGAGCCCCGTGTGAAGGAACGGGCGTGCTCTCGCTCTGCTGGTGATCGCCTCCCTATGCTTGATTGTCTCGCCGCAGTAAATTCTTAAACAAAGCCCCCCGCTTGCTCTTTATGGTTCAATTGCGTTGCCGTAATCATAAAGAAACTCAATTTAGGCCAATCTACCAACGGAGGTTGCAGGATTTCGTTTTCAAACAACGTAGAGTGAAAGCGTTCGGGGAATAATGAGCAGTTTCCCACTCCTGCCCATGTATCTAAACGAACTAATTGTTTTGTGGTCACATCGTTTACAGCACATTTTAGTAGTCCGTTAAAGGATTTGCGTAAGCTTGGGGACAATCTTTATTTTAAAGGTTTATTTAAACGCCCGTTTCTATAGGGATCACGTTGAGATACCCATTGTCTACGCAACATCAGTTGTTTATAGTCGCAGAGGAGCGACCGTTGGACTGGGCTATTATCCACATCGATTGGAGCATAAATATTTGCTACGACGTGACCCAAAATCCTACCAAATTCCGTGGGCGATGGGTTTTTCACAAAAAAACAGCCCTTCTTTATATGATGCTTTATGTGATAAAAATGTAAGGAAATATCTCACGTATTCAGTATTAATGCTTGTTTATGTTTCCGTAATCTTCGAAATTTTACATTTGAGTGGACGAATTGTGGACTCCGGAATCCGAATTTTTATAAAACTTCTAAAGGGAGGAATGAGGGTGTTTAGTGGTTAGTGTAAAGTGGTTAATTCTGAGATCCTGTATATTCGCTGTCACCACCAGCTCTACGAGAAGTTGGTTGGTTCACCATAACCCGGCGTCCGGTTGTGATTTGTAAAGCGAGGTGAATGTGGCCAAGAACTTGGTGTTTGGGTAGGGCAACAGGAACGGCAGGGTGCATGGAGGGAAAACCACACAGTAAACAAGAGAGAGGACCATTGATAAAAACGGGCAAATATTCTCGGACGTTAGGAGGTGGGAAGTACGAGTATTTAATTTAAGCAGAGGTGACTTAAAGGGCGAACTCCCGGGAGGAAAGAGTAGGTTTGACCATTTTTCTATTATCGCCGTGCGTACGCCCCCTTTTTCAGAACTTTTCGGTTTCTGATTATCACATACCTGTAGTTCCTCTTTCATTCATTCTTTCGCTAGCTCTTTCCAATGGATCCCTACTGTGTTTTTTCCCAGGTAATTTAGCGACGGCTGGGTATCCTACAACATTTACACGAGTGTAGGCACGTCGTCGTTAGCCCTGGGGTTCTCTATCGAATGAGTAAGCAACTCACTTGATTCAATCAGTGGCCTTTAGTAGTAAAAGCTCTGACAATCGAGTGACAGATCCGCTGAGTAATTTAAGTTTTGCCAGAAAATGTATGGAACCGGCGAACCAATTAAATTTTTATTTCTCGGCCACCTAACACTCGTGCATCAACCCGAATCTCGTCGATTCGGCGTTAAAAGCCGTGTGGGTGGAGGGGCAAAACCTGATTTGTGCGGAAGTGGGCGTCTATGGGAGGAATATTGTTGATGGGAGAGAGGGAAGATGAATGGGTTGAGAGAGAGAGGGCAGTGGCCGCGATGGTGACTGTGAGGAACGTCAGGGAGTGGCAGGTGGAGGGCTGGGGAGGATTGGGGGTCGATTTCGGAAAGTGCGCCAGATAAAAGTTCCGGATCAGAATTAAAGCGACGACGGCGACGTTTTTAGAGCCGGGAATATAGGTCGTTCTTGCGGGTTAACGCGTCGTTTTTGTTTGCCCGTCGGAGGAAGGAAGGAAGGAAGAAAGGGAAGAAGATAGAGCCGTTGAGGAAGGGGGTTTTAAAAGCCTTCCCCGCTCTTTGGAATTAAAGATGAAAAATGCGATCTTTGTCTGCGGGTGAGGGATTACGAGGGGTGGACCAACTTCTTTTACATCCGATACGGCTCCGCGGCGGAGGATTGAAGACCCGGAGGAAGGACGGAACGAGAAGAGTGCTGGGAGGTTGAAATGCACCCGCGGATAAATGCATTTTTCCACCATCCTCCGCAGTTATGCGGAGGTGCGGAAGATTGGCCGAGCTCCCCCCCCCCATTTCCTTCGTCCCGCTAACCCGCTCCTCGCCAGAGCGTGGGAACGCGAGCCGAGGCCCAAACGTTGGAAATTCCCAATCCTCGCCATCCCCACCGAAGCTCAGCCGTCTCTCGTTTCGAAATTGATACTAATATTTTTTCCTTACCTCCTCCCCCGAAGTGGCGAAAATAAAAGAGGAGGGTGGAATAGAAATCAAGGGGAACGGGAAGGAAGGAGATTAATGCGTTTTACAGGCTCCATATCGGAGAAAAGTGCTCCTTTTGAAATTTTTTTCCCTTCCAATTTTTCTCCCAACTTCCCCCGCGAACCCTCCGCCGTTTACTTTTCTGTGGATCCGCTTGTCCCTCCCATCTCTTGGGAGTCTCCATAGAGTTTCCACGGGAGGGCACGGTTCGTAAGCGCCAAGGAAACGCTGCCCCTGGAACGGAAATAATTTTGTTCAACCAGTGGATCGTTAGTTTCGTCGAAATCCGGATGGCTTCTTGCTGTCAGTCGAATCTTAAAAATTTCATTTGTTTACAAGGATAATCGATGCTTACCAGTGATCAACTTTCATCGTTCAAGATAACGATGACAATATAGAATTACTTCGTTTTACTTTAGCTAACCCGAACCTCAACTAGTTAATGAAACTAAATGTGCATATTATTAAGTCAAAACATCATGAATATAATTTCATTCAAATATCTCTGAAAGAAAGTTCTCCTATATATTTTTTCGAAAGCCACTGTTCCTGAATATAAAATGACAAATGTAACGATTCTCATCAGTGCTTTAATTTGGCGTTATTTTGATATTTTTACATACACTACATATTCACTTGTATTGAAAATTTAAAATATGTATTTACAAAATCCATTATTCCTCTGCGTCTCGGTGATTTGATTTCTATGGTTATAATTTTCACATTCTGCGATTCCGATTTTCACATTCCGATTTGTATTGTTAAGTTCTATAACGATTGGGTTAATTAAAGGAAACCATTTTTCTCTTAAGTTGTGTTCTCATTTGCTCTAACGAAATCTCAAACTTCATTTTCATTAGAATCCATTTAAAAAAAAAGAGAAAATCTGAACTCCGATTGAATGCGTCAAGGTTACCTACGCTCTTTCTCGTAAATATTGAAGCTGTTCGTGAATGACCTACAAAAATTAATAATAAAACGATAAGTCTAGAGTTAAATTTCATTCGCATGAGGTTTAAAGTCTCACACTGCCTGAAGTATCTTCACTAGGTTGGCTGGTGAAGTACTTTTTTGATGATGTTTCCGGAATATATTTTCCCTGATTCGCCAATAAACTCCTTTTTAATTTCCGAGCACAGATTTAAAAAAAATTTTTTTTAAACGAGAGATCGAGAGCAGAGATATCCTCGACCGGAATCATTAGCTCAGAAAGCGTCAGGAGAGACGTATTTCCGTCCATCCCAGTTGCTCGCCCCGTCAAGCTCTTTCAGGATGGCATCTTCTCCTCCATGCACTTACTACACACTTGTACAACTAAAAGATCCAATCCACACGGATGCCATTTCCTCAATAATTCCCTCTCTGGGACGTTCACACCCCCACCCACCCACACTCACAGAGCCTGTGCCAAATCAGGCACTCTCTTGACATGATCCTCCAAAACCTTCGGTTTAATTAGCCGACATATATTCTCGAAGAGATGCAAAAAAAATTATACTTATCAACTCGTCGAAGGAGATTTAACAACATTCGTATGATATTTTTTTTCTTGAGGCGCTTAACCCAATAAGAAAGGTTTTTTTTCCTCGCTCCAAAGCCAAATGAGCGGTAGATTTATTTTATCGCAGCACTAATCCTATCTTTGATATTAATCTTTAAAGGTCGCGGTCATAGCGGGTGGTGTGGAATCAGCCGGGCGATTTATCCCCGTGTGTGTGAGTGTGTGGGTGCGGCGCAAAGAAATGGCAATTTCCCGCTCACAAATATATTCATCGGTCGCACTCATTGCTCTTCAGTGGTGAGCGACAAACGACAGAAGCAATTTCCCACCGGACCCTCCCCCGAGTGCTATGGTAATCAAACTCTCTCGAGGTACTTTAGACAAAATCCATTCTCACGCAATCCAAACTTCCAGCTTACGAAGGCGTCATTGCATTAGTAAAGAGGCTTATTGCTGCTGCAAAATCGAGAATATTCATTTTCAATTCCATGCTCTCCCTCTGTGCTTGAGTGTGCTTTCGTCCGGCTTCATCGTGCGTTGTTGACTCGTTGCTCCGTGCTCGATGCGCTTTTGCCGCAGCGGGATGTCATTTACATATGCATGCGCAAGCTAAGCGAAACTTAAATTATTGATGAGAATAGCAAGTTTTTTGGAAGTCAAATAACAAAATTTAAGAGATTAAATTGACAAAATTTTAAAGCCCAACGACTGATTTTTAGATATTTCATTGAACAAGACGATAGATAATGGTCTCATTCATCAGTTTGTGCCATAAAAAATATAATTTAAATACATTTAACTTCCAACGCTCAGTAAATTCTCTATTTTCTTCGTTTGAGAGGAAGAGATTTTACCATTAAGTTTTTCGTTGCCTGGGCTCAGCATTCAGGTTATAAATTTCAATAATTACAGCACCTTATAGATTTTATGAGAATACATGTGAGACATCAACAAAAAGCTGTTATTTCCGATTGTAAAATTTCATTGATTAAAAGAACCAAATTTGTGTAACAATCTTGTATATGCTGAAGACAGTGAGCGTTAAATGTGAAGTGGACGAAAAAAAATGCCATAATATTTCCTTCAATATAGTGTTTCAAAATATTTTTCATTGAGAGATTAGTGAAATTCTAAAGATTTATTTTCTTAAATGAATTCCTCTCCACTTAGAGGAACTCCAATGTCTGTCTCCTGAGGTATGCAGTGAAATCTTAGGCACATTGCGGCTCCAATTTCTCTTCATTCTCATGGCATTGACTGTACACTGACGCTTCAAATGTTTGTGAGACTCCATGGATATGGCAGAAGGCATTAATACATTTCAATTAGCTATAAATCTGTAAGATTCTTTTCTTTCTAAATGTCATTATATCAATATCTTTCATTTACATTCCTAAGGTGGATGTGCATAAGTGGATCTCTCTTCCTTTTGAGGGGAAACAACCGCTCTAACAAAATTAGTCTTCAAATGATTCTGTAGCCACGAGAAGCTTGGGTAACTTTATATTACTCTTATGGCACTCATGTGGTTATGAATAAATGAGGCGTTTATCATAATTAAGTAATTAAAATTTTGGCCACATTTAGTTCTATTGAATATCGATTTTCAATTTTAAAAGTCACAACAAAATATGGTATCATATTTCAAAAACATTTGTGGTTAACGGACGGGAAGAGTTTTCTATTGCCAATATTTTTCATATACCGTTAAAGTTGGTTCTGAAATATACCATTGCGTATTAAAATTTCTCCAGGAGCATATTCTTTCAATCCCATTCTATAAATTAATTTGACGGAATAGTTCTCCCTAACGTATTTCACCTTTTTTGTGACCATATTTTTAAAATATTCGATCTCCCCCCACAGCAACAAATCTTTTCTGAACCATATTATTATTATGCCAATTGAGGCCATAAGGATTGAGTGCATATTTTTTCACTAAGATGAACATGCTAATGTCCTTACGCTTTTAATTAATTGGACAAGTCGATATGTCTTATATATGTATGATCATAGCAAGGTTTAGGAAAAGCATATCATGCGAAACACAATAGATTGTTGATTAGTAGTTTAATTCGTGTTACCTTGAAATCGAGGAAAGTGTATATAAAAGTAGATGTCATGCTTTTAAATTCCAAAATAGCCTTCGGCAAGATCCCTCACGAGAAACTAATGCAAAACCTAAGATATTAGTATATTAATGGGCACGTAACCAACTGAATAATAATCTTCTGGTATAATCGTTAACTTACGAGTTTGTATTTTTTCATAGATGAGTCGAATTTATTAGGGACAGACCTAGCTTAAGGAGTGTCACAGGGAAGAGTGATAGGTCCCCTATTTTTCTTGTACATTAACGACCTACGTGTATATTTCCACGCTAGTAACAACCTTAGGGTATTTGCAGACAAAATATAATTTACTGAGGAATAAGTACACCGGCAGATTGAAGTCTGCTCTTTGGCGATTTAGGCCAGATTTTGAAGTGGTTTTGTTAAAGGGATAATTAAATATCTATAAATGTATAGCACTGGAGTTTTGGAATAGAATTAAAGAGGAAAAATATCTAAATTATGAAATATGTGGGATCGCTTTAGGATTCTCAGAACATTCCGTATGCACAGGCTACTACGCTGGCATCAAACCTTAAGTGGACAACTCACATCAAAAGAATACCTCTTTACCTCTGAATTCGAATGCATCCAAAATGCCTATTCCTTACAACTCTCCACCTCGAATACTCATTCTCCCCTCTTGTACCGATTTCTGCATCCCATTTCACTTTCACTTTGTCCCATTTTCCGCCTCACTTAATACCTTTGGGAACGTACATACTGAGCGTGATAATCCTCCAAATTATTTAAAATACCAAATCATAAGTAAGTTATAAGACCGTATGGTACTAATCCATCATGTCATACCAGTCCGTACATTTTGCGACACGTCTGTCTGAAACCCACCTCCAGTTTCCACGTTTTCTCTGCTATTCTCGCCAATGTTGAATTAACTATAAAACACTACGCATTTATGCGTAGCATCTTTCTCGTCCACATTCGCTTTGCCTACCCCACTTTCTCCGACTTTCCCATTTTGCTGTCCCTCCTTATCAATATACGAGTTTGTCACATGATGTTGTTGGAAGTAGTCATGTTTTAAATTCGAAACCAAGTTTTAATTAATATGCATGAAAATATTTTTATTTAACATTCCTTCAATAGGTAAATGGTGGTCTCCAAACATTTACCTATAAAATAACTAATAATGCTTCGAATAATTTTGTAAGATCGAATCTTTTCTAGATGTGTTCATCGTTGATAATTGCAACCATGGTATTTCGTTCAACTCAAACCGAAGTCTGTTTCTTGTGAACTACAGGGAATTCCTGTATTACTACTTAAGAATACGTCGGGTTGATTAAGTATCTTTATATACTCTACGGTTTCAAAATTTACTTTATGGAAGAATATAGTATCCATACATATTGAAGACTTGGTACTTTTTCACAGAATTGAATCTGGAACATTTGAAAATTCGTCAAACCGTCGGCGTCAATGATTGTAAATCTGAGGCAAAGTAAGGTAATTTAATTTGAATCATGAAGTATCCACTATTTTAATTTGTTCCGACCACATTCTTGGGGTATCCCGTGTATTCTATCCACTTTTGACCCACTCTAGAGGTCAATTTTGCTATTGGTCCGGAGTAAATATTTTGAAGATACGAAGGGAAGCGGGAAGAAACTCAGCAAGGGCGTGAAGCTTCTCTTACCAAAAGAAGACAGTCAATTTAATACCCTAACCAACAGCGAGAGTAATTGCTTCAATCGCTTTTTACAGGTTGGTACACCTTGGCCAACAGAATTCCACTTGTCGCTTGAAAATCCGCTATCACTGTCTAACTCAGGTTCAATTCCCATGTCAAATAAGATATAATTAATTTCATATTTAATTAATTTTCACTGATAGTGTATACATTAGGTTAAATTTTGCCTTTAATAAGGCATTAAAAGCTAAAATATAATATCGGAAGTCAATTTCAATAAAGCTGTAATGATTGTTTTCGGTACAGACCTTAAAATGAAACAAATGAGTGGAGAATTAGTAACTTTGCAGTCTAAATTGAAGATATCGTTTGGTCCATTCAGTAAGGATCTGAAAAATTGAATTTCTCAAAGAAAAAAATACCGTTAGGGTGATAAAAATTTCAAGCCGGTATAGCTTTGCAATAGTATTCCATCACCGGAGGCGGGATGAGCGAATTTTATTAGAATAAAACATCAGTTTAACTAAGTAAGATCTTACCGCGATTCGACACCCACTCACCCGCCCGAATGTCCCCTTCAGTCACTCGCTCACTCAACCTTTTGAATCATTTAAAACAACGAAAATGTCGCGTGCGCATTTCCCAAACGTCGTCCCAGCACATTGCAAAGCTCGCCGATGAGAGGCAGCACCGACAGCATGCATTGAGTAAATGTCGCCAGCATCCCGCAACCGCGGAGCTATGGCCCCTGCCTCCGCCGCCCCATCAATCCGCCGCCCGTCCTCCACCCGGGCCCAACTCACGACAGGGCCTTTCATCGTGACTGACCGTTAAATAATCGAGGGGCGAATGAATGGATTTGCACTCGCCGACCCGGCAGGCTATCTCGCAGCCGGGCAGCCAGCTAACTCTGGCCTCAACACACGCCACCGCCACTCCGCTCTTGAAATCTGCGACCGCGTACACACTCGCGCACTTCAGTCCTTAAAATTCAAACCCCATCCCCTCTCTCTCTCTCTCCCACACTCCTCCTCCTCGGCCCCTCTTCACACGCCGTCAATGTCTTTCCACACTGTCGCCTCAACCCACGAGCAAAGCTCGGCCGGGTGCAGCATTCCGCTCGCTACCTTCACCCATAAACCCGCTCCCCCCCTTGACCACCACCGTCCCATTATTCCGTCGAGTCAGCCTTCCGCAAGTTTCTGCTCTCTTCCGCACTTATTTCAGGGAAAGCACAGCAGCACGACAGCTTGGATAGTAAATGCGAAACCTAGGATTTTCCTCCTCCCCTCTCACTTTGCTTTGTTTCCCCGTAAACCCCAACGCTACGGGCGCTCGAGATAGTGCAAAATGTATTGATACCGATTCCAATCTATGCCCCTCCATTGCTCCAGTACTAATTCTCCTAATTAGGCCATCGCAGCCTTTCAACCTCTGCTTGTTCTACTATCTCTTGCATGAAATTTTGTTTGTCACGGATAATTTGTGTTTACAAACATTGGTTGACGTGAATATGCATTCGCGTCCAGCCTTAAGTAATTGCCTTCATTCAAGAGTAGGATGTAATGAGAGTTCTTATTTCACCTTGGTTAGGTCACAGTTAGGACATAAGGAATTTATTTTGGATTCATCGAGGAAAATTTAATGGATTGGAGCTCAGGTGAGATCCGCTGAATTTGTGAAAACATTCCATATACAGAAAGGAAGTTAGGAGCGAAAATATTGCACGAGTCTCTCCTCTCAATAGAGAGAAAGCAAAGTTTCTCACTATTTATATTTTTCGTAACTTTTCACTTCACATAATTTTTAACTTCACATAAAATTGCAGAGCATTGGGCTTTACTTATGAGACTAGGAAACTTTGTATTATGATGTATTGGTAGATCATTCAACCATAATTAAGTAAAAGAAACTAGATACCAGCACGAACAAAATTCATTTTCATTTCGCATCGAAAAATCCAATCGTAATCTGCCACTCCCATTAAATACCACTTGGACATAGATGCATTAGAAAATCTGGTATACTGACGCAACTTCCCACACGCCGTATTTGAGTATAATTTTAATGCATGTTTAAAAAATTAATTTGAGCATTTTTCCTGGTAAGTAAATATAAAATAAATTTTCATTTCACGAGCGTTACTTCAGATGCTCGGATTGATTAAATCTCCTTGCTTACTTTCAATAAAGATCTTTCTCTTGGAATTTTTTTTCTGTCTCTTTACGAGACATTCCAAATCGGACTTTCTTGCTGTAATCCATTGTTTTTTTAGCCCCTACCGTCCTGATTTCGATGAAATTTTCAGCTTTATTTTTTTAATAATTAATAAGTCATTAGTGAGTCAAAAGTTTTCTATGATTACATACAGAATTGACGAATTTCCGTAATAAATAAATTTCTTAATAAATACAACGTTGAAGCATTACCTCGACCGATTGTTTTGGCATTAATAAATAGTATGTAGTTATTTATAACTTAAATTTATCTAACATTAAGGTACTTTTATGATATGTGATAATAACAATCGTAAAATAGTTTTCGCTTCAACCAAAGAGCAACACCAATCCTGCATGTACAGAAATTCGAACCAATTTTTTTCATGAAATACACTGCGATCAAATTACTCCCTTTTTAGATACCCGGGAAACATTAAACAATATATGTGAAAGCCTTCAGGCTTATTTTTATGTAATGCATGCATAATCGCTTGGCCTCCTTTGTTTCCTTTTTTCTTCTGCCTAATTTCCCGTGAAAGGTTAACTCTGATCATTAAATCATTTTCTTATTTTTTTCGTTCCGCGTGACGTTACTGCTCTCCATCCTCCTCCAGGTCTTAAGGGATTCAGGGTGTGTCCCGGGAAACGAGAACCCTCGCCAATTTGGGGCACTGGGGCGCTGCGTAGAAGAAAAGAAAACCGAAAAAATAAATAACAGAGGGTGAAAGGGTTGAAAGCTTTAAGGGTAAACTGTATTAGGAATGTGCAGAGTGCGTTTCGTTCGCGAAAAGGGTGGTACATACTTTTGTGGCCTATTCAATCACGTAATTATCTTCCTTGTACTTATCTTTTACATTTTTTTAGAGTACATCCTATTGTATGAACTTCATTCTTCACTTAATAACAATAGTCGTTCATTTTAATATCCACTTTGATACAAAAAAGCCTATAGCAAAAACGACCCTGCGTACAAACGAGAGACAACTAATGTACATAATTATCAGTTCAATGACAATGCAATCAATCAAGTAACAGGTAAGTGATGAAAATCAGAATATTTAAATGTTTATTCAACTGTGAAAGAAAAACAAATGTGGTGCATTCATAATACTATATTATTAATTTAAATATGTGTTTTCAAAAGAGTCATTGTATGGTATTGCTCAAAATGATTGCCAATTACCACATTTTTGCATTTATTCGGACAAAATATTCCACTGTTTGGGTAGATTTCACGGAGAAAAGTGTGACGTATTTTTTATGCAGAGAAAAGTGTAAGTTTGAGGAGATTAACGGATATTCTGAAAGGTTTGAGGAAGTTTAACGAGATCCAGAGCGATTCTTTAACTCTTTGTGGCATCAGAAGTGCCACTAGTCGCAAACCGACTAAGATTTCGTGCTGATAGTCAATACCGGAAATATTATTCACGATAGCCCCCATGTCTCAGCTTAGCAAAGAATGAACAACTGCTCTGACTCCATATCCGAATGGCAAATTAAATCTCTGGATTATGGTGTAAATTTGTAGTTGGTGTATCAATAATCTCTCGCCTAAATATAGGCGCTCAATTTCATTCCAAAAGAGTAATTATTGAAAAACTCGATATGAATCTTTGATTTCACTTCAACTGGGATCCGTATGGGGAGTTAAATAATACAGGGAGATTGAGAGAATAAAAAAGGTGATACCACTTTAGACAAATTTATTTCAAAATATGTAATTACGTGTACCGGCACCAATGGTTATTGTATATTCAATAATTTTGTTATTAATAATATGTTAATTATGTTATTGTATATCCAATAATATATTGATACTCAAAAGCATGATGCAGAAAAATATAAATTGCCATAAAGTAATGGATAAGTGTCCTTCTCCAATATTTTATTCTATCTCGTGTTGATTAAGGCATAGCTTCAATCATATTTTATTTTGCTTTAAAGAGCAAAATTTACGATGTTCTCGCACATGTGGACGAATATCTTTAAGTAGTCTTAATTCAACGAAGAAAACCGGAACTTGCTTTTTGTAGAGTTTTTGATAATGAAGGGTTAGGATTTTTTTTAATAATTTCATCACCGGGTTAAAAAAGGGGTGAAAATTAAAAATATATTTTCCTTTGAAAGTGCAATCTGCGAATTCTGTTCCCATTTCCTGCCTTGTTCATTCAGCCTGAACACGTCATATACAGCAAGGTCTTTTACAGTTTTCCACTGCGAAAATCACGGGGAAAAAATGCAAGGGTGCCATAAATAGATGATTTCTGCAATCATTTCCCCTGCTCCCATTTGTCCGCGCAGCCAGAAGTGGCAATATTTCCAAGCCCTTATCTAGTTGAAGCAAGCTAAAGCCTTTTTTCTCGTGGCCACAGATATTTCTAAGTGGTCTTTAATATTTGACTTATTTAAGTTACAACGTTATAATGGGATAGAACTATCATATCTCAAGTCTAACTGAATACATTACTTTGCCGAAGACATAAGTTTGCTTCCCGAAATTAACATTTTAGTACTCTTCCGATTCCCACACCAGAGATATCTGGTGGCGTACCCCTTCTGACGAATCGTGACCGACTGCCTTCTCAGGCTTAGTCCCACCAGTATATCAACCCGGTCGCTGAAGAAACATAGGCCCAGCAAGCATGGGGAGGTTGTACGGTCCGGGAAGGACGGTCGGCCGGATTCTCAGCCGAACGGATGTACCACCAGGTCGTATTGCGCGACGATTCCTTTATTAACGACACGTAAAATGTTTTCATATCAGGCAAGTGGATTAACAGACCCCGGCCTTTTGATAATGCGTATGTTACCAATCGGTGGTCACAATAGACTTAATTTATGTAAAATCTACTGCAGTTACCATGGCGTGGGTAGCCGTCATGAGAGCCGTCAGCGCCTCGGCTTCATATATAGGCTTCTCCTCCTGAAGGGCCCAAATCTCAGTTGCGTCCTTTGCGGGGATGACCCATGCCGCTTGAAATGGAGAAATATCGAAATATACTTCTAGGACAAAGGAAAGAGGAGAGAAATACCGGGGACGATGCTCGTTCCAAAGATCTCGGACCCATCTGGTTCGGCGCATAACCATTTCTTAAATAATGAAGTACGGTAAACACATTATATAGACGCACCAGGAAATAAAACCAACGGCCTAGGGTATATTTTAATGTCGCACAGATTAAATAATTTAAATAATATAATGTATTCTAAAACAGTTATAGTAATGCCTAAAATATCAGTCAAAATACAGGAATTTCACTGATATAACACACATTCATTAGGGAATACGAACAACCAGTCGTCTATCATCTATATCTGAAATTGAAATAACACTTCCTTACTCAGAACCCACGGATGACTTTACGATTCTGATACTCCTTCGACCAACGGGTAGAATTCATAAATGAGGATTTTCTAGGCTAGATTAACTCTCTCCCTTTGGGGGGAGTAAAATGGAATTCTCTATACCCTTCTTTTCTCTATAGTTTTTCTCTATAGCTTCTCTGTCCATGGGCTTCAGCTATCATTCACTTCACTAAAATAGCACTTCCTTTTTGCAAAGAAATATCCGGAAAGGAAGAAAAGTTAAGAGACTCTACGATCAAACTTCCGTACTGCTATCCTTTAAATGATATCTCAAATAGCATGCCTAATTCTATCGATGAATAGAATCGTCTTTTAAACGATTAATAATATTATTAATCTCTCTTATAGAATAGTTTCCCAACCGCCATGGCAAGAGCTTGCGGATTTTCTGAATGGAGATACTAGTATGAATACGCAAATTCATCACCTATACAACATCATTCTTCTCCAATGTCTCTTTGTCGGCGCAGATATTGATGGATTGTTTGGTCTGGGCTCAGCTGGTATCGTTTATCTCGCCTTGGAAATAATCAGCGTTTACGTGGCCTCCATTGGGTTCCACCTCTAGTCACGGTGAGCATCAGGTTCGAGAGGTAAAATGAAAAAAATTAAAGGACTAGTGGTGATTGATTTTCAGCACGAGCAATAGAATTCACGTGGGAAGTCAACCGGCTCGAATGTGGGTCGCAGTTCCACCAGCGTTTCTGAAAGAGGGCGTAATGACGTCCACTTCAGCGCGAGAAGCCACCGAGGAACTCAGTGGTGACCTTGTACTCCTCACGTCTCTTCATTTTGGATTTCACTCTACGTACTGGTAAAACTACATAATTCCAAACCCTTGCTTACAAATATATACAGAGAGAACTAATCCTAAAAATGTGCCGCTAATTTTAATGGTATGTTTTTCGACAGATTTTGATTGCTAAGGATAAACATTTGCTACTGCTCAATAGACTGCTATTTGCAACTGATAATAGTATTAAAACGCAGATGTGCAGATAGACAATGTCAGGTGGCACACAAGTCCCAAGTATTAAAATAAAACTTGCCTTATAAATATAACATGACATCTCAAATATAATCAATATTACAAAAAATAGTAAATAAAATCCGTCAGAAACAATAACAATACATTTAAAGGAAACTTCCAAGCACCAATCTCTGACACACAAAAAAGAGAATCCCCATCTCATTAACATCAGTTTACCAATCAACAAGAAAAAATAAAATGCAAGCTGTTTTATACTATTTTACAGAACACATCAATCAAATTATTATATATTTTGTTTACATCTTCTCTTAAAAGTATTTAACCTGTTAGGAAAGGGCTCGAATAGTTTTACAGGCATACTGATCCAATCAACAATTGTTTGATTAAGAAATGAATTTTTTTTATTTGTTCTTTGTGCCGGCATTTTAGTCGTACGTTGAATTTGTGTTCATTCCTCCATAAAAAGTTTGGATTTACCGCCTCTTTCCTTAATTCTACTCAAGCTTTTTCTCCCTTTAGAATGCGGAACATTTCACTAAGCCTGCTTAATTTTCTTCTACTTTGTAAAGGTTCCCAGCCCAGAGTTTTTATCATTTCAGTCACACTCTCCATCCTCCTATGCTTCCCTAGGACATGTATGGCAGCCTTTCTTTGTACCCTATCCAGTTTTGTAACATGTGTTTCTTCGTACGGGTCTTATACAAGTGATGAGTACTCTAAAACGGGTCTTACCAGGGTCTTATACGGCTTTTACTTAGTTCTCTAATGCTCCCTTTGAGGTTTCTCATCACTCAAAGTAGAGTTTTGAAAGCTTTCTTAACAATATATTCCACTTTTAGCCCCCGCCCTAAATCCTTGGTTAAATATACACCTACGTATTTACAGCTACAATTCTAGGAATGACATTTTCTGAGAATTCTATTGGTTCCATTAACCTTGTAACTAAATGTGAGGGATTTGCATTTGGTAACATTAATACCCATCCCATTATTTGTCATCAAATCCGCCATTTTATTAATGTTTGCAGTACATCGCGGTCGCTGTCATTCTCGACTTCCCTGTAAATAATGCAGTCGTCCGCAAAAAGTCTTATCTGAGATTTAATATTTTCAGGGAGATCATTTACATAGATTAAAAATAAGAGCGGGCCAAGTACACTACCTTGTGGAACACCCGATGTTACCCTCATTTTTTTAGAACACACTTCCCCCAATTTAACCCTTTGTGTTCGACTTTCTATGACCCAAGAGATTACCCTTCCATCTGAACGCACACATTCATATACATACGCAAATAGATATAAGGAAATGCAAACTAATGAAAGCGGAGGGGTGATTGAAAGAAGCTGAATGCCAAATATATGTTGGTCTTTAGAGATGTTTTATGCATGAGGTAGCCCTAAGAAGACTAAGCGATAATGCTGAATAAAATTGTGGTACAATGCCCGCGAATATTCTATACACCCTGGTCACTGGCGTACCGTAATCGACACGCAAGTAGCCAATTGCTCTTCAATATATTTGACCACATGGGAACCTCTGAAGAAGGATTACAAGGACCCCGCGTAATATTTTGGAGTTATTTCCTCGAATATCGATGGGTGCACAACAGGAATTATGCCAAAATCCACATCCAAATATTGATGTAATAAAATTTCATTCCCTGTCTTCGAAAAAGAATATAACTTTGGGAGGTAAATAGTAGAAAATAGAAGGTAAAATAAAGATAAACACTTTTCCAAAAAACTTTTATTTTGTCCAAGCCTATAGAGTATAGACCAAAGCTCATGGAGTAAAGCTTAGAGTTGAATATTTGTGGTGAAACCCGAATCAAAGGAAAAATTATTAATGGAGGCGTTTTTTCATATTTGGGGTTCATTGATGTCTATTCATTCTGTTTAAATCCCTAGCTTTTTATCCTTTTCTCGGGCAAGTCGGTTCTAACATGCGCATAAATTTCATTCCTAAGGTCGTTAAAGGGGTCAGGGAGTTGCTCAAGCCTACCATATTGCTGATTCAATTCAATGACTTTCATAGGCATCCAGTGAGAAAAACACTTAAACCCACGGAATTAAGTGTCAAAAAAAGGAGTTTTTATAATCGGCGGCTTAGAAAAACTCTTCCAATCACGCTTTTCGACCTAAGGCGCCTTTTTTTATTTATATTTTATCTGGTAAGGTATATTTTATGAATGGAGGTGTGTTTGATATTGAGCATTCATTTCTTCGTCCAGGCTGGCCTATGCGTCGGCCAGCATTAGTCTTACACAAAATCTCTCTTTGAACCCAGCGTTCTGAGAACTTTCGGGTGGCCAGGGTTCACACGGCAATGGTTTCAGAAGTTCTCAGATCTTAACACCGTCTGGGGAAGAAGTTTTGGTTGAATTTTTTCAATCCGCGAGAAATGGCTCTGTGAAACAAAGTGGCTCGCTTTGGCCGATCTTTGAACCGAAATTCTTTCGCCGTATCCGTCACCATTTTAGCTCCTCACTCGTCCACTTTTTTATGCACAATTTTTAAAAATCGAATGGGCCGATGGAAAATCAATGCGATAGTTCTGTTTTGGAGGAGAACTGCTCTTCTAACTCATAGGATTCTAGTTTTCTTTATCGTTCCTATGCTACTTCCCTTTTAAAAGCTTTCACATTCGCAGTCATTGCTCAATTGTTGTTTTCCATTAAAAATAGAATTAATCCATTTCCTGATTTTTGTAGCCTCTGACTCAAGGTCTTGGTGGGTTTGTGGATTCTACTGGCTGAAAATAAAAACCACCAAAGTGAAAATTAAAGATACCATGCTCTCATAAACTTATCCCTAATAATTCCTGCATTCACTGCCTAACTTTATTTAGATGATCTAAAAATGAATGCACCTCACAGAAAAATCTGCGTTATATTTTTAAGTGCAGAAAGAGCTAATGCTATGTCATTTTTTGGACATTATCGAGAGCGAGTTCTCTAAAACGGAGATATAAATAAATAATTTGGGTAAAATTGATTTCGCAAATGAGACCTATCTAATCAGGAGGGATTCGATCATCAATGCGTGGAATAAAGTAGTGAAATAAAGAACTAATAAAAAACCGATTAGAGATAATGAGGTGAATAATTATAATTAATTGAAGGGAAATAGGGATGTTTTGGGAAATATGAAGTGAGAAAATGTGTACACATGAAAGAAATAATAAATTGCTGAAGATTGTCCATTAAGGGAAAATTTGGGAATGTGTTTTCAGGCGACATGAAAAATAAAGGCAGTTTACACAGCATGAAAGAGACGGAAAAAATATAGCAGTATGAAATTACGGGCAAAAGAAATATATGCTCTAAGGAAGTGCACTTATAATATCCAAATGTTTAATAACTTTCAAGGACTATTTAAAAATTCCCTTTTTTGGATGACATTTGGAATATTATTACGGAACTTAAATCAACCGTTTATCAATCTCACGTAAAGATTCGTTTCTCTCAACCTCTCATTAACAATATACTTTTTCTTTAGAACACTTTTTACAATGCATGCCTTATTAAAATTTGAATATTTTATATATCTCTCTGCTTTTAAAAATTATTTTTCACCTTTAAGATCTTTGAATATTATTCATTTTCTGTTCTCATAATTGAATATTATGACTGTCTTTATTTTCAATTTTTTTAGTTTTATTTAAGCTAGTTCAAATCTATAGTCTTAGCTGAAAGTTTAGCTATGAAACATAATCTGCCGTTAACGTAGCTGTCAGCTTTTTTCCTCTCAAAACATACATATCACTTAAATTATTTGACTGATCGTTTAGGTACTAGGCTATTACTGTATGCCTATGCAAGTATATTTCATTTCCTGCTTTTTTTGAAGCATTCATTAATAAAATTTTCCATTAATTTTAACTATTTCCTATCATTTTTTCAAGACTTTGGATTAATATTTCAGAACTATTGCGCTAACAAGTGCGATAGTCCAATTTTTATCCAAAACATTTCAGGTTACTTTGTTACCAGTGTTTTTAACCGTAAATAATCTTCCCTCTGGTTATATCAATTTGTACACGCCACGGAAGTGTTTGAAAAAAATCACGCCGAGTAGCCTTTCCATGTGGACTGGGATATTAGGCAACCCTTACGTGTAGACGCCACTTTTGTGACAGATTGTCATAGTGTC
This sequence comes from Hetaerina americana, assembly GCF_022747635.1. Taxonomy (NCBI): domain Eukaryota; kingdom Metazoa; phylum Arthropoda; class Insecta; order Odonata; family Calopterygidae; genus Hetaerina; species Hetaerina americana. Next base: position 61,794,333 of record NW_027286985.1, on the reverse strand, counting down.
CTGATACGTGGATGCTCAACGTAGCGACATAAATTTTGGGGAAACAGACGGTGATGGAGTGGAAAAAAGAGAGAGAAGGTGGTGTAACTTTTTTGGCAAAAATCTACGGATTCGTGAGTGGTAAGCAACGTGGACCTCGAGCTGAAACCATTCCGTCCTTAGAGAGAGAGAGAGAGATGGTCGTCCATAACATCGAAAGCAGTTAGACATCGTTATGCGCCTTTGATCCTGGAAAATTGAAGGGGAGTAATAATGCGTACTTGACAAAATCCGATAGATAAAGTCATGATTTTCTTAGTGAACGTTCTCAAATTTGCAAGTTGTTTCCCTAAAAATTTTCTGTAAGATTTCAAACCGATATTGATAAATATTTGAAATATCAAACAAAATAAACGCACGGTATTGCAGTGCAGCGTATGATAATATTGCATATGTTATGGATATATTATGTGAATGTTTTAAAATAGTAGGTAAATAAAGTAATATGCAAGTTTTAGAGATGATATAAAATTAGTGATTATTTTTTTGAAAAAATAAATTTTTAAAGTATTTTGGAGCATTAAAATGGTAAATATTTTAAAGCAATATTTACCGTTTGAGAATATGTAGCTTGACGCATTTGTTTGGAGTTCGTTCAAAAACTAAATTTCATGCAGCATTACAACAGTTAATCTTATATTAAATCTTCTCCAAATAGCGTGTGTGAATCTTTACTCATACGACGTATCTGCAATCTTCTGTATTCATTTAAAAAAATCTGCGGATGAATCAGTATCCTCGCGGAGAACACCACAACCAACTTCTTCTAAATCTTCCTCTGAATTCCTATCTAATCGGGTTTTTTTTTCTTTTTCATTATCTTAACTATCCTGTATTCAAAATTAGTGTTGTAGCAAAGAATGGTATCTCATTTAGTTTGATCGACGAGAAAAAGACACTCTAAATCAAATGAGGGATTGATAATGAAGCTTAGCAATGAGATAAATGACTGAGCATTCTTTTTTCGAAATAATTCAATCTGTGATTTATTTTTCCCAACTAAAATAACTTTGAAATGGTGAAACATATTTTGTTTTTTCAACTCCTTCTGGGTTAGCAGTTAAAAAAAATCCCGTCCAATCGTAGTTTCATGCGCTCGGTGCCACGGCAGTAGTTTGCCAGGCCCGTTGACGAGGCTCTCATTAGGATCAAACACGAAAAATAAGTAAGTTTGAAACCACGAGGACACTGCTATCTTTATTATCATCACATTGTAAAAAGCTCGTCTGTCTTTTCCCATTTTTTTTCGCGATTCTGGGTTTTTTGAATCCAAATTTCTGTCACCGGACCGCGAAGACCCTTAATAACGTCTCAGTGTCCCACGGCCCACACATTTTGCAGAAGCCTGTTCTAGGGCAACATGCAGAAGGAGGGGGAGTGAGGGGTCGGGCGTCGGGGCTGGGGGATAGTCGGAAGAATTGCAGCGGATAGAGGAGGGAGGGACGAGATAGAACGGAATGCGATTCGACGGCGGGGGTCTTGTCGGAGGGAGTAACGCCCCCTAGCATCGAAGGGAATCGAGGTGTGGGGGGAGGGGGAAAAGGGTTGGGGGGAGATTCGGCTGGCTTGTCAGCGTGCATAATTAACGACTCCGTTCTCTGGGACCGATGATATCCCGACGCCGACACGGGTGAGTGCCGGAGCTAGGCCGCCCAGGCTGCAAGGGAAAAACCCTCCCTCCGACTCTCTCCTCTCTTTCCCTCCAGTGCTCTTCTTAATTCCATTAGTACATTTAAAGGTCTCATAGCTTGCCGTCACTCTTCCGCGAAACGTGCCTACGGTTGGGTTGTTTACGGCGAGCTTACATTGAATATAATTATTATTTTCTCTGCTTTCCACTAAAGCTTATATAATTTAATCTTATTTTTGTTTTATGTTTAAAAAGACGCCAAGAAGATCTCGCTTTATTTAACGTACATTTAATGCTCTAGGGGAAAATCGTTCTCTGGAGAAAAAGAATCAATCTTCCTCTTCTCTTTCTCTTTTTCCTTCTCATTTTCCTGTATCCCGTCTTACAATTCCTTTAAAAAAATCTCAGATATAACAAAGGCTCTTTCATCTCGTTACTTATTCATTTATAATTTTTATTTGCTGACATTTATTATTTTATATTACTCTTTCAGTCTTAATCAACTATATTCCTATAGAAAACACCCCGTTCTGTTGAATCGGTTTATTTCATCCTTAATAATGTGTGCTTAGTTCTTATTGCTTAGTTATGAATCATATCCTAACAGAGAATCGATTCCAGTATTTTTCGCTAGCAGTCAAGATTTTTTTCTAAAGATATTTTTATAAGGATATTTTTTCTAAAGAATTAATTGATTCCATAAGGTCTTTTCCTGGAGTTGGACTTTCCTCTTTTGGAGTAATTATTTTTATGGTTTATATAGCCTCCTAAAAAAATCCTTTTTTTTTGTTTAGATAGTAACAGAGTGGAAGAAGGGTCCCAAACGTATCAGTTTCCGCCGAGTATTACCAAATATCCACCAGTTTACCTTCACCCTACTCCCTTTTCTCATTCTTCTCTCTTCCAGCCACATCTATTGTTTTTCCCTCCATCTACCTCCCTCGTTAAAACCTTAGGGCTTCTACCCTTATCCGGCCAACCCCTACTATCAAGTTCAAACCCTTTTTTATTCCCAGCCGCTATGGCTGTCTCGCATTGTTCCGCGAAGCATGCAAACTTTGTGTGCCAGACTCCCTACACACGCTACATGGTTTCAGTGCCTTTTATCCATTTAATTGCAAGCGTACTTAATTATGACGGCTGGGCATTGTTTCTTTTCCGGGACAGGTAGAAAATGCACATACATGCAAATGCATGAATGTGTTCTGACATGGGTGGAAGCAATGGTTTCAATCCGAGGCCTGTTTAGTTACATGCCTGACTCCTTCAAATGATTCTTTATTTCGTGATTGAGATCATCCCGCAATTATTTCAAAATGAATCCTTGTCATTTTATGTCACTTTTACTCATTGAAATTGCTATATTTTGGTACTTTAAATTGATTATTGACGTGAAATAATAATTACATTTATCAACACCCAAGCCTCATGTAAAGGAAAACCCCCTTGCACGAGGAAATCTTAGAGGGCTATGTACGGGTGTTTCACAGGAATACTTGATTATCTAAACATTTTCACACTGTCAAATGCAAATCTCACAACCCATGGAAAAACTTAAAAAACTTTCATAAAATTTCATAAATTCATAATGGAAGCTAAAATCTCATTGGTGAATTAATAAAGAAGGTTTCATTGCGTGCGAAATGGTCACAAATTTATTATGTGATAATATTAACCTAATTAATATATCCTTAGCATTTTCCACAGATTTTTATTGTAAGGTACAACGCGTTTCACCGACTTGCGGCATCATCAGGTACCTACGGCATCGTCACCTGATGATGCCGTAAGTCGGTGAAACGCGTTGTACCTTACAATAAAAATCTGTGGAAAAGTACAAAGTCTTTGTAATATGCATATGAAATACTTCCAGGAAGTGAAGCCTGAAACAGTAGAATACACTCATTTATATATGTACATTAGCACCTTTTTTGGCGGCTATTCAAGAAATGCTTTGAGAGAAAACGTTATTCCAATGGCGGCCTGATATTTAAGCTATGGAAATTTTCTCAAATCGGAGAATACCAATCAAAATAATAACATCGATATTTTATCTTCTGAATGCTATCCAGTAAAGATTTTAGCATTCGACAATTTCAATTTTTTTAATGATTTTTCCGTGCACTTTCCTTATATCTTTAAAAACTATCATACATGAACGGAACTTATCCAAATCATATCTAAAATCTCCTCTGAATGAATCTTTTCTAAAATTTCCTTTTTCAAGATTCTTTTTACTGTTTACTGTCGAAATGATACTAAAACCTGACAATTTACCAGCATATTATAACACAAAATCATCTGGATATTATATGAATACTTTCTTTAGTAAAAAGGTAATTAATTAACCTCGTGTTTTAAAGTTTATTTAAACAACAATAAGGCATTGTCCAATGTTTGTTTAAGTATGCGCTTTGAAGTATTTTTTTCCCTGCAATCGTTAAAAACTTATATTAGAAATTATTGAAATAATTTTTCATTTCAATACACTATCACCATTACTTAATAGACATGTGGGTATGTATATACATATATATATATATATATATATATATATATATATATATATATATATATATATATATATACGCATATATATACACATATATATACATATTGAATACACATATATATGTATACATATTGATATATATGTATATAAAAACCATAAACACAGTAATCAACCCGAAGGTCGGTTTAGTAGGTGATGCTAGAGTTCACCCAGTACTAAACCCAGTTCCTTTCCCTGTGCCGGTTATGGTTTCCCAGGAAGACCTGGTACCCAAAGAATCACATAGCTTGGGTGGAGCTGCAGGTACCCAGAGTGCCTAGCCCGGGAGTCGAACCCGTGACCCTCCGGTCAGCAGTCCAACGCTCTACCCACTGGACTACCGCGACCCACATATATGTATATATATGTGTGTGTGTGGGTGTGTGTGTGTGTCCTTTCCTGGGTCCCTGTAAGGGCACCTCTTCTGAGTAAAATCTACACAAATTCTAAGTTTTGTGTTTCTCTACACGGTTAAAATTGTTTACCACCCTTTTTCTGTTTCAGTATTGCTTTATGAATGTATATTATGTATTATCAGCCTACCTTATCAAATAATGAGTTAAGTATCGTGCCATATATACACTAGTCATCTAAAATCAAAATAGACCATTTTTCCTTAAAGTAAAAAACCCTCACAGTAAATACCTTAGTAAATAATCGAAGCGTAGTAGTAGTTACTAGGTAATACGACTGGCAGTTATGGTCATTTTTGCCATTGTAGTTAGGTTGGTAATATGGTCGGGGCTCGGCAATAGATGAATTAGCTGAAGGGTGGAGAGAAACCGAGGGTCAGCAGTTTTAGTCCTTTAGCCTAGTCTTCACAAAAGACACCAAGGGGTGCATAAACCCTCGATGTGAGGAGCCAGTATATTAGCCACCCTAACAAAACCGATCATCATCAGAGTTATGGCGATTGATTTTCAATACGCATAAATTGATGAATCAGATGATAATATACTCCCTGAACTGTCCAATGTGCATTGCTACTAAATTATAATGATCGTATCAAAAATTGCAAAATCTATTGATTTGATCCATATAATTGAGAAAATCCTTGAAACTGGTCGGAAAACTGGTCATAATTTTAAGGGAAAAAAAGGCATTTGATGAAAGCACACTTCTATTGATGTGTCTGTGTGTGTGCCCGCGCGCGCTTCCATTGGTAGCTGGATTATCTCTTTTCCTCGTGTAGTATGACACGAGGACATTTACTAGAATTGATTAGACTGACCTGTAAAGTGAGGTAGGCAAATCCACTTTGGTGAAAAAAATATATCGAATTTCATTTCGGGATGATCGGAATGTCCCAGCCCTTCGGCTCACCCGGCAGATCCTAATCGCTGATCGTTCCGATCCCGTCCCTGTCGTTGACGATATGAACTGAGATTGTTTATTTTCGAAGTGCTGTGGGAAATGGCTTAAACTTTCCGGTGGACGTAAAAATTAAAATAGACCGCATACTGGGCTGCGGTCGTCGGCGCGTAGCGTCCGTGGTTGCGCATTGGGCAATCGAGCGATTTTAGTTGGAGCGAAATAAAAAGAAGAAGAGTCAGGTACAGTCAAGCACCCCGATGCCCACCAGCGCCACAGACCTACCTATTCACACCGTAATCGCGCACCCTGATTTCTCAAATCAGCGCTCAATCACGGCAATTATGCCCGGAGCATGATTCGCGAGCCCTTAACGCCGAGGTTAGCAGGTCACTCGGAAAACAACCTTTTTGCCCCGACAGTTAGCTTTAATTTATTTCTATTTGCCCCATGCCCCATGTTTGCGCTCAAGCATCAATTTTGTGTTGTTACCGTTCACTATCAGTTTACTGACATGAAAATACAATATTTTCATTACCCAAACATTGCATGCAAACACACCAAACCTTAACGCCGCGGTGCGCCGTTCAATTTCGATATGGAAAAGGAAAAAAAAGACCAGATTTTTAGATATTTTTAAGAAAACTTACACCATATCTGTACTTTCTTTCCTCCCATTTTACTCTGTCTCACTGCCCTCTCTTTTGTGGTAGATGAAAATACAAAATGGCTTGGGATCAAAGAGGTAGATGAATAAATTATTATGCGTAACACCAATAATTTTATTTTTATGTTATTTATCCCTGTTTTTGTTTCTTAAAGATGTCCATAAATGGCGGAGAGAAATTTTTTAAACCTCCAAGTTCATTTTCAAACTTATTTTTGGCGCACTCGTTACCGAAGTTTGAGCTGGAATTTTGTGTTTCCTAATTAAACGAGGTGAAATTTTGTAATTTTCCTTTATTTGGCCAATGAAAATCTTGGTGAAAACTTGCTCTTTCAAATAACAATAGTACAAGATGAATTGAAAAAGTAGATCCAAGCTTAAAATGAATCATTATATTAAGCATAGTCATTATCTTTCCAATAATTTACCTTACTTGCCTTTATAGCGTATCAAAATTCAGGAAAAAAATCGATGAGGGTAAAGGAATGGTAAGGTAATCATAAGTGAAAAATGTGTATTTTGATAATTGACTACAAAATCAAGAACATTGTGCAGCAAGAGAATATTTTTGGCATATTTTTAAATAATATTACTTGGAAGCAAACCTACGGGTCATACTCGATCAATATGGGATCATTTAGTGAAGTTGATTTCACTAAATGACGCGGAACGGTTTTTTAAAATCGCAAACATTTGTTGCCTAAAACAGCTCTTTTCCATTTGAAAGTAATGATTAAATAGGTATTTATTCGAATTCTTGTGTCCTACCTTTGGAATGGGTTTTTATTTGTAGATATTTATCCAACGATAAACATTGATTTGATTTAATAAGTTGCTTTGTATTAGTTCTCCTAAGTCAAATGATAATTTTGATTTCAGGAGCCCATTGTTCCTAGGTTAACAAAGATTAATTTTCTGAAAAAAATCTCGTAGCCGTTTCTGTACATTTTTACAAAATAATTTTATTCAAATATTTTAAAAGCTCAGGTCAATAATATTTATTGGAACAGTTTTTGCGAAAGCTGGTCCTCCGCTAATTAATGAGAAATGTAAATAACGCTATCGTCAAATTTTCCCTTTAAATTACAACAGTCTTCCCACAGCTGCTGCACCCAGCCCCGAGTGCCTGATGAAGGCGCAAAAGGATAGCTCTTGTAATGTGTGCGGAGCTGATTTAAATGAGTGGACTTGGAGCGTTCCTGCCTCAATATTACCAAAAATGTGGAAAAATCCTCAAATTTAAAATGCCAGACATAAGTAAGAGATTGAAATATAAATTAAACTAGGCATTTATTCCGGGCGTTCGTAATGAAGTATGTGCGCATAACCTTGGATAACGCTTCAAATAATTCACCCGAAATTAAAAACGCAGCTTTGCATATAGACGAGGTAAATAATATAATAAATACAATAAAGTTTTTATGGCCTCTGTCCGCGTATTTTTCGGAGAGACCTCGTAGAAATTCGCTCGATGGGAAAATAAAGAAGATTGAGTCATCGGGTGTCCAAATGCCTGTATTTCACTGCCCCAACTTACTGTTTCCTCATATAGGAACGACGCGAGGGGGTAGTTGAGACACTTCCACGTCGGCTTAATCAAGGCACACTACATGTTGGTAACTTAAAAGGAAAATTCACTATTTTACATGTGACGAGTGGTGCTCTTATTTTATGACCAATAAAATAGTGACCCGGTTTTAACATTCCTGAGAGAACTTAATATTAATTCCAATTTGTAGAAATATTTTAGGCATTTTTTTCGTGTATGCACAGAATATTTAACCGTAGTTATAAATTCAAACCGTTTTAACAGTTTTCCTTACTAACTACTAATGTAATGACAATGAAATGCCAATTGACAGGGCGTTTTTCATATAAGCACCAGTATAATTAAACAAAATTTAGTTCCTTAGGTGAGGATTGAGCTCACCTCAGTAGAGCTTGGTAGACAAAAAACTCTTTTATATATAATGTCCTTTAGCGTCTAACTATTTCATTTCTAACCTTAATCCTCTACTTCTTTGAATTCCGTCCAACAAACTCTACTCTTCGTAAACCTTAATCGCCTGTCTTTGGTGGGATCAAGAGCAAATTCTTTCGCTTCAATTCCATTAAGCTTATTTCTTCCTTTCCTCTGCGAAATCACACCTCAAAATACTCTAATCTTCGTCAGTCCAACGATCTCAAAGACCCAACTAATCGTATGTTCTTGGAAGTTATCCACCTGAGTGAGCTATAATTTAAAGGAGAGAAGTGGAGGAGCTTCATGAGGGATTGGAACGAAAGAACTTTTATAATCATGGAATTAATGAGTCCACAGTGAAGGTAAACGGCAAAATGCTTGTAATAGATCAACTAGATAATTTTGTGTATCTTAGTAGAGAGTTTGTAAAAGACAGTCAAGTAGAATATATCGAAAGACGTATGAATTCTGGCTGAATGCTTGCTGTTGCTAGTATGTTAAGCACCTATGTGAAACATTGTATAAATTAAAAACAGCTGTTCATTATAGTGCATCACTTTTACCCACATTAGATGGAAGCGCCGCTTTGGTATGACAGAATAAGCATGAATATTGGGATGGGTTCAAAGAGCGGTTGTGGTAAAAATAAAATACATGCGGTTATTAGAGGGTTATAATTTTAGCCGGATTGGATGAAGGCGATGTCGACACGTATTGAGATGTGTTGCGAAGACTACGGTTAACAATAAACAAACAAATACATTTATTTATTTATTAAATGCCCTGCATTCCACCGCTAGGGTGTGTGGCAGGGGGTGATTGCACATCAGAATAATTTTACCCGAACATGGCTCTACCGTAGTCGAACAATGTTATTACGATCCCTTATCGTTAGTGGAAAAAATAAAATTATAAATATATTTGTTCTACTTTTAATCCCTCTAATTTTATTAACATGATCGCTCTTACTTTAGTACGATGGGGGTAATAATACATTTTCAACATTACTGCTAAAGAGACCTCCTTCCAAATTATACAAGAGCTTCAATCTGTAATATAACCTTCGCTCCTTGAGTGATTCCCAGCCAAACCCCTCCAATATTTTGGTTACGCTACTAAGGTTATCATAACAACGTTTTACAATTCTACCTCCTCTATGCTGCACGCAATCCAATTCGGCAATTAATCCAACTTCGAGAGGATCCCATATACTTGCAGCATAATCTATATGAGGCCTAACCAACGACGGATAACATTTCTCTTGACCTTTTCATCACATTTACCCAGTACTCTTATAATAAATCCTAATTTTTTGTTCGCTTATCCATGTATTCCCCGTATGTGTTTCACTCAGGAGAGATTACGACTGAGGGTAACGCCTAGGTATTTAATTGAATCCGCACATTCCATTTCGGTGTTCCCAATGCAGTAGGCGTGCGGTTGGGAATTGCTCTTTTTCCAAAAATGTATTATCACTTCGCACTTTTTTAAGTTTAATTCTAATTGCCAAGGGTCGCACCAGCGTTTTATAGCATGAAGGTCATCTGAAAAAGCAGCTGTGTCCTCAAGATCACAGATGTCACCATACATGAAAGAATAGTAAATATTTAACAATAAGGAGTGAGCTAAGAAAATAATGATAAAACTTTTTTATAGATACTAAAAATTCCCGTGATATATAGTGTCAGGAACAGAATATGTGCAAAACATTGTATTATAGCAATAGAAACATTGTATATTGAAGCCATTTTTCGAGAGTGTAGCTTTCCGTTCAGAAAGTTATACCATACTTTTCTTGGAAGTGCCTAGTCCAATAGGGTGCGGCATGATAGATGTGTAAACATTAAGTTGATATGTAAACAATTTCTACTGTCAGGAAAATGACTTGAAGCAGGCGGAACATAACTGCAATCCGAGAGACTTCCGTATCCCCCGTCGTCACGCCGATGCACCATATACATATGGTGATCCTCCAGACCCGCCCCAGTGGTTCACCCTTGTGGCTGGGGGGTGTCCTCTCACACCCCCCACTCCCACGCGCTCCTGTATACATATCCCAGCTCTGCAGCAACGGAGAAGAGTCTCTCGTCCTCCTCTTGCTTTAAACCCCTTTCCATTCCACCCTTCTGCGACGTGCCTTCCATCACTCTCCCCGTATTAACCCCCTTTTTTCGGGTACTCCTCAATCGTCTCCCCCTCTTCCATGCTCCAACAATGGCAAGAGGACGGATATTTCATCCCCGTCCAACCGCCAAGCATCCTTCCCCCATTTCTCTCTTTCTCTCACACACTCACGCATACACGCACATACGCATGCACACCATTGACTGGAAATTATGTTAACTTCTCCAAGCGGTGCGGCCGTAGTTGGTTACGCGTTTCCTAGAGCGGAATTATGGCCGTGATGCGAGAGATCTGGCGAAGAATTGTAACCGTCTCGTAGGGCGTGAGCCGAGGCTCTCGGGGCTAATGTTCGTGGTGGTTCGTAGTGATCCTCCGAGTAGATTTATATGCACGTATTTGCGGAATTCACTTTCGGGAAGCAACGGGTGTCCTCGCCAACAAAGGACGATATGATTCGTCACGACATTTGTCACGTGCGTGCATCTTGCGTAAAAATCAACCCACCTCACCCCGAGGCACGTTCACCATTGAAGTGTCAAAGGTCAAAACTTCATTCCTAAAAAGCGAGGCGGACTCTGAATTCCAAATTAACATAACTCGAGGTAATCTTCTTTTTGTTTGTTATTCTTTCTCGCGTACCGTAGCCTGCGAAAACGGATACTTTTCAAAAATTTCGATATGAAATACGTATGCACTTTTAAATGCGAAACGTTGAGTCGGAACGAAAAATGTGCTTTTTTCTATGGAGATCATTTATGATTCCGTTATTTATCACTTAGGTTAACGTTATTTTTGGTATTACATCTGTATTTAAATATGAACAAGAGTTCCTCTAAAGTTGATTGACCCAAGAGGATCCGTGGAGAACATTCAAATGTTATCCCGATTGCTCTGATCCGTATCCCACTCGTCACCAGAATGCCTTTTGGCCAGCCTTCCCACCGCCTGCGGTCTACTTGCACTGGGAGTTGGCTAATGGATTGGCCAAAGGACGCGCGTTCCTGTCCCCTGTGGAAGAATGGCATTCCTCTGGCGAGCAGGTGGACTTCCGCCCCGGTTTTGCTTAGCAAGTCTCTCTTACGCATTCGCTGAGTAACCCATTCGGCATGTTCCTGTGTTAGTAGTGTAACTACTAACCTTCCGCACCCATCATCCGGCTAACCGACGACACTAATGTCCGGCAGATGCGGAATAGTATTATCCTTCCTCTGCATGATGAGAAAAGATCATTAGCTTCCGCAGGTTTACTTAAGTGAGATTTGAATGCACAGGATTGAATTACACATTTCAAATTATTAAAAACACGTTGTACTAATTATTTTGGCTTAAACTTAAAATCATGAGAGATATTTGAGTTTAAAATTGAGTGAATGTGCAGTTTCTTTCGTCTAGGATTTTGAGGTTATTCCTATCATAAAAGGACTCCGTAACTATGAGGATTATGACTAAGTCACTCAACTTTTTCCTTTAAAAAAGATGCAAATTTAACCCTCTCAAAAGGGCAAATTTTCGCGTGAATATATTTACGGATTAAATATTTTTGTATTGTATCAAACGGTGGCTAATCTCTTACCACAGAAACACGATGCAAAATATTTCATTATTATTTTTTATGGTTAAAAATATAAGGGAAACTTTGTAATGCTATGCTATTTTCTTGATTTATTTTTCTTTGTGAATGCAACAGGGGATTTAAAAAAAGGATAAAAATAAAAGTAATATCAATTTCATCAACTAAAACGCAAACAAACATTTTTTAAATTGAATATTGGCAGTGATATAAGTCGCTACAACAAGTTCTCATAACAGAGAAATAACAACATTTTAATTAAAACCCTTAAATAAATGAAAAAGTAATTTTTTGAGAAATTTCAATTTTGTATTTTTTTAGGGTTTTGCGGATTTTCAGTTAAATAATCTGTATTCGTTCACTTGAAGAATTTTAGCTTTGTCCCTGTTTCAGTCAAAGAGGCCTAAAATAATGATTTCATTCCCTGAAGAACTAATTGGAGCTGGCCATGAACTTAAGAACAACCTTATTATTACTGCGAGCTTTATTGTGTGTAGTTAGCCATTTTCGAATATATAAATATCTTCATTGTTTCAGGTCTTCTAAGCTCATTGGATTTTCTTCTTGCTATTTCAACTGCTTCCATACTGAACTAGTATATATGTAGTTTCTCTACACATGGCTATAAAGAAAATCCCATTTTTTGCAAAGAAAACAAAATTTTCCGATAGTTCTTGCAATATTATACGAGACATTTGAATATTGAGATACTGTTTTATTCGAAGCGCTGTTTATGAAGTTTTGTTGAATTAAAAATATTTCTCATAACAGTGCTTTTTAAAAAAATATCCCCTTTATAAAACGAACGGCGGTGTTATCCTAGTAAGTTCGAGAGCTCGGACGCAAACCATAAATCCTTTAGTTTTTAAAGTCCCGCTTTCTTGGAAATATCAGATGTTCTTGGAAACCCGTGGTGGTTGAAAGAAAGGATGTTTCCCCATTGTCATAAATGTGTGAAGGTCACCCGCGGTAGTGCGTAGTACTAAGTGAGCTGAACCATCGTCTATTACTCTCCTCTCATCTCTAACGCCTATGTTTTTTTATTAGAACTGAGATATATTTTAATTTACAAGAGTTATCTAATTCGTACTCATTCACCATCGTTGATTTCATTCTTCAATATTCCTGGAACGATCTATCTCCATTTTGCGCGAGTGTCATTAATATCCGATAAGGTTTTGGTTAGCGAACAGTGGTCCTTCAAATTTCACGTGATATCGTCAATTACCATCAAAGAAACATTTAAAGCATTGCCGAGAGACCCTGAAGATCTTTTGGGCACTCTCTCGCCTTTACAACGAACGTCTATCACAACTATTTGTAAATTAAATAAAAATTCTGAATTTTCATGAGTTCTCATGAAAATGCAGAAATTGCATGGTCCTATGCCTAATTTATGTAAATACGGGAATTAACGACCAAAGTTTTAAAATAAAAATAAGAACGCAAAAAATAGGAAAAAAACACTTTTTTCAAAACAGGAGTATTGTTGAACTGAACCAGCTGTCTGGAGGTTTGATTGAGCCCTTTCCATCCAATTTTATGAGTTTTAAGAATAAATTTAAAGTAACCACACGGTGATAAACTTCATTGATCAGTGATTATTAAAATATTGCTCTTATTAAAATATTGTTTGTATGTAATTTGGACGGCGTGAGAAATTGTTTTGCAAAAGTGAATGATGTTTAAACGGTGCATGATTATGAACGGTATATGAAATGGATGAGTGCGTGATTATGGACGGAGTACGGCAATGAACGGAGCGCTGTAGGTATGGTGTGAACCCAGCCCTCGTGTGATGGTGAAGGTGGGGTTGGTAAACTTAAAGTGTCATTATATATTAGAGCATCTTGTCTCATATTTATTCTTCATGTGTATGTATGTGCATTGTAAGAGTGACCGTTGACCAGACTTGACCGTTGCTACCAGGGCAAATGCCTGATTGCAACGAGATTTATATATTATGTATATATATATATATATATATATATATATATATATATATATATATATATATATATATATATTCATATCTATATATATTTATTTATATATATATATATATATTCATATATATATATATATATATATATATATATATATATATTCATATCTATATATATTTATATATATATATATATTCATATCTATATATATTTATATATATATATATATTCATATCTATATATATATTCATATATATATATATATATATATATATATATATATATATATATTCTATTTCTTATCTATATCTATCTTCTATTTCTTCCGATGAAGACGGAGCTGAATTCCGTCGAAATGATCTGATCAAGAAATAACGTGTGAGTGATCATTTTATGTGTTCTTATAGTGTGTGTTGCTGTCCAAGTTTGTTATTCAACACTTCCATGTTACTGCTACGAAATCTTTTATATATACATTCATACATATAAATATCTATAAATACATACGTATATACCCGAGATCGTATCTATATACATAATAAAGCGATGGATACGAAGTTTACGGGGAATAGATGTAAAATATTTTTCCCTTTTGTGTTGCATTGTGAGGCTTTATTGCAAAATTCTGCTTAGCAAAAAGTTTACTTTGTTTTAAAACATAAGGAATTTGGACATTAGGCCTGGAAAACTATTTTCTTAAACACCCTCTGACAACAATGGGTGCTTATAATTAATGATTTTACTTCCGTGAATGGACTCTCCCAAGTCGTAACTTGGCTCGAAAGAGAACGGCGTATTTATATAACCATCCATCACTAGTCTTTCCCTTTCGCCCCTCGCCCTCGCTCTCTCTCTGCTCCCTCCAACCCCCAATCCCGACCCCCCAATCCATTCATAATGCGAAGGGGCCCCTTACGCCGCCAACCAAGAAGTCCTTGTCGTCCCAAATACCTCTCCCCCAACCTCAACTCTCTCTCTCTATCTCTCCACAGCCATAGCGAGCGAGACCCGGGTTTCCACGCGTGCATTTTGGCCGCGGCCGCAGCCGTGATTGCCGCGGCCGCGAATGAATCTTGAGCCTCCCAACCTCCTCACTCCTACCATTCGCGGGGGATAGTGGGGCGAGGCGTAGGAGGAACGACCGCAGACGACCCAGGACGCAGAACGACTACAAAGACTTTCTACCCCACATCCCTCCCCAACCTTTCCCCTCTCCCTCCCTCAGTTTCTCGATCCCTTCCCCCCGCTCTCCATCCCTCTACGCAACCCGACCTTCTCCCTACTACTCCTTTTCCCCGGCAGTTTCCATCTCCTCTCCCTAAATCGCCCTCCATTCTCGTTTTCCTCCTTCTCACTCACCCGCCACGAGGGTCAAAAACTTTCTCTCGGAAATGTTTCTGTCTAGTCGCAGAAGTTAATGAATTAGCTATCGAGGACGACTCATTGTATGTAAGTTACTCAGCACTCTGAAATTGAAATGTGGTGTAATGTCTCATCATAGCCTCGTGCTTGCTGAATTACTTTTAAACCAATGATGTTTCGGTTAATAGCATGAAAGTAGCTCTATTTGATTTACGCGTACCCCATCCTCAGTAATTAACCAGAAGTAGTGGTCGACTCCGAGTCACGTTGGGAAATATCTTACTCTGTGTGAGATACACAAATTTAGAATGTGGAGGCCAGATCCTTTTCCATGTCATCTGCGGGGTCCAGCAAGGTTCTGGCTCTTTGCAAATGACACGTAATGGCTTCCAGTTGAGTACGTGCGAAGTTATGAGCTAGGTTTAAAGCCGCGACCATCCGGATATCATTCGATTACTCTAATTACATTTATTAGATAAACGTATCGTATATCAAATATAGCTGATCAATTTTTGCACCAATAGTTACGTATTTACTAAATGATTGATGTACATTTCTTACTACGCAATCAATGCGATAGGCGTCAATGCATGTTGTTTATGTTTATGTGTTTCATTTCTATGTTTCACCTCCTCATGCGTAGTTTAAACTATGCTGAATACCTACCAGCGTACATGACGATATTTATAACTCTTAAATTCCGTGTGATGGATTTTTATTTTGCATTATTGCATATTTTATTTACTTTGCTATATTCTAAGCCTCGAGTATCATCCTATTTTAATTCTCGTTGGCTCTTATTTTTCTGTTAAAATTCAGTCCTATTCTTTATGATTAATTCCTTCCTTTCCTTTGAAGCGTTGTTTTTCTCCCTTTCAATGCCCGTATTAGTTCTCATCTCGTTGAACGTGAATCGATTTTTCTCTCCACCGCTCTTATTTCGTCAATTTCTGTTTGCAATTTTTGCTCCATTAGATTCGTCCCCGGGCCCTTGCCTCCCTTCATGAGCGTACGTGTACACATGCTTTTGGTAGATATCTTCCCTTCTATTCTCCCGTGTTTTCACGTTTAATTTTTTTTATCTCCGAGGCTACATGTTCATTTTTTTCAATTTTTTGTTTCCTCTACGTTTATAATGAAAAATAAAGGCACATGTACTACCCCGTCTTCTTTCGTGACCTCGAAATTTTATTTTTTTTCTCTTTGGGAAAGACTTGCGAGTTTCCTGCTGCCATCAAGTTCGCCGGGAAGAGTTCCTCCGGGCATTGTGTTAACGACCGACGGATTTACTTACGAGCGTGAACCCGATCACCCGAAAATCTTAAATTTTCCTCAGCTTCATCTCGGAGTTAGGTCAGAAAAGGTCCTTGGAAAATGCACCTTAGAGCTATCACAACCATTTCTGTATACCCGTACATTTTATTCTCCTATAATACAACCAATTTTGAAACGGCCATATTATAAACTGGTATGCTCAGTGTTTAATTCATTATATTGTTGTGTTTTATTGGTGTACTTGAATCGAGATTGACACTTTCGGAGCACAAGAAAAAATAAGATCTAAACCTTGGAAATTCTTGTCGGTGTTAGGAAAAAAGTTGGAACAAACATCGAAACAAATTTATGCACTTTAGAAAACTGTGAAAAAATGACACGAATCACTACCAAGTTAAGTAAAAATAAATAAAAGGATAGATTTCCGTGAAATTATGACATTCCTTACGCGCTAAATCATGTTAAAAAAGAGTGCTTTTGTCAGTTTTTACATATGCGAGATGAGTGATAATTATCAAATTTTGTCAAGCCCTCATTCTAGTTTTGCTATTTGTAGTAATTCAATTTAAATTCTTGATTCCTTAAAATGTTTGAATTTTTCTGTTCGTAGGAAAATACCACCCGCATATATTGGCACGGCAGCCCGCACGCTTAAGTTTAGTGTACCTTGTCTAGTAGAATTACGCGTGGGCCAGACAAGCCAATCAAGAATACATGTTTATGAACAAGGAAAGAGATTGTGTGATGATGTCATGTCACGAACAACATGCAAAAAAATTTTAAAATGCATTTAGAGTTTTTTTGTAATGCCAGCATTCAATGTGGCTTGAATGATGACAGCATTCTGAATTAATATTTAAAAACGCTGTATCTCACAAATATCTGTATCTATACGTTTTTATGCTTTGTTTAATTTTTTTATGGCATTTATCTTCTATTTACTTATTTGGCAACCTCATTTTAAGATAACTGGTTGCCTAGGTGGTAGAGTGTTATTCTACTTTTTGGGAAGTCCCGACTCCATATCCGGGTAATTCCTATAAATATCCCCAGCGAAAGCCAATATAGATGATTTTCTGTGTGCCAGAGCTTAACTGGGAAACTGCAAATGGCTCGAGGAAAGCCAATCCTCCCCATATCCAAACCTAATATATGGATTTTACCCGACATGCGGAGTGCGGTACCAGCTCAATTCTTCCCCGAGTCCTCTAACCTTGTCAGCCTGGGCTTTTTTGTAAAGAGAATTTGCATAATACACGTACTTTAATGTAATAGAGTCATTTCTAATAATTTTTGTTTTTGCCGAATACTTTGATGGTGATAACTTCAATGCATATTAAGCAGGAACGGCATTGGCTTTCAGCAATTATTTTGATTCAATATTCGTCTTTCACTCATTTGAATCATTCATTCAATTTATTTTCTCTGAGATAAACTATGATCTATTGTAAGCGATGCATATATAACGATATTTTCAACTTGACTCTTGTCGTTATTTCAGATAAAATGTATTAAATTGATTGTTCATGGGGTGCTAAAATGGTCACGATAATAATGCCATTTGCTTTGTCTTTTTATCAAATATTTTGCGTTTAACAACCAATTAGAGTCATGCATATATTCGTAGAATATGTTTCGATGTTTCGTTTTAATGTCATTGATTATAAACGGCTTTTCGGCTACAGTTTTCAAATCTGAAGGTACAATAGCATTTGGCTCAGTATATATCCCATCGTCCTATCCACTACTATAAGGATAAAGTCCGCAAATGTCAATGATTTGACACGAAAGCCATCCCATAAGATTTCCCAAGTTTCTCCCAAGCCAAACAGAATTAGGTCCCTTCAAAAATAGTTTGGCCGTTTCCAGTCTAAACTTGATTCCGCTATCTTGGATGCCTTTTAATAATATAAGAAGACGACTAAAATGAGATGGGGTGTGGGTTTCTGACAAAATCGTGTCAAATGAAGAAAATTACATTTAAATTCAATCTGATTACTTCTTATATTATAAAATTAAGTGTATTTTTTGTTAGTTATCGTTATATTTTATGTGATCCTCATAAATTAATACAAAGCTTTGCGTGAGAAACACTTAAATTATACTGTGAATATCGTGACATAAGGGAATGGGCGTCAGTCCTTGCTAAATTTTCCACCTCGGGTATTATATACAATAGGATATCATTTTTACGCCGCCAGCCAGTGCTCACTTTTGAAACTGCTTGCGACAGTCGCGGGTGATATCAGGGTTCAAGTTAAACAGTGGATGAAGTCTCCCAACCTCGCTAATAGACGGTGAGTTTTGTCCTCCTCGGATCATATCTTCCTATCTAACATAGGCGCGGCTCTTAGTAACAGTAGCATCTGTTTGCTGCTGTCATTTTTTCATTTTTCACATAACTCTATATTTTATCCCGAAAGCCATCCAGAAGGTGTGTAGCATGTTAGTCCCTATGGTCGTGTGGAGATGCTAGTCCCTATGGACGGGCCGCGTACTAATGAAGCGTAAAAAACGCCCGTGTCCGATACGAATGTGACACGTGTACGTATATGAAATACCACCGTCCCCCTGCAGTGTTTGAATGCAATATGGGCGGCATTTTTTCCTAGATATTTCAGATTGTGTTTTTTGAAGAAACAAGGTCGTTGATCATTGTTTAGGTTCTGTCCATCCAACGCCTACCGGGAACGGCAGAATACCAATAATAACTTAGAAACTTAGGTTCATGGTAACGTGATGAAAATACCTTGACAAGGCATCTACATCTGGACTTAAAAATGATTTAAAATAACGTTTCGTCGCAGTGTAAGGTAAACCAGTAAGTTCTCATTGCAATTTTTACCGAGAGTAGAATTTTCATTTATCATGCGTGTTGCCTTGCCACCATTAAGTGATCGAAATCATAATATCAGCCTTATACAATAAATAATTGAATCAGTACTGATTTCGTCATTGTATTGCTAAGGGCACTTTACATTATGAAAACAATGAATCAGAATAACGGTGCGAAGGGTCTCGCAGCGTGAAGTTTGCGAAGGCTGCAGGCTTCCGGGTTTTTTCGCATGCATTGCTTTCTGCTAGCAACAGTTTCGCATCGTCACTTCTTCCTGAAGATGCCAGCTGTAACGTTGGTGAAACTGTTGTCCGTAGAAGGTAACACACGCGGTCAAGTACAAAGCATACAGTTTCCGCAATAAAACAAGGTTTAAATCCAGTATTCATTCTTTTGATTAGCCTAGGATACAAAAAGGGGTTAGTACAAAGTTCAATCAGTCCGCAATATTCTAAATACAACTTTAATAACAATACAAAAATATTGAGAAAGAAACATTATCTTTCATTTTCAACCCTATTTTAAATACTAACTCAGTATTATTGTTCATTACATAATATGTTATAAAACACCGATAAATACTAATGATCTAACAAGTGTAGGTTTTTGCGGCACGAGCGGTCGATGGAATAGGTAATCAAAATTCGAGACATTTAGGGAAATACGAGTCTGGAAAATAATGAGAAATAGCTCCGGCGAAATCGTGTAGAGATTACACTGGAGTCGATGTCCCAACGGCTTTTTTGTGAATATCTCCTCATCTCACCAAAGACGCATAACAAATGTAGTACAATTTCGTAGAAAGGGCGTAGTAGAGTTTTTACGGGAATCCCCGCTTCTTTCTGGTTCAATATTTCTTGGATGAGATTCTTAACTACTGTCGTGAAACATTTAGAATCTTCCCAAAAATGTGCGGAATTCGCTCAAGCTAATTACTTTTAAGTCGACATGAAACGCGAACGATTAATGAATAAATATGCATAATTGGTGCGTGAATAAATTACGACCTAGCAACTTCATTTTAACTGTCGCTCTGAATCGTTTCCCGATCGGAAATTCCTGGAAGACTCACTGAGACTCTCAATAACTCTGGTAAGCTAAATATCGTTGGTTGCTCTTCATAGATTTTATAGGACGTCATCAGAGGATATTGAAGCAACCCCAGAAAAAATTGTCCACTCACTGCTGTGTTTTCCCGTCATACTTAGATATATGGGAGGTAATAATGTACGTACATTCAGCTGTCGGTCCACTTTCTTTATTTCCCATTCCTGTCCTACTTGTATCGGAGTGCGGGCGTCGCCGCCGCACCGCCCCGTAAGGGAACGTCCCGTGCAGTTTCCCTGGATACCCCAATATCCACCTGTTCTTCATTTCCGGGTTTATACCTTATTCATGGAAACAGTTTCCGTCAAGGGGTCCATCTGACACTAATGCGGCAGACCATTTGTTACCGAGCGTAAGATCCCCAACTCTCAGGAGAGGGGGATTTTGTTTCCCAGAGTCCTTCATTATACCCTCGGGGCACTTAATCGGCTGCCTATTACGAAGCACGCCCGGAATTGAATTAATGGAGAAAATAGGCATGAGAAATTAGTGACTGTATTGTATTTCGCACAAGGACTCTTAATGATCATTTGAATTCTATTCCTAGCATAACTCTTGATGGAGGCATCATTTTGTCGTCACGGTGAAGTACTCAGCGAACGTAGTTTTGCAAAATTATGTCTAGTTGAAGCATCCTCCCAGCATTCATGAGTCTCTTGGGAAGAAACTGTGTCGGAAATAGAAGGGTATAATTGGAGGAAAGGAGGAAATGTAAATGCAGACTTCATGGAGGTTTCATTGATGACAATATCAAAATCTGATTCCTCTTGTTTTGCAAAATATTTGTAGGCTTAAATGAAAACCCTGGATAGAAGACAGATTGTGTGGGAGAGGATGAGAAATTAATATACAGTATTGTGCAACTTAATAATACATAGTCATTGTAATTTCAGTAATTAGGATACTATGATAGATATTTTAAAATATTTTTACCAATCAAAATATTATGTGTAAAGAAAGGAATTAAATATTCTTGACATATAAACTAATATATTATTCAAGTCGTGAACTTCTTGAAGGAGGACAATAACGCTATGGAAACATGAAATCCTCTTGAAAAAAATGGATTTCTTGTTTGTAGTGGTATGGTGTACTAAGATTTGTTTGTCCTTTGGTCTCTTTAAATATGGCTTCAGGAAAAGATTCCTTGTAAAAAAAATGGGATCTAAAATCTGTTCGTTTCCTTAAAATGCATAAAATAGGATACTTATATAGAAGATGAAAGAGAAGAAAAGAGGATCGCTTTCACAATGTTTCTCCTTTCTATTGTTTTCATTTAATTTTCCGGTGCAGTATATGCATCTAATGAACGTAACAACTCTCGTCAGAAGGATTTAATATTAAGAATTATTGAACAACGCAACACAGCGAAAACATCTCTTCGCTTTAATAAATATGGGCTGCGCTCAAATTCAAGTATTAAGAAAATTGCGGGAATATTTTTATCGCCTCGTACCATAATTACAGTTCTCTAGCTTAATAAAAGCTCACTCTTGTCTTATTAGGATTTCCTTAAGGTCACATTGTGAGATTTTTTTATTCATTTGATTCATTTGGTACACTACCTTCCTCCATGTGTTTTTAATATTATTTTCCCAAAGGTGCCTTACATCGAGATTGATATTCCGTTTAACTAAAAAGTTCTGTCCGCAAGGGTACATCTTACCATAAAGGGTGGGCTCATATACATGCACAAAAAGATCTTTCCCTGTTCTTGTTAAAATATTTTTGCCTACGCTTGTATTCCCTCTCAAAAATTAATAGGGAAATTTGGCATCGTTTTAGATATCTGATCGAAGTTTCGCATTGGCCTCTGACTAAGCGTTTGGATACCAGCATTTTGTTCTCATTACACCAGCTTCTGTAGAAACCTTGCATGTTACATTTCCCAGAAGTGAATTACCCTCATTCCAAATCAATTTTGAGGGAGCTCCCGTCGATTAATGAAATAGCCACTGGTATCTCTTCACTAAGCAATAATTTCCTTTTATATTTTTAGTTTCCCATGTGATAGCGGTTGCATGGTGGGTCCGACACGGGGGAATTTTTCCATAATGAAGAGGAACGAGCATTTCAGATTCCCACGCAATAACTTTTTTAAAAGCATAAAGACAATTTTGAATTTGAAAGAATCCCTCTATGGTTTATAGTATTTTTTTCAATAGTTTATCGTCTATAGTAAACTATAGTTTTTGGATGTTTATTCGCTTTTCAGGTTAGTTAAAGTAGAATCTCAAGCTTTTTTTTCATTACTAGAGAAATATCCTTCCTTAAGAAAGTATAATTAGAATAAAATAATATAGTATAATAAAAATAGCATCTGTCGTAAACTAATTGGAAGAATTGGTCTTCTGTATTTCTCCACCTACTCGAATATTCTACGTACTCTTCGTTTCTCATCTTATGTTGCAGCAACTGTTGCCTAAAAATCAGCAGATCATCGACAAAGAGAGATTACATCCTATGTCACGGTTGCATTCGCGCTGGGAGCACCAGTATGAACTAAATGGAGAGAATTACCGCAGTAAATAAGTTTTCAGCTGAAAAAACATGTCCTTCCTTGTCAATGGCATGCTATCCGATAGGTAAACGATTGCTTTCAGACGTAGTTGATTTCTTCACATAATGCCTTCGAATTAAAGTTCATTTAGGGGTAAATTTTGGCCTTTGATATTATATCCTTAACAAAACATCAGTTCTCACGTGCGAAAATAATATTAGATTTTTTTCTCGATCAAACCATATTTACCACCGCAGATCATTGATTAGATTCTCAGTTATCTTCGATCAATGTGTTTATACTTACTATATAAAGTGATATAATTATTTAAATATGCATGAAGATATGAGCTAAATGCCTTTTTCTACAAGTGCACATTTGATTTTTAGGCGCAAAAATAATCTTGGGCATGTTAAAAGAAAATGAAACTTCTCGCAGCAGATTGTAAGGTTTTTTCCAGAGCATTAGTAAAGACGCAGCATACTAAAAGTAGTTAAGTAATGAATGTGGTATTATATTGTTTTATTCTTTCATATAGCCTTGATATCAAATTTCACCAGTCGAACGGTAGTTACTTGTGAAATACAATATACTAAAAAGCTGAAATTACAGAACGACTATCCTATCAATTTTCGGAATTATACCTGTAGATTACAAAAGAAGATTCAAAAAATGTCATCAATAACTCTACCGAATTCCGGTAAAATACCTCCGCGGCATATTCTCAAAAAACTCTGCGCGTATTATGAAACAAAAATGTCCACGTAAGACTCCTTCATTTTTTTTCTAAAAACCATTGTAAACGTCGAAAATGTAAATATTCTCTGGCCACATTATGCTAAGCGTTAACAGATGATCGGTACTCAACAGATATACTGGTGTATGCAATTTTGGATGGCCTTAGATTTTGGAACTCCTTAATTATGAGTGGATAAGAAAACACTGCTAACCCATCCAATATAAATTCACTCGCATCGGTCAATTATATTTACTGGAATCGGAAGGGTCTCCATGAGGAAACTAATATCACAAGCGGAAAGGTATGACTTAGCTTACGATTCCCACAAAACACGATTTTTTCATCTCATCGAAGGAATACAATATAAAACCACATGTTTGTGCATTTCTAGTGTTATGGCCTTAAATATACCATCGCTACAACATTAATGGTACAAAGGCGAATCAGATTTCAATGCAGCAAATTTTCCCTATAGTCAAATTTCATGACATCACTCGTTTGTCTGATGTTTTATGTCAGAGTCACCGCCACTCGAGACGCTCGCTGCAAATTCACTTGGGCTAATTCGTGCGGTTGATGGGTGACCTTCGACCGCGGGGCGAAATAACTTTCAAACATTCCGCTTCACCACCTTTGACAGATATTGACGGGCGGCGAGAGGGTACGGGTGAGTGAGGCTGTGGGGAAGATGAGGGTGGAGGGAGCAGGTATGGAAAGCACCAAAGTTTTACATTATGAGCCGACCGCGAGAAAGCGAAGCGATTTTTTATTCGGGAGCCGCCGTCCCCCCTTCCGCTTCCCATTTTGTCTTAAAATTGCCGACGAGAAACAAGAAAAAAGTGAAAGGAGAAGTGAAGATATGGCCTCCCCCTCCCCTGCAAGCTCTTTCTCCTCTTTCCACGCTGATAGGCCGGGCGATAGATGCGAATCGCCGTTATGTTTTTCACTCTTCCCTTCCCCCCCCACCTATCTATCGAAGAACCACACGTCCACTTTCCTCTTCCCGGGAAGTTTTTCCTATCGCTAACCGGAAACTTTTTTTTTCCTTTTTTTTGATATCCACGCCCTCCTCTCACTCACTCACTCACTTCTCTACGGTTCCCTTTTCTCGTCGCCCCCTCCTCTCTCTCGCTCTCTCTCTTTCGACGATTTTCCTTCCCACTTCTCGTTCCCCTCCTCCAGCACCCGATATTTCCTATTGCCTCACCCCATCTCCTTCCCTTCCATTCTCCGCCCCCATCCTCACCGCCGCGTCGGGAGGAAAGGCGAGGAAATTTTTGATGCGGATATCTTTTGTTTTTTTCCCGCAATCCAAGAGGTCTTATTCGGTTCAAAGTCTTCCGGTCTCATAGCGTATCTATGCTTTTTTTCCTCTTCCCCCCCCCCTGGCCACTTTCAAACTTGTCAATTTGGCTTTCCCATTCAGCGCTGTGCAGAAAATGTTTATCAATCACCCTGCGGTGAAAAATTCAGTTACGTGCGTCGTTGAGCATGCCGAATTGTCAGAAAAAATATATCATGATCTTAATTTAAAGGATTCGTTTTGTTTTTTTTACATTTTAGTGACTATAAATTGAGAAATGCTTTCACTCACGTACTTTTATAGCAGAATATCATTTTTCATGATTATTTCCAACTCCTTTTTCATCAATCCGGTAAATAAAAAATTATAAAAATAGGATCATTAGTAAACTTGCTCTATCCGTCTGCAGAGGAGCAGGTTAATGACTACTCCTAACGCAGTTTTTTTTTCTTTATTCTATTTCCTTTTGGGCGATCTGATTAATTTCTCTTCTTCATTAATCTTTGATTCCTATTAGCCTTGCGGATGCTTTTATTAGACACGTATTTCCCTAATGTCCCTGATTCTTCATCCAAAATGAGCACTAATCCGTTTTTGGTGATGAGAATCGCTAATTTTTTAAACGAAGGATTGTTCAAATTAATGGCCGTAATGAAAATATCTTTCAATACCCAGGCGCCTTGACTTCAAGCCCGGACCCATAAGGGCCCCCCATTGACGTTCCTTTGACGTTCCATTGAACGGAAGCGACGTAATATGGCTCGTCAATTAGGGCCGAGTTGCTGATATTTTTTGACGTCGACGGTTGTTTCGGAGATCAAAGTTAGCGGACGTGACACTGAGCAGGTTGCACAGTACTTACCACAGAGGAGATGGGAAGAGGGCCCTTGAATGTCGTGTCTAGTGGATGGATTCTAAGGCAGAGTGTTTGAAAAGGTAAAATCGTGGGCGTACATCGACGTCGTTCTTGACCCAAGACTTCAAACAAAACAAGAGCTGCGTTGCGGATCTAACGCACTCGATCCCCGTTACCCATACACTTAGATCCTGATTTCATTTTAGTAGATTCTGAGCTGATGGTAAGGTGATTTGCATAGTTAAAGCAGAGAGGCGTAAATTGGCCGGGCTAAATTTTCTGTTGAAACCCAAGCATTTTGCATATTTGTCCATTGCTTCCGGAAAATAACACGAAGGTATCTCTCTTCATCAGTAATGTTCGCTATTTTGAGTATTTTTTTCTTTTCAAAACTTTGAATGATGCTCTCTTATATCTATTTATTACTTTCTCAGTCTCAAAAACAGTTGTACTTTGTACTGTCATTTTTTATCAATTTAAACGAGGAAAATGTGCGTTATCGTATTCGCGACGCAATTCATACTTATTCCTGTCCGCGGGCAATTAAAGGGCTTCATCACCTGCAAGTATGCTATGGAATACTGTGAGCCAATAAGGAAATGTACTGCTAATTTTTATTTTTCACTTCCTCAAATGGTTACAAAAAGAAAAGACGAAATGGATTAATGGAAAAAAGTAACTTTCACTTTTCAAAGGAAATAGATATATTAAGGTACCTTAACCAAATTTTTGCCCCCTTTACGATTTTGGAAAGTGTTTTTTTTTAATGCTTCTGTATGTAAGACTCTGAGTTTTTAAGTATACGTAGAAATTTTGAGGGGGATATTTACATTAAAATTTCAGCAACTTTTTAAATATTTATAAATATTGGAGCAAATGCTGGATTTTGACCCGCATCTGCGTTCACGGATTGCCTATTACTTGTTTCTTACAGTTTCATTTTGTTTTTAATTACCCAGTAAAAGTTAAAGTTGTAAACTATCGAAATAATTGCGATGTTTTTTTTACATTTAAAGTATGATTTTGCCAAAAATTAATCTTTAAAAAATCCCGTTGTCCCCCATTTTGTCATACTTTTAAATAATTGTCATCTAGAATATTACTTTGAGACACACTTCGTAAAATCAGTATTTTTGGAATCATTTTTAGTGGTGATTTGGCTTTGAGTGACGGCCTTATTTTCAAAAGGAGATGCCATGAAATTGGCAAGCAGTAAATATGCGAAGCAGTAGCAAAATGTTTCCATTGGTTCATTACTTTTACCTTCATCGAAGTATATAATGCGTTCATGTTTAATGATAATTTATTGTTAAATGTTACCCTATACTACTACTTGAAACTGTGATGCCATAAATGTGGAGAAAATAATCATTAAGGCATGCACATATTTCATTGTTGAAACCGATATTTCTCCTTTAAAGCTGGTTTTAAGAGCATTGGTAGCAAAATTTAGATATTGATCTTAGAGTTAGCGTTCTTAGAGTTATTTTTTCGTCAATAGGAGATACTGTCATTCATTATAAACATTTCTCAACGCCTTAAGGTTTTATTATGGTAGTATAAGAACTATAATATTTATTGAAAATGCAGGTATTAATAAAAATGACTAATTTAACAAGCCAATTGTATTAAGTAAATCAAAATGTTAAGTTTAAGAATCAGATGGATGCTGACTCAAAGGGTTTAACTAGATGATGAATTCAAATGAGGACAAAATAAATTGGTATGGCTGTAATCATACAGTAGTACATTAAAGGATTGGAGGGATTGCAACTAAGGGCGATCAAGGTGACCAAATTTTGGGAATGCACACACGAAAGAGATATTATACTTCGATCAGTGTGAAAAATGAGATGATGATCATTATTAGTTATAAAGATACCTGATGATGTGAAAATATTATGTTGCACATACCTATTTGTGAACCTTCGCCCTAAAGAAACGCGGTGACAATAAATGTAACCGAGTGCTTCGTGGTTGACGGTAACTTCTTTTCTTCTTTTTATAACTTCAAATTCGTTTTTTTTGTTTCTGTAGAGTGAGATAGACGTGCTTGATACATTTGCGGAATAAGCATTCACGGATGGGTGTGCATAACAGGCTTTGAATGGAGGGAAGTCCAAATATCGTCATCGGAGATTCGCGGTATTGAAATTACGAGGAGAATGAACGAAATTTAATCGCAAATCGATGACCCAATTTTCCGTCCCCCTCGAAATGCATTCTCATCACCAATCTCACGTTTTTATGACGGCCCCCATCCTTACGAAGCTCATTCATGATACCCTTCGTCCCTTCTTCCGCCATCCTCCGCGCATCCCAGGGCCTGTAACAATTGCGGGTCCCTGGGTACGTTTCCCAAATGTTCCCGAGTTTGTGAGATGAGTGGAATTCGCCCCGGTGCGCCCGTTTGCCCACGGATTACCACGTCCTTTCCCGCATCTCGGTTCCCGCATTTAATCAAATATTACGCTTTTATGCTTGCCATTTGCCTCAAGCTCACGCAGGAATCTTTTACACATCATGGTTTACAAGATTACTTAAAATGTATACTTTCTACTTAAAATGGAAAGGATCTAAGTAGTGCAAAGCGTTCTAATATTGGACTACTTTCAACGAGAAAATTAACTTTATTTATTTAGGAATATGAAAATCCACTGATATTTCCAGGGGTTAGTATTAAAAAAATCTCCTTAATAACGAAGAGAAAACATACTTAACGGATGACAAATCTACTATTAACGTTTGTATTATGAACTATATTTATTAACTGCAACATATTTTGATATATATATATATATATATATATTTTTTATAATATATATATAATATATATATATATATATATATTTTATAATATATATATAATATATATATATATATATTTTATAATATATATATAATATATATATATATATATATATTTTTTTTAATATATATAATATATATATAATATATATATAATATATATATATATATATATATATATATATATATATATATATATATATATATATATACAGGGTCGCACCCAAAAGTGGTAGGACTGATTTTTTTACAAGAATTTTATTGACGATATACTTACATTGACTTAATAATCTTCTAAGTATGCTCCGTGAGCTGCTACACACTTAGTATAACGTTGCTCCCATTCCCCGTACGCCCGCTGGAAATTTTCTTTTGGGATGCCGTTGGTGACCCTCGTCGAAGCCTCTTGAACGGCCTTTATCGAGTCAAAACGTCGTCCCTTGAGCTGTCTTTTCATCAGGGGGAAGAAGAAGTCCGGTGGTGCCAGATCGGGAGAATAGGGCGGGTGCGGCAACGTGGCAACGCCGTATTTGGCCAGGAGCTGTCTGACGACGAGCGCACCATGGCGTGTTGTCATGGTGAAGCACCCAGCAGTTTGCGATGGCCGGTCGGACTCTTTTCACGCGTTCTCGGAGGCGGGTGAGCAACTGCACGTAAAAGTTCGCATTCACAGTCTCCCCTGGTGGGACAAACTCCTTGTGAACCACCCCATGACGGTCGAAAAACACAATCAACATCGTTTTGATTTTTGATTTGCTCATGCGAGCCTTTTTTGGACGTGGGGACGCGGAAGTGTGCCATTCCGTGGATTGTCTTTTCGTTTCGGGGTCATATTGAAAAACCCATGTTTCATCACCAGTTATCACATTGTCCAAACAAGTTTCATCTCGGTGCAAATTGGCTAACACTTCTTCGGAAATGCGCACACGCGTTGCCTGTTGGTCGACACTCAGAATTTTCGGCACCATCTTGGCGCACACCTTGCGCATGGCCAAATCCTGTGAAATAATGCGTTGGACGTTGGATGCAGACAGACCCAACCGGTCTGCAATTTCTTCACTAGTTAAGCGTCGGTCTGTTTTCAGCAGTGTCCTCACTCTGTCCACATTCGTGTCGGTTCTTGCCGTCGACGGCCGTCCGGAGCGATGGTCGTCTTCAACGAGCTCCCTACCCTCTTTAAACAACTTGTGCCACTCAAATACCGCGTAACGGCTTAAGGCAGTGTCCCCATTAGCCTGCTTGATCATATCGAGGGTCTCAGTTGCCGTCTTCCCGAGTTTCACACAAAAATTCACGGAAAAACGTTGCTCTAAATTCAGATTCATTTTGTTTTTCGACGCGGACAAAAAACTTGCTTCACTAAAACTGTCCTCACTCAACGAATGCCCGCAGGCGACTGAGGTCGGTGTTGCTCTGTTGCTAAGAGCCCCCTCCACCTTACCCTGCCAGGCAGATTCCCTCCACCGCTCCGTTCGCGCCAGGGAAAATCAGTCCTACCGCTTTTGGGTGCGACCTGTATATATATATATATATATATATATATATATATATATATATATATATATATATATATATATATATATATATACAGCGACAGGGACGAGAGCCAGCCAGGGGTTACCATAGTATTACATAAATAGGTGGGAAGAAGCGTAGTCAACATAGAACAGGTAACGGATAGAATATTACAAGTAGAGATAAAAGCAGAACCGACGGACATGGTTATTATTCGGGTATACATATCACCGAGCAACCATAGAGAGGAAGAGGTCGATAGGATATACGATCAATTAGAGGACATAATCGCGTGTGTTCCTGCAGGGAAACATTTGATAGTGATGGGGGATTGGAATGCGACGGTAGGTGAAGGAAGAGATGGTGATGAGGTGAGGGACTACGGTTTAGGCACGAGGAATGACCGCGGGGAGAAAGCAGTTGAGTTCTGTAGTAGACAGGGGTTAGTCATCACCAACACTTGGTTTAGACACCACAAACGACGCAGGTATACATGGAAAATTCCAGGTGACTCAGGAAGGCATCAGCTAGATTATATCCTGGTAAGACACAGGTTAAGGAATAGTGTGATAAATTCGCACAG
The DNA here is from genome assembly GCF_022747635.1 of Hetaerina americana. NCBI lineage: Eukaryota > Metazoa > Arthropoda > Insecta > Odonata > Calopterygidae > Hetaerina > Hetaerina americana. The sequence continues at coordinate 61,763,648 of NW_027286985.1, read as the reverse complement.
CTTCCCGGGAGAGAATGCGGACTCTGACCAAAATTTGGTTGTTATGAGCTGTAGCGGCCGTTACAAAAAGATAAGGGAGGGGTGGCGGGCTAGAAAATGGAGCGTAGAAGCATTAAATGGATTAAAAAGGAAGGAGTATCAACAGGCTGCAACGAAAATTATGGAGAATGGTGAAAGGCTAAGTAATATCGAAGAAAAATGGGAAAGTATCAAGAACGGTACATCTAAAGCCGCAAAAGATACTGTTGGAATCGTTAACGCCAAAAGGACTAGGAAACTCTGGATCACGGATGAGATGATTACAAAGATGGATGAGAGGAGAAAATGTAAGAATGTAAATACAGGGATAGGTAAAATAAACTACAAAGAGTTAAACAATAAATTGAGGCGGGCAACAAATAAAGCAAAAGAAGTATGGGGAAGTATGAGGAAGACGCAGTGTGAGGATATGGAAAGTCTGCAGGGGAAGGGTCAAATCGGTGCGCTGTATAGCAAAGTTAAATCTTTATCGGGAATTAAGAAAGGAAGATTGCTAACAGTTAGAGATGAGGCGGGTAAAATAATAGTTGACACACGAAAGATCCAAGAGAGATGGAAGGAATATATAGAATAACTGTACAGTAAAGAACTAAGACCAACTAATTTACACATAGAAAAGGGTCATGACGTTGAGAAAGATAGCTTAGGTCCAGGCATATTCGACGATGAGAGAGAAAGGGCATTAAGAGAGATGAAGCTAAATAAGACCGTGGGGGTGGATAACATTCCTGCGGGACTACTGAAATGTTTAGGCTAATGTGGGAGGAAGAGGCTATATGGGCTGATCCGTAATATTAATGAGGAAGGAATCTGGCCGGAAGACTTTGTGAGATCAGTTTTAGTTCCTATTCCGAAAAAAATAAAGGCTAAATCATGTTAGGATTACAGGACAATAAGTTTGATATCCCACGCAGTTAAAGTTGTTCTCAGAATCGTAAACAAAAGGATAGAGAGTAGGGCAAATGATTGCTTAGGGGAAGATCAGTTTGGGTTTAGGAAGGGGGGGGAACGCGTGATGCCATTGCAGTAATGAGATTATTAATCGAGAGGAATATAGAGCACAATCAGGAGGTATTTGCCTGTTTCGTAGATTTCGAAAAAGCGTTTAACAGAGTGAATTGGGGAAAACTAATGAGTATATTGCAGAAAATAGGAATAGATTGAAGAGATAGGAGGCTAATCCGCAACCTGGACATGTCTCAGACTGCTCAGGTGCGAGTGGGGAACGGGGAGTCCGGTTGGGCAGTGTTAGGAAGAGGTGTAAGGCAGGGTTGCCCATTATCACCGTTGCTGCTCAACCTGTATGTAGAGGAAATGATCAAAGAGGCATGGGAAGAACTCGAGGTAGGAATGAAAGTGGGCGGGGAATTCGTAAATCAGTTAAGTTTACTGATGGCCAAGCTTTAGTTTGTCAGTTAGCCAAGGGGTTGCAAGCATTGCTGAGTGAATTGGAAATTCAGTGCGACAGGTATGGGATGAGAATCAATATTAATAAAACAAAGGTTATGCGATTTTCTAGAAAGAAAAAGGCTAAGCTAAACATTAAAATAGGAGGGCAAAAACTAGAGCAGGTAGAACAGTTTACGTATCTGGGAAGTGTTTTGGACAAACACGGTCAATGTAGTAGGGACGTAAGGAGAAGAGTTGCGCTAGGCAAAGAGGCTTTTACAAGGAGGAGGGAGTTGATGAGAGGGACGTTGAGTAAGGATATTAAGAAAAGACTCGTAAAAACTTTTATATGGAGCGTAGCTATGTACGGCGCGGAAACGTGATCATTGAAGCGTGAGGATAGACGTAGATTGGAGGCTTTTGAAATGTGGGTGTGGAGAAGAATGGAGAAGGTGAAACGGACAGAGAAGAACACAAATGAGGAAGTACTTGGTATGGTGGGCGAAGAGAGGGGTTTGCTGGGAGCAATCCTATGGAGGCAGGAAAAGTGGCTGAAGGGTTATTGACCGGCAGTGGGATGTTGAAGACTGTGATAGAGGGGAGAATGTTGGGCAAAAGAGGAAAGGGAAGGAACAGGATAGGGATGTTGGACGGGATGAAGGGAGGAAGAAAGTACTCAGAGATGAAGAGGGACCTGATGTGGAGGGATATTGTGTTTTGCTAGGGGTCACAAATTATTTAATTAGTAATTATGTCCATCCAAATATCTACCTTAACCGATAGATTACCTAATAATATATATACACACACACACACATTCAATCACGAATTCCCGCCAAACGGCGAAAAAATACTCATTTATATACAAACATATAAGGAAAAGGGATAGGATAAGGGATGTTCCTATCCCTTTTTATATCTGTTTCTATCATTTATATATATATATATATATATATATATATATATATATATATTTTTTAAGGTAATCTACCGGTTAAGGTAGGTTTTTGGATGGTTTGAAACTAAAGCATGGTCATCAGCAAACCTAACTGATTTTACGACTTCCCCGCCCACTTTCATTCCTACCTCGAGTCCTTCCCATGCCTCTTTGATCATTTCCTCTGCATACAGGTTGAACAGCAATGGTGATAATGGGCAACCCTGCCTTACACCCCGTCCTAACACTGTCCATTCTGACTCCCCGTTTCCCACCCGCACCTGAGCAGTCTGAGACATGTACAGGTTGCGGATTAGTCTCCTTTCCCTCCAGTCTATACCTGTTTTTTGCAATATACTCATTAGTTTTTCCCAATTCACTCTATCAAACGCTTTTTCGAAATCTACGAAACAGGCAAACACCTCCTGGTTGTGTTCTATATTCCTCTCGATTAATAATCTCATTACTGCAATGGCATCACGCGTCCCTCTCCCCTTCCTAAACCCAAACTGATCATCCCCTAAGTAATCTTTTGCCCTACTCTCTATCCTTTTGTTTATGATCCTAAGAACAACTTCAGCTGCGTGGGATATCAAACTAATTGTCCTGTAGTCCTCACATGACGTGGCCTTTACGTTTTTCGGAATAGGAACTAAAACTGATCTCACAAAGTCTTCCGGCCAGATTCCCTCCTCATAAATACTACGGATCAGCCCATATAGACTCTTCCTCCCACATTTTCCTAAGCATTTTAAAAGTTCCACGGGAATGTTACCTACCCCCACGGCCTTATTTAGTTTCATATCCCTTAATGCCCTTTCTATCTCATTGTCTAGTATGCCTGGGCCTAAGCTGTCTTCCTCTACGTCATTTTCTTTTTCAATGTCTAACTTTGTTGGTCTAAGCTCCTTACTATACAGTTCTTCTATATACTCCTTCCATCTCTCTTGGATCTTTCTTGCGTCAACTATTACCTTACCCGCCTTATCTCTAACTGTTAGCAGAGCTCTTCCTTTCTTACTTTCCGATAACGATTTAACTTTGCTGTACAGCGCACCGATTTCACCCTTCCTCTGGAGACTCTCCATATCCTCGCACTGCGTCTTCCACCAGGCTTCTTTTGCTTTATTTGTTGCCCGCCTCAATTTATTGTTCAATTCTTTGTACTTCATTTTGCCTAATTCTGTATTCATATTCTTCCATTTTCTCCGCTCATCCATCTTTGTAATCATCTCATCCGTGATCCATGGTTTCCTAGTCCTTTTAGCGTTAACGGTTCCAATAGTGTCTTTTGCGGCTTTAGACAACCCCTTCTTGATCATTTCCCATTTTTCTTCAATAGTACTAAGCCCTTTACCATCCTCCATGATTTTCTCTACCGCCTGTTTGTATTCCTTCCTTTTCAACCCATTTAATGCTTCTACATTCCATTTTCTAACTCGCCGCCCCTGCCTTATCTTTTAGAAACGTACGCTACATTTCATAACAACTAAATTGTGGTCTGAGTCCGCATCCGCTCCCGGGAAGCTGTGGGAATTTATCACGCTGTTCCTTAACCTGTGTCTAACCAGGATATAATCTAGCTGATATATTCCTGAGTCACCTGGCATTTTCCATGTATACCTGCGTCTTTTGTGGTGTCTAAACCAAGTGTTGGAGATGACTAACCCCTGTCTCCTGCAGAACTCAACTGCTTTCTCCCCGCGGTCATTCCTCGTGCCTAAACCGTAGTCCCCCACCTCATCACCATCTCTTCCTTCGCCTACCGTCGCATTCCAATCCCCCATCACTATCAAATGTTTCCCTGCAGGAACACACGCGATCATGTCCTCTAACTGATCGTATATCCTATCGACCTCTTCTTCCTTATGGTTGCTCGGTGGCATGTATACCTGAATAACAAATAAAAAGAACTCCTTCATATATTCACAAAACACTCCTTAGAACAAATAGTTAAATCACCAACACGGGGCCAAAGCATACTAGACATCTTTGCGACTTCTATGCCCGAAATCATTACTAACATTGAAATAATAGACGGAATCAGTGACCATAAGGCTATTCTTGTGGAGTTAAAAACTAAGTTCGTCAAAATAAACAAAGAAAAGCGTAAAATATACCTATACAACAAGGCAAATTTTAACGGACTAAGAGAATATTTAAAGATAAAATTACCGGAATACAAGACAAAAACACTGACAACCAATACAGAGAACACTTGGAATTATTTCTTAAATATTTTACGCGAAGGAATAAAGACGTACATCCCGTCCAAACTCAAATGCGACAGTAAGGAACCTAGATGGTACAACGGGGAAGTCAGATCGGCATTAAGAAGGCAAAGAAAGCTACAGTCAAATTTCAAAAAGAGTTTAAAAAGTGACGATATAAGTTTTGTGAATACAACCAAACAGCTACTAAAAGAATGTCGTAGTAAGACGAAAAGTATTATGCGCACAGCACTACACTCTTTTAAATCTAAAATGCTAAGCGAATATCTTGAGGAAAATCCAAAGTCATTCTGGTCCTATGTTAGGGAAATACAGGGTAAACGTCCCACTGTTCACTCTTTGAAGACGGAAAATGGAGAAATCATTACAGATAGCGTGAAAAAGGCAAATATTTTAAACCATTTTTTCCAGAGCGTCTACAACAAAAACACAAACGCACCAAACGATCCTCCACACCCACCCGGGGAACACATGAGCGATCTTACACTGACCAAGCAGGGAATAGTACATCTGCTCCGTAGTATCAAAGCACACAAGGCACCTGGTCCGGAAGAAATACCTGCTAGAATATTAAAGGAATTAGCTGACGACATTGCCCCATTTTTACATATTGTTTTTCTAAAATCGATAGAAGAAGGCTCAGTGCCTCGCGACTGGAAGCTAGCCCATATAACTCCCATCTATAAAGGCGGCGATAGGGATAAACCAACCAATTACCGACCCATTTCTTTAACATCGATCTCTTGTAAAATATTGGAACACGTTATTGTCACTAACATTATGAAATTTCTTGATAGTAGGAAAATACTAATCCACAACCAGCACGGATTTAGGAAAAGCAGATCTTGCGAAACACAACTTGGTCTCTTCATTCACGATATACTTAGATCGGGAGAAAACAACACCCAAGTCGATGCAGTATTCCTGGATTTCAAAAAAGCCTTCGACAAAGTCCCACACAATAAATTGTTACACAAACTTAAATACTATGGGATCAATGAGAAAATAATTAATTGGATTAGGGACTTCTTGTCAAACCGCAAACAAATAGTAGTCATAGATGGGTTGTGCTCAACGGAGAGAGATGTTACTTCGGGCGTCCCCCAGGGAAGTGTAATAGGGCCTCTTCTGTTCTTAATATACATAAATGACTTAAGCACACACGTTAGTAGCAATCTAAGGTTATTTGCTGACGACACGGTGATATACAGGGAAATAAGGAGCCAACTAGATCGCGAGCTACTCTCTAGAGACTTAGACAATATCTCGGGATGGTGCAATAAATGGGGATTAACACTTAATATAGATAAATGTGCAGTTTTGAAATTTTGGAATAAAGGAAGCGAGGAACAGGATATAAACTACAAAGTAGAGGGTTCAGTATTGACTACGGCAAATCAAGTTAAATATTTGGGGGTTGTTCTAACACCACGCCTTTCATGGGGAGCACATATCAGGACAATATGCGGATCAGCTTTAAAGAAACTTGGCTTCATAAAACGGGTGGTGGGGAAATGTAATGAAAAAGTTAAAGAGAGGTGTTATTTTGCTCTAGTTAGACCTCATTTGGAATATGCCGCAAGTATTTGGGATCCGTGGGAGAAAATTTGGCAAAAAGAATTAGATAAAGTCCAGAGAAAATCCGCTAGATTCGTTAAAAATTGTTATGATAAAAACACAAGTGTGACAGGTCTCTTAGGGGATTTAGGCTGGGAACCACTTGAAGTGCGGAGAGAACAAGCGAGGCTTAGACTTTTAGAAAGGTTCAGAACAAACGAGTTTAAATATGACACTGAAGGAATTATAATGGCCCCACACTACTTAGGTAGATCAGACCACAAAGATAAACTAAGGGAGATAGATTCCAAGACAGATAGGTACAAATACTCATTCTTTCCCCGAACAATCAGTAATCATAATAGCAAGAAACCGAAGTCACTTTAGAAATATTAAAAACTTTGAATTTACAAGTCGGAACAAAATTAAACACTATAGAGATGTTAGGTATACTTTCAGGTGCATGTGTATGTTAGTTGGTAGTTTGAGTGTTTGCATGTGTGTGGGGTGTAAGTGTTCATGCATGAATGTATGCCATGTTTTTTTTTTTTTTTTATATATGATTTTGTCGTTATTGCATGCGATTTTTTTTTTTTTTAATTATTTTTCTTTTCTAAATTATGGGTGGTGTCCTAGCACCCCCCGCCACACGCCCTTGCGGCGGCTTGCGGGGTATTGAGTAGATGTAGATGTAGATGTAGAATAATAACTAAGTTCGTCGGTTCTGCTTTTATCTCCACTAGTAGTATTCTATCCGTTACCTGCTCTATGTTGACTTCGCTTCTCCCTACCTCTTCATTTAATACAATGGCAACCCCTCGTTGGCTCTCGTCCCCACCGCTGTATATTATTCTATACTTATCACTCCAGTAATCCCCGCTATCTTTCCATCTCACCTCGCATAGACCTAAAATATCTATATTTCCCCTTTCCATCTCTCGCTTAACATTCTCCAATTTCCCTGTCCTCATCATTGTCCTAACATTCCACGTTCATATTCTAACTAATTTGGTCTTCTTCTCCTGCGTCTTCTGTCCTGCTGCTGCTGGTTTTCCCTTGCAAGGGTTTCGTGGGATGACGACCACGGAAGCCTTGCCTCCCCCGCTGCCGGGCACGACACACGGCCGATTGGGCCGTGCCCCGTGGTTGCCAGGACTCAAAATATCTCTATTGTCCATCATATTTTTCTAGGGAATGATAATTGAGGTGGTTTCCCGTTGCCTTCCTCAATAGTGTTTTTAACGTGACACCATCACTTACTGGCCGCCCCACTGGGGTCAGACGCCATTGCAGCCGCCTCACTGAGGAACAGACGCTGCGTGGACTACCTTTCGTCTGGCTCCTAACCTTCGACCTATCTGGCATGGGTGACCCTACCAGGAGCAATTTTTATTACTCCCGCCAGCACAGCTCTAGGGGTCATCGGAACACACAAGCCCTTCCACCACGTCAAGGTTGTAGTCCGGGGAGGGATATATATATATATATATGTATATATATATATATATGTATATATATATGGATGTATATATATATATATATATATATATATATATATATATATATATGTATGTATATATATATATATATATATATATATATATATAATGCATTATGCAGGGTGTGTTCCAAAGGTAAGGGAAATGAATTTCCCGTGTCGGAGTGGGATGAAACTACTTGGGGTAGGTGAGTACGCGCTAAGTTTTGCCACGAAATCAGTCTCAGCGCTCTCCAAGCTGTGGAAGCGGCACGATGTCTGTTATTGTAAACCTCTGCGCGCTAACCGTATCACGAAAAAAATGGAATCGACGGTCGAGCAACGTTACGCGATCAAGTTTTGTGCTAAACTAAAAAATCTCTTGAAAAGACGAACAAAATGATTCGTAAGGCTTACGGTTACTCCGCTGTGTCCTACGCACAAGTTTTGTGGTGGTTAAACGCTTTCAAGGAGGGCCGGGAAGAGGTTTACGACGAGCAATGCTCTGTGCAGCCGCCAACCAGCAAAACCGACAACAATGTGGCTCGTGTTCGACAATTGTTGAACTCTGACATTCGATTGAGTATCAAAATGGTAGTTAAAAGGGTCATCGGGACGAGAAAAGAAATCTCCGCAACCTGGCAACTCCATTATGACAACGCGCCTTACCACATCGCACTACGAGTCCGCGAGTTCCTGGCCAAACACCAGGTGCTAACGCTGCCTCACCCCCCTATAGTCCTGACGTCGCCCCAGCAGACTTCTTTTTGTTCCCTCGGATTGAGGCAGCCCTGAAAGGAACTCGTTTTCTGTCCATAGAAAAGAGATCCAATCAGCCGTGACCAAGACTGCGAGAGGTCCCCGAAGACGCTTTCCAGGGCTTTCAGCGGTACGGTCATAGTAGAGTCAATGGAAAACATGTGCAGATGCCCAAAAACAGTACTTAGAATTTTTAAGTGTTTGTGCGTATTTGTTCATTAAATTACTTTTTAAAAATAATTGCATAACTTTAGGAATGCACCCTGTCATACTACAAACATGTTTATTCTAAATGGAAAATAACACTGCAAGTATAATTGCCATCGGTTAAGTATATTTTTTCTTCGTCATAACTGTTCCAGAATATATGTATTCCTGTTATAAACATGTCGTTCTTTTTCATGGGAAATTGACTTTAGATGAGTTCGAAATCATGTTTGAAAGAACAAAAGATAATTTTTTAACTCAGTAGTTCGGGTCAACATTATAAAAAAAAGAGAACTCTGTCATCACCAGAGTGAGGAATATTTCATGCGAAAAATTCATATTGTCATGTTATTCCCCAGTGCCATGATATAATATTTGCATGAGATTTTTGAAAAGGTCAATTTTATATGGTCCTCCTGAGGCGTTCTATTAAAATGGCACTGGATCCTCTTTATTGCATGTCGACTCTAATTAAACGCAGAGTATTTCGACCTATTTTAATACATTAATCCTCATAAAGAAAAAAAAAACCAAGAACAAGTGCTAGGCATGCGTAGTAAAGAAGAGAAGAGGGTTCCTAAGTGAAATCTGGAGGAGGCTAAAAAATTAAATGAACAGTTTCGTTTGTTGGTGGGTTGTTTAAGATTGTGATATGAAGGAAAACTTTAGGTAGGAGAGGTACGAAAGAAAAGGGTAAGCACCTTACACGAATCTAAGATACTATGTGAGGCGGCTCTAATTGGTGTAAATCCATGAATAACTGCTTTTCCACTTTTAATTCAATGTACAATGCCATCTGACGTCACTACATATAGCATTTCGAACACCATTCAGTTTCCGAATTTTAAGTCTAAATTGTCGGTGAAATTTTCTTACTGCTTTGATACTGTTCATTGCTTCTCTCCAAGAGAATATATGCACATTTTTATTGGTATTTAGGTCATTATCTGTTACATCCATAAGAATACACGTTCAACATTAAAAAGTTGCATAAACCCTTATCTCTGAGTTATAAATAGTGCATCATATAAAAGAGTCGTTTCGTCATATGTCCGTTAAAATTTGAAACCTGGGATGGTATTCCCTTTCCTTGGTAACATCTTTTCAAGAGTAATATATTTAGAAGTCTAAGTTAAGCTGGTCGGGCTGTGATACATAAGTGTAAAAATACATACATAAGTGTAAAAATATGAGAATCCAAAACCACGAATCTAAATTCATAATCAGTAATGATAATGATCAACAATATAAAAAGCTTTTGGATCTTCCAACAAGTCTAAATCGTTTCCGCGACCCACTCTCTGGCAATTTAGAGATAATTTATTTTTAATGGACTAAAATAAATGTATCCTGCTTCATTGGTCGAAAACCGCATTAAGAATCATTTTGATTAAGCTAAATATCGAGAGCATTCGAGTATACGATACGTATTATGCGGATATCTACCGATTTTCATTTAAATGATGGGAAAAGGATAGGTAGCGCATTAAGAATGGGCACAGTTAAGGTCGAAAGATAAGCGGCCCCAAGCAGAATCATCTCAATCCTAAGGGACACCAATCATGGGTGACATCTTCCCACTTTCCTCAACTCCCCACCTTTATCGCATGCGTCACCAATGCATTTATTTTCAGTCGTATCTCAATCTTTGAAACTTGATGCCGTTGGGCTTATTCTCATGGACGAATTTAATTTTTGGTTAGTTTGATAATTTTTTCCTCCGGATGTTTGTGCATTTATATGGTATAACCGATTTTTACGCTTTATGTACGCTCACCCTCGTATCCCTACCCTCTATTCGCATGCGTCCATCACATCCGTCAGTGGATGAAACAACGCCGTTTCCTGACGGAACCTATGGTTACGGGGTATCGAGTCCAACCTCAGCCCAGCTGATCCCAACTTAGACATTTTCTGGATGGTTCAATGATCTGATCAAAAGTTCGACAAACTGAAGTTGTTTCTCGGCTGAGGGGGAACTTTGTTCTCTCTGGTTTTGCGTATTCCTACCAACTTTAATCCGTTCTTTATATGCTGAGAATTCTTTTTCTTTCATAAAAAATTATTACACCCTAAGAAAGCTGACCGCTGCTTGCGGATTTTTGTTTACTCACCATTTTCCACTACTAAGGTCCAATCTCACAACAATTGGAGCATATTGATCTAATTTAATAAATCTAAAACCCCCTTAAAGGACACAAACGTAGGAATACAAGGCATGGTAGCGGAGGAGAAAAGGTTCTTTGAAGAAATACAAAGGGGACAGAAAAGAATGGAAACCGTGTTATTCTTGGTGATGGAATTTTGAAGATGGTGATAGAAGTAGAGACCGCTAGGTAGGGGAAAGAACGGCCATGTTGGGCGGAGTTTAGAATCTTGAGTCAGTGGAAGGTTCTTTTTTGTGCTAATTCATGATAAATAGCATAGATTAACGCATATATACTATACTTTTATTCTACGTTTACGCTTTATTACGTAATCTTCATGTGTCGAATGGAATGGAGAAAGGTAGAAAAAGTATGCATCTTTGAAGAAAGATTTAGTTAGTCTGTTTGGTTATGTTCTGTAAGAAGGAGCTTTGACGTGTAGCATTAATTAGCTTGTGTCTATTCAAAACCAACCTCGAACGTAAGACTACTATTTTAATAATCCACTTAAATTTTTGATCGTGCTTAGCTTTATTTTCAAAAATAAGCAAATGTTCTGTAGTGTGGTATCTATAAGTTTCCGAACGTTTTGGTTCACATGTGTGAACCAAATCGTGAACGTTTGGCTCACATTTCTATCCCTTAAACCCAGGTGAAGAAAAGGAAAGAAACAAGTGACTTGAGTCTTGTCATCTTTCTACTGTTTCCTATATCAAGTTTGTCAATTTTTCGTACATTCCCATATCGTCCTTGGACTTAAAATGTCTCTGGTATTTAGACTTTTCAACTATATTAACCCATGATATTCTCGGTCTATTCTTCCCATGAAAGCATTTACTCTTCTCCCATACAATATTTTGGTGGTTCAATTCCCATTAATTCCCTCAACATGGTTAAATAAATGTAGCACAATTCCTCCATAGCTACATTAAGCAATCTTGATGGCCAACTCATTCCTCGCCCAATTCCTCTTGTGTGTACCCCAAATACCCTTCTCAAGTACCAGGATTAAATCCATGAATGCTTGAAAACCGATAAAAAGGTAAAGACTGTGAAGACACTCGAAAAACTCCTAGTCCTTACTGCTTTGGGTGAAAAAATACGGTAGATAAAGACTCGGCTGTGGGAATGATATTTTCAGAAACACCAAGTGCCATTTGATATTCTGCTGTATTATCATCTATTTCCAAATTTTTAATTTCTAAAATTTTTAGCAATAAAGAATGCGAAAAGGTGTCATTGGCACGATTATAAATCATCTTGACGTTTAAAAAAGTCTTAACGCTCCAATGAAGGACTTTTAACTTAAAGCGAGGTAATCTTTTAATCGTGAGAGGGATTTTTATGTAGGTAAGCTGTCAAATTTTAAAAACTATTTTAATTATTTCTTTACTCACCCATGAATGTACATGGTACATGAGAAAATGCTTAAATATTTGGGCATGTATACGCAAATTATACTTTTGCAAATCCTAGCGCACTTAAGTTTCGCTTCAATACAGTAATGTAGTGATGGTACACTTTCATACACTGCCATTTGTGTTGGCTTAAACCAACTGTTCTCTATACTCTACTGCTTACCTGACTTTCTAATGTTATTCAGGTGATTTTTAATGACTTAATTCATCCCAGCATCTTTTTGAAACATTTTAGCAAGGCACATTAATCAGTACTCTCGTCAAAATATTTCATTTGTGCAAAATGTTGCATAAATTTTTAATGCTGATAAGTGGCAAGAGCAAATAGAATTTTGCTAAGGATTGTTTGTCCATTTATTATATCTATATGTACCCTCGATTACTCTCCCTTAAAGATAGATTTTTCGGATATATTCGGGCGACTATGTTTTAATCGACGGCGTCGTATGCTAGTGAGTAAAGATTATGTCAAATGCCCGGAGATTTCTGTCTCAGTCATCAATTATTTAAGCATGCTAAATGTTCAAGTATTTAGATCGGAAGACTTCTTCTGGGTTTTTGTTTATTTCACCAGGGTCATTCACCTCGTGCGTTTGGCTCTCTCACTGAGAAATCTTCTATTATGATTGAATAAAGAGTGGCTTCCAATCAGTGTTTCTCATTTGAAGCGTTTCGATGACGCTGCTTTAATGCTAACACCACCAATAAGATAGTCTATCATGGAATCGATACCGTTGTTATTCTTTATCTTTTTACATACATACACTTCATGCCTTTCCCTTTCCGTTTAATCAAAACCAAAACAGTCTCGTTTTAAGTAAATCATGACGGTAAACCCTATCTCTTTCATTAATATTATCCATTCCGCTATGCTATGAAATACAACGTACTTCTTTTGACTACGTATCATTCATGCATTGTTTCCTACACGCTCTTCTCTTCCTTGGAGTTCTGAAATCTTTTTCTTCCTGGTCTAGGGAGTTATATCGTCCGTATTCATACATGACTTTTTCATTTTGCCCTTTCCTATGAAACTGTTCACTATCCTCTCTTATATATACGCGGGATGACTTGACCCTTAGCCATTCCTTCAATTTGATCCAAATAGTGTAGCAAATTTTTTTCTTACGTGTCTTATTACCCTTGCATGTCATTCATTTTTCTTAAGTAGTTACTGGCGGCTTATTTTTGTTTATTTGATACAGAAAACGATTCATTGTTAGTGATATATTATTTCAGCCACACTGCACAATTGTCCCAAATCACGATCAAAATTGTCCAAGTCGACAGAGTTGAATTTACCACCACGTGTTACGAATTGCTCATATCATTGCAATGGTAATTGTTCGTTCCTAGATATTAAGTACATTGAATACAAAGTATCTACAAGCTATTTCACAAATGACTCTGATCATTTTGCTACCAATGGCAGTCAAAAAATTTGAATTATTATTATCTCAATTAGTACATATACATTTTTCTTTTCGAAAATATGTATGTTGGTGCATATCATGGATCATTGTCCATAGTAATATTCTTTTATTGATTATTTCCTTTATAACCTGCGTTAATAACTCCGTAGGGCACTGTACAAGGGCATCAGTAAGAAAATTTAATCCATTGAGAACCCCTAAAACCGTCGTCATACAAAAAAAATGTTGTTAAATCGCATTCTCCTGTCTGGAAGGTTCCCTGAAATATCGATTTGACCTTTCCCTCCAGGAAAAAAGAATCATCTTCTGAGAACTTTGTAGCTCAATTCAGGCAAATTTTAAAATTTCTTGGAAATAGCTTTCAAAAATCTTTGTGGATCCAAATTGGATACCATCCCTTACATTGTTGGGTTCTGCGCCATTGCTTTACCTTCGACAATGATTCATTTCTGGAATACGTACAGTTGCCCTAAGAAATTCTAAGGATTGATATGTATCCATCATATAAAAATGTTAAACGTGATAAATATTGAGAAATATGACGATTGATACGAACTATATACTTTATCACCATGTTGTCTAACGTGTAAAGATAGATTGATAACGTGTAAAGAAAGATAGATAGGCATAAACTTGTGGGCACTTACAGATATTTGCACAAAATAATAATCCCGTTTTGTATTGTGTTATACAGTTAATTATGATTTCAATCACTCTTCAATCGGTCTGCTTGTAAATTACGAATTCTATACCCCCCTCTATCCTACCTTTTGTCCTACCTACCTGTTTACCTATTGTAATTCTTACAACTTCAATTAATTTTATTCCTCCTCACAGTACCCCCGCCATATAGAGACTCTCACATTCTTTTCGTCTAGTTCCCACATCCTTTACCCCTCAGTACTGTACGACACGTATTCTTATTCCTTGTTCAACATGTCAACTATGCAAGAATAATTAGGAAAACTTACCCAAGAAAAAATTCTTTCTACAGCGTAAAGCGCTTTTAAGGATTAAATCAGATTTATCAAATCTACTAACGACAAAAATGATTTCGAAACCGAAATATAATAAACTCTTCCAAGAGTGATACTTTTTCAATTCGATCGTGCACAGTCGGTTGTAGCGTTCTGCGGCCATCCTCAAAATGCAAAAACCTGTAGTCAGACTTGTCTCCATTCAACCTAAGAACTAATGGTGAAATGTAGACGTATATGCATGTAGATCAACCGGACTTGGACAATAGATAACCTGACCCGATAGTAGGACCGAGAAAATCCAGAAAATAAATTCACCGAGTAAGGCTCTGGATCCTCCTTCAGCCTCGAACACACTCTTTAACCGTACATATATTATATTCTTTCATCCTTTCCCTCGATTTCTTTTCATTTTGCTCTCCGCCACCACCCCGCCTTTCTTCCACCCATCTCCTCCCGCTGCCCCTCCCTCCCAGGGCTTCCATCCATCTCCTCCTTGAACGGAGCGCCTCAGGGCATCCGAAACCAAACCGGGAATTAAGGGAGGGGACCCATCGCCGGAGCCTTTGCCTACTCATCCCTCTTGCCCCCTAACCCCAGCATCCCCACCCCAAAGAAAACACACGCCCCCTTCGCCATGCTATTCCAATCCTTATCCCCCGTCGGGGGCGTCCACTAATAAGAAGCGACGAAGGGATGCGAGGGAAGGAAAGAAAGGGAAGAAAAGGATGTTGAGGGATAGAGGAAGAGGAGAATGGCAGAGACGGAATGCGGGGTCGAGGGAAGAGCCCCCGCCGTGGGAGGAGGGAAAAAGAAGACCGAGACGGAGATGAGTTTGGGAGGGCGATGCGGGGCCCGAAGGAGAAGGCAGCGGAAAGGAAGGGGGGTTGTTGTCGGGGCATACCTGAGGGATGGAGGAGGTGGGGAGAGAGCTGTGTTTCGCGTCGGAAGTTTGTATCCGGAGATAGGGGGAGTGATAGAGAGAGTGAGAGACAAAAAGAGTGGTCAGAGCGGATTAGGAGTAGGGCAGGGGAGTCAATAAATGTAGGAGAAGAGGCTGGATTAAGAATTGGAGGGAAACAAATAACAACTCCTCTCTAAAGTTGCTTATCTTCTCTTTTCCTCTTTATTTATGTGTATAATATATATAATACACACATTTATATATATACATAAATTTATTTATATATATATGTATGTGTGTGTGTATATATATATATATATATATATATATATATATATATATATATATATATATATATATATATATATATATATATATTTTGTGAGTAATAGTTGAATGATACAGTCATGAGATACAAAAGAAAAGGAATGAAATAGAGCTCACAAATAATGAGAGAAACTCACACGAGAATAAATATATATATGTAATACTCTATTTATTTATAATTTATTTCTGCCACGTATTCAAAACAAATTCAAACTTTTGACCGGGAAGTTTGAGGTTCCGAAACCGAAATACGCCCCCCATTAAAGTGGTGGAAAAAAAGGTCAGGCAAGTCCTCATCTCCTATTGACCTTATCCATCGTTCCCGCTCCACTGCTCAAAAAACCTTAGCTGATTCATGATTGGCCTTTCCCAATAAACATTTTGAGTAACCGTGTTCACAGATTCAAACTTAAATAAAACTTTTAAGAGTTGGTTTTAATTGATAGTTCTTTGAAAACAGAAAAGGTTAAGTAATTGCCTACAGGAATTGATTTTTTTCATTAAATTCTCTCTTTGGATTGGAACAAGACATAAAATAGTATAAAAACGCATAATTCTCTGATGGTGAATATCTATTATCTGACTTTTACTAATAATTTTGTGCATTTTGGTTTAAGATTGAATAAAATAATCTTTCAGAAACATTTTGCATGCTTTACGTGTATGGTCTACAATTGTCTTAGATTGAAATTACAGCTTAACAATCAAATTTTAGGCATAAATTAGTTCGTAAAATAAATATGCAAAAAGATCTTTGACATTACATTGGTCCTGTAAATCGTGGCAGCAAGCAGAGGTCGTTTTACATCTGAGTGGAGGACAGCACCTTATACTAAATGAGTAAACATTCTAATTCGAAACCTGTCTCTTCGGATAGCTGCTCAAGAGGGTGAAAAGTTAATTTAGGATGAGTTTGAAAGTCTAATTCGCTTATTTGCACTCGTCTCTCTCCTTGTACCTTTCACATTTTCCCTCCTCGTGGTCTGTTTCCCTATTATCCAGAGCGAAGTCTATGAATTTCATCACCCTACCATAATGAGAGCGATGGGCTATTCTTCTACCATATTTTGCCTCACAAAAGAGCTGTTTTGATTAGTATTGTAATTATTACTTTTTAAAGCGTTTGTTCGCAAATTTTACGCGATACTTTGATCACGTCCTCAGGTTATTGATTTATGTAGACAGTTTAACATCAGTAAACTCTACTTTTAAAAAATAACTATTATTTGTTGACAAACATGCGAACAATTTGTGTAAGAGCGAAAGGATGTGCCTTTTCTACGGAAATATTCATTCCCTCAAATTTATTCAAATTGTCTCGGATTAGGCATCTTCCAATATTGTATTTTTTAATTTAATGTTGTATGAGATGTAGTTATGTTTCCACTTGAAAGTAATATTACACCCTTCACATTTCAAGCAGTATATTATGAACAAATTTTACACACTTGTAGCTATGAATTCTGCCTCTTGTCTTTAAATACGGCGAAATATTTAGTATGACTAATGTTTCCCATACCATAGTCAAAACAACCTTCATATGCTTCTTTGGATTTATTTCAATGACTCAGTGAGTTCAGAGGATCCACGGATAAATTATATTTTCAGCATAAAAGATTGTCTTCTCTCCGACCACGAGCTATTTCGCGTTCTTCTCCAAAATGTTGACTTTTAGCGAGAAACAGTGAATTTTAAATGCATATAGCATCATAATTTATTAGATATTTTGAAAAATTAATACACGTGCAAATTAATTTTAGGTTATATTTTTTTACCCTCTCCAACTGCGGCATAACTCTGCTAAAAGAAAAATGGACACTTCTAAGCTGCTCCGTCTTCTACAAAAGATTAAAACTTGAGAAAACTTAGAAGTCGCAATAATTATATCTGGCATTTTGTCACGTCAAAGAGATTTTCTCTATTTTTTCACGTTAAAATTTTCCCGGGCGGCATTTTCATCCATGAATTTTGTCATTGATTAGATTGATTATGACATTTGGGCAAAAAATAATTACCCTCTACTAAGCTTTCACAACTTTTGACGTAGACTACTATTCAATACTTTGGATACACTTGGTTAGGGCCAAAGTGATTCAGAAACATTGCATCCCTACCCAGAGGCATAACACAAAATACCTCCAAACTAATTTGTCCTGCTTTTTGAGCTTTCTAAAATTTCATTTTTCTCTTCGTAGCATATAGTTTTTTTCTTGAGACGTATGAACCTCTAACCCTTTCACCTTGAGATACACCTGGTTACTCTTTTCAGTCTTCCGTTGTAGTTCATGCATTTTTTCAGGCACAAACACTCATAATATTTTCCCCTCCAATTCTAATCTCGGATTTTAAGTATTCCAGTCATAAAACTCTCCTGAAAGACGAGCCATCAACCCTGAAATGAGTTTTAAAGGAGAGAGTACAACCCGACGGTGCGTCGCGGTGTGCGAAATTCACAAACGCAGATGATAGAGATATTACTTACTGTTGCCAACAGCGGCTAACCCCAGGAAGTTACGATAGTTTTAAAACCACACTTCCTATTTTTAGTTTCTAATGTTGAGAGAGAACAGTCAGATTTGAACCCGAGACCATGACATCAATACTCAAGCTGTTTTACGACCAGGCCACCACGTCGCATGTTTTCCTTACTCTCTTCTTTGGTGAAAATAATCATTTCATGGTCTTTCTACTTTTATTTTTAATCCTTTTTGCTTATTTTTTACATATCATTCATAGTTGATGTATATCCAGCGTAGCAATAATTATCGAGATTTCCAGCGTACTGAATAAAATACAGTATCTCGCCAAAGGGTATCCTATCAAACATTTCTTGACTTTGAGGATGAGTAAGTTTTTATTCTAGCTTGTTTGCATGCTCAGAGCGAAGCATTGAGCCTTGATCTTTACTGTAATGCCCTCCAGCTATCAACGATTTAATAATTTCTGCCGACTTATCAGATCCAATTACCCCTCATGTGCACATATACACACATATGCATATATAGTGTATATAAATAAATATATACATATACATATATATATATATATATATATATGCATGAGAGGTATCGGATCTGGAATTTATATACCATACACACATTCGCATATGTATGGGAAAGATACAAGAAATTTTTTCTGAACTTTTCTGAGGTCGGAAAGTTTTCAGACCACCCTCGTGTGTATATACATATATATATGTATATATATATATATATACATATATATATATATATATACATATACACATTCAAACACGAAATCCCGCCAAACGGCGAATAATTACTCATACTATATATACAGAAAAAGATATATAAGGAAAAGGGGTAGGAACACACATAAAGGACGAACACAATAGAGGTGGGGAAGGCGGAATCGATATATATATATATATATATATATATATATATATATATATATATATATATATATATATATATATATATATATATATATATATGTATGTATGTATAAAGGGACTTTGAATGTTAGCAAAATGTTGAGGGCAGGAAAATTATAGAATATTAAGCGAGAGATTGAATGAATAAATATAAATATTTCATGCCTATACGAGGTGACATGGAAGGATAGTAGGCATTACTTGAGTGATAATTATGGAGTAATATGCAGCGGATGGTACGAAAGCCATCGAGGGGTTTCCATAATATTGTATGAAAAGGTAGAAAGAAGCGTGGTCAACAAAGAGCAAGCAACGGATGGAATATGACTTATTGAGGTAAAAGCAAAACCGATGATATTGGTCATTGTTCAGGTGTACATCCCACCAAGCTATCATTACAAGGAAGAAGTCGGTAGGTTATAATCGTTATGGGATATTATCTATAAATACAAATATAAATATATATTAAGAAATAAATATATAAATAAAACATAAATATATATCTGTTAGGGGATATAATCGCGTGTTTCTGCAGTAAAACATTTGATAATGTGGGCGGATTGGATCTGACGGTAGGCGAAGGAAGAGATGGTGATGTGATGGGGGACTAACGTTCGGGTACGAGGAATGACCGCGGGGAGAAAGTAATTGAATTTTGCAGGAGACAGGGGTTAGTCATCACAAACACTTGGATTAGACAAGGCGTAGGTATACATGGAAACTTCCAGGTGACTCAGAAAGGTATCAGTTAGCTTATATTATGCTGAGGCATAGATTTAGGAACAGCGTGACCAATTCGTAGTTTCCCGGGAGCGGATTCGGCCCCTATCATAATTTAGTAGTCGTGTAGCGTATGTTTAGTAAGTGCAGCGTCCGATTCAAAACGATTATGGGCTTTGGAGTTAGTAAATGGCATTTAAAAGAATTAACTGGTAAGATAATGAAGGAGTATCAGCAGGCTATTGAGAAAATCATTAGTGAGGGATAGGAGCTGAGTACTATCAAAGAAAAATGGAAATAAATCAAAAAAGGTATATCGAAAGCCGCAAAAGAAACTAAAGAAACTCTAAATAGCAAAAGGACATGGAAATCATGGATTACGGATGAGACGATTAAAAAGATAGATGAAAGATAAAAATTGAAGAATGTAAACACGGAGATACGTAACAAATTTAGCAAAAGAACCGAGGTGGATGAGGAAGTGCGAGGATATGGAAAGTTTGCAGAGGAAGGGTGAAATTGGTGCGGAAAATAAGAGGGTTAGAACACTATCGGGAAGTGAGAAGGGAAGAACTATGTTAACATTGAGAGATAAGTCGGGTAAGATAATAGTTGAAATAGAAAATACCAAAGAGATATGAAAGGAATAAATAGACAAACTGTGTGGTGAAGAACTTAGACCAACAAGTTTAGACTTGGAAAGAGAATGTGACGTAGATGAAGATAGCTCATGTCCAGCCATACTCGACGGTGAGAAGGGAGGGCATTAAGGGAAATGGCATTTATGAGGAAGGAATTTGACCGGAAGACTTCGTGAGGTCAGTGTTCGTTCCCATTCCGAAAAAGGTAAAGGGTATTGGAAATTAAAAATAGTAACTTTGTGATTCAACTGAATATTTATCAGTGGCATCACAACATTACTATTTTTTATTTCCAATATAAATCGATTCCATAAAGTTACGCCGGAAACCATCAATTATATCAAGTGCGCGAGTAACGCAGTTTAGGCCAGCCTCTGCAGAAGACTCTCCATCAAATACTAGATCGCAGCATTGAACATTTTCTTCAACAGCAAATGCATTTCCTTAAACGTCATTCAGTAGCAGTATATCAACCTTCAGTGGAAGAAAACCCGGTCATCAGCAGCCATCTTCGCTGTCAAGGTCGCCCAGAAAGCATAAGAAAGCATGGCTCAGGAGAGAACTTCACGAGTGGTATGTAAAAAGGGATGCCATGTCCAATTATCTATTACTAGGTAAAGGCTAATTCATTTCAGGACTATAGAACAACACATTTGATTTCCTACGCAGCAAAACGGTTCTCAGGATCATAAACAAACAAATGTAGGGCTGAGATCACTAATCGAGAGGAATAGAGAATAAAATCAATAATTATTATTTTATTATTATTTTTTTTTCTTTTCTAAATTATGGGTGGTGTCCTAAAACCCCCGCCACACGCCCTTGCGGCGGCTTGCGGGGTATTAAGTAGATGTAGATTATTGGCCTCTTTCTTAGATTTCAAAAAGTTATTTGGTAGATTTTTAAAACGCTCCAGATAGAGTGCATTAGGAAACACTGATGAGTATATTGCAGAAAATAGGAATAAATTGGAGAGACAGGAGACTAATCCTTAACCTGTACATGTCTCAGACTGCTCAGGTGCGAGTGGGGGACGGAGAGTACGGATGGGCAGCAGGAAGAGGTGTAAGGCAGGGTTGCCCATTGTCACTGGTGCTGTTCAACGTCTAGAGGTCTGTATGAGTAGGAAATGATTACAGAGGCATGGGAAGAATTAGAGATAGCCATGAAAATCGGAGGTCAATTCATAAAATCATTTAGGTTGCTGATGACCAAGCTCTGATTTGTCAGTCAGCCAAGGGGTTGCAAGCATTGCTGAGGGAATTGGAAATTCAGTGCGACAGGTATGGGATGAGAATTAATATTTTTAAAACAAAGATTATGCGATTTCCCAGTATAAAAAGGCTAAGCTAAACATTAAAATACAAAGGTAAAAACTAGAGCAGGCGGAATAGTTTACGTATCTCGGACAAGTTTTGGACCAAAATGGTCAAAGTAGTATGGACGTAAGGAGAAGTATTGCACTAAGCAAAGAGGCTTTCATAAGGAGGGAATTGATGACAGGGTCGTTGAGTATTGACGTTAAGAAATGGCACGTTTAAACTTTGATATGGACCGTAGTTATGTACTGCAGTCACCGGAACCGTGGTCACGCAGGCAGAATGATAGACGTAGATTGGAGGCTTTAGAAATGAGGATATGGAGAAGGATCTTAGTTATTCATAAGTTATCTGCCTGTTTCTTTATTTATTTCATTAAAGGAATTCCGAAAATTTGACGGATCAGCTCGGATTTAAATGAAAACTGAACTGCTTCAACAGTTTCACCAGATGCATTCGATATTTAGTTATAAATCGTATCTTGTATTATATTTATTAATCATATTCATTTATAATCCACATGGGTTATGATCTAATTTTAGAGATTATTACTTGCTCCTTCCCAATCTTTAAAAGGTGTGAAAAATGCTCTGGTGTACTAGGATGTGCATAATTTGTAAAATGCATAGTTCTTTATTCAGTGTTATAAATAAAAGTGCATATTTCAAAAATTTCTCTGCGAATATTTTTGTCCCTAAACTACTGCCGTAAAAAGGAGAAATAACGAAAGGTGCAACCGGGATAGTACTTGAGCAACGCTCTGGCCTTAAAGAATATTTTGTCTTCTTATAACTTGTAGTTTAGGCTCCCCGAGCTCCATTAGGTTCGTAATGCTCCCCAATAATTTAAAGAAAAGGTCTTTCGTGCTACTCCACCGAGTTTTGTTCGGAATCTATCGAGGTGGGGGGAGTGTGGAAGGTCATGCCTTTCGGCGAAGGCATTTATGCCCGGGTGTTCTCCTCATTTCCTCCCTCCCCCCATCAATCCCATTCAACCCTCGCCCTCCCTTTATGTATCCCATTGTAGCCTCTTGACCCCCATTGCCCTCCTGTGCCCCTTGGACCCCCCAAATCCTCCCCTTCCCCTCCACCCCACTCATTCTCGGAAGACACTCCTCTGAGAGCCCAAGCCAATTACGTGGCAGCCGATCCCCTCCAAACCCCTTTCCGTATACCCCCCGATCACCCGTCTCCTCTCCCCAGGACGCGACTATTCCACCTCTCGGCGTCAACCGACCTCTCGGCGACACCGCGCACTCCCCCCACCCCACCCCCGGAACCTCCTCTCACCTTTTGTGCTCGAGTCCCCCAAGCTCTTTGGTGCCCCTCCAAATTGTCCTCGCCCCCACAATTAGGGCGGAAGTTGGAGTTGGGTCACGTTCCATTCACTAGGCGGTCACGGCTCGATCACGATACAAGCGTGGAGGCATTCACAATAGAGGGTCTGCAGCACCTCGATCAGTGCCTCGAGCGTTTGCTCTCCGTCACTTCAGGTTCAATTTTGTGAACCGGGGAGGAAATTACCATCGGATTGCGAGTTCGTCAAAATGTGAGATAAGAAACGACTTAGCACGAAGTGTGTTGACCATCGTAATGGCGGATATCTGTATTTAAGTACCCCGCTAATGGAGTTAATGCGACTGAGGGTTGAAATCAAACCATGGAAAATATACCTGGATTCAGTTATTTCGGTAGCAAAAACTAAAACACGTCGCAAGAAAATCACTCATAACTATCCTTATCCCACTCATACTGAGATAGTAAATAAAATATATTATTTGATTACGTTAATTTAAAGCAATAGCTAATTTACGTAAATATGTCGTTTAAGTGCCTTAATCTATTGATTAATTATTTCAAATTGACAGTGTACTTGTACCCATAATTTGCTATTTTAAAAATTTATTTATGTTAATCATAATTAGAGGCCTGCGGCAGAGGCGACTTTTTTTGGTGATGCACGAAATTTATTTCTTTCATGATGTCATAGCCTACGTGTGTACTATTGTAGATATGAAAAATCCCAAGGTTTTCTGTTTAAAATAATGTTTTCATATAATCTATTTTAAGTTTCATGTATCATACTAATTTCATCCGACGTCTCCTCCGTTTTCTAAAACATGCTACTCACAGTTTACATCCTGAGTAATAATAATTGGTTTACCATAACCATTTGCATAAAATAAATTTAATCCTAATAAATGTTGCCTACAGCTTAAGGACTAGTTTCATTAGTGAGATCGGTATGCACTTGTTATAACTAATGTAATTCATTCCACCTTTCACGTTGCGGTTCATGTGAGAGACGGGTTTTCAGAATCGGTTACTTCCTCTCCCTGCTACGCTCATCCTTCCCCAGGAAATCATACAGCCTTGGTTTGTTATCCAATCGTATGACACGGCTTTTATCCAAACGTTCTACAGTTAATAGAAAAACGTTCTGATTAGTGGGCTCCACGCTATTCATTAACTGCTGTAAACAAAAGGAAAGATTTACAATATTATAAATAAGCCTCAAGTAAAAATCTTTAGGTTCACAAATATTGAATACTAGATTTATTTGAATAATCGGAATCTCTCAATTTTGTGACACAGTGAGGCAGGAGCCAGTTTCCTCCCAAAAAGCCCCTGCTGATTATTAGATAATTATTATTTCGTGAGAAATCAAGACCAACGTCATGAAGGGGCTCCGTAGGTACACACGTAGACAAGGAATCTTTTTTCATCAAAAAATTTGCGTTCAAAAGAATTTCGCCATTAGGATCCAAGGAGATGCTTCTACTGCCTGTTACTGTTTACTAAACTAAGTAAACAATTCCTTCGAATGGTAAGATAAGAAAAATATTTAGAGTAACTACCACTGGGAGGAGACTATAACTAGATGTACACCTTTGTAGGCAAAATAATTATATTAAGATCATAATGTACCCAAAAAGGAAAGAACTTAATCATTCCAAGGATGCATTATTTGTAGTATGTGAGGGAAGATATCACTGAAAATGAATTAAGATATTGCCAATTAATAGGAAAGCTTGAAGGCCTACCTTAAATCTAATTCGCTAATTGATAGCCCTTAGGATATCATTCATCGAAACATACATTCTCGAGGCGCGATTTGAACCCGCGACCTTGGGATTTGTTTGGGTGAATAACGTTTACGTAAGAGGTCTACTCCAAGCCCATCTTCCACCACCGTTCGTCCAACTTTCTATATACGTTTTCCGAAGTCTTCCTTTTCTTTTCCCAACCCCTACTCACTTTTAAAAGATATGAAAGAGAGCCAATCGTATCTGATTGAAGGGCGGAGGTTAAGTAATATTTTAGCTACCTCTTTTCTCTCATTTTGAACGTCGTTCAGCCACGGACGGAAGCAAGTTTCTTCCATATAGGTCGACCGCGCACCAAATTACTGCTTTGGAAGTTTGTTTGTGGAAGGGAATTAAATTCTGGATAGTTCGCGTTGTTGGAAACTCAATATCAACGCGAAGAAGTCCTCGAATCAGTGGCATTTCGGAATCGAACCTTGAATTAACCCAAAGTTGACCCTAAAAATTTGGTTAGGATACACTGATGATAGACAGGTATGGAAGAATCGTACTCCGTGTACTTGTGTGTTGTCTGTTGTCAGATTAACAGAATTATGGAATAATAAACGATATTTTTTCCCCGTACTCTTGCCCGGTGGTACTGTGGGGTGTATTCAACGACATGCAAGCAGTAGGTTTACCAACTCCATTTTGAAACGTCAATATTTCCGTTTTAATTGGAGCGTATATATAATTATTCAGAACCTGTGAATAAAGTTTCTGTCTTTCACTTTCTCTTGATGGTAATTATTTCATTTGCCCGTTTTTCATACTTCGTAGAAATCCCCGCCGTTGAATCTGAGAGGAAGGAGAAAACCCTTCCGAAGAGCCATATTTTCTAGGTGTTACCCCGTCATCGCTTTCCCTCCCTGTTGCAGAAGTAGGGTAAGAAAGTATTCCCCTGACTCATTTGCATGCGGGCCCATATGCAAACCTCACATCATTTTTCTCCCCTGCTGTCGTCTCGTCTACGCTCCTAAGCTTCAAGACTTGGATTTATGGCCTTTTTCCTTCCTTCGCATACTTTTCGTGAGTAAAGTATTGTTTTTGAAAAAACAGCTCGAATTTCAGATTTCTACTTAAATTTTTATGCAAGATTTGATGGCTCAGGCACGCATTTTTTAATGTTGCGCCTTTTTGTATGCGTGCGGCCCATATTGTAGCATTCCTGAATTAGTGCTCGCGTGAGGATATTTCATTGGGATCAAGCGTGTGAAATAAGAGATATTGCCAGCCTAATTAATGAAAGAAATTGCAGAGTGCGATGGAAGGGTAGCCGTTACATATTTCACGTTATGGCGCACGAAAAAATGGATGGACTACGCATCGGATCGACCGGAGAGGGTTTTGATTATAGAATGAGATGAAGTCTTAACGAGATGGGAAGTTGATGCATCAGCACCTGGACGACTCGTTTCCCTCAGGTATTTATTTAACTGTGTAACAGTCCAGAATAGATTAGCAATGTTTTTCCTACTGCAGTTGTGTGTATTTAATTTTAAATATTATTATTTATTATGCGTGATGCGAATTACTGTTTCTTCTTCTTTTGACAAATAAGATTTTAATTTCCAAATTATATCAAACGAAATTTTAAGTAGTGAGTAACATTAACAAGACAGTTCGCCCAATTCTGCCAGATGTTGAAATAATATCTTCCGTACCGCAGAGATACACATTTGCTGACTATTCATACTAATTAATTGCTTACAGTTTTATGAAAGTTATTTAATTTGTACTTATTAATGCTTTTGCGTCTAGTGAAGCCTTTCTTCATGTTTAGACGTTTTTCTTCCCATTTTTTATACTTAGAACTAGAAATATTCGCCTCATACGTACACTTAACATCTTTGAATCCTGCGCCTCTCCTAATTTATTTTTTTTACGACAGATTATGAACAATTAATAAATAATTTAGATTCATTAAATAAAGCAACACGTTGCATGCAAATAAAATATTATATTTGGAAGTCCCCACTCATGCGAACGCCCATATTTGTACTTAAAACAAAATCACGTTATATTAGGCATCATATTTCTTATATATAGGTTTTTATGGTCCCTAGAAACCATTATATATCGCCGAAAAGCTCATGAACACGTTTGCATGATACGAAAACTTCCCCCGCATTTTTTCTATAGAACCCTTCTTCTTTCAAACTCCATTTAACAGTTCCATTTGACTATACCCTCTTCTCTGTTTGGCTTGGCATTTTGTCTTCGTTCACGAAATTCAGCTCGCCGCTACATCTCAATATCTTCTTGAATCTTTCTCCTTTTCACTTTCTCTTTCTCCGGAAAACTTCCTCTTCCTCACATTCTCGTGTGTCCTCCTCTATATCCAGATGAATTTCTCAATGCCTAAGGAGTCCCACGAACAGACGCCCCCAATTTATCTTCATCCTCTTCCCTCAAATACTACCATAATTTTCTAAATCGTACAACGACACCGCCATGAAAATTTTTCTTCTCATCGTTATTTAATCTGATGGCATTTCTACATATTTACTTACACTTCTGTTTTCTCTATTTCAGTGAATAATTTGTAATTTACCTCATACTTATACCCTTAATACTACATGTATTTACATTTAACTCGGTAAAACACTGATTTGGTACGATAATTGTTCCGATTACTCTTCAACAGCTACTTGCCTACAGTTAACTTATTTCGAGAATATGATTACATTAAAATTTGTTGTCTCAGGCGTAACTTTGTGGAATTTGCATAACATATTGAAATGTAATGAAATAATTGACTTTGTAATTCCACACACTTTTTTTTTTGTGTGGAATTACAAAGTCAATTATTTCATTACATTTCAATATGATTACATTAATTATTTTTATGATTCTTTTTTATGTCAAGTTTTCATATTATATTTTAATGAGCTCTAGGCCTTGATTGACCAAAGAAACTTTAATGTCAGTTTACGTGAATTAATCAGCACCTTAATCTTAACTTCAGTTATACTACTAGTCGATACGATTCTCTTCTTACTATTTTTTAAATGTTATTAATTAAACGAACACAAAAAACGTGGACCGCTTAAAAAGATCCTTTTAGTTGCCCATTCTACCTTTTCTCTTCCATTCAGCTGGTAGCAGTAGCTTTAGGGGAGGCGACCGACATCTGAGGTAATTTGCGTCCATCCTGCTTGCTCATACTCCAGCATTACCTATGAAGTGCATTGGTTTCGAATGCCCATCTCTCCCGTCTCTAACCGAGTACCGTAATAATTTCATTAACTCCAATCTCTGTAGAAGGCAAAAAATTCCATTTTAGGTTCTTTAACCCTTTACGTTAATGCTCTTATCACTACTTTTCCGTCTCTTTGGAAAACCTCTTTCCTTCCTTTGCCCAAATTTAACTTCAACGTGAGAGCCGTCTGGCTTTCTCTACACACTTCTGTTCACGATACCTAGTATACTGTTTCCATTTGCGAAATTAAACCAATGCTCTAATCGTTCTCACATCCTGTCTCTCTTTTCCGAGATGAGGATAAACTCAAAGCGTTCTGATTAAACTTTTGTCGTACATAATATGCCCACAATAATTAATTCCACTTTTATTTTATGACTAAATTAATGTTGTTGTAAATGTATACCTTCCTCCATTTTCTTTCGCTTTTTGTAGCGCTTTCCCCGGTGAATCTAGTGTCCATAGATCCAACCTATTTTAGCCATTTGGTTATCTTTACGCATATACATAAGTGGGGTGTTTGCCCTTCAGAGGCTCACCCTTTTGACAATTAAATCGGAAAATACTAGGAATTAGTGTAATATGTGAAAGAAAATAATGTAACAAAGAGAAAAAAATATTTTACGTAGGTTTATTTACTTACCTAATGGAATCATTGGGTTGAGACGCACTATTCAAGCACAGAATAAAAGGTGAAGTTCCTAATGCTGACGGTCATAAATTTTGTGGACCCGGCACAATGCAAAAAAGTCATTAAAACTAGGATTCATAAAGTATCTCGCGACCAAATTAATGGTAGTTTTCATGGTGTACCGCGATTATCGCCGCGTATGACTCAAGGGACAGTGCGATACGTACGTACAAAGTTTATATCCATCACTCAAATGTTCATCCCGCTGCTCCCGAAATCTTGAAAAGCACTACTAAAGGATTCGGTAATCAGAAAATCACAAAAAAAGCTCGCGATCGCTCTCCTTATCCGAGGAATGGAGATTGCGGCTGATACAATAAAAGTGGGATGAGGCAAGAATGGGAGAAGAGTGTTTGCCATGGCGACAGAACGTTAAATGAATGGATGGATGGTGCGCGTGGGCGGAGAATTAAGGGAAAAGAGGAGAGGGAAGGGGTTTCATGGAGAGTGCCCGGACCATTGTGCGGATGCTTGCTCGTGGTGGTTGTGAAAGGATTCGGGGGAATAAGAGGATGAGGGGGGGTGGGTAAGAGAAAGGAGGAGCCTAAGTTTCAGGGAATGCGCGGAATCCGAGAATTCGACGGCGGCCGAAGAAAGCGAGGCCAGGGAGGAACGGGGGGAATTTAGGTTTTTCCCCTTTTTCCTTTCTCTTGGAGTGCAGTCTTTTCTTCTTTCGAGGCACACAATAGGGTGGAGTTAGTTAAGGAAGAAGAGGTAGGATTGGTGGGAGCGTGGGTGGGAATTGAAAATTGGATTGGAATGAAATTAGAGATTAACACTTCCCGTTTTCCCCTCCCATCTCTTGGTGCCAGAGAATTGAGATTTGTTTTATTATTTTTATTGAACGAGCGTGGAAAGGAGATGTTTGGGTCAAAATCTCCCTCCAAATTCACATCGACGTACTCGTCGTTATGAATCCAATTTCCTATATGTAAATCCATATCTCAGTATTATTTAGTTTACTCATATATTTATGATTTTACCTGAAGCTACTTTTCAAGCAATGTACGTACCTGTAAGTTCTTCGATTCCGACCGAATACATCCACTTATTCATAAGTTGACGCTTGTAATCATTCCCCTGTTTCTTTTTATTCCATTTATTCCCTGAAATTCGCAGTATTAGTAGTTTTTATGGAAGGTGACCGACAGCTAATGTCATTTGCGCCATTAGGGATGGATGGGTGCCAGGAAAAGGAAGGGTGGAGAGAAACCCGGCGTCGGAATCAGCCAATTAGAAACGTCCCATCCGTCGGACGTCGCACTTAAGTGATCTCCATGAAGTACCTCAAGTAGGGATCGGGATGTCACTGAAAAATATTTGTCTCCAGGATTTGAACCCGGACCCTCTCGGTGGGAAGCCTGTCTGTACGTTAGCCACCGCAACATCCCATGAGTGGTGATGTTTTAGGGATCTACTTTGAATAATTTTTAGGCATTGTAGAAATATCTGAAATAGACCTATTATTCCGAAACTTTTCCCGATATCTTTTATGCAGACTATGTATAAATAAATAGGAAAATAAAATTTCATATCAATATAAAACCGTACGAAACCCTGTAAGTGTTTGTACATTCGTAGATCTGATTTCAATATAAGTTCATGCAGTTATTTTGGCAATGTATAACCAATTCCCGAGTTTTTTTGAAGAGCAAATAATATGCTAAAAATTTTCGATTTGAAAGAGAATTTATACCATCAACGCAAAAAAATGAAGTTTTACCTCTGCATGAATAAGACAGAAATATAAAATACCCTCCCGAATTCCACATTACTCTTTAAACCTCGGAAGTGAATTACAAGGGACTCAGTAGGTCCTGCGTCAATACGGAAAGGGTGAAATATCGAGTGATCAAATGTTCGGGGCATGAAAACTCTGGATACGTGATTAATGCACGTGCCGCCACCACAGTTCCATTGGTTTCCATAGTAATTTTGAGATTTCGTTTGAAAGTAAACGGAGATTTCCTCTGGGATTGCAGTAGTATAGCGAACAAACTATTAATACAGCCTCGCTCCATTTGATACTCCATTAAAATTCTTACCCGTGATCTTACTTCACCGCTATTTTTCTTCAAGCAAATCCACATTTCTCTTAGATGGTCCCAGTCGTCTCCTAGTAGTTCAGCAGGAAGGATGAAAATTCTGGCCGTGTCAGATGGCTTGCACACATTTCGTCGCTTCTTATGCGCACATTTTATTTGTCCAGCCGTGAGCTTTCATTAATCGTTTCCTTGCCCGGATTATGATAGATTAAAGTTAATCCAAACATATGTTGACGACATGTTTTGCAAAGAGTGAAAAATCTAGAACTACGAGTGAGTAGTTTCATAGATTCTTTTTCGTGAACTAAAGGCTATGAAAGGGTGAAAGTTTATTAGTAAGGGCGCTAAATTTAGTTTAGTTTGATATGTTACATGTTTTATTTTAATATAACCTTTATCCGAGATGCGCAAACTAAGTAAATATTTGAGAACAACTAGGAGTACATTCAAATCAAATGGCGAATATATTCAAATCGAGTATCCCGAGGCCAAAAGGTTTTAACTGAAATCCTTTAACTCCTGTAATGTCCTGCCGACTCAAACATTATTTTTTACCTTGCTCACATGCTGCAATTGTGTATTATTAGATTGTGTGTGTTACGGTCAACAGAAATCCTTTAATATGCCTTTAACAACCCAACATAAATGTTGAACTCGCCGCCATGTACTTAAACTTAAGGTTTCATTTATCTTCCTAAACTCGGGAGACAGATGTAGAAAAGGTGGTGAGCAGCACTGCCACCCTCACTCTTTCCAAGACGGAATATATAAACACTGCAGCAAAGAGCAGGACGCACAGCAGACCATTAATCAGCTTAGAGTGACAGTAGAAGGCACAAGAAGAGAGGCTGCGCGCTAATGTATATATGTGCACAAATAGTTATGCGTTGGCGAGCGTATATGTGTGTGTGTATGTCGATGCACACACATACGTATAAACCCACACACATATACTCTCTCTCTAATATATATATATATATATATATATATATATATATATATATATATATACGGCCGTGCCGTCGAAACGCCAAAACAGCATATGCGAGTGTCCTTTCTTTGTGTTTCTATGGTTCTATGGTTTAAAAATCTACATCTGTGTGTGTATATAATATATATATATATATATATATATATATATATATATATATATATATGTCTCATATATTTGGA
Source organism: Hetaerina americana (assembly GCF_022747635.1). Classification (NCBI taxonomy): domain Eukaryota; kingdom Metazoa; phylum Arthropoda; class Insecta; order Odonata; family Calopterygidae; genus Hetaerina; species Hetaerina americana. Next base: position 61,731,573 of record NW_027286985.1, on the reverse strand, counting down.
ATAGCTGGTTTGTTCCTTCCAGCTGAACTCTGTTATATCCCTCTCTACATGTATGTCTTGTATATCTTCCAAGGAGTCCACTGCTTTCCCTCCCTTCCCATTATCCATTTCCAAAGAGTTGCGCCCCATCCTACTTCCTTTCTTCCCACTTTGCGCGTGATTACTGCAGGCTGGGGATCGTTCATCGTCTGAGTTAACGAGGCAAACAAATCGTCTCCCAGTTGCCGATCTGCGTTGACAGCGACGGGTTTTAGAATCGGGTGGTTTTCGACCGTGCAGAAGGCAGCGTACCATTCACTGCTTTGCTTTGATTGTTAAAGCCTCTAATAACAGGATATGCATACCTTGTTTTTCTTATTCTTACATTATTTATTCATTTTAAAACACTATTCACATATAGCAGTAGCGCCAATTTACAGGGAAAAATTTAACAAAAACATGAAAGAGGACAAAATACAATAACAGCATAGCAATAAACAACGAGAACCAAGCATAGACAGGGGAAATATTTAATTTTTGACAGGCGGGATTAAGCTTGCGTGGTGAAATTACTGCAGGATAAATAAAAAGAATTGCCAGTGCGTGGGAGTGAATTTAGAAGGGAGGAGAGGCGAAATAAAGGTGAGCGCTCAGTGAGAGATATCGTAGGAATAGGAAGATGGAGTGCGGAGTGGGTGTATTTTCTGCATCTAAATCTACGTAATAACCCGCAAGCCGCCGCAAAGGCGTGTGGCGGAAGTTGTTAGGCCACCACCCGTAAAAAGAAACACAACCACATGCAGAATCAACACATACATGCGAAACTTTAACCACAGTGGTATATATACATAGCCCCCCTGCCCCAAGACCCAAACCCTTCATACCAAAAGGATATTCTCTCTTTCCTTTCCAATTTCGGTCCCGAAGAAGGTCTCTCCCCCAAAGACATATCCATTCTTTCACCACCTAATCCTAAGACCCCCCCCATTTCTATTTGCTACCCAAAATGCACAAAACGAATAACCTCGGACGCCCTATTGTCTCCAGCATCAAGTCACCCACTGAACGAATCTCCGCATTGATAGACCACCACCTTCAACCAATAGCCACTTCACTCCCTTCATACATCAAAGACTCGCACCACTTTCTGGAACGTCTACACTCTATCCCAATTCCGCTCAACACGACAATTCTCATGGCCACGATAGACGTCACATCTCTGTACACCTCCATTCCCCACAAAGAAGGCTTAGAAGCCCTGAAACATTACCTCTCCCTACGATTCACACCACACACCCCATCCACAGATTTCCTCATCAAACTGAGCCAAATCGTTCTCACCAAAAATGCCTTTCAATTCAATGACAAAATATATTTAAAAATAAAAGGCACTGCAATGGGCACGCGTACGGCTCCTACATACGCCAATATTTTCATGGGTAAACTAGAACACGACTTTCTGCAACAAAAAACCCTCAAAATACTCTTCTGGGCCAGCTATAACGATGATATTTTCCTCCTTTGGTCCCACGGACGTGAAACTTCATCCTCTTTTATTTCCTCTCTCAACTCCTCCTCCGCAATATCGTTCACTTCTTCTATATCCGACTCGAATATCACTTTCCTAGATATCGACATTCACCTCCAAAACAATACGTTTCACACCTCAGTCCACATTAAACCAAGTAATAAGCTACAATATCTTCATTTCGACAGCTGTCACCCACCTCATACAAAGCGCTCCATCCCATTCTCACTCTCAATCCGTGGCTTCCGTCTCTGCAACAACACCCCCTCCCAACAGAAATACTTGGACCATGACTCTCTCAGAAGATGTGGGTACCGTGAAAGACTACTAAATAATAAAATCCTCAAACCGTCAACCCAATACTCTCCCCTCCCCAAACCAAATCGCCCAAAATGCCCTAATCTTATCACCACTTTCTTCCTCGGAACACACAAAATTAAACATTAAATACGTGACCTCTTCCCAATTATTAACAACACTCAGTCCACATCACTTTGATTCCCACATTGTCTCTCTGTTTCGTTTAAACGCCCGTGGAACTTGCGAGACATCTTCAAGTCCAAAAAACCAGCTGCGAGCACCCCCGTCTCTCCCCAACCCCTATCTGCACCCTGCAACCGCCCACAATGCAAATGCTGTCATTTTCTAAGCCCTTCCCCTCCCTCAGTACCAACTCCCAACCGCTCGCCACCTGTACCTCAAAAAATATTATATATCGCCTCTCCTGTAACTTCTGCCCTGCCTTCTACGTGGGCGAATGCACGACCGCACTCTCCCTCCGCATGAATAACCACCGATATTCCACCAAATCTCCCACATTTCTTAATTATCCCATTCCTACTCATACTGCTTCCCACAATCAATCTTTTGACGATTGCTTCTCCGTTTCCGTGATCGAAATCCCTCCCAAATCCGCTAGTATAATAGAGGTGAGAACCCGTGAGATGGCGCATATCTGGGTGGCCCAATCATTTAAACCCCCCTGGCTGAACCAAGCCCACTGAATGCATCATATGGCTGCCTACATATCCCCCCCGCCCCTTGTTCATTTCCTATTGGTCCCTTACCTCTCCCTCCCCCACCTCTCCCCGCACATCCTCTCCGCTCTTCCCCGAGAACGCCATTCTGAAAACAACGGCCGAACTGTCGAAACCTCAAATAACATACTGTGAGTGTTCTTTCTTTGTCTCTCTATATTCTACAAATCTGCATCCATTTTTTTATATATTTGTGCGTCGCCGAAGAGCGTTCCATTTCGAAGATATATATATATATATATATATATATATATATATATATATATATATATATATATATATATACATGCAAAAATCCTTTCATTCTACACGCATGCAAATACATACACTATTATCTAACACAAAATGGCTCCTTAGGATGCAGTAAGAAATTTATCCAATAATGTGCAATTAGAAAAGTAGGAAGGTGAAATTTCACTACCACATGGACATGCAACATGAAATGGTCTCCTGCCGAAGGACACAGGTGGGGAATGTGACCAAACATTGCAGGTAGCAGGGGGGTTCCCGCGGAGAAAAACGAGGGATGGAAGGGAAATCTTAAAAAGATAAAAGGTAGAACAAATTATATTGTAAAGAGGACTACATTATGTATCGATTTGGTATCCTGAAGTGGAAGAGAGAGCAGGTCAAGGCAATCAGCAGTGGAGTTTAGAATGTTGTGTAGGAGTTTTAACTGAGCTCTAAGTCTACGGTTTTGGGGGCTAGAAATGGAAAAACAAGACGGAACAGCATTTGAGGGCATATTGCGGAAATGTGGGACTCGGTGTTTGCCTATTTTGGCAAAGAAGTGAAAGATACAATTGAGGGATTTTAGATTAGTTGGAGCTGATGTGGAACAAATTGGGGAGCAATATGATACCATGGGAAGGATGATTGTTTTAGAAGAACGAATGGAGTGCTATTGGATCTTTAATTTCTTTGAAGTGGTAAAAAAAGGCCCAATAGAGACATTGCTTTATATTTTACAGTCTGAATGTGGTCTGAGTAATGTAGTTTATGACCGACTAAAACGCCTTGGTTTTTCATTGTGGTTAATCTATGTAGGGAGTTGAGTTAATGATGAATTTGAATGTCAGGGTTTTTTTCAGAGATAGAGTCATGATGCTACATTTTCCAGGGTTTAGTTAAACTTCCAGGTATCACACCATAGGGAAATTTGATTTGAGGCAAGTTGAGGGTGAATATACTGAGAAGTATGATTAATTTTCTTGTAAATCTTGCAATCATCAGCATAGAGAAGCTTATGAACTTGGGAGGAAAGGAGATGGGAGGGAAGATCATTAATGAATAAATTGAAAAGATATGGCCCAAGAACACTTCCCTGGAGAACTCCAGACGTCACAGGAGACCAAGAGGAAGAAGCACCCAAGAGTATCACACGCTAGGTTCTGTAGGTGAGAAAGCTAGAAAGAAGGCTGAGGAACATACCTTGTATGCCAAACTGTTGGCTGAGTTTATGAAGGAGAAGTTGATGATCGAGGGCGTCCAAAGCCTTGGAGAAGTCAAGGTAGATGGCATCAAGTTGACTTATTTTGTCTATTGCCATGAGGGCGTGGTGCTAAAAGACAGCAATATTTGTAAGTCATTATCTTCCTGGGAGGAAACCATGTAGCTGGTAAGATAGAAAGGGAGAGGTGAAATAATAAATCCTTTTAAGAATAATACGCACAGAAACGAAAGATAGGATTGGAAGCAATGAGATAGGACGATGCGAAATATGCGCGTAAGTGAAAGTAGCTGTGAAAATTTTAAAAATCACATACTACCTTGATCAAAAATTTCCCGGAATTTATTCAGAAAATTAAAAATACAAGTTTATTCATCTAAATCTATATTGTCCCCTTCAAAGTAATCCCCATCGACTGCAACACACTTATGCCAGCGCTTGATCCAATCCTCGAAACATTTTTTATATTCGGTTTTCGGTATGTCCATCAGTGCTTCCTGCGATTTTTCCATTACTTCCTCTCGGCTGCTAAAACGCGTTCCCCGTAATGGTTTTTTAACTCGATTGAACAGAAAGAAGTCACAGGGAGCCAAATCAGGTAAATTCGGTGGCTGTTGGATGGTATTTGTTGCATTTTTCGTCAAAAAATTACGAATAATGATAGCACTGTGCGACGGTGCGTTATCATGGTGCAAAATCCACGAGTTTTCTGCCCACATTTCTGGTCTCTTTCGGCGAATTGCTTCACGCAAACGTCTCATAACGCCCAAATAATACTCTTTTTTTACTGTCTGGCCTTCTGGCAAAAATTCATGATGCACTACACCGTTGTAATCCATGAAAACCGTCAGCATTGCCTTCTTTTTTGACTGAAAACGACGTGGTTTTTTTGGTCTCGGCTCATTTGGTGAACGCCATTCACTTGCCTGATGTCTGGATTGCGTGTCGTACTCATAAACCCACGTCTCGTCTCCAGTAATGATCCTTTTGATGAATGTGGGATCGGATTCAGCCTCGCAAATCATGTCTTTTGCGACGTCAACACGGTCTCTTTTTTGCATGAAATTGAGGTCTTTCGGCACCAACTTTGCTGCTACACGACGGAAACCCACAATGTCTTGGGCGGATCCATAGGCAATGTTCAAGTCCTCCGCTATTTCTCTGATGGTTAATTTGCGGTTATTGACCAACATTTCTTTTACTTTATCAATTTTTTCACCGACTTTCGATGTCGATGGTCTGCCACTGCGTTCATCATCTTCGATTGACTCACGACCACTTCTGAACCGCTCGTGCCACTGGTAAACGACCGTTTTTTTTTTAGAGAATCGTTGCCGAAACACTTTTCCAACATTTCCAACGTCCGTGCGCCACTAAATCCGTTTTTTACGCAAAATTTAATACAAGTTCGTTGTTGCAAATTTAAATCCATTTCTGAAATTGTAAAAAATCGCCAACACACACAGAGATAGATGTACTCTTGGCTACGTAACTTTTGCAAATGTCAAGTTATGACACTAAGATTTAAAGGGAATATCAACAACAGATGTACCAATTTAACAAAAAAAACAGAACTCAAATCGGAACGATGGGAGCGCCACACGGTGGTTATTCCGTGTACTTTTTGATCAAGGTAGTATTTCGCCTAATTTGAATGAACTATAATTTGGAAGATCCTGCGCAGCGAGTTGATGTTTATATATCTTGAAGACACAAATTTTGAGCGGCAGTTCAAATAAAAGGTTTTATTTTTCTGAAAAAATTTCTCTTTTTCTTTCTGTATGTATATTTCTGCTCAATCAAGTACGGACCGATATACACGGCGAGCAGAAACCATCAGACATTTCCTATTACGTACTAAACATTCAAAATCATGATTGGTATAATAAATGGTATATTGCATATTGGCATATTGAAAGTGGCTTCCCAAATTCATAACCTAAAACCTTTTTTATAGAAACTTTTGGAACATTTTTTTACAATTTTATTTCCTAGAGTTATCTATTTATATTCACAGGAAATTTCTCTTATCGCAAACGGTCACGTGTATTTTACATGGATTTTAATGAAATGACTCCGCCTTCTTATAGGTTGATAACTAGAAAAATGCAACTGCAGCACGTCGAACAATATTGGCAGCTATCAAAGTGAACGCCATTCACCGAGATCACACAAATATGCTCCAATAAACATTCACCTTTTAGCTTGTCATGGATCTCTCTTTTTATAATTTGGGGCAGAAATATTTTGTAAAATTGACATTAAGAAGCCTACTAAATGAGAAAAAGATGAAAGGTTCTTCAGGGCTTATTCGTCAGATTTATGAAAACGGGTCATCTCAATTTAAATACTTACAGTTCACCAAGAGAGAATATTTATGAAAATTGGAAATTCGTGGGACGGTGTAGGATTTCTGTTGAGCTCTCTAGGTCAAATGTAATTCCCTATTAGTGATGAATCATGTTTTACTTTACTCATTCTTCAAGGGCCATAATTTATTCAGTTCATTTACATGCTAATAGCCCTTACCCTTGTTTCTGTGTCCTATGACGCCTGGGGTCATTTCACATGCAGCCTAATATTATCAAATGTTTATGTTGGTGCTAATGATGCTAATGAAAATGATGTTAATATTTGGCAAAGGCTAGTTCTTCAAATATTTAAATATATGTGTCAATTATATACAACTATAATAACATACACCAGTTACTTTTAAAAATGATATTATTCATATATTATTAATACTCAGACAATCAGGATGGTTGTCTGGAACGCGTTCCACGTCCCTCCTGATGCCTTGCATCCTGGAGGAATCCTAGTATCTGCAGCACTCCGTTAGAAAATGTCAGGTATTAAGAAGGCAGTGGCACTCATAAAAGAGAGGTCGTGTTTCATCTTGCGAGAAGAGGTAGGAGTGGGTCAGGGTTGTGTGCCCCATTTCTTAGTCGTGCGGCGACGGCGTCATCACTCCCAACTTCTCCTGACGGAAAGGGTTCACGCCGATGCCATGGGATTAACGGCTCGGAGTTTATTACCAGTTGCATCATTCCAGAGTTCCTTCTACCCCTCAAAGGTTACGTTTCGCAACGTATCCTTTATAATTTCCGTCGCCCCTTGCACTTACTCAGAAGGCGGTCCTGGAAGTGTTCCCAACCAAAGTAACGCACCAAATATTGATCCATTGCAGCCAAATAAAGAAATGGTCAAGTTATTATGTGGCGCTATGCTCATTAAACACACACACACACACACATATATATATATATATATATATATATATATATATATATATATATATATATATATATATATATATATATATATAGTTATTTCTATATGCATAAAATATACTTTGCAAGATACTTAAATAACACCAATTTTTGGATGGGACGGATAAATTTTGTGATAGTTGGCACAAGAATATTTTCTTATTCAAAAATTACGTCGAATTTTCAGAAAAATTCGTTTGCGAATTAAATAGGATTCATTTTTCCATTTAATGAGAAATATCAAAATCTACGGATTTAGGTTGTTTTTGTCGTCCCAAAAACTTGGATTGTCTAATAGATATTTGACGATCATTTTCCAATATTCTATAAGAGTTTTAGTATAGCCGAATTAACTCGTAGTAAACATTTTCTTCCCCAACCTGACTTATTTTCGAAACACAGAACAACCCTCTCATTCATCCACAGTTTCATTTAATATTCACGCTCCTTGTCGTAAATATTCAATTTCTTAAATGTTTTCCGCTCGCACCGACTTCTCTTTCTCCATGTTGGACTAGCTGGCTTCCATTCGTATCCCTCCATATCGAACCGAATTTTAATTCGTTTTCTACTCCATGGTTTCATGTCATCAAGGTGCCCTCGGAATTAAAATTTTCAAACCCCTGATCCAAGCGTATTCTCCTTTCTTTACGGCGATGTTTAATGTCCTTTCATTTCTCCAAATCATATATTTTACGATCTTTTCTTTGGAAACCATGCTCTGCGGGCCTAATTCGTTCAGAATTCCAATGCTCTTTTATTTTTTTTGATTTTGATTGATTTCTGCAATAGCTCTCAATTTTAATTATAGTCATTACCAAGGAAAATGATTCTACATTTTGGGCAGCCTGAGTGTAGGAGCTCGGAATTGGATCAAGGGAATGGCTTCATCCTGTACCCTCTTGGATAAATTTCCTTGGATCACCATTTTTATCCAGAATAACTCTTAACGAGTAAAACGAAGCCAAAATATATGCTCCAGTGTTCAGCCTTGATCTTATCTACGTAGTTAAGGTCTGTATGACTTCCGATCTTCGTACCTGTCATAAATACGTTTATTCAGTCTGACACTTGGTTCCTTTGTCCTTAACCATTCGCTTTCGGTTATTTTTTATCAAATAATTTCCAGGTTGCAATACTATTTTATTGACACTAAGTAATTTGAGATTCGTATTAATTTATCACGGAATAGGAAATCATTCAAGATACTGACTACCCTAGCTTCTCGAACACACAGGTTAGAAGCGGGTTTTACTCTCCCATTTTCAGTTATTACAAATAATTGGGTTCATAAAATTCATTGAAATTTTGTCTGCGGCGTTTTTATGATTTAAAAAACACTTTGATGCCGACGTTTGTGAACTATCTTTTAATTTAAGGAGGGCCAATGAAAGTTTTCTCCACTGCCAGTAGAACAGTTTTTACATTTTTCATTTTAATGTGCCCCATGCGATATCCTGGTTCTTTACGTCCTTGTGGTTTATAAAATACTGCTGGTAGAGTACCTTGGTTCAAAAAACAACAATTCTGATTAATAAGTAAATTAGTTTTTAATGATGATAATTCTAGATCCAACGTGATGGGCATCAACCTTCGATTACATTATTAGAACCTTAAATACAACATGCGTAACCCTAAAACACGTCATTAGTGACGCTGATGGTTATTGGCACAAGGAATATAAGTTTTGCAACCGTGATGGAAAAAATCTTCATATCAAATCATACCTGCTGCGATTTTTTTGAAAACTTTTTAATAATTACCTCAGTCCTCGTTTATAATTGTTTTTCGAGTTGATATCGCTTTTAATATATTGCTTGTACTTCCTTTCATGTACTTTAAGTATTAGGCACATCGCTTAATTGTACATCCGCTATATACGGACCTAGTAAATTAGTCCAGATATTTCCTAAATAATCAGATTCCACTCAATTTCGTCTGTATGAAAGGGTGTTAATAGTCCTTCCTTTGTTTAATTCCATTACGGACGGATTGAAAAAGTAGGCTTGGAAAATAGGTGTATGAATCCGTTAGCTGTTATTATTTAGTTCTGCATCCGGAAAACATTTTCAGGAAATGAAAAGGATTTTGATCTTAGTAGTAGATCAAAGTAAAAAAAACGCATATATATATACATATATATACACATATATATACATATGTATATATTTTTCTATATATACACATATATATACATAAATATATATTTTTCTATATATACATATATATATACATATGTATATATATATATATATATATATATATATATATATATATATATATATATATACATATGTATGTGTGTGTGTTACATATCTAATGAATGAAATAAAGAAATTAGCTGCTTTCTGCATCAATTATTTAAAATACCATGGTCATTTTTATGTATAATGTGACATATAAATAAATAATTTACGTAAACTACACGCGTTCCCCACCTAGTCTCGTGAATATTATTTTAAAAGTTTATAGAATACTGGGAATAAAATGTTTTCTCACAACCTGTAGGTAAACTTCTCATTTTACCTGTTTAAATATATGCATAATCTCCCTTAGAGTATGCATGACAAGGTTTTTATTGCCATCGGCTTTCCATCACACCATATTTTTAATAATCCTGCTGGTGGAGGAACAAATTTTTTCTGAAATATATCTCCGCATAACTTAGTGGTACTTCACCCATTTAAGGGTTGTTAAATTTTTAGGCAATTTATTTGTCTGCTCTCTTTTTGTTTATAAGCCAATATTTCCAGCATAAACGTTATTTTGCAACGAACGATGGGCGTGGGAATCAATATTCGAATTTTTAATAAATGGACAAATAGTAATTCAATTAAAAATAACCTTAGGAGAAATTATTTTTTACACGGGGAATTTTTTAATGAAAATATTTGTTGCACATATTGTGTTTCCCATGAAGGTTCTCTTGTGAATTTTATGTTCGGTATAATAATCTCTTTTATTAAATTCTCTATGAGGAATAGTGGTGGCCACATTTCGTAGTCCTCTACAAAAAATCTTGCTTACATTCACTTCTTGGTATTTTTAAAAGTACCATATGTGTATCACCCTGATGACAAATTTTTGCATGCCGACCGTAAATGCCAAATTTCGTGGACTTATGAATTCTCCTCGTCAACAATTTCGAAGAAAGCAACATGTTAGTAGCAACATCTCCTAGCCACAGACCATAATAATAATTGACTTAAATTTGCTCGTAACAATTAAAAATTCATCATTACCTACTCTGTTCCAGCTTTTTCATGCTCTACGTCAACGAGTTCCCATCAAAGTAGGTTAAGTTGACTCTTTAAACTTTTTTTAAAATCATTTCTGACAACGCGTTTTATCTCCGCAATTTCGTTTTCGAGCTCTTTTGAGCTGAGCGAGGAGCGTAGTTATCTTTGGTTACCTCAAGAAAAATGACGAAAGGGTTGGGTACTTTTCGGTGAGGGGAAATGATTAAATTGCTTCGTGCATGCGCTGGAAATAATTTCGGGAACAAAAGCGCATTCGTCATCCCCCGACCAAAAGACGAAGGAAATGCTCCCGTGCTTAATTCATCTGCCACAGAGAAATGCTGATTTTTTTATGCGACCGGGCGGAAAAAGGCTTAAATTAGTTGCGGAATGGGTTAGAATTCCGATATTAGCGCACCAATCCGTTTTCAAAAGAAAAAAAATTGAAATAAAGAAAGTAGAGATTCGGATCATAGGTCGCGTGCTTGCTCTCGGTCCTTATCCAGGATTCCTCCATGAGAATAACTAATGATTCCTCTTATTTTGTGGCATTGGGGCGAGAAGAAAAATATCAAGAGTCAGTTGGGGAGGGGGGCAAAAAAAAGATAAAGGAAAAAAAATCAGGTCTGAAGAATTCATGTAAGCACATCGAGTAAGGAGAACACGATTTAAGTTCACAATGTATCTTTTTTAATTTCTGAAAAAATAAATAAAAATGTCTCTCGCCGCGGTTGGTCCTTTAACCTTTTCCGAGCAAGTATGGAATCTCGTGTGGGTGATAAGGGAAAGGGGGCGGGGTTAGGAAGAGAATGATGACGATGGCGTAGTATTTTTCCTCCGAAACTTTAAAAAAAAAAAAAATCCGCCAAGACAAGATGGTTCATTTCCCCTTTCAGAGTTAATGAAGGAGGAATATTCGGAGAGATGGATGAAAAATAAAATTTGTCCTTAATGAGAACGGATGAAGAACGTTTCAACTTCCTGTCGATGGCACTTAGAAAGGGTAGAGAACGTCAGGTTTTTTTTTAATTTCTACATGATAATAATTTTTAGTCGGTAGCTCACCGATCCGGGGAAATTCGATGCTCCATTTCTCCACTCTTCGTCCCTCTCGTCGATTGGGGAGGGGAAGGGTATGGTAGGAGAGAGAGAGAGAGATATGATGTGGCATGTTCGCGGGGGATGTAGTGGGAGATGGAGTTTGAGACGACGCATACTGGTAGACGAATCCATTCCGGATCACCGCGGGGATTCATCCGCGCTTTCTCCAAGGTCTCACACGGAGCCTTATCCCGGCTTCATCCGAAATCTCGCAGCGCACTTCTGAATTGGATTCCTTAATTCCCCGTTCACCTCACAGCCGTCGTAACTTGAGCTTTTCGTGCGAGCATAAAAACTTGGTTTCTTCCGCGTGGAATCCACGTAAATTGTAGGCATAGAAAAAGGAGAAACGTAAAATGTGCATCAACATTCTCGGATTACTTTCCGTAAAAATTCCTACTGTAATTTTAGAATTCGATGAATATTTTCCATCAGTATCATCCTAAGTTATCAAATCTATTATTGCCTTGAATAAATTCTAAAAACCCTCTCTATTACCAACCGGTCTTCGTAGATATTCATAGTTACTACTGCTCAGTAGATATTTATAGCTATTGTAATTTTAGAATTCGATGAATATTTCCCATTAGCATCATCTTAAGTTATCAAATCTATTATTGCCTTGGATAAGCTCTACTCTATTACCTACCGGTCTCTGTAGATGTTTATAATTTCTTACGATGTCGCCTCTTACCAATAGATTCTCATAAATCATTCTTCATCGCCCTCTATATCACGTCCCTTCGACGGTAATGCTCATAAAAGAAATAATAAATAATGTTTTTGGCGCTAGATTGTTACGTAAATAAATAGCCCTTTCTTTCAACTAACCTGTTAATTGTGATGCTTACAAAACAACGGTTCCGCATGATTTGAACAAATCGTTTTTTTATTCTCCTTGTAGGTATTTTTCATTAATTCATCTCAGCACCTCTTTGCCAGCCACTAGGTCTATTATAGTTTCATTATTCCTCTGTCGTGCTATATTTAAATCGAAAACTATCTTTCCTCTACTACTGCTATGTCATGTACCTCATAGACTCAGAAGAAATAAACTTATTCATGGATTTTTATGAGACATTTCCTTGCAACTAGGCGATACTATCGTATTAGTTTTACTTTCTTCCGAATGGTAGTAAGCGGAGTTGTCTAATAAGCTATGTCTCTCTCTTGCCTCTATTGTCGCTGGAAACTTACTGTCTACATAGAAAAATTGTTCTGAAATGTACTCTTTCCTAACATTATTTCAGAATATTGTACCTAGCTCAGCTAAAGACTGCTACTTTCATTTTGATTTCCTGGTTATTATTTCTAATGCCAGTGAAAATTCATCAGATTTTGTCATCTTGTGTCTTGTTTCTATTAGAGTAGCAGGCTGCAACCAGACGCTTATAATTCTCAATCGGAAAATAACAATTGTAATCCTATAATCAAAATCATTAATTGCAATGTAAAATATTTTCATGAGCGCATGCATGAAGCAGTTTTAATTCTAATGGAGAAGGATAAAGACCAGTAAAGCTTCCTATCCTAACTTTATCTTTTCTTTACTCTCACAACGAATTTCCCGAGGATATCACATTTTTCCGGTATGTATTCCCTGCAGATTGAAAGCTTAGGTTAACAAAATATTTCACAAGGCGTAAGGAATTCGTGAGGGCCGAAAATAAAGGAGGGCGTGGACTCTCCTTGATACGTTTTCTCATGATTATGTCATAAGTATTACTTTCAGTAAAATGTATCCTAAATGAGCGTTGAAATATACTATATTTCTTGTGATTAGAAATTCGTAAATGAAACACTGTAATATATTTAAAATTGATTTCTACTTCTATATAAAAACAAGCGTTTTTAACTTACTTCCTAACGTTATGTGTTTTTAACAATTTCTTATTGCCTAGTTGGTCCAAATATTCTGGGCGTAATCTAGAAATAATAATCCTTCAATTCAAATCGAAACTTTGTAGAAAATTTCACAAAAACTTTTACTCAATTACAAAATTTACAAATAATGCTAATTGCCTTCTGGTTTCCATCCCTGAATTAATCTGCAGTATTCTGCAGTCAATGCCCGCGGAGAGTCGTATAAGCAGCTGCGGTAAAACACTCGTATTCCTGTGACAAAAGCGTTGATTTTTCGCAAACGCGGTGAAAACTTCCTTTTCAAGCTTTTTAATTTGGTGTTAAGTGTACTCAAGTGACTTTAGTGAAAAAATTTCGAATAAGTAAAACTTAGGCTCTCTTCTCCTTTAAACTTCCGCAACATCATTCGCATGGATTCAATAATCGCGCATTTTCCGTCTGAGAGAGATTCCAGTATTAACAGAAACAAGGAGTTTTTTTTTCAATTTCAGGTCCATAATTATCAGAGCATTGAAAATAAATCAAGTTAGTAGGTGCTCAAATCCGTACACGCGATGCTTTTGGTGAGCACAAATTAACTCCCACCACGCGGGAGTCAAGAGTCTTTCGTGAAAGGGCAATTATTTCTCATCATTACAGCGCCAAAGACTCCTATTCTATATTAATATCGTAATATACACCCCAGCTATCTGAAAGTGAGGCTAAATATTTAGTTTTAGTTTACTATATCAGTAGACATAGTTTACTATATCTATGATATTTTTATTTATACTGATGAAGAACGGGATCGAGATGGGTGGTTAACGTAGTGAATTTTCATTCAGAGGGCCCATCGGCGGCAGATATTTTTCACTGGTATCCCAAACCCTACTTGAGGTGATTTGTGGAGGGTATTTTGACTGAGTACGCCGTCCGTTAGATGGGACGTTAAGCTGCGAACCCCTTGGCGCCTTTCGTTAACATTAGGCTAATGCCGACGCCGGTTTTCTCTCCAAATTTTATCCTTTCCTGTCCATCCCTATTGGCGTAAATAGCCCCAGCCTATCGTCTCCTATAAAACTTCTACTTCTGAAAAAACAATTACATAATTTGGCCACATGTTAGTTTTTTTATCATTAATTACCAGTTTCCTTGAAATGAAAGCATTGTATTGCTCAGTCACTTTTCAAAAAGTTTGAAAAATACTTGACGTCAAAGAATTTGTTCATAAAAGTTGTCTTGTTTTGTTTGTCTTCGTTGCTTGAATGAAATCAGTTAAGCTCATTATTCAATAGCTCACGTAAGAGATGACTTACGGGATGAATAGTTTGGATCAGGGAATGTGAGGTTTTGTAAGGTGTGGAAACTTATCGGTCACTAAAGAAATATGACTGGAGATTTTTGCAATTTGGGTGAGAAGGAGGATGAAAAGGTAAAATGGAAAACAAACGATGAAGTGCTAGATATGGTGGTGGAAGTTAAAAGGGAAAATTTCATAGGAAGAGGCAAGAAAGATGGATGCAGAATATTTTTTGAAGTTGAAACTTGAGGACGAAGGAAAGTTGAACACTGTGATAAAGGGGAGGAGTTAGGCAATTGAGATGGAGGAGGATAATAATAAGCATGTTAGAGGAATGAAGGGAGGTAGGGGGTATGAATGAAAATTTATTTTTTAGAGTTGCAGGTTGTATGCTTTTAGTTGAAGCGTAGAGATGTAGCGGTAGTTATTCTTTATCCACTTTAAACCTATCTTAAATGGTAGACTACAAAAGAATACCATAAATAGCTGGCTAAAATACGAGGGTACTACTTTCCGGATGACCCTCGTAGCTACGAGTAAAACCTCGCTCGTAAATACGTCATCTACCTATTCTCCCTATTACTGTGCCCTTTACCTTCAAGTATACTCTTTACACAAATTAATATTCTTGTACTTAAATAACGAAACAACTACTCTGTAAATTAAAATTGTAAACCACAGTAATCACCCTGAAGGTTGATTCGATAATGGAGCTCACCTCGGGCTGAGCTTGTGATAGTCATATATCAGGGTGTCGGAAGGGAGGGGGAAAGTTTCTTCTCCCCTGCCAACTTCCAAGGAGGTCTTGTTACCCAAAAATTGCATTGCATTTGTATGTTTTCTGGGGAGGGGAATATAAAGTAACAGGGACAGTCCAATCAGTAAGCAAAAGCTCTACTGACTACGATTCCACTCTCCCTGCTTAAAGCATTTTCAAAACAAACATATCGAACCTCGCCATAATTTATCAAAATATACTCTTCGGTAGCAGCTTTGAATCTCTTTCTCGGATAA
Organism: Hetaerina americana; assembly: GCF_022747635.1. NCBI lineage: Eukaryota > Metazoa > Arthropoda > Insecta > Odonata > Calopterygidae > Hetaerina > Hetaerina americana. Next base: position 61,715,814 of record NW_027286985.1, on the reverse strand, counting down.
ATCATTAATTTCAAGAGGAAGGAAAGTTATAACTTTCTGAATTTCGTGGTAGAGCGACCACAGAAATAATCATCGGTCCTTGAACTTTCGACATTCTTTCATATTATCATACGAGAGTCATCCGGAAAGTAGTACCCGTTCGTGCCGCATGAAGTGCTGACGACGCGAGTAGCCGCTGGACGAGGTCAGATAGCTTCAGTGGCTTGTCTGCCTTCTCTGAGCCAAGTTGCGTGACGCTAGCATTGCCTGTGTTGTTTCTGTGATTGTTTACAATGTTTAAAAAAATTGAGAACGCCGCCAGTTGTGAAGTGAGGGCAGTGATTAAATTCCTCAATGCAAGAAACGTTCGCCCATGTGATATTCATCGCCAATTAAAGGAGGTGTATGGAGACAATGTAATGGACGAGTCGTCTGTTCGGCGGTGGTGTCGCAACTTCAACATGGGGAGGGGGAACACACACGACGATGAGCGTTCGGGGAGACCGTCTGTCATTACAGACCAACTGGTGAGCTCAGTTGACGAATTCGTGAGGAACGATCGGCGCGTCACAATTGATGACATCTGTGAGCATTTTCCCAATGTTTCTCGAACAATTGTTCATGAAATTGTTAAACACCATCTGCATTATGCAAAAATTTGTGCAAGATGGGTCCCTCGCAAGCTTACAGATGAGCACAAAACCAAGCGTATGGCTGCAGCACTGACGTTTTTGGGACGTTATTCTGATGTAGGAGACTCTTTCTTGACTCGCATAATTACTGGTGACGAAACATGGGTTTGTTATGCATCACCTGAGAGTAAACGACAGTCAATGGAGTGGCATCATGCTCATTCACCAAACAAACCAAAAAAATTCAAGACAGTTCTGTCCACCAGGAAACTCATGGCAACCATTTTCTGGGATCGACGAGGTGTATTGCTTATTGATTTTATGGCCCGTGGAGACACTATTAATGCCAATGCGTATTGTGAAACATTAAAGAAATTACGGCGGGCAATACAAAATCGGCGGCGAGGTCTATTGTCTACTGGTGTCATTCTCGTTCATGACAATGCCAGGCCTCATGCAGCTGGGATAACACAAAAACTTTTGCAGCAATTCAAATGGGAAACTTTCGACCATCCACCGTATAGCCCGGACTTGGCCCCTTCAGATTTTCATCTCTTTACAAAGCTTAAAGACTTTTTGGCAGGAAAAAGATTTGACAGCGATGAAGAACTTAAAGAAGGAGTGACCCTGTATCTCAATGAGCTGGCGGCGAAGGACTATGCAGCAGGAATACAGAAACTTGTCACACGTTATGACAAATGCCTTAATTTGCTTGGAGATTATGTTGAGAAGTAGTTTAAAGTATCCTCTTTCAAATAAAATTTTTTATGTTTGTTAATATTTACTTTTGTCTCTTTATTTCACGAACGGGTACTACTTTCCGGATGACCCTCGTAAATTATGTGCCGTGCGTTTAATGGAGCTCATCAATATCCTCATTTGGTTCTTTAAAATTGACTCTTAAGTCTTCAGAGCAGGAGAAAAGAAATGGACCGCTTTAAGATGATTAAGAAACGTTATATACTCGATATTTGACAAAATTTTTTGATGAAAAAGCCAAAGTGCCATTCTTGTGGAAATAAATCGATGGTTTATGTGTCCAACTAATAGCAGTAATGATTATTCACCATAATACAATAGATATTGATATTGCTGATAATATGGGTAATACTGCGTATGATTATCTCTTTACAAAGTAACAGTATTTACATTTATAAAGTTAAATAGCCGAGGAGAAAAGACCTGTCAATTGCACCAGTAATCAGTTCACGGCATTCAGGTAGGTAATTTTTCGGACTTGAGAAACCAATAATGTCATTCCAATGACGTTCGTCACATGGGACATTAGTTTTGTAAATGAAAAGAGATGACTTACTCCGATCAGATGCTATCATCTTTCCTAAGCTTTTGGAGTAAATGCGAAATCGAAATCGAACTATGACCCCACTGAATAACTGAACACAACTCAATATCTGGCCGACAATTACAACCGCTTCAATAGTTGAGTTATTATCGCCAATATGACTTGTCTATTTTAATTTATATTGAATAGGTAGAAGATCGTAGCATTGAAATATTCAATGATGTTAAAACCCAAAACGGCTTTACCACGAGGTGGCGTTAAGAAGAAATGCCCATGAAGTTTTCAGGCTTATTGTCATGCCACTGACTTCTTACTATCGGATATCCTCGTAAAAACTAGAAGCTATAATATAAGCCAACACTTTAATTTCCTCCTGCTTTCCATTATCTCTGATACATTTTATGAGATACAATGATCAAAAGACAATTCACACTCATCAATACTTAGAGAGGAACGTCTCACACGGAATTTTTCACATTGAATTCACAGTGTATTTCATTGCTCTTAATTCTTCTGCTGTTGTTTCAAGGGAGAGCATTTACGGTTGGTTAAAATAACTGTTGATTCCACGATAGATTTGTCTTTTATCTGCGGGTACCAAAAAGGTAACCTATGCTGCAAAACCGTCTGCACCGAATACGTTTTAAGTGAAACCACATTTTTTTTATTCATTCTCCAAGGCTGGATCTCAAGAAGCTGACCCTGGAGCCATTGATCGTATGGGAATAGAATTTCCATCATGCTCTTTCATCTACTCCTAATCCTTGTCCCGTCTGCTGTTATTGCTCTTACGTATAACACATGCATATAGTGCTTAACCCAAAGGTCGATTCGATAAGTGAACTCACCTGAAATTAATCCCAATAGGGTGGTTTTTTTTATACATACGAAGTGGGAGGGCGTGTGATATTCCTGCACCACCTACGTTTTCCCGTGAAGTTCTGTAAACAATTAAAATCCCACATTGAGAGTGAATTTTAGGTTACCCAGAGGCATCATCTGGATTTAAATATACAACACTTGGTAGCCCATCTCCCTAGTCTGCCCCGCCGACACCTTGAACAATTATTCCGCTAAAAGCTTTATGGATTAACTTTGAACTCCTAAAAATACAACTATCTATAACAACTAAACTCATCCAGTGATGGGGCCGAATGTTCATAAACGCCGTTAATATGATACCTGGTAAAATTTTCGCGAACCAGCACTTAAGTTGAACCTTTGAAATTCGCAATGACTATTTAACACGTAGTTTTAAATGTCTATTAATATCCTGAGGAATGAATCGCATTTAATTTTACTACAATTTTTCCTGCATGTTCATGTTCCTTCTACCATCCTGTCAACATGTAGCATGGGTGGAGCATCTACATACACAGGTAAAGGCGTCTTTCGCTCGAGAGAATCGGTCCCGGAAAACAGATATTCTCTCTTTACACATCATTCACCCATTTTCTGACGTATTTGCACTATTTCTTTGCGTTCAGCCAACATTTTAATTAGTGTTTACCTTGAAAATTATATCCCCTCCCTTTCAAGCACGTCGAATCATTTGCCACAATGCCCCCGCAGCGAGATGAATACATGAACGAACGGTAAATGGGAAATAGAAAGCCTTTTGTGATATTATGGCGGATCCGCAAAGTTTTTCCAGGCAAGAGAAAAGGAAGTCATCGTGATAGAATTAGCGGTCAAAGGCTTAGAGCTTCCGGGGGAGTGCCCAGGCATTGGAGATGAGGGAGGTTAAAGGGAGGTGGGTAACATGGCCTGCTGGGTCACAATGAATCTGAAAAAGAAAACTGCAACCTGCATAAAAAATATATAAAAAATACAAAAGAGTCCCTCCACAGAATTAAGTGATGGTGTAGAATATCTAGATGGGCGTTGTTTTCAATTCCTTGCGTCCATAGGATTGCTCTAACAGCGAATCCAGCGCACTCACATCGCTCGGGAGAGTTTTCCCATAACAGGGACAGATAACGCCCTCAAAATTCTAACTAAAAAGCAACTCCGCTCCCTTTGCCTCCCTTTCCTATCCGCTTCCCCTATCCACATCGCTCCCTTAGGGCTGTTTTATAAATACCTCGAGTTTGATTAAAGACCTCCCTCCTCCATCCCTACTACACCCAACTCCTCCATTCCCTACACCAACACGCACTGTGCGCGAGCCGGAGCCTAAAGGATAACCAAATTAATTTTTAATTACGGTAAATAGAATTTCCTATTATTTTTTCCCACTGGAAGAGTTTTGTGTGTTTTATTCGCTCAAATGGGGCAATAAATCAACAGAATTCTGGACAAATATTATTTCTCGCCCGCTTCACATTGCATCAATTTAAATGATTCGTACAACGACGTCATTACTGGGAATTTTCGAATAAGAAAAAACTGTTGGATATATTATATAAAGTTGTTTACCGTAAAAATTCCGGAATTTAGGCTAAAGTTAGTTGTCACGAAAACTCTCCACTGGGGACAGAAGTTTGAAAACGTGATCTCCCGAACGTTTGAGCGTTATCCGAAGCAGATGAGCTCTAAGGTTTGTTTTATAACTAGTTTCAGTCCCGGAAGAATATGTAGGAATTTATCAATTTAAAATTAAATGAAGAAACTGTAAAATTTACAAAGTCATCTAGCACACACGTATAGATACATCCATTAAGCATGAACGCTATTTTTTGTGTGAGTGAGTGTTCGTCTGTATGTGTATATATATATATATATATATATATATATATATATATATATATATATATATATATATATATATATATATATATATATGCATTCAAACACGAAATCCCGCCATATGGTGAATAAATAGTAATTCACATGGAAAAAGATATAAGGAAAAGGGATAGGAACACATATAAAGGACGAACACAGGAGAGGTGGGGAAGGCGGAATCGAGCAAATTACAAGCGCAAAAATATTTCCTTGACCGGGACTTGGACACCTTAACCTTCCACTTGCCGGGCGGATGCTCTAACCACTTCAACTATGATATAAATTATTTTATTCGGTCAAGAATGTTACAGAATCTGTTTGCATCATGTATAATATCAGGTCACAGATTTTGTGTACACCATTTTTTTCCTTTGTATAAGTATATGCATGTACGTAAATGTATATGCGTACATACATAATATATATACCATATACGTATACACATACATAGACACACATACATATTTTCACGCACACACACATATAAACATATGCATACAGATGCATACACATACATTTGGCCATTGACTCTGTGAAAACATTGAAAGGAAGGCAAGGTCCACAGATATTCGGTGGAAGATTTTAACTAGCAATGGAAAATGATGTATTGTAAAATATCATCCATGGTAGGGCTGAAAATTATCGATGGTAGCTCAGACATCCTGCAAAAAAACTCTTCAAAGATGGACGAAGTGTGTCCGGCACCGGGTGGGTACCAGACGTCACTTACCAGAGTTCCGATCGTGGCCTAGCGTCGCTCCGGTCGCGACTTGATCCCAGGCAACGAGTGCTTCGCCGCTTCCGGGGAAGCCTCGTCCGACGGGTCGACGAGCGAGGGCACGGCATTTCGCCGCATCCCTCCTCCCCAACCTCGTCCCAAGAGTAAGAGACAGCCATGGTTCCACGAAAAGCGGGTAATTCGGCAGCATTCCACAGGGCGCTTTCTTCGACCTAGCACGGGGGACGCCACGGGGTAGGAGGTGGCCTCGGGGAGGGTCGGAGTGGTGGACTGAAGGTAATCAGCCGAAGGAGTGTAGTCGGGAAAAATCAAGGGAGATATTTCGATGTGGTCCGTCTCTAGAGGAGCGCAGGGAGGATCGTCGACACCTTGGCTGTCCTCAATGGGGAAAGGCGATGGGGTATCTGGGATTTTTGACTCGGGGAAACTTGAATGTGTGTCAACTTCCGGGGTCGGTGACGCTTCCTTTATAGCCAATAATAAAGGGGTCGAGGGGCGAGCTGCTGGGGACGGGAAACAATCGCAAGCATATGCATCCTCCTCACCTATCACCAGAGGTTCTCGGGGTGTTTGAAGCCCGTGATGCAAGGATTGCGAGGTGAGGGCGTCGATTACGTGAGCGGAGGAAGGGGGAACCGAAAGACGATCCCTCCTCATTTGACGAGGTCACGGAGACAAGGAATAGAGATCGTGTGAGACTAGGCGAGGTGGTGGGTACGTGAGCTACTTGTAGATCGGACTTCGAGACCAGGAGCTTGGGGTCGTCCGTTCTCTTCTTTTTCGGATCCGTTTCCTCTGTTAACGATTTTCGCTCCAGCTGACATTGCGGGGGACCGACGGGAGCTGTCGGGGCTGCACCTTCGATGAGTAGCAGCAACCGCGCTCTCTCCTCCGCAGCCACTTCGGGCTCGTCCATCTCTACGGTGGTGTTAGCGTTGGAGGCAATCGCCATTGCCTCGGCATATCTCTTCCCTCCCTGATTCCGAGGGCAGGTCTTCTTGGTTGCAGCGGGCGTAAGTCTCGTGGCCTTCTTGGTTGCAGCGGGCGCAAGAGCAGCGCTTATAGATGGTGATGGCCCGGTTACCGCCGATGTGGAGGTACGAGGGGATATTTCTCTCCACCGCCATCCGTACCACTCTGATGCCAATAAGCACCCGCGCAATTCTTCCTCCCTCCCACCTGTCCCCCCGAGAGTGATGGATTTTACCAAAACGTTGGCGCTCACTTGTTATGTCTTCCAACGGGGTCTCCCCGGGGAGACAAAGAACCCTGACATTACACGGGCAACCGGAAGTCTCTTCAATAGTTATTGTCGTCCTCTGGTCACTTAAAGACGAAAACGGTAGTTTCCGCGGAGTATTGTCTAAAATCATAGTCATTGTAGCTTCGGGAATATCAAATGGCGATTGTATCCAAATTTGATAGCCACTATCTCTTCGGGTTTGAGGCCCAGCGGGGGATCGAGATGGTGCGGGGGCTAACGTACTGGCTTCCCACCCTGAGGGCGCGGGTTCAAATCCCGGCGGTGTTGAATATTTTTCAGAGGTATCTCGATCCCTACTTGAGGTGCTTTGTGGAGGGCACTTTGAGTGAGTACGCCGTCCGTCGGATGGGACGTTAAGCCGCGGACCCCTTGGCGCCTTTCGTAAAGAGTAGGCTAATGCCGACGCCGGGTTTCTCTCCACCCTTCATCCTTTCCTGTCCTTCCCCTATGGCGCAAATGACCTTAGCTGTCGGTCGCCTCCCCTCAAAACTACTACTACTTGAGGCCCAGCGACTCTAACATGAAGAGTTGGACCTCCAACGGGGTAGGAGGCTTCGCCTCCTCGTCAACTTGGAAGGCAAGTGTGTTTAAACGGCGCACAGCCATTTAAAGGGAAGGGAAACAAAAGAACGAGCACTCCAAAGGGAAAAAAACACTAATGTACGCTCCCTCCCCACTACTACACGCACTCGGCGGTAGCAAACCAGGAGTCAAGGTCAGTCTTGAACCAGTAAACAAAACGAAAGCATGGCCTTCCCTGCAGAAAAAAGTTAAGAGTCGAACTCCACGCTTGTGGAAGAACTAGTAGGTTATCCACCGCTTGAAACAAAACACGATCGGAACCTCGATTTCCGAGAGAGTCCGGAAGTGCCGCTCTACAAATCCCGATGGCAGATGCCTCGGACGCCGGCGAAATCAGACACTCGGTAAACGCAAGCAGGTCCTACTATCGAGGAAACGTAATTTACCCTGAGATTTGCTTATCTTTTATATTAACCAACATCCCCGATTCTTTGGCCATCTCTTGGCCAATTGGAATAGATGAGAAGAGCGGGGGTAGCTCCTGATGAGCAAGGCTAAAATCTGGGTCCGAACACACTACCATGAGCCAAATTCCCGCCACTTCAAGGATTTTTAGTCGTAATAGTGTTTCTTAGAGGGAGAGATATTTGAAACGTTAAAACAGCCATAGAAGAAATCCATATGAAGCGATACTTGCTCATAAACTGGAAGAGAGGTTGATGCCGAGGAAAGCTTGCAGATGTATTGAAAAATGTCTTTATTCGGGTAAAATTGAGGTCATAAGGTCCCTTCTTCATTTAATCCTTCGTAAAGTACATAAAAATAATACTAGGAAATATAAAAAGTGATGCATAAAAAAGAAAAAATCATATATATATATATATATATATATAATAAAAGAAATAAGCACAATATATAATTTTGTGGGAACAACTTAGTAAGTTCAAACGTGAAGACCCTAGTAAAAACCCACGCAGGAAAACACCAACAAAGAAGAGGGGTGTGAAAAACATGTGAAAACCCTGGAAGGTAATATAAAAAACTGCAGGAGGTGCGGTTATTCTTTATGCGGATTTTGAGATATGTAATTCAAAGCCCAACGGTGAAGAAGGGGCAGAACTTTCAATTCACTGGGTAAATTATATGACGGGGGTACATGTGGGAGTAGAGTGGGGTGGGAGAGGATCGGTGAGTTGTGTAGGGGGGAAAGGAGTGGTGAAGATGGGACTTGTTTTACATCCGGGTCGATTGCAAGGTATCAGTGAGGATTTGTGGATAGCGGAGGATTTAGATAAGGCTCTAAGGATTTAGAACATGCTCGGACAAGAACCTTGCGCACTAGGGGCTACCCTAACACTTCCCGTCGACTATCCTTCCTGAGGATTGCTCCCCTCTTCCCTCGCCTCCACTGTTCTTACTACTGCCCTCGCCTCCTTCCGAATACCCTCGCTCTCAGTCCTCTCTCTTCCGGTGAAAATAGTGGTTTTTTACCGAAATATTAAAAAAAGTCGTGATTGTCCTCTTATGTGACTAATACCATCGTCGCCTCGATGGTTATACTTATATTCATTTCGTACATAAATATATGTGCCAGGAAAAGGTTCACGAAATTGAATATAAGTATAGCCACCGAGGTGACGATGGCATAAGTCACAAAAGAGGATAAACACACACACACATGCACACATACACATACACACACACACATGCACACATACACATACACACACACACATATATATATACATATATATATATATATATATATATTTATATTTATATTTATATATGTGTGTGGTAATCTTCCGTGTAAGGTAGGATTCGGATGAAGAGCAATTATAAATTTCTTTGCCACTCCTTCCAAACCACAATCAGTCATCATCCACTATTGTTTTTCAAAACCTGCATTCATTTCAACTCCCTTCTTTCATTCTCCAACATGCTCTTCCTTTTCCTACCTTTTTCTTACTTATTTAATTTCTTTATTAAATTCTTCAGAATCCCGTCGCAATCAAATTTCTATCTATGGGTACTCCTTTCCATTTCTCCCGACAATCCTCCGTCATCTCCCACCATGCCCACCATTTCCTAATTAATTTTCTTTTTTGACCATTTCACTTTTCTCGTCCTTCTACACATCCATATTACATGATACGTCAATCCATTCTTATCGTCATGCTTCAACAACCATGTTACCGCGCTGTACAAAACCGTGTTCTATATTTAAGTTTTAATCAGTCTCTTGATAACACCTTACTCAACATTACCATCACAAATGGCCTCTTTACGGCTTCCTCTTTCTTGAAAATTTCACAACCTTTTTTGTTCACACTGATTCCTATGCTATACCTCCTACCTATTTAATTGATTTTCTAGTACATTCAGCAATACTTTTAACTCTTTAGGTGACTGGCTTATTAGAGTTTGATCATCCGCAAGCTTTATTTCACAAATTTCCCACCGCCTTTCATTTACATCTCCAGTTATTCCCCTGCCTTTTTTTTGCCATTTCTTCGAAAATATTTGGAAAACCGCGGTTGATAACGTACCCCCTTCTCTAAATCCCCTCTTTCAAATTTCCCACACCGACTCTCCATCTGCCACTCTATGATAAATTCTAAAAAAAGTAATCTGACTAGTTTCAGTCGCAACGGAATATTTGGGTATTTCACCATAGAAATGTATTGTTAAAGCCCTGAGGTTCAACACGTCCTACGTCATCTTACACACACACGCATGTATAAATACATTAATTATACGCATGAGAAGGTCTTAAATCATAAAATTTAACTTTTATTAAAATTAATAAAAATGTACTCATTATTCTGTTCAGAAACGATTTTTCAATCAATGAGCAACCGGTTTTTTATGCAAAAAGTAAAAATTGTATGCGTTCTCACATAATATCTGGTTACATTTTGCTCTTGAATGTTAGTCACATGAGATTAAGTAGAAATAATGATGAACATATCGATGAGTAATCGTTTAACGAATAAATCTCATTTGAGTGAATCTGGAGTCATATGATAATGCTCCAGTATGGGAGCATTATCATATGGCCCTAAACAACTTTCAAATTTCATATGTGAATATTCGCGTAGATATGAGCTATGGAGTTAAAATGATCGATTAAATATTGTCATTTTTTTAATTTAATTTTATCTCATAACTGAGACTCTTTGAATGCTAGAATGGCTTAATAAATGGAATTACAATTGCATTACTTGATATATTTTATTATACATGCACGTGCATGCATACGTTTATTTAGTGTTTAGTTTATTTGGGATCGTTAGGATTTCCCACATGATTCAACACGTTTTTGTTAGAGCAATTCATAACCATTGTTCTATTGGGATTATATTTGCAATTATTGTATGCCCACACGCGCAATTAAACAAAGTCACTGATGAAGGAACAAGAGGCTTAGTTTCGCCTAGGTCCTTCTTTCCACGCATCTTCTTGCTGTTGATGGTATAGGAAGGAGTCGCCACTCTTCGTTCATATTCAGGAAAGGTAGTGCGTGGAAGATACAGTAAGAAAAGGTTTTTGCCTTGCGGTAAGTAACTGCAATCCCGTTGTCCTAGTCGCTCCTAGAATAGTTCGGAAAACTTAGGGATCAGAAGAAAAAGGAGCAAAAGTAAGGTCAGATGAAACTAAGTATTTAGCTTAAGATAATCTCCGTTTGGTTCGGTGAGAATGTTCGTCATGGGAAGGACGTAGGGGAGAGTATTGGAGATAACTAGTAGTCGGATAGTGTAAAAGAAAACAGGCGCAGTGGATTGGAAACTTCTGGGAAGAGGTTTTAGAAGAGAAAACTGCTCTACCTTTGCCTCCGTCCTCCTTCCCCACTTTCACATAGTTATTTCCGAAACGGAGAAACTTTTAGTTCTCCAAGTTAATTGAGTTGAGAGAGGTCATTTAAGAAGGGAGCAGAAAGAATTAGGTGCCCACACATTGAATTTTTTTTTAAGTCCCTAATCCATGGGACCAGCCAGGAATGAGAGCGAAAGTTCAGGGGCTAATTTATATGGATGGCTGGGTATAATCGTGATAGTTCCTACAAAGTCGCTCTGAGAAATAGGGGAGAGGGAAAGTTACTCTAATGAGGAATTGATCGATCTTGATTGGACAAGATGTTGCCCGGAAGACTATTATTTCTTTGAAAATATTGATTGTTTAATGCGAGAGCTTCAGAGATTGTTTCACCGCAGCATTAACTCTTTGACTCCTGGTCTATTCCCGATGTATGCCTTTTCGTTTGGCCACCAGATATAAGTGAAAATATATAATGAATTGTTCGTTAAGCAAATAAAACTAATGAAGAAAGACAAGAAACAATGTGACTTCGTTCAAAACAAGTAGCCAATAGCTTTGCGTTAATCCAACGGTTTTCCAGCCAATGGAATTGCGTTCAAGGCGTAGGCCTTCATTCTCCGCTTCGTAAATGAGATTTCATTGGCTGCGTAAACACAACGGTTCACAAGCCAATGAAATTGCGTTTGAGAAATATGGGATGCATGTTAGCATTTCCTAAAACGCAGTTTCATTGGCGACTCGTGTGTTAACGCAACGACCAGTGGGGGCAAGCCTATATCTGGTTTTCGCAAGCGTTATCTCTGATTAATATCCGATTCGATGATTCCATTTCCACTGAGGAATAACGAGAGTAATCAATGGCCCGACCTCAACTTTACAGTCCATAAGTATAGGAAATATGAATAGAATATGTCAAGTCAAATCATTAACAATAAGTAATTAATGTCTAGGAGTGATTTTTGGTCAAATGATTCTGAAAATCTGTATTTTGTCGGTATCGGTTGCAAATAGTTTAAATTCTAGTTACGTCACTGGAAAAATATACTTCAATTAAGTCACAATTCTAACCTATCAAAGTGAAATCTAATTTGATAGATAAAATGAATTTTGTTTGGTTTATTTTTCTTCCGTCGGTTATACAACCGTATTCCATACAGTTCAATGAATGGCTACTATCTCGTATAGCCATTCGTTCATTTTTAGGTTTGCGATTCTTCAAGACGTTTTGTGAATAAATTTACATATTTCCCTTCTTATAAAACCTAGATTCACTTAAAATCTCAAGAAATATAGTAGCGGAGTAAAAGAGAATGGATGAAATTCTTTAATGCATCGTGCCGAGTAGTGAATGTAAGGGCGGATAGAAAAATGAGTGGAAAGGTGGGATATAACGCCAGGCAGAGAAATGGGTGAATATTAAAACTATCTATCAGATATGATGACGTTCTCTGTAAAAATAAATAAGGCATGTAATAACTGAAATTTAAAAAATTAGCAACAACATCGTATCCTATTTGATCTTTGCACTCTTATTAAAATGTACAGTATTATCTTGAATTTAGTATCTATGATATCAAATGAGGTTTGTAACTAAAGCAAAATTTATCAACTAAGTTTTTAATAAAGATGAATTTTTCATATTTCAACGATAAAATTGAAAGTAAAATGGCATGTTTTATTAGTCAGTCATCTGGCACTAATCAAGTACTGCGTAATACAAGTTGAATGACATTTTCATGCACTCAATGACAACTTTCCAGTCTCCTTCCAATGGTTCTCATAGCTGTGAATGTAGAATCTGCTCATTGGTTTAAGGGTCTAAAACCTCGGATATGAGTAGAAGGTCAACGGCAAAGGTAAAACTCAAGGCATAGGGAAGATTCCTTTGTGTAATCTTGTATTAGAGTGCTCAAAGAACTTATGCCCTGCGTACATAAGAGGTGTCGATTATATGAGCGGAATAATATCATTTGCAAACGATACTGATGCATATTGAATGTAAATAATATGCACTGTTAACTACTCACCTCCATCACCTACATTGAATCCATTGATCATAATTCTACATATTTTCTTGATGAGTCAAATTTTTATTTTTTTTGCGTTCTTTGAAGTTCATATATTTTTTATTCTTGCGAAATGAGCTTTTTTCTCTTCTGCTGTTCTATATTCTACGAGTATCTCATGTGTCCCTCTTGTCTCTCGATCGCTCCATCTCGAACAAACTCTTTCCCTTTCATTTCCGAGATATAAACGAATGCTTCCTTTTGTTTTTCTGCCATGGACCACTTATTTGGAGCAGATTTTATTTCCTTGTTTTCATTTTGCATCAGCTTCTCCTACTTAACTAGTCTACTCTTAATCTTCCGGTATGGTTTTTCCGTCTGCTGTTTTTATCCTACGTGTTTTAGTAATCTCGTTCCTAATTTTGGACGTCATCTATTTCCTCGCTTGTAAACATTTTTAAATTGAAAACTAAAAATGCAGACCTTTTCCAATTCTTCTTTTATAATTTTTTTCCACTTCACCTCCGAGTCCAGAATTAAATGTAACATTTCTATCCTTATTCGGACTATCAGTAGCACTGAAAATGTAATTAGGCATCGATTATTTATTTTTTTCAGCTATGTGTTTCACAGTTATTTCCCATTTTGAAGCCTTTCAAATGACTCTTTCCATGCCTTCAATTCATCATCGTTTTTAGTCAGAATTTCATTCTACTTATCTTAACTGTACGAGACGCGTTATGAAATGGATTTGCATTCTCGGATTAACCGCTTCAAAGTTTTCGATACGAGATTATTTAACACTTTCTCCAATGAGTAATTCGTCTATACTTCCATAGTTCTTCTCGCCTGCGGGGAAAACTCATGTATTATTATTTTTCTCATTTATTATTCTTTGATTTTGTGCAATTAATTCTATAACCAACGATTGTATCCAATTCATAGTAGAGAATCCCATTAATGAAATCAGCACAATTTATTCTCCTGTGGTTTTCAGACAAAAATAGGTTCTCCATTGATCTGTACTGCTGGTAGAGTGTCTTTTTCAATTATGTTGTAACTTCAAAAATGCGCGAATTGTAACATTATATGGGAAAATGAATCCACTCTGTGTTGCTGGCTAAAATTACAAAAACAATATTCCACGAAGCCAGAAACAAGTCTGGTGTCAGGAAGCCATTACAATTTCCCGCACTCCACTTACAACTCGGAGTAATGTGAAGAATTTGGGGATTTAAGGACTGCTGCACGCGAAATTTTCTCTTAAATTAAATGGCACGTCTCCGTGAATCTCTCATTACTTTTTTCCAGTGGCAATTCTGAATACTCGACCTGTGGATTTTCTAATTACCCAAAATACCTCAAAAATTCAAAATAACCGTATTTTTTCTCTCAAGTGATAGAAACTGTGCGTGGATTTTCTCGCTCTGTGAAACATTTTTTCATTGAGAACTTTAATTACTTCAACTTTAATTGCAACTTAGCACTTATAAATGGAGTTTTCTTCTGGGAACCATGCGGCTAATTTCGTTGAGAAATTCCGATATTAATTCACTGCGCTGTTTACTCATCTAGAAGGTATTTTCTTTTCCGCTGGATTTGATTGGATTGGACTGAATTGCTCTCTCCGAAAGCTAATACACTAAAAATTACCTTTCAAATTTCATATTCAATTTAGAGCTCAAATTTATTCACCAATAACGATATTATGGCGGTTGTAATTTTGGGAAGTATTCGTATATTAATCTTCCCAAGAACATTAAGAACAGAATATTAAGAACAAGAAGAGGTAAGGATAGAGTAAGGCATAGAAGCATTTACATGCATGGACTATATATAACAAGGGACTTTGAGATATGATTTGCATTAAATATTGGCTTAACCTTTAATATGGAGTGTAGCTTTATATCATCAGAAATCGGTTTTTGAGACTCAGGAATAGATTGGACGTTTGTGAGTTGAGTGTTGAGGATATAGAGAAATAAATGGAAAAAAGCAATGTGTGCTAGACCTGTTAAGAGGAGAAAGGTGGATGCTGGGAAAATTTTGAGTAAGTTCGGAAAAAAGGAAGAAATTAATTTGGAAAATATTGGCGGGAAATGGAACGTTAATAACTGTTACAGGGGGATAGAGTAGTCGGGGTTAGCTAGAGGGAGGAAAATCATTGGTATATTATAATTATATAAGGATGTAACGTAATTCCCTAATAATGAAGTAAGGAGGGAAAAGTAGAAGTTTTAAAGGTATGATTACTTACGGGATTAATCTGGATAATATGCCGATTAAGGGCCTCTACAGGACTAGTTTGAGTTTGCACTCATTTTCAAGACTATTATTTCTGAGCAGTGCAAGGTGGTCACCAGGATAGGGATGCGACCCAGAGGTTGACAATAGTAGGGGGATGGAATTGTGTACGTGTGAGCGATAATACCCGTCCAAGGGAAAAATCTAAAAGGGTGGGAAAAAGGAAACAGACAAATAGGTAGCCGGAATGCTATACAATTTTGTTCGCAGGTTTTACTCCGTCAGGCAAGATGTGATGACGATATAACTGCAAATCTGATCGCGAGGAAATAGAGCAGATGGTAAAGGGAGGATTAGAAGCAAGGTAAAGGACGGAGGTTTGCGAGTAGGTTGAGCGTATGAGGATAATTGGAAATGGGGCCCAGGTCAGGCATTTCAGGTGGAATAAAGAAGGGTAACAAGTATGAAGTTGAAGGATGCTTTATTGTCCCGTAGTATGACACGGTATTTAGTGCCGTTATAGACAATGCCTAGAATTAGAGCAATACTTCATGAGTTAATCAGAAGCTTACGTTGATCAATAGGCTACTACTTATAATAAATTATTATTCTTTATGGCAACGCAAATGGTTATTGATTTCTCGGAGAGATCGACCTTATCACATGCATCACCTTGAAATTTAATTATGTTATTACCGTTCCGACCTTAACATTCTCATTTCCTTACAGTTTCATCTGTTTTCAACATGCTGGAAGATTTCATGGGTGGACAAACACTGGAGTATAATTCCTGTAAACAGTACACGTTGAGTTCCATTTTCAAAAACTTTAGCGTGCCTAGTTATTAGAATTCAACCGGATTCTTTATTTCTAATTTTTGTATGATATTACAAGCGATCATATTTCTATAATAGCAGGTGCAACTCAAGCAAATTATTAAGTTTCAAAAATCTATTTTTAACCCAATTTTTTGGGAAAATCAATAAATCATCCGCAATTTACATTAAAATATTAATCGAAAGAAACTGCGGGAGTTGCCGCAGCAGTAAATTTTAACGCAGTCATCCACTAATATGCATTTCAATGCAATAATTGCAGAGTGTAAAAATCATTCGCCTTGATGCCGGGATCCCGGTCAAGGCAAATGATTTTCACCCTGAAATTATTGCATTGAAATTTTAATATTAAAAAATAAAAATATTTTAACTTTTCCTACGGCAACTTCGATAAATATAACGCTTCAATAAGAAATTTCAAAGGCCGAATCGACACCAACTAAATTTTACACGGAAAATATATTAGCAAATTGCATTTATATTTACACCTGTTGTTAAGCCAAGAGTAAGGTACACATTGATGCGTGTGAAGAGAAATTATAAAACACATGTCGCAAAACAACTACCAGATATTATAACCTCTTTGTTGTTGCTAAGGACAGCGTTCCTTTCCCAATGAATTCCCAGGACCGGGAAATAATGTTCCATTAAACTGCATTCAAAAGAAACTAATATCAACCAGCTACGGTACATACTCGTAAAGTTGTTACGCAGCGTTTTGATTAAATTCTTTCCCTTATAAAGTTGAAAACTTTCAGGAGGCCCATCTTGTTCAGATAAATAATTAGCAATGCCAAAAAAGATCAATAGCTATCGTTTTTTCTGCTTGAAATTCCCTCCTTCGACTCATTTGATTTTATTGGACATTGAATAGAGCGGACTTTTTGTTATATTACTCATTTTCGTCTTCATAGCGTGTTATTTCTTCGAATGGCAATGTATAACATAATGGGAGTGAAAGGAGGGCGAATTCATTTCAATAGGAGTGAAATTATCTCAGAGGCGCGGGTTCTAAAAATTCCGCTCCACTATCAACAAAGTCACTGGAGAGTCCCCGAGCAAATTTTAACAGTTAAGTTCTAAGGCGAGATAATTTTGTCTTTTCTACCGTGTTTGCTACGGCGCGAAATAAAAATTTAAGACCGAATGTCTTTTCTCTCCCTCCTCCGTTTAAAGCTTTTTGAAAAGGAAGGGAAAGGGAGAAGAAAAAAGAAAAGTTTCGCCGGGAAGTACAGCCACGAAACAGTGGGTTAATTTTTTGCACGCAAACAAGCAAGATGCTCCGTTTGCGTTCACTGAGGCGGATGCGCGTCTATGGGTCTGAGTTGGGAATGGCGGATGGCGGGGGAATTTCCGAATATATATATATAAAGGAGCGGGCCGTCGTGGAACTGTATGAAAATAAAGCTAACGGGATAATGACATGCTGGAAGAGAAGAGAAAAACATGGAAGTCAAATGGGACGAAACAACCGTAATTATTTACCTGGAGAGGATGAGTTGAATTTAACAGACTGATGGCTTTAATGAAAACCTTTCCATTTTTTTCAATTGCGTTGCTCAGTCCAATCAACAGTATTTTAATTGTTTGTAATTGAAAATGTTTCCACAGAATTTAGGAATAATCTATAAGAATGGTAATGCATCGTTTAAAAATAGAATCCTATCCTAGTTCTTTGTTCTCTCAAGCCATACAGTATAAATGACGTTTAAAATTGTAAATAGCATGTAGCGGCTTGTTTCCGGCAACTTTGGTCATATTCCGTCACGCTACATTGGTACCAATTGCGGAAGTTATACGCGTATCGCGTTACTCCTTTACTGTTGAGTAAAGCATTCCTTGAATTTGGACGCAAAGCATTTCTGAGTCACACCTCGAAAATGAAAAATTTACGAACCAATCCTATGAAGGTAAGCAATTTTAATGCATCTCTTTCTACGAAACTGAGATAAATAATTTGCACGTTCTGTAAAAAAAACGAGGGAATGAATTTTTGTTCGAGGTTATTTATTTCATTTTGTCGTAAAAATTTAGTCTGGTACTTATTTTTTGGTGACCTCACGATATAGCCACACTCCAACCCCACCCGCCTCATGACGGAACATCTTGTTTGGCTAAACTAGACCTTTCCCGACATGGTTGACACCATTTGTGGACGGCGTGTTTGGAACCCAGCCCGCTCTCATTGGGTGCCGGTCTCCATTTGGCCTGCTGTGATGCGGTTATCTTTTCCGCCACAACACCGATAATAGTAAGAATTGCAACAATTAAAGACCAGTCTAATGATTCTCTACTGGTGTCACTGTTAAGCTGTAACTACCAGATAGACATAAAAGGTGCATTTTGACTCTCTTTTACGACCATAGATGCCTCTTAACACGCAATATATTTAGTTTCAGAATGAATCATCTAACAAGGACATTGAATTGATTTGCTTGTCGACATGACATTTGTTTACACAGTAATAACTTCTTTATGTTTTTGAGTAAATTATTTCATTTCTGCTATTAAAATTGTAAATTTTGGACTTAAATAGTTGACGATATAGTTAATTATTCTTGTAAATTAGCTTGGTGAATAATCAAGTCGAGCAATTACCGATCTTTTCACTTTCACCAAAGCTGAATACTATTTCAGTCACTGCTGTTGCCGGGTTACTTTGAAGTGTACATTCAGGAGAGCGAAATTGATTATCAACGAAATTAAAACTTAGACTCGGCTTGTTCTTTCAGAATTATTATAATTCCGTTTGTAACAAGGCAGTCTTTCTTTTCATAATAATTATATATTCAATATTTCCTACCTTAAGTAAATATGGTCATAATTCAATATTGCATTATTTGGCTTGTATATTAATTATAGAATTTTATTTAATATTGAGTTTGTAATGATCGGTATGCGTTGATGTTAAACAATTCAGAGGTAATTTTGTTTATTTTACCTACCAATACAGCGTTTTTCAGATTTTGCGAATAATTTTGCCTCTTATTTATAAGATAAATCTTTAATTCTATGCTTTTATTTCAGTGCAATAAAGGTGATATTACTAAACGTGTTGTTAATGCAGTGAGTTACAAAGTGTCGCCCCTTCCAAAGCTATGAAGTTACAAGTAATTATACATCATTGGATATTAAGTAATCACGAGATAATTATGTGATGTAAAATTTAATAATAATCTATGGCCTAAAAACGTTGGTTTATAGAGTGAAGTGCACAGATTAGAGTGACGTAACATACATATAGGTGTAACATAGCTCTAATAACGCCAATGAAGGATCCATCCTGCTTCCGGGAATTACCGCCACGTAGGTGTTGACGGACAACTGTTTCGCCGTTAAGTCTGGTTACGCCATTATCAAATATGTTATTCCAGTGCAATTGAACTTATCATGCAACGAATTAATATCATAACTATAAATTATTCAAGCTTCTTCTCTTCCTGAAGTAATAAAGTTTGATTGTATTCCACCTCAAAACTATTTTACACACCATAATTTAAATATTTTTCAATGATTTCAAGAGAAATGAATATTTTATCGATCGATTTGTGCTATCGCCCTATGATTTTTAGACTTTTTGGGATCACGGCAATTTTCTCCTGCATACTTAGCTATTTTTTTATATTTTATATTCCTCAAATATTTTTTTCAATTGTCAAGAGTAAACATAAACTCGGTGTTATAAAATACTGTCGAGATGCCGATATAAGAATATAAATGTTGTTAGCAGTGTAAAATCGTAATTTGAACTTTTTGCGCCCTTCAGCCAAAATTGGATCTACTATAGTTTTGCATTTAATTGTTTGTAAATTTCTGTAATCCGGTCTCTTAATTAAACTGTGAGCTTACCTGATGTACTACGTATAGGAAACTGAGAAATTTGACAATTAATCATAATACCGGTCATTGAAGATTCAATTGAAGGGAATAATTTATATCTCCTACTTCAAATAAGATGATCACAAAAGGTCACCATCCACTACCAATGTCATTAATGGCAGTTAGTGGACGAAATAAAAGGGAGACAGTATGAAGAATAATTTATTATAGTGTTATGAGTTTAGTGCTGTGTTTGGCGTGGGATGATGTCGAAGTGTAGCAGTGGCCTCTTATCTCATAGATTGCCATTAATAAATGGAATGGAATCATAGTAAGTGGCTATAAGTAATACCATATGAGGAATTGTTCTTCAATTCTGCTCATGGTGTATTCGTCTATTATATGCTCAAAATACTTCTATAACGGTCAAATTTAATGTAATTTCCAGACCGGAACAAGGGATAATTTATAAAATCTCCCCTTTAGGACCATTATTTTACGAGCTGTAGATAAAGAATAATCCATTACAATATAAATAGGGCCTGTTGGAATTTGCAGCGTGGTAGAAAATGGTAGAAGAGCACCGAACATTTGTTTTTTTCTTTCTTTATTTTTGAAAGACACGCAAGAAATTGCTGTGAGTCAGCGTTATGGTCAGGTTTGGATGAACCACGGGAACGAGGAGGGTGAGGAGTCGAGGGAGGGAAGATATGCTGATGGTGGCAGCCCGAGGGATAGGGCGTCCAATAGGTGGGGGAGCTTGCGGCTGGCGAAGCATCGAGTGGATTCCGGGTGGACACCGTCCGACCGATGTCCTTTGCGGCTAGGAGCCCTTGCACTCGAGGCTCCTCTATTTATGCCAAGGGGTCGTTCGACTTACGAGTGTGGGTTTCCCGTTCAGTGTTGGATCAGAAGCAAAGGATTACATTACCCCTCACCCGACTTTCCCTCTCCAGCTCCCTCCTCCTCAACGTCTCTATCCATCGACCCGATATATTCAAAGTCCGTTAGCTCTTTTGGTAAACGCACTCAATGAATAACTTTTATGGTGACAAAAATTTGTATCGATGATTAGAACATTGATATGTTCTTCATGATGAAGACATCAAAACAAGGTATCTCCACAAATACCAATGCATCGGTTTACTTAGTGGTTCCCAAAGTGGGCGCTACCGCCCCCCGTGGGGCGGTGCTCTAGTTTATGGGGGCGTAAAGAGGCAAGGGGGCGGAAGGGGGGCGCCGGGTAGTCCTAGCAATGCGATATTTGTGAAGGCTCGCTAACCTTCCTTTTCTGTCCTTTTTTAAGCTTCGTTTTTAAATTTTACATTGTTTCCCGTATCTGGAAGTAATTTAAACCACGAGCTCACTTACAGTTTAAAGTAGGAACGGTTGAAAAATATGTCCAAGTCTTTCTCGCACAAGGGAAACTTTTGAAGGGGTTTAATCTCATTTGGTTTATCGTTGGCATAACTTCATGACACTGAGCAATTTAGCAGAAAGGTTTAGTGGGAATAAAACGGGTGTGAGTCCGGAGAGGAATCAGCTCATCTGATAATTAGATTCGGTGTTTTTGCATTAAATAATTATCAAGATTATCATTTTTCAAACACTTCGGTTACAAGGCCGTTTTTGTACGTTATTGTTCATTCATTGCATGATATAATTTTTGTTAAAGTACTATTATGTAATTTTTTTGTATTAAATTATTGATGGCCAAGTATATTACGAAACGGCCAGTGTTTATATTTTCATCAAATGGTAATATCTAGTTCAAAATAGGACTTTTTATCTAATACTTCGTATATATAGGATTGAATTTTCCCTTTGCCGGCTAAATATCATTTAAAATGCGGTGGCTCGAAAAAGTTTGGGAAACACTGAGTTAACATTACATAGATTAAAGTCTTTCTTTTGGCGAAATTGAGACCATACGGTCCCTTCTTCCATTTAACCCTTAGTCAAGTACATAGCAACATTAATAATAAGAAAAAATGTAAAGCGATATTAAAATTAAGAAAAAAATGCCATAGTTCTACAAACATAATAAAATAAATAAGCACAGGGAATAATTTTGTGGGAAAAACTTAGGGAGTCCTGACATGAAGACCCTACTATAAACCTACGCAGGAAAATACCCACATAGAAGGAAAACCAGCGTGAACCATGAAAGATAGTAAAATATTAATAATAATAAAATAATGATAACTTAATACGGAAATAAAAAATAAATGAAGTACAATAAATGCATGTATAACAGTGTGAGGTACAGTACAAAACAATATGGCAATACATATATAATGAGATATATCGTACAACGGAGTACAGTACAATAAATACATATGGATATAAAGACATTCACAATAAAGTAAACTTCCTTTTCCGAATTTACAATCTTTTACTAATCATTTTTAATTATTCTGTTTATTTTATATTAATTATACTTAATGCAATGGTCAAAATCTTTAAAAGGGATGTTAGATGTCCGTTTACTCATCCGATATCTTTCACTATTTCCTAATATATATGAGTCATTCTTCGCCTAATTCGGTGTCCCACGGTATGTTTTTCTTAATTTATTTTTATTATGATATCTGGACGTCTCTTTTGTCCGTACGCGTCTGGGATCACGATCAATCATCATTGTTTTACCATCTAGGTTTTCGGGCCTCTGTAGTTTTCACAGCACCCGTACCCTAGGCAGGGCTCGAACATGAAGCCTTGCGTCACTAGTAGGACGTGTTGCTTCGAATAATCCGTTCAGATATAATTTGATAACGAATAACCCGTTCATATAGAAATTGTTGATACACGTTCGTTTATAATATATAAAATTCCCCAGAGTGGAAATGCTATTGCGTCTTCCGCAACTACGACTTTTTAATCTTCCATTAAAACGATCTGTAAATGTTTGACAAGATTCATCACCTAATTGAAGTTTTCCTCCCATGGACACTAATCCTTCCTCTGTCGAGGAAGCTTCTCAGTGACCCACGGATGCGATACTAAAACTTGAAAAGAGTGATCACATAAGTAAGATACGTATTTATAGTGCATATACCCATAAGGTGTACGAATGATCACGGCTGTCTTTGTCTTTCACCGTAGAGCAGAATTAGGTCTGATTGCTAACGAACACGATTTTCATTCATTCATTAGTCCCTGAGTTGAAATTCGATGTTCTCGTAGGTGAAGTTATATTTTCTATCGGAACTCAATATAGTCCTTCTCTTAAAGACCTACGATTAAATCCGAACTCATTAATGCATTCGTTCTCATCACACCGCGACATCTTGTCTTGTGAAACCGGTTAATGAATCTGGATTTGACGAATAAATTCACTGAAATATTTGCCGCGAGGTACCGGCTCGCCGACTAGGTCTTCTTCGATAAAATCTCCCTTTTTCATGCCGTCGCCCTTTTATTCATTCATTCAAAAGGTTTTTACCTTCAGCAATCCTATTGGAATTACGCAAAAGAGTCCGAAGTATTGACTTCCTCTATCCCCCCTTATTACACCGACCACTTCACCGAAACCAGGCTCTCTTTTTCGTACGATGCTTAATTGGACCGGGAAACTCAAAACCCGGAATTTTTAGCTGACCTTAATGAGTCACAGGAATAGAGGTAATGATCAATAGTGTTTTTTGAGAAACTCAAACCTCGAAGGGGAAATGGCATTCCCTACCTGAGGAGATAATTGAAGCAAGGAGCTAATGAACCACCTACGCTCAGTTCAAAACAGTGGTCGTATTCAGATAATTTTGACTCGCGTTTTTGTCATGCGCCCACCAGAAATTACCTAGTCATCATCATCATATCGGTCTCAGTGAATATAATTTGTAATAAGGGTAGTCATTTAATTCCATATTCCTATTTTTATGTTCCCAATTTTCGTCTGTTGTACCCAGATCCCTATCCCTACTCAATAAATTTCATAAAAGCCTACTGATAATCCATTCTTATCGTTGCGATCGATGCTTCCTTATTCCAATGCCAAAACCATCCATCGGGTAAGCTGGCCGAGTCCCGTGGTTTCCAGAACTTAGTCTAATTATTCCCTCCTTCATTTTTTCATGGGGTAATGATTGAGGTAGTTTCTCGTTCATTTCTTCAAAGGGTTTTTAACGTGCCACCATCACTCAATGGCCACCTTTACCTTCCTAACGGAGGAACAGATACTACGCGGACTTCCTTTTGTCTGGTTGGTTCCTAATTATCAACCTGCCTGGCATGGATAGGAGCAAATATGAATGCCCCTCCAACACAGATCTGGGATCATCAGAAGGCAAAAGCTATTCCACCATGTAAAGGTTATTTTCCATTAGGAGGGATAAAAACAATATTTCCATATTTTTATTTTCCAATTAAAAATAGCATTCAATCTTAAATTTGGATAGAAAGATTTTACTTTTACCGTTTTACTAGGCTATAAAGTAATGAATTACTCTAGAACAAAAGAGTTTAATTTTTAACAGCACACGAGAAACAAAAATTTTTGAAAATGTGAAATAATAAAATAATTATAACTTGTGTGCGTATAGAGGTTTTACTCATTGTACATAACATCTTATTTAGAACTTCAAATTGAAGTAAGTTCTTTTTAACATGAATAATTTCGTCATTTTCTTTTAATCTTTGGTTGGAAAAATGACTGATATCCCTTTTATTTTTATAATCTATTTATTTTGAGAAATAAAAGGGATATTAGTCATTGCACACAACACAAAGATATATATATATATATATGAATCTGTAGGCATTTCTGTCCATCTCTACCTTGAGGAAGGTGGCTGCGGCCACCGAAAATTCGAAATTTAGTGAGTCTCTTTTTTGTGTGTTACTGTCTTTTTTTCTGTGTCCACTAGTGCTAAATTTTATACTATATATATATATATATATAATTATATATATATATATACATACATATATATATATATACATATATATATACATATACATATATATATATACATATATATATATACATATACATATATACATATATATATATATATATATATATATATATATATACACACGAGGGTCATCCGGAATGTAGTACCCGTTCGTGCCGCATGAAGTGCTGACGACGCGAGTAGCCGCTGGACGAGGTCAGATAGCTTCAGTGGCTTGTCTGCCTTCTCTGAGCCAAGTTGCGTGACGCTAGCATTGCCTGTGTTGTTTCTGTGATTGTTTACAATGTTTAAAAAAATTGAGAACGCCGCCAGTTGTGAAGTGAGGGCAGTGATTAAATTCCTCAATGCAAGAAACGTTCGCCCATGTGATATTCATCGCCAATTAAAGGAGGTGTATGGAGACAATGTAATGGACGAGTCGTCTGTTCGGCGGTGGTGTCGCAACTTCAACATGGGGAGGGGGAACACACACGACGATGAGCGTTCGGAGAGACCGTCTGTCATTACAGACCAACTGGTGAGCTCAGTTGACGAATTCGTGAGGAACGATCGGCGCGTCACAATTGATGACATCTGTGAGCATTTTCCCAATGTTTCTCGAACAATTGTTCATGAAATTGTTAAACACCATCTGCATTATGCAAAAATTTGTGCAAGATGGGTCCCTCGCGTATCTCAATGAGCTGGCGGCGAAGGACTATGCAGCAGGAATACAGAAACTTGTCACACGTTATGACAAATGCCTTAATTTGCTTGGAGATTATGTTGAGAAGTAGTTTAAAGTATCCTCTTTCAAATAAAATTTTTTATGTTTGTTAATATTTACTTTTGTGTCTTTAATTCACGAACGGGTACTACTTTCCGGATGACCCTCGTGTGTGTGTATATATATATACATATATACATATATATATATATATATATATATATATATATATATATATATATATATATATATATATATATATATATATATATATATATACACATATATATATATACATATATATATATATATATATATATATATACCTGTACATATATGTGTGTGTTTGTATATACAAGTCGCGGTAGTCTAGGGGTTGAGGTTATTTGGATTACTGACCGAAGAGTTCGGGTTCTATCCCCGGGCAAGTCTCTCTGGGCACCCTCAGCTCTACCCAGGCTATGTGATTTTTCGGGTACCAGATCTTCCTGGGAAACCATGACTGGTACAGAGAAAGGTACTGGCCTCCCTACCCTGATGTGTGAATTTCACACGCCGTCGGGCCTAGTACTGGGTGAACTCTGTCATTACCTACCAAACCGACATTCGGGTTGATTAATGTGTTTATGGTTTCAAGCATATGTTCAAAATAAATAATATTCATTTATTTTGAAAATTACTTGTAATTTTTTTATATTTTCTGAGTTGAAAGAAACAAAGTACTAGTTTACGTTATTATTCGTACAGTTTATTATAGAGAGATTGGAAAACTTAACATCGTATTTGGTGATGTTTATTTTTAATCAAGTTTTATTTTTTCATAAGTTAGTCTTATTAAACGATGAGGGTCGTATGAGTCCAAACTTTCAATGTGTATGAGAAACGACTTATTGACTCCTTTACTAAATATACTAGTGTGATAAAATTATCAGAATCTCGCTGAGAATTGAGCATATTCTTAATTCTATAACTACGTGTATTTAGTAGATTTCCTCTGCGTAACATTTTAAAGCTTTGAATATCTTTATCGTCTACTTTCATTCTCTTAAATCATGGCCATTGACTTCTGAACTGTTATGAATGACTTTTTCCGCAAGCGTTGTTTCTCTTCAAAATCCTTTATACTACCGTCGCATTGCGAAAAAGAGAGAGATATGTATGGAAACGGAGCATTGTGGTATTCTTAAATTTTTCCAATGTCTCCTTCTGCTTCCTTCGGTCAATGAGATAGACATTTTCAGAATTTGCACTATTTCGCCATTGATTAAGGAAACGCTACATTCGTGAATGCAGTGGTCTATCACGAGTTGGGAGCATAAAGAGGCCTCAATTATGATATTATATAAAACGTATGAGTTTCAAAATACTGAATTTCCTTATGAAATAACCAACAAATATTTACTATCACTGAATGAGAAAGAATATTTCGTTAGTAACTAGGCTTCTTTCTTTCGCCGTTCCGAATCCAGTAAAAATAGTACGGAGATCTCCTCTTTTCCTCTCTTCTCCCAATTTCTGCATACCCAGTCTTCTCTCCTTATTTCATAAGTCCCATACTTGTTTCTTTCCCATTCCACTCTTCCATTCTCACTCCCTCCAATTTCACATTTCAAAAGCTCTCTCGGGCTGGAATAAATGAAAGTAGGCAAATATCATTCAGAATTTCCGTAAACCCTAAGAAAGAATCTCGAGAAACTTAAACTCAAGAATCCCATCACCCAACAGAGCACGGCCGAATTTTGCCAACTGAAGGTCACAGAGTTATTTGAATATTAAAAAATCGATTTAGGGCCACTTGCTTAAGAGAAAATGGTATAAGGGCTCGAAACAGCTTGGAAAAGTGTTTAATAACTTGAAGCAACAATTCCTGTATTGCTTTATGCTCACTGGGTGATAAATAACATCTGCCGAAATGAAATTATATCCAATTTTGAGACATTTTTCTGTTATATTTATCTCAGGTTTCAAAAACTTTTTCTCATTCTCAAATTCAGCACGAGTCATCTCCCTGCGCTGAGCCCGAAAAATTTCACTGGCGCATTTATGACTACTGCATGAGTTATTTTTCAACTACTGCAATGCATGGCTTGTCTTGTACGCACACATCACCACTCGGCAGCAGATCCCAATTTGAAAGAGGAAGATATCTCGCGAAAAAAGGGCTACTTATTTTGAATGCAGTGCGGCAAAATCTAAGAGAATCGTTTAAGAAAGACTTCCGTTTTCGGTGCAAAAGAAATGTAACGGCTCATAACGTGACTAAATGTATGCCTTTATACTCAAACTCTTTGAGGAAAAATAATAATTTATTTTACCTTGCAATCTTCCAAACTATTTTTTGTCGATAAAACCCTCTCTATTTGAGATGATTCATTTCATTCCAACCGCACACTAATTACTGACTGTTTGCATTTTCAAAGACTACAGCTCAAGTAAATTTAATCATTTTACTGCGGGAGAATTTGGATGTATTTACTCGTTCAGATTTTAACTTAGGGCCTGCAAACATGCGCATACCTTGTGTATCATTTATATATAACCGAATAAAAGCGGAAAGTAATTGATAACTACTGATAGTCGACGTTTCCTCTACTTATGATACGGAATAATAATTGCAAACTTTGAGAAAATGGCGGAAGAATGTATTAAGGAGACTTTAAGATTCTGAGATAACGTATTATCTGAAATGTTGAAAAGGATCGCAGAATTATTCGTTAAATGATAAAAATTTAATCTTACTCCAATTGTGACTTCTGAATATTCGCCGGCATTGCTCATAGCAAAAGCAGAGATTGTCGTCGTTAGAATTCCTCTTTTGAGATAAATTATATATCAACTTTTATATCTAAGGTTTATTAGTGTCCTCAGTCGTTGGAATACTTAGACAACCTCCGCATCTAGACGATTTCAGTTTGATGGTCTTCAAACACAGATTAGCTTAGGTCTTGCAATGGATGAATGAAGCCAACCAGTCTTCGGAATGAACACAAATGATTATGACGGAAACATTAATTTTCCGTAAGCGTCTTCTGAATGCCCAAACCATGGTATCTAAGGTGCCAAAAACGTACCAAAAAGTGATATCCTATCACTTTTCTTTCTAATATCCGAGCACATTGATTCTATTTCAAAGAACATATGTTATTATTTTGAATGGAAAGCTTTTGATCTGAATTCTGTGATTACATCATGGCTAATTTATTTCAATAGACGGTTTAATATTCATGGGATCTGTGTATTTTATTTCTTCCAAATTTATTTTTAATTGATAAACATGCGTGGTGGTGGAGAATTTTTAAAAGACTTTTGTTGACCAAAGATCTTGAACTTAAATGGGAAAATTCTATTCCTTAGCATGGAAGTTATTTTTTCAAGTATGTTTCACATTCCTTTAATGTTAATTAACTATTAATCATAACATCACTATTAGAGATTAATGAAACTATATTATTAATAGCTGATGATTTTCAGTGAGCATTCAATTATATTTAAACTAATATAAAATGTTGCTTCTGTCGTCACATATTTACTTTGACAGTTAATGGTATTAGCCTACCATCTTATTATTTTAATTTTTCAGTCTAACGTGGGCTGGAAGGCTTTGGTCGGTCCTGAGAATCAGTATTGCTCATTTTTTGAGGATTTATAACACATATCTGCGATCTATCTACCACTTTAGATTGTAATATGTCATGATGATAAATGTCAATGGTAATTTCAAGAATTTTTCTGTGCAAGTGTTTAAATACACATGCACCACCTTCAGATACATAATAACTTTTCTAAAGAAACTACAGGAGATGCCGCAACAGTAACTTTTAACGGAATCATCCGCTAATGTGCATTTCAATGCAACAATTTCAGAGTGTAAAAATCATTCGCCTTGACTGGGATCCCAGTCAAGGCGAATGATTTTTACGCTCTGAAATTGTTGTATTAAAATAACTTTTACCTAAAGAGGATTCATGTGCATTGAAAAACTTCTAGTACGTCTATTCTCTAGTCGTCTACTTTTAGGAAGAACTCTATGGAAAATTACAACTAACTTTTATCATCACCACAAATTTGGAAAATATGAAGTGTTTTAATTGCATTGTCATATGTCAAATCTCCACATAGACTCATACCCTCCTTTCTGGTCGATCGACAATACAATTCTCTCTCTCTCCATGTTCTCCACTTAAGATTCAAAATAAACAACTGTCAACAGTATAATAAAAACCAAACTGATGCATCCTACAAAAAAGTTCTTTTTTCTTGGCATTACTCCCATAGCTGTCTTTCTATCTCTTATCTCTCTCCAAAGTACTTCGTTAAATCGAATCCCAAAGCTTATTTTCTCCAAACTCAAATATCTAGAGCCCCCGCTCATACTCTTTTCTGAAATACCCAAATATATTGTAATTTTTCATTCTAAAAGCTATGAAATAACGATTTTTCTCTTATTGGAGTTTGGATGCTCATTTTTTGATGCTATTCACTAATCCATCTATTGTTCTTCCCATTTACATCCAAAATTATGCGCGAATAGGTAAAGCTATCAAAATACTTGAATTTATGATCTTATTCTCTTATGCTCAACTTCTACATCGTGGGAGAATTGTAAGTGGATCTGCATGAATAATAATTGATAACACTATTGATAGGAAACTAATTTTAGCATAATAAACCACTAAGATAACCGATCTTACTACCAATACCCTTCTCTCATTTTTAACTTATCCTAATCAATTCGTCCCATATACCTTCCTCTCGATCGTAGACGTTCTTCGACTTGGATATTTCTACCATTTCATAAATCACTCCGTCTTCCAGCATACTTCGACCAATAATAATCAAGGTCTCCATCCACGTCAATATGTCGCGTAGGAGAACCGAAAGACAAGGATTAAAATCGATTGAAGTCACGAAGTCAGGAGGAAAAATGGAACTGCCAGCGTTTTTTCGATTCAAATTTCTTTCTACGTGCTGGGACCAAATGATCGATCGGATATGTGACCTGACAGCCAGATGCGGATTCTTCGATCGGAAGAAAAAAAGAGCATCTAGTTCCGAAGTCCGCAAGGAATTTATAGTTGTGAACTTTTTTATACGTTTGACAAATCGCTGCTCTAAAAATGGGCATAGATAAGGAGAAAGTTTTTTGGTTTATTTTCCAGAGCAAAACACAGCATAGCGCCAGACGTCTTTAGCGTTGAGATTTATGGGGGGACATTTTCTCCACGACTGCTTTTCTTTTCATATGCACAAAACTGGAAAGTGCAAAACATTAAATAATTAATAAGAGAGAACACCTACAAGAAAGGTAAGTAATAGAGATGGGGAGTAAATAAGCATTTTCAAAAATATGTTAACACAAATATTACACACGCCATAAATTTTGAACAGGACCTCTTATTTCAAACGTTTAAAAATAAATTGCATCATGCTTTGTTTCTGGTAGTCTCTATTTTCTGAATAAGAACTTAAACGTTAAAAATTAACCTCCTTACGCTTGAAACAAATCATACAGCAATATAAATTATCAATATTATTTTAATTGACCTCTACTTCTACCTCTTACTCCATCGATTTTTAATCTAGATAATATATTTCTGATTCACGTAAATATTTTGTGAAACTTTTACTTCATATTCATCCGAGTTTTACATTTATGGCAAATGTGTAGTGTTCCAGCAGGGCATGGCGTTTGTAGAGATGTGTAAACAGGCTACACTAACCTATTGATTCAAGTTGCTGGTACTTCTTTATGTCAAACTTTCAACTGGAAACTAAATGCATATTATTATTATTAAAAATATACATGTTCTGATAGACAGTGTCAGGTGACACACAAGTCCCAAATAATAGCAAAAGATAATAGATAAAATCAGACTTTATCTCATCTTCCATGTATTTAATCTCAGGAAATTAAATATTTTGGCTTTGAATAAAATATGCCTCAAAGCTCGAAAGTTTACCATTTATTTTGAATTAGCATTTTTAGAATTTTTTGAATTCATGGAAAATTTTAGGTGACATGAATCATATAAGTAGGCTAAAACAATATTCAGGGGCGTCATGGTTTTGGTCGTTCATGGTTAAGTGGTCGCTAAAACTCCGATAAAGCCATCTAAACTTTCATGCAATTAGCATACTAACTTTCCAGGAGCTTTCTCCTGTTTTTCCGCTCAAATCAGAGTAATATATATATAAATATATATATATATATATATATATATATATATATATCGCTCAAATCAGAGTAATATATATATATATATATATATATATATACACACACACACGAGGGTCATCCGGAAAGTAGTACCCGTTCGTGCCGCATGAAGTGCTGACGACGCGAGTAGCCGCTGGACGAGGTCAGATAGCTTCAGTGGCTTGTCTGCCTTCTCTGAGCCAAGTTGCGTGACGCTAGCATTGCCTGTGTTGTTTCTGTGATTGTTTACAATGTTTAAAAAAATTGAGAACGCCGCCAGTTGTGAAGTGAGGGCAGTGATTAAATTCCTCAATGCAAGAAACGTTCGCCCATGTGATATTCATCGCCAATTAAAGGAGGTGTATGGAGACAATGTAATGGACGAGTCGTCTGTTCGGCGGTGGTGTCGCAACTTCAACATGGGGAGGGGGAACACACACGACGATGAGCGTTCGGAGAGACCGTCTGTCATTACAGACCAACTGGTGAGCTCAGTTGACGAATTCGTGAGGAACGATCGGCGCGTCACAATTGATGACATCTGTGAGCATTTTCCCAATGTTTCTCGAACAATTGTTCATGAAATTGTTAAACACCATCTGCATTATGCAAAAATTTGTGCAAGATGGGTCCCTCGCGTATCTCAATGAGCTGGCGGCGAAGGACTATGCAGCAGGAATACAGAAACTTGTCACACGTTATGACAAATGCCTTAATTTGCTTGGAGATTATGTTGAGAAGTAGTTTAAAGTATCCTCTTTCAAATAAAATTTTTTATGTTTGTTAATATTTACTTTTGTGTCTTTATTTCACGAACGGGTACTACTTTCCGGATGACCCTCGTATGTGTATATATATATAATATATATATATCGCTCAAATCAGAGTTATATATATATATATACATACATATAAATATACATATATGATGTCGAAACGTCAACTAGATATGTGTATCCTTTCTCTGTGTTCCTGGGTATAAATATTTATCAAAGTTTTTATATACTTATGTTGTCGCTGTAGAGCATTCTTTTTCAAATATATATATATATATATATATATATATATATATATATATATATATATATAAACTGAAATTTAATTCAGTCAGTAGAGAAAATATAGATACTAGCATTCATGAGCCAATTTAACGTGCAATTTTCCTATAAGGCGGCGTGTGGGAGTAATATTTACCAAGATGGGTTTCTTCGTTGTTATTGTCAACTTTTTAAACATTTTAATGCTATATGATTCGAGTCTTTCCAAGTCAGATATCAAATGAAAATAATTATATTTCCCAAAAAGTAATACAGAGATCTCACTGTTAGCAATGACGACAGATACTGCTTGGGAGTTTTTTTTTATCATCATCAGATACTGGCTGCAATATGCATCACGTTCATTGAATCCCGACGTTCTTTGTCATCTGTGACTGGTTACGAATTGAATTCCCTTCAATATGAATTTTTAATCACCCGCTTGCGAAAATATTCACCATTTGAGTAGCCTCCACTTCCATTTCATGTCATCTTCACACTTCGATTTCCCCACCATACATTCCTACCCGTAGAAATCAGTGCTTCCCCTTTAACTTTCCCTCCCATAGCCGATCTCAAAGAATAATTAAATATGTAGGCATTCGTAGAAGGTTTCCTTTATTTTCATGCTATCCTTTCGGGTGACTGTAGAGGCTCTCTTATGAGTTCGTCTCATCGAAGGGAGGCGCATTGAAGACCGTCGTTTACATTAGCCATTGAGGAAAAGTAAGAGGTCCCAACATTCCCCGAGCCTCCGCACCCTGGCAGAATATATAAGGAGATTCAAGAGCGGAGAGCAGGCTTCGAGATACCGCTCAGAGAGGGAAAGGACACGGGAGAAGTAAAAGGGAGTAGATAGGAAGGGGGCAAGGGAAAAATTACCCTATTTTCGTCTTCATGGAAGAGAGACAGCGAATTGGTTCAATCCGTCTATTTCTTCATCGGATCCGGTGTGTGCTCTGTGGCTTAATAGGAAATCGGTGAGGGATTCACCAGCCAACCATCATCTTTTTCACTCACCTTTTCCAAACAGGGCAACCAACCCGGCTTTTTTTGAGGGTAGGATAAGCTATCTGGAAAGAGACAGAAAAAGGGAGAGAAACGGATTTTATTTTGCTCAGAGACCCAAATCCGCTAAGAGGGTATAAGAGACATTTTTCATCTAGTGAACAAAATCTTTCATTCATAAAATGTATATTTCGAAAAACTTACGGTGGAAAAGTAATATACACAATATATATATATTCGAACAACTAAAAAAAATTAACCTATAAACACACGGTTTTTTCTTATATATATATATATATATATATATATATATATATATATATATATATATATATATATATATATTTGTATTTACCAAGTAGTCTAATTATATTAATAATATATTAATAAAATCGTTCACTGAAGAAAATGTACCGTAATCACAATTTTCATACAAGTATGCTTTTTAAACATGAAAAATTATTTAATAAATATAATATATTGCATGAGGTTAAACAGAATAAAATAAAATACGATAGACTAATAGACGCTATTGATTACAAGAGAGTTCAAGCAAGCATTTTGTCCGTTGGGTAGAAGAATAGAGATGCACAAGATTTATTTATTAGATTAAATTATTATGCATTGAGATTTTTTGAGGTTGTAGAAAACTATATTAGGATGCAGGTTTTACCTTTAAGCATCTTGGTACCGAGAGACCTAAATATATTTACTCTCGATTCAGCATTACGCTATCATAATAATGCATGTTTATAGTTAATTATTTATTGAATATTAAGATATATTTGATTGTTGGGTTAATTTAAACCTTTAAACAGGAAACTGCCTATTTTCGAAGTGTTTTGGAACCAAATATTCAGAGTAGTTGGGACATAGGAAGAAGAATTGCGTTAGACAAAGAGGTTTTCACGAGAAGGAGAGAATCGATAGTGAGGACGAGACGTTGGATAATGATGTTAAGAAAATAAGCATAAAACCTTTGATTTGGAGCGTAGTTTTGTACGGAAAGCGGAAGGAGGTATTCCTCGGCAATGATCTTCTACCCGTATTGTAGTTTTTGGGGCTTCTTTTCGTCTTCAGCCGAGAACTGTTTTGTCCATTTCACGAAAACTACCTCCCTCCGCCTTGATTTTGGACTAACGTACACGTGAGATGGACTTAGACCTGGGCCATAATGACCTTCTAAAACACCGGATTAAGCCACTTCCAGTTGTCGATTAACAACCAAAATGACCAACCAACGGACGGTCACTTTGGACCATTTTGGCCAACGAACCACGGTCATCATACTCTTATATCCTTGCTGAAGGGGGAATCTAGATCCATAGGTTTCATATTATCTATTTTGATCTCTTTTATGTGTTCCCGGTTGAAATACTCTCCTCAAGTCGTCGATGATAAAATAACTTCATTTATTTGACATAAAAATAAACATATTTACTACTACATTAGTCAAAAAAAGGTTTGTTTGATATGTGAGGGTAGAACTCTTCTAATTTCACGCCTAAACTCTGTACAGTGTAGTAAATTCAAGAGTGGGCAGTTCCATTATTTGCACCGACTGAAGTTTTCCAGAATGATCAGGTGTCCAGAGAATTGCACAGCTCGCGTAAATCTAACGTCTTAAATAGACTTACAACTGGGATATCCAGTCGGCACTGCACGAACACGGCACTCTAATCATTCCACAACCAAAATCCAATTTATCACAAATATAAGTTGTGAGTGTAACTTATCTATTACATAAGTTAACAGTTAAACGTATAAAGTTAGTTTAAAGTTTAACAAAAAAGTTTTAGTTTAAGTTTAAATAAACATTGCCGCTTAAATTAGGTCCGCACATTTCGCACTTAATTTCTCCTGTTGTATCCATTAAATCTAAGCTAGAACTATCAGTCGTCGCAGTTTTAAAAATCGGATTCATTGGTGTGGAATCAATAAAAATAAGATTTAGCGTAGAATCGATAACAATAAGATTTAGCGGGGTTCCTCTTGGGTTTGTAATCAAAATTGGATTCGGATAAATCAAATATTACGAATGATGAGCTAATCAAAGGCGAGTTTAATGCATCCATCTCATATATTCCTCAATACGGTCGCAGCAATATATTTTTAAATGATCCGGAATGACTATCGAGGTACATTTTAAATGTGATACCAATGGATATTGGAGTTACGGGGAGTCTAATTTAGAGACTCGTTTAACTGATTTTGGAATCTGATTAATAGTTTACTACCTAATGACGCACGGAAAGGGCTTATCTCTTCCACATCATCCCTCCGATATCGATAATTAAATGTCTCCCCTATTGATGTTGGAATTACACGCAGTAAAGTATATACGGGTTAGATACTATCCACTACGTTGTGCAGAAAAATTACAGTAATTATTAAGAAATTCCTTCTTTTCAAAATCTTTATTAAATTAATAATTTCTGATCAAAATTAAGTTAGTACGGCAAGCTCATAGGATTGAAATAACAAATAGCGAATATTTTCACCCTTATGTGTATTTATTTCAGTGATGTTGGGCGTCACAGTATATCGTTGGGAAAAATAAGTGTATTATGCCACCATACTTAAGGTTTGCTTCGCAGGTCTGGCTTCAAGGTGAATAACATCAACTACTCATAAAATCTCACTAAAGCAACTCTAAATCGAATGATAGGCTATGAAAGTTCAGAAGCCGCGCGTTCCACGTTATCTTTCCCATAATTCTATCTTAAAATGTTTATCTTAAATATGGGATTTTTATACGATACTAATAGATCAGAATCGCACATATGCATCGTCCAGATACATGAATATCTACAGTATAAAATATTATTCAAAATATGATGGTAGAACTAAATTTTTAAAACTAATATTTTAAAATTCAATGTAATATTCCTTTTTCTTTAAACATCTGTGCCTTCTCTCATTCCTTGAGTGAAACTTTTCTAATGGTCTAAATGTTTTCTAAGTACGTTAAGCAAGAAAAATTGGAGGCTTTATTAACATATGCTTGGCATTTGTTGATGCGTTTCTCAGTTCTTTTACAGTATCTCCATAGGAACCACCCACTACTTTGCACAGCAACTCTAGGTCTGTGGTCTCAGTGGTCAAAACGTAATTTATAGGCTGGGATAAAGCATTTGGCGTGAAATTTGGGGGGATAGGGTCCAATCTCGTTGTAGGAGAATGATTTATATCCCTGAAAAATATCCTAAATTTCCTTTAAGCTAAATGAGGACTACTACCAGTCATCATTCCATTTTGTCATTTTAAAACTAAATGAGAAAGGTTACATGATTCTAATTTCCTAAGTGGGCAATTTTAGGATTGAATTGGTTCCGTTGTGTGAAAACTGTTGTCATTCCGTGATTTTTGTTTTTATTATTGTTAATTTATTTGTAACTACATGCATATAAAGCCAATTAAAAAAGTATGCACTCATCTATAGTCTAGTGTAGTCGAGCCCAACACGCTCTAATATTAAACTTACTTGAGCGTGAAATACTGCTGGCATTGCATTATTATTCGTTCCGATTCGTGCATATTTTTAGCATTGAGTGATTATTTCCTGTGGTAATTGTGATTCATTTATAATTAGACGCGGTAAAAGCCAATGAAAATAGTATGTACAAGTGTATAGTCCAGTGTAGTCAAGCCCCATACAACTTCACCTCGATAATAATTACGCACGAGGAAAAAAGTTTTTGAGAGGTCTTTTATTGCAATTTGCGACATATTTGCCGGAAAAGTATGTGATTATTGACAATTATAATTCCCCGGGGCATGCCGACCGGGAAACTCTTCCTGAGCGGATTGCCAACATTGGAAAAGTGGCTGAAACAAGTGTTTTTGTCTTTCCTATTTTATAGTAGACCATCCGTCATCTTATCAAAGAGAAATTTAATGACATGAGGCGCACGCAAAAGTTTCATCGCATCGGATATATCATCATGATGAGATACATCAGTCGACATTTGCGTTCCGTGTCTCGGCCACCGCCCTTTTGACCCTCCCGCCTGGACGCTCTTTTCTCTCAATTTCCGGATGATCATGTAGAGGCACACGGAGTGGGTGCGACGGTCCCCCTTGCGTGTGAAGAGGGCGTCAAGGGGAGTGGACGGTTGGTACCGCATGCGCGAGGTCGGTGGACAAATAGGTTCTTGAGGAACCGAAAGGAAGGGTGGGAGACGAATGTGGCGAGGGAGAAAATTGAAAAGAGGTGGGAGGGGAAGGAGAAAGGGAGTGGAAGACCTGCTGACGAAATGAAGGAGACGACAGGGTCCTCCCCTATGAAGGGATAGTAGAAAGGGAGCCATAGAATAAATAAAATGGAAGGTGGTCGAGGAGGACGTGGGAGAGGGGAGACGCACACAGCGGAGGAGAAAAGAAG
This sequence comes from Hetaerina americana, assembly GCF_022747635.1. Taxonomy (NCBI): domain Eukaryota; kingdom Metazoa; phylum Arthropoda; class Insecta; order Odonata; family Calopterygidae; genus Hetaerina; species Hetaerina americana. Next base: position 61,677,677 of record NW_027286985.1, on the reverse strand, counting down.
GTAAGAAAAGCGCACGCAGAGACGCAGACGAGAATGTAATAAAAAATAAAATAAAAGACGGTCGAAAAGAGGAAGTTACGTGTGCTTTAAAGGGAATAGGATACTCCTCTGTTCCCGATACGGGAGAAAATAAAAGCAACTTTTTATTTCAACGGAAGAGGTTTCGAGTCTTCACCATATACGACCCGCAATTCGATGAGAGTTTGGTTACCTTCGGAAGTGCTTCATTCAAGCAATACTAAATAGCGGCCCATCTGTCCTGCTACATGAGGCTCAGTTCTTTTTATGGAGATGAAGGAATGACGGACATGTGGCATATTATTGATGCGTGCCATTATAACTGGCGGTATTAAAACGCAAATGTGATGAAGTCCGTTCAGGTGATTTAATAGCTTAGTTGAAATATATATGGCAAGACAACAAAGCATGAAAAGCTAATAGAAAGCATGTTCGGGTACAAAATGACAGAATGCATGGTAGTGAAGCCTTTATCAGCGATAATAAATAATGAAATTAGCGATATAATACAGGGCTGTCCCAGAAGTAGTAGAACTGAGTTGATTTAAAGTATTGCCAGAATTGATATATCCTCTCAAAAGTTTTCGAAGCAGCACACATAGGGTTTTTCAAGGCTTGTACACCTTCTGGAAGGTGGCGCCGGGAATCCTGCCCAGTTCCCTCGTCATGGCCTGTTGTAATGCTATCACTGAGACGTGGTGACGTCCTTTCAGCACGAATTGGAGGCGGGGGAAGTGGAATAAGTCAAGTGGGGCATTGCCTAAAATATTTGGATCCTCACTCACATGGTCGAGAAGCTCTTGACAGATCCTTTTGTTCTTCCGGGAGCACTCGCGGTACCAACTTCGCACACACCTCTCTCATGCTCATGTTTTCAGTCACAAGTCAATGCACATCACTTTTAGGGATACCAAGTTCATCAGAAACCATATGAACATTTAGTCTGCGATCCATGGCCAACAAAGTCTTCACTCTTGCAATATTTTCGTCACTTTAAAAGGTCGAAGGGCGTTCTGAACTTTCGGCGTCTTCAACATCTTCTTTAACCTCCCGAAACTCAAGAACACTCAATCTATCCATTGCGTTATCACCATAAGCTGCCTTAGGCATTTCATGAGTCTCTTTCCCGGTTTTGCCCAGTTTCACGCAAAATTTGATGGCGTAGTGCTGTTCCAATGACCGGTTCGCGACGGAGCGTAACTATGTCACGTTATAGAGGTTTCGCAAACGAACGATCCGCACTCCGAAAGTGCTGGGAGCCAACTGCCACTGGCCTCCAGAATTCCCCTCCCTCGAACCCAGCCAGAGAAACCGCCTTCCGTCAGTCCGTCTATCCTGGAAAAAATAAGTCATACTACCTTTGGAGCAGACCTTGTAAAGTTTATGTTTACTTATAAGCAGTTATTTACTTCATTTTAATGATACATTTATCAAAATATTCCAACTGAAGGCTTAAATTTTTGTACGAATCATTACACTCAAAGTTGTAATGAAAAATTTTGGGTGAAACACATAGAGACAATGTAATTAAATTCATAAATACTCGTATTAAGTATAGAAAAGATAGATTTAAGATTCCATTTTGCCCACGAACGATAAGGGATCAGAATAACGTTGTCCGACCACGCTATTGGGGAAAAGTATGTTGCGTCGAAATTAGTATGGAGTGTAATCACCCCCTGCCAAACACCCTAGTGGTGACTTGCGGGGACACATGCGTATTGTTTGTATGTTACAGTGCTAGATTAGCATTCAGTAATAAAACGTACCTGCTCAATTTGTGGCTAACTACATAACAGGAAGGTCTAAATATCAAACCAAAAATATCGAGAATAACTTCAAAACAGACTAATTTTCTATTCATCCTTGACAAAATTCATTCAGTTTTAGCTTCTCTAGTAGTGTAGATTGAAGTTGTTTCGGGCGTGACTTAATGGAATACGAACATAATGAAGAACGGGCAGTTTCAATTTTCCACTGGATATGATTTATTGTACACCGAGTTTCGATGTATTACATGATCTTCAGGATAAGGCCTGAAGATGATGTAATACATCGAAATCCGTCCGTACATTAAATCTCAACAAGTGGAAAATTGCTACTATCCGTTCATTTATTCTTTGGTTTTATTTGAACTGAGAGCCCAAATGCGCAATTTTTATGAAAGTTTTGCGTATATATATATATATATATATATATATATATATATATATATATATATATATACACACACACACATACTAACACTGTCTAATCGCTCGCTATAATTGCAGATGAAACATATGTTGCTAGTTCGGTTGAATATGTTATTCAATTTTAGTAAATTAATGTTTTCATCATTAAGGAGAAACCCCAGAAAATTCAAGTGAATTTGACATTTGCAACTTTTTTCTTGTTAGAAAAACAAAACCATAGTGTCGATATATTTTTCTAAATATTTTCCTACGGAAATCATGGTGCAAATAATAATCTAGAAAGTTATATAATACTGTAGAGAGAAAAGGCTAGTGCAAAAAATACTCCGTAAGCTTCATCTATTTACTGTCAGCAATTAGACGGCCAATGTTAGAACGCCAACGTTACCAATCGGACGGCCAACGTTAAACAGTTTGATTTCTACGACTTCTGTTACAACTGGCGCCACTATCTACATTTTCACAGGCGCCATATTCTGCCCTAATATGCAATTCACGCCCTTCAGCGGAGGAGACAATAACAAGACACGTGTCAGTAAATAAACGCTTTTTCACGATAGAGGATTTGAGAGCTGCACTTAAGGTCCTGTGTTTTGTCTACTAGGCGAATGTGTCTCTCGCGCCATTATCTTTTAACACGGCCGACTTAGCAAATATGCATTCGTGGAGTGAAGGAGTTGTACTCCAGCCCATAATGCCTTTAGAGTAACTTCCAGGAAAGTAAAATTTGAGGACCGGAGACAGCTGTGCATCTACCCAAGTGGATTACCTCTGGTGCCTCTTTTCCCAATCTTACTCCCCATCTCTTACACTGTGGCGGGACAATGTGTACGAGCACCGAAGGCTTGTCTTGGATATCTTATTTCACGAAAAACATCTTTGTGAGATTACAAGAATAGTCTTACTTTCAAGGCTTCAATTTAATCTTTCAAAAACGAATAAATTCATATTAGTGTACTTATCATTGTTTTTTTTGGTAATATAGTTCCATTGTTTTTAACAGTTTTACTGTGCGTAGTAGAAAATTTCAAAGCATGATTAAGTTTCCCTTCGTGATATTTTTTAAAATTAGCTCCCTCCTGTTGTAGTGGATGATAATTTTGAGCATAGTTTTCTCAAACCTGTCCAACCGAATATACCTGGTCAATCAGATTCTCCCGTGGAGACTATTGATCAAGCAAAACAATTTAAATGAATGTGCTGCATACTAGACTGCATTGTGAAACGTGAAGTTTCACTGCAACATCTTGCATCCGTCTAGATAATAATTCGACAAAAAATTATTCCCAGAGGCTCCGCTGTTTTTTCGCTCGCGAAAGCGGCTCCGCGATTGTAGCAACCCATTGCGAAAAGCACGCCTCTTCAAAGACCTTCCTCCTTATAGGCGTTTTCATAATATTCCCGTTGGAAAACCCAAGAGTTGCGCACATGCCTTTGACCAATACTGATTTTCTGCCATTTTCTTATTTTAAGGACGATCCTATTCATTTCTTTCGCGGGAATGTGGGTGATTTGGTCCAGAGTACCAGTTGCGTGCGGTAGGACAAAGGGAAATGATGGGCCTCTATTTCAATTTTCGGGTCATCATAGTGCAGGGACCAAGATCAATGAATGAAGGAAATGCGCTCAAAAGACTTATGACGAGCGCTCTAAAAGGCTTCATTCATAATGATCTCATTAATGATGAAATTGGGGCGAAATATCAGGATGCGAACAACTTTATCCTATTTTAAATGGTAAAGCTACATCCATCATCAAGGTGTGCTATTCTTGAGGAGAACACGAGTCAAATGCTTCATTTACAAACGTGATTACGCACCCTTTGGATGTTAGGTGGTTTAATTAAGTTATTGTCCAACTCGCACTTGACAAAGATATGTATCAACGTGTCATTTAAATTAATTGGTTGCAAAATGTGTTGACTGCCACGTTCTTCATTCCTTTAATCTCAGAGCCGTCTAAATTCCAATAAGCCAAGTCATGAGCAATTACTGTGCTGGGAAATGGACAACGATGAGATCGCTTTTGCGCTTTTAATTTGATTTGCTGTCAAAGTCCGTTATTGGGTGCGGTCTGCCGAGACTTACTACGGCTGCAGGATTAGTCCCACCGTTACTATCATAAACAAGCTCACTCAAATTCACCCTGACGAAACGAAAATCACGAACTCTAAGCCAGTAATTATCTTCTTGATGTGTTGTGATTTCGTGAGTTAGTTTTCCTTGCATAGTTGATTTAGTCATCCTCGTTGAAATGGTATTCTGATGAGTATATTGTTTTCAACGGTGTAGACGGAAACATTTCAAATTCACATGCAAGCCTTAACATAATGCCCCAAGTTAGTTATTTTTTCTGGATTATACGGGATTCAAATAGTCAAAATTTACTTAAAACATTACAAGTAGGCAGGATAAGGTTTTATTCTACCGTAAAATATCATTCGTACTAGAATTTTCACTAGAATGTATTCCTTAGTGATTTGGTAAGAGAGACAATTTGTCATATACCTTGAAATCATTACGTCGAAAAATAACTTCATATGAACTAATTTCTGCTACCGGAGACTCAAGAGCCTCTTATTCTTATTAGATATATTGGAGTAAATGAGAAAATAATTTTTTCAGTACATAAAAATGTATAATGACAATTTATAAGTTGCTCATTTGAATTCAAATCAGCAAATTATGCTACCGTTGCCTCTTTAACTATGTAAATATATGTATTAACGTGGAATACCACTCACTGAAATTGAAAGAGGCTGTAAGCATAGATTATCCTTGCAGAATTACTCAAGGATTCAGTTAATTTTATTATTGATCTGTAAAAAAGTAGATGACCAAAGTTTTTTTCGTGTTACAATGTAAAATAATGGGGCTTAGGGATATTTTGGCGTTGCAGTTAGAGCTTAGAAGTACAATAGTGTGCCAGCTCCGTCAAAGATCTATCCTAAGCCAACAGACAACAACTTATTAAATATAAAAGAAAAAGAGGATTTAATTAACTAGTTGTGGATTGAGGCTTTTAACATTAATGTAGATGGATTTGTAGTTTTAACGCAAAGTTCTTCGACTTGAAAAAATTAAGACTATTTTTCTCGGTCCAACTTGGTGGCCAACAAATATCGGCATTGATTCGTGGTTTCTGAAAGAAATAGTTTCCTTTTTCTAGCTTTTTAGCTGAACTGTCATCCAAGTCCGAAACAAGTTGTGATGATTTATTTTATTTCCGAGCGACATACCGTGCACACCTATGTCCAAGATAAGCCACATTTGACTTTTCAACAGGATTCCCATAGAAATAGAATTACACATGACCTAAGCCATACGTGGGACTATTAAATTGGCGGGTTTAGCGTTACAGATACTCGTAGTCCACTGTAACAATCTCCCCGGCGATTATTCGCTCGTAATTTTTAAATGCAGATTAAACCTGTTATTTTCTATTATTTAGAATCGTCTTAGATTGATTTGTTTAATATTGAGAAAAACTATTCAACCAGCCCTTTTTTTAAAGCTAATGATTCCACTATAAAGATTGTTTGATAGTTCTGTTTTATACAAATGAAAAACTTAATTTTTTATTACAATTAAAATTAGTCAAAAACTTGGCAATATGTCAATCTAAATCCCTTTTTTCATAATTTATGACTTCGTCCGGGATTACGCGTAGGGGTGGAGTCGGACGAAAATAAGGCAGAGGGGAAGAGACGAAGACGTGAGGAAATACTTATTATTGAACAAGTTTGAAAGAGTCTTAGGTTGAGATATTTCAAAGTTTATACACTATGGCTTTGGGAATCTGGGTTAGAGTGACAGTGGAGTGAGGAAGATTGGTTTTTGGGATACTCATGGTAGGGGGCGGAGAGGAATGAGAGAGATAGAGGTTGAAGTGAGAGTTGGGTAAGGGTGTGAGTGGAAGGTGGGCAAAGCAAACATTATAAAAAAAGGGGAGTGTTTTCGGAGGAAAGAGAAATGAGGATGGAATGTTGGGGTATAAAGCGATGGGGAAAGGGCGTGGAAGGTCGACCGATCAAAAGGAACGGGGGGTGCGGGTGAGGGGTGGGAGGGTTCCGCCGCGAAAAACACGGGAGGTGGGCCGACGGGAAACAAACGCTATTTTCCTCTCCTCCCTTTTTCTGTTTTATTTCCCCCAACATCTTTTTTCCCCCCTCTCGTGTCGATGAACTCTATAGCAGAGGGCGGAAGAGCATCCAGGTCGTCAGATGTGGTTTTTTTTCAGCGCTAATTATTTCGCGCTGTTCCCCATCTCTCGCACAGGAGGGAACATTAAAGGAAATGGGAGAACGTGGAGGGATGGGGGAATCAAGCGAACAAAGAAAGAAACTGAAGCACAAAAGAGGGGCAAGGAAGAGAGAGATGCGTGGGAGGGAGGGAGTAATGGGGAGGGGACAGTGTGAGGAGGCGGAGATGAAAAGAAAGTGCCGGAGAATGAATTATAACGGGGCGGCATAGAGGTGTGATTTTCGGTTGGCTCGGCATAGAACGGAATGATTTTATCGCGCGGGGAATTTTAAAAGGGCCGGCGTTGTTTTGTCACTTAAAATGGACACCGTAGCATCATTTTTTTTACTCACCTCTTTTGTATGTCCTTCAATATTTTCGTTTCAATTTCACCCCTCTCGTCCCGTCATCTTCTTCATTTCAGCTCAGACTTATTTTCTGAAGCAAGTTTCCGTACTCGCCTGGGCGTAAAGTTTGAAACACCGGAATCATCTTCCTAATTTTCGGCGGAGATTTTATACACCTTTTAGTCTCTTTGAAAAAAAAACTGATACTTCGTCGGGTGATGGATTACTCGTTTTTTCAAAGCCAAAACTTTTGATTGATCTTTAATTTTTTTAGCAAATTTTTATAAACGGGGAAAATGAAGCGGTTAGTAATTTTGCTTGCTAATAAAATTATTACGGATTATTAGATGTATTTTGCATATGACTAAAATTAACTAACTCCACATCTACTATGTATGATCTATGTAAAATGATCAAAGTATTTTGGTCAGTCATTCCAAATTTAACGGTACTCAATAAGTATCCATGTATATATTTAAAAGGCTTCCTATTATTCTTAATCCAACGAATCACGAGAGAACAAGGAACAGGGTTTTATTGTAGTATTTTGTCAATACAGTTCCCCTAATCCTAGGGTTGTTCTTTACTATCCAATATTGAAATGGCCAATAAAAGAAATATCGAAGTACCGATTATCGATGACATGGCGATACTTGTACAGGATATCGACAAATATTGAACATTTAGTGTATCGATAAATTGCATAAATGTTGACTTATCACCAATATTGTAATATTGACGGTAATTTTCGGTATTCAATGTATCATTCGCTTCCAAGTTTCCATGTAGGTATGAAAATATCGATATAAAATATCGAAATGGTTTCGATACCTATCCTGTGTGATGTCTTAATGTCATCATCATTGGAATGGAATATAATAGAGTTTCATTCTGCAGTTTATCTTTTTGATTACACATCAGGGCTTTCAGGGGGGAAGACAGTATGCTGTAGAGGGAAAAGATGTAGGTATATTTTGTGTACACCAAAGGCTAATGATTACTTGGCCTAATTACGGGAGTTCAACTGACGAGAACGACACACAAAAGCTATACCTACGACGGGCGTAGATGGGAAAAAGAGTAGTAATAAAGGGTACGGTCTCGGGGTCCCAAAGTGATAATTGTCGGGCGGCTAAAGGTGAATAAGGGGAGTGTTATTTTTTCTGCACACACGTCGAGAATTCGGAAGATTATTTTGTTCACGGGCGGCGAAAGGTGAGGCCGGTCTCCCGCGGCGATGCAGCGGCAGGAAGTTAATTTTTCCTCCCCGAGTGTAGGGATGAGTGCAAACAAGAGCTGTCCCCCTTTTGCGGTCCCCGAAAGCTGCCCCATAAAACACCACTCGCCCGAGTGGACACACCGTACATACACATACACACACACACACACATACACACGTAGGCATTCGGGCTCACGAGCGATTCGGGGGGACGAAGAGAGCTCGTTTGCCCATCGCTCCTTTGGCGATTAACCCTTCTAAGTACGGAGGTAATGTGAAAAGGAGCACCGGGGCGATAATGTGAGTGAATTGCGAGCCGTGGCACGCCGCTCATGCCGTACACTGTACGCACGCCCGCAAATAAGGGATGACGCCCTGGGAGTATTCCAGTCGCCGAGGCATGAAGAGACCCTTGCGTTCACATTCGCGCGGGTGGGAAAGAATGGCATGCTCAGGGGAAATGATTATTGAAGGTAGAAAACTTTTTTTTGTATTGAAATGTTGGCCTGGCATGTGATATAATCTTGACCTTTGGTAAATTCGCGTTACGATGGCTGCGAATCGAATAACATTTGTCCAAATATGTGTGCGCTTGATGGGAACCAGAGAGAAGCTGTTTTAATAAAAATTTGTTTTCATGCTTCGTAACCGTGATATGGCCAGTTGCGTTACTTGAAATTAAATAAAATAAATAACAGAGTAACAAGAGAGTTTTAACGGTAGCAATATTGAGTAATTTGGAATATTTTTTTGCATTTAATTATATAAATTAGGGCATATTTCTTTAGAATTATGATAAGTGTTCTGAAATCACATTTATGAGTGTACCATAAACCGTTTATGGTTACCTTATTGTAGCGTACTTCTAGTCTAAGAGTAATACTACTTAAATCCACACACACACACCAGGGTAAACAGGCATAGATACAAACATAGATGGAGATATACGTAGTAAGCTAGAGGAGATTTGGAACATTTCATCTTCTCTTGCCTAACCATTACGAATATTAAATTTACCGTATCGAACTGGCTATAAAAGTGCCCGAAAACCTGCTGATAAATATTCAAAGTCATGAAACGTTTGGTACTGTGAAGTCATTACCGAGAAACTAAGTAAGAAGACAGCTCGCTAACTAACTAACTAAGAAGACTGCTCGCCAAACTGTACTAGTGATGAGGCGAAATACTAAGGATAATGATAATTAGCTAGTATTTTCCTTGCAATATGAGCGTTTTTCTGCAGTTATTTTTTTACTGCCATCCAATGCAGGCGTGGAGTTTACTTAGGATGGCTTAAAAAAAACTTAAAAATTTTCCAGTTTTGTGGTTTGGAATAAGATGGTAAATTTCAGCACCGGTTATTTTATGAAAAATTACCAAGTGTTTTCTATAACACAACAAAAAGGGTAAAAATTGAAGTATTTTATTGTCAATAGTTTCCCATTTTGATATTTTTTCTTTTTACTGTTTAAGCTATTTATAGTTATTCTGTTTTCACGGAGAATGTACAGCATTAAAGCGGCTAAATAGTGCGATACTGTTGGATATAAAAAAGTGTTTACCAAATAAAGCTGAATAGTAAAAATAATAAACCCAGAGCATTAATAGACGAAATATTTCAGACAATTCTGGGAGAGTCCTGGAGTGTTTTTTTTCTCCTTCTAGCTATCAATTGGCGATAGTCACTCTTGATGTATTGCTGACTGATAGCATATCTTGATTATGAGAAAGAATAATGTTTTCTTGTAAAGAATAAAAATTTAGTATAATTTTTTTAACCATGGTAAAGACATTTATGGTTGAGTATCAGTGTTCAGCGTTTAATCGTGTGAAGGGATATTTTTCAACATACGAGGGTCATCCGGAAAGTAGTACCCGTTCGTGAAATAAAGACACAAAAGTAAATATTAACAAACATAAAAAATTTTATTTGAAAGAGGATACTTTAAACTACTTCTCAACATAATCTCCAAGCAAATTAAGGCATTTGTCATAACGTGTGACAAGTTTCTGTATTCCTGCTGCATAGTCCTTCGCCGCCAGCTCATTGAGATACGCGAGGGACCCATCTTGCACAAATTTTTGCATAATGCAGATGGTGTTTAACAATTTCATGAACAATTGTTCGAGAAACATTGGGAAAATGCTCACAGATGTCATCAATTGTGACGCGCCGATCGTTCCTCACGAATTCGTCAACTGAGCTCACCAGTTGGTCTGTAATGACAGACGGTCTCTCCGAACGCTCATCGTCGTGTGTGTTCCCCCTCCCCATGTTGAAGTTGCGACACCACCGCCGAACAGACGACTCGTCCATTACATTGTCTCCATACACCTCCTTTAATTGGCGATGAATATCACATGGGCGAACGTTTCTTGCATTGAGGAATTTAATCACTGCCCTCACTTCACAACTGGCGGCGTTCTCAATTTTTTTAAACATTGTAAACAATCACAGAAACAACACAGGCAATGCTAGCGTCACGCAACTTGGCTCAGAGAAGGCAGACAAACCACTGAAGCTATCTGACCTCGTCCAGCGGCTACTCGCGTCGTCAGCACTTCATGCGGCACGAACGGGTACTACTTTCCGGATGACCCTCGTAGTTTCAGAATATGTAATATTTTTCCATTGAAGTTTTAGAGTTAGGATAGCAAGAATGACGGTAGTCAACTAATCATTTTCATATAAATATGAATGATGGTCAATTAACGTGTGCAGATATTTTAAGCAATTAAACAAAATACTGGGAATTCTCGTCGTAAAACACAATGGTTGGCGAAAAAACAAACAAGTATATCATTTTTTAGCGAAAAAACCGCTTTGTCGTGGTCCAATTTATCAGAGGGAAGGTTTAAAAATTTTGAATCTCTCGACTAATTTATTGAATATCCGAATTCTGGTCAATATTTACGCTTGCATTTGGACAAAGAGGGAAGAAAATGCATCGTCGCATATGCTTTTGTCCAACTCCACGTTTTGTGAAATCGGATCCGGTTTTTTATCTTTCCTTTCTGTTGGACATAAATGTATAGGAACAATGATAACCTTTTATCCTTATGCATTTTTGACCCATACACGTTTAATATTTTGGACGCTTCGATTTACCATAGAATGGTTTAATACGATAGTTGGGGAAAAAACCTTTAAATAACGCAAAATGTAGGCTCACCCAAATGATTCGGGTGTTACGTAACGGTTCTAATACACGCACGCTTGTCTTCTCTTTTGCTCCAACCTTTTCATAGGGGAAAAAAGAGGAAATGCAAACGTAAAAATAAATGCTACGCACTATCAAATGAATTACACCCCCATTGTAATCCCGTAAGCATAATCATCCGCACGGAGTCCGCCTCCTATTGCGGAAAAAAGGCGTGTATTTGGAGGATTGCGAGCAGGCGTAACTTCATTGGGAGTGACTTCATTTCCCCCTCCCCCAAAGGATCGGTGGTCTGGATGGAGAGACGACGGTGGGGTGCGAGTGAATACCCTACGGTTGTGTGTCATAAGGTTGGATCAAGTAAGAAGTGTGGCGAAGAGCGGAGAAGGCATGATAAACATATTAAAGCTGCATACCAATAACGTAACATCCAATCCGCTTGGTTCAAAGGAGCCACAGAGGACTCCTGTTTGGTCCCCTGTGTCTGAAGTTCACTAAAATTCAAATATATTTTCCTCAAGAGTGGAGTTTAAAAGCTAGTGGGCAAGGATGAAATTACCATATTTTAATTATCAGTTTCATTGAACTCTATTAGCTATCCTGAACATGGACTGTTCCATTTATCATTTTCCATACCAAGACGAGAAATTAGGTAGGCTAATGCTCGATTGGTTTCCTCATGCCTTCGCGGTAGAAGACAATAAAAAGTTCGTTTTTAGAACCATACTTTTTATTCTAAGGCAAAGTGATAGGTATATCTGGTTGACTTTTGAGGTTTTCAGCTGGAAAGGTATAGAAAAAAAACTGAATTGACGGAAAAGAAAGCAAATGAATTGCTGGGAATAGGAGGGAAAGAGAGTAAATAGCTGGGAGGAATTCTAATAAGGTAGAAGTGGATGCAAGAAATGCTGAGAGGAATTGGGATGTTCGAAACGTTAATAAAATGGAGAATATAGGGAATGTGTGGGAGGGAGGAAAATAATAAGCGCGTAGGATGGAATGAAAGAAAGTTTGCAGAGCTAATAAACGAGTTAATGTAATGTACAAGTATAGTATGGATTTTACGGTTATTTTTCGTCATATTAGCCAGTGCTTAGATGTACAGTAGTTTTTATCTCCTGGGGCTTTGATAAACATGCCATAACCTCGTACTTAGTCGCTAAAAATAATTATGTTCAGCAACAGTAGAATTTTATTAGGAGCAACAGTCTTTTTTCGAAGTGTCAACTTTCAGGTTTACCAAAATCTAAATTAAGGAAACATTTAAAATTCAGCTTACACACGTGATTTAAATAAGTGTGTGTACGGGGAAAAACGTAGTGAGTTCACTTGAGCCTGATGTGTTTGTTATATCCAAGAGCAGGAAATAATTTTTTTTTGAAGCTGCCATATCTGAATGACCATCCTTTTGGCAGATAGTCATACTTAACGTTTCGAGGAAAGAGGAAGAAGAATATTTAATAGATTAAAATGCCCGTTAGTTAAATTATTTTTACGTTTGAACGGGTGGCACGTGGAGAATTTTATAGATTGTCGAAAAAATATCGTGATTCCGTATTTATTGATTGCTTAGAAATATTTCTATCTAGTACCACATCTCAGTTGCTCAAAGACTTGAGCCAGTAAGCTAGTGGAATCCATCATAAAAATGACCATGGTTTTGCGATTCGACATGCTAACCTTTGGGCGAACCGTTTCCGGCAGTTAAATGGATCCTGAGAAAGAATAATTTTATTTATTTTTTAATGACTCTATTGGAACGAGGTTGAGACCTATAGTCCCTTCCTCCACCTTCTTCCACCCAATATAGGACTAGGCAAAAATAAATTCACTTTCAGGCAATAACATACAGATCGTTTCGCGAGTAACCAGTGTTGACAAAGTAGAATATTGTTTTCTGTTTTACTTTTTGAGCCCAACCTTATCCTAAACTTACTTACCAAATCTAATTAAATACAACTTGCTTCTGCTCCAAGTATTTCAATGGTTCACTTATTCGATTCAAAGTATTCTCCTCTGCCAGTCGCCTAATAGGTGATTTTATATGTGAAGTTCATACTTTGCCGTAGGCGCTCCTTGCTTTTAACATGCATCTGTCCCACATCAAGCTCAGGAAACAAATACGCGAGATTTATTCTGACGGATCATTTTTCAGTAGCCGCCATCTCTGATTCAAAATTATTCACGCACCAGCTGCGAGATGTTTTCATATGTGAAGCACGCAAAAAGTGGGACGTGAAGCGCAACCACCCAGAGTTGGAAAATTTAGTCATCATTGGCTCTAACAGCTTGTTTTTCAGTATTCGCTTGCAAGAATCGTAAATATGTGCATATATATTTTCGAAGTTTGTAAACCATGCTGAAAAACTAGCTGTCAGAGCTGTCTGTGCGTCCATATATATATATATATATATATATATATATATATATATATATATATATATATATATATATATATATATATATATATATATATATATATATATATATATATATATATATATATATATATATATATATATTATATTATATTATTTATTATATAATATATATATTTATTATTTAATATATATATTAATATATATTTATATATTTATATATATATATATAAAATATCTTCGAAATGGAACGCTCTTCGGCGACGCACAAATATATAAAAACACAGATGTAGATTTTTAGAATATAGAGACACAAAGAAAGGACACTCACAATTTGTTATTTGACGTTTCGTCGAAACGTCAAATAACAAATTTCTATATATTCTAAAAATCTACATCTCTGTTTATATATATATATATATATATATATATATATATATATATATATATATATATATGTGTGTGTGTGTGTGTGCGTGTGTTTGTGTGTATACATATACATTCAAACACGAAATCCCGCCAAACGACAAACAAATACTCATTTACATAGAAACAGATATAAGGAAAAGGGGTAGGAACACACATTAAGGAAAAACACAGGCCTTTTACAGATATATATATATATATATATATATATATATATATATATATATATATATATATCTGTAAAAATATCTTCGAAATGGAACGCTCTTCGGCGGCGCACAAATATGTAAAAACACAGATGTAGATTTTTAAACCAGGGAGACACAAAGAAAGGACACTCACAATATGTTGTTTTGGCGTTTCGACGGCTCAGAATCAGGTTCTGAAGACGACGGGTGAGCCGTCGAAACGTCAAAACAACATATTGTGAGTGTCCTTTCTTTGTCTCTCTATTGTTTAAAAATATATACATATACATATGCATATAAATATACATATGTATATTTATATGCATATATATATATATATATACATAATTATATGCCTATATACAGGGTCGCACCCAAAAGTGGTAGGACTGATTTTTTTACAAGAATTTTATTGACAATATACTTACATCGACTTAATAATCTTCAAAGTATGCTCCGTGAGCTGCTACACACTTAGTATAACGTTGCTCCCATTCCCCGTACGCCCGCTGAAAATTTTCTTTGTGGATGCCGTTGATGACCCTCGTCGAAGCCTCTTGAACGGCCTTTATCGAGTCAAAACGTCGTCCCTTGAGCTGTCTTTTCATCAGGGGGAAGAAGAAGAAGTCCGGTGGTGCCAGATCGGGAGAATAGGGTGGGTGCGGCAACGTGGCAACGCCGTATTTGGCCAGGAGCTGTCTGACGACGAGCGCGCCATGGCAGAATTTCCGGCACCATCTTGGCGCACACCTTACGCATGGCCAAATCCTGTGAAATAATGCGTTGGACGTTGGATGCAGACAGACCCAACTGGTCTGCAATTTCTTCACTGGTTAAGCGTCGGTCTGTGTTCAGCAGTGTCCTCACTCTGTCCACATTCGAGTCGGGTCTTGCCGTCGACGGCCGTCCGGAACGATGGTCGTCTTCAACGAGCTCCCTACCCTCTTTAAACAACTTGTGCCACTCAAATACTGTGGAACGGCTTAAGGCAGTGTCCCCATAAGCCTGCTTGATCATATCTAGGGTCTCAGTTGCCGTCTTCCCGAGTTTCGCACAAAACTTCACGGAATAGCGTTGCTCTAAATTCAGATTCATTTTGTTTTTCGACGCGGAAAAAAAACTTGCTTCACTAAAAACGGTGTCCTCACTCAACGACAGCCCGCAGGCGACTGAGGTTGGTTTCGGTCTGTTGCTAAGAGCTAAGAGCTGTTGCTCTACCTTACCCTGCCAGGCAGACCCCCCTCCACCGCTCCGTTCACGCCAGAGAAAATCAGTCCTACCACTTTTGGGTGCGCCCTGTATATATACATATATATATGCATATATACATAAATATATATGCATATATGTACATATATATGTGTGTGTGTATGTATATAATTAGACGGCACAATAGAGCATAACAAATATGATTAGAAAACACGCAAAAGGACAAACACATTTAAGAAAGTCTGAGCTTTTGGCCTCCTCTTAGGATTTTTTCAGGTCAGACTCTGAGTTGAGCCTACAGTCTTTAATCTTAATACAGGAAGGGAAAGAATAAACTCCCTGATTTGACGGGTGAATTGTAAAAAAAACCAACAAAGATAATTAAAATAAAGTTTTTATTACTGAAAGTTATATTCAATTTTCAGTTTTTTAATTAGGCTTTGGGAATTATTTCATCCAGGTGACGACCTTGGTGAGCGATGCACATGTTGAGTCGTTCAAAAAAGTTTTCGAAAACTCTTCTCGGCATATTTTGCGTCATTACAGCGATGAAATCTGTAATTGCCTCCTTAAGAGCATCCAAGGTCCCTGGTCGAACTTTGTAAACCCTCAGCTTTAAGATATCCCAAAAGGAAAAAATTACATGCGCTCAAATCCAGGGAGCGATGGGGCCAGGAAACACCTCCTCGTAAGGAGATCACGCGGCCGGGAAATTGTTTGTGAAGGATTTTACATTGACTACGGGCGGCATGAGACGTGGCACCATCCTGTTGAAACCGAAAGGCTTCTGTGTTATAGTCATCACCATATTTTCCCTTTTTTTGGTAGTAAAAAGTTCTTCTGCATCTCACAATAGCGCACAGAGTTCATAGTAACAGTTGAACCTCGATATTCAAAAAAGTACGGTCCAATAGTATCTATGGAGGACAGCGCACCAAACAGTCACTTTGGGACTATGAAGAGGTCTTGGGTGAAGTTTGCGAGGGATTTCAGTCGCCCAGTGACGAAAATGTTGCTTATTTACTGAGCCGGAGAGGGGAAACTGTCCTTCATTGCTAGACCACAGAATAGTGTCGGTTTGCACAGCGGTTAAGATTGCATTGTTAGCATCTCTACGTTTCACCCAGTCTTCTGAACTATATTCTTGAACAACCATCATCTTGTAGGCGTGTAAGTGAAGGTCAGAGTGTAAAATTGGCCTTACCGTTCTGGGCGTTATTCCAAGAGCAGCAGCATGTTTCCGCAGATAGCGGAGACTGTTCTATGGACGCTCTCACTACCGCGATGTTTTCAGGTGTCCGCACACTTTTAGGTCGCCCCTCTGATTTTCTAGGAATTGCAGATCCTGTCGCTCGTACACTATTAATCCACTTCCGAGTTGTTTTAGTATTCGGAACTCTGTCATGACTAGTCAAACCAAACCGCCTACGAAAAGACCTCTGTGTCGCCACCACACTATCATTGTTTTTAAAGAACGTTTCTACGACAAAGCCTTGATGCTCATCATATCAGAGCATGGTATGCACAAAAAATGTCGTTGTTTTTTCCAGCTAACGCTACTTCTACTTTCACTCCGCTAATTTACCTGCGCGCTCTTCAGTGATTTTTTTAAACTAGAGTCTATTCTGCTCCACCCTGTAAATACGAGTATACTAGCATAATCATCAGTATTATCATCACTATCATTAATCACCACTAGTATAAACATCTTAAAATATACATTTATGCTAATATTCTCTTCTCTACCTGCTGCTGCAATAACCAAGATTTTTTATTCGCAAACAGTATCACAAGGATATGTATAATTTGCACTTCTCATAAGATTAACGATGCAGTAATGTTAGGGCTAACATTTTCCTCCAATTTTGAATTAATCACTCCCGGTTTAAGAGACACGTATGGAAAAATCTTGTAGGTTTGACTTGCGGAATAGGCTTAATAGCAAATTCTACTAAGGCAGAGGGAGCTAAGTGCAGACTTATGGTTAGCTTTTACATTAAAGTCCAAATATTTTAAAACAAAACCGGTTTACTATGATTTTTTCGCTGCACAAAAATATAAAATTTGGCGAACTAACAGTATAAAGGGAATACCAGGTGAATCTTGTAGTGGCACACGTCGAATTAGAAGCTAATTGGAATATACCCGAGCTATAAGGTGACCGTTTATTTGTTATAAGTTTACACAAATTTAAGCCAGAGGTGAATTTTGGCATGCATTTTTATAAAATCATGCGGTATCTTGCTGAATATTAATAGCAATGAGATCCGCTATTACAGAATCACATAAAAATTCGTATTTAGAGCTGAATTTGAGGAAGTACATTTCCCAAAAAAAATATAAAAGTGAACCAAATATTCCTCAAAAGCAATACAATGATACCTACTTCTCTGCCTCTTTTCCTTAATTGTGTAAGGAAACCATTCTCGAATGTAATTTGAGGTGAGGAAAATGGAGAACCCGTCGAAAGAATGTCTCTGGACTTCAAATGAATAGGAAGACCTAGAAGCGTTACCTTGTCCTTTTGGCGTCAAAGTCTCAGGGCTATGACTCTCTGGTTAGACTCATTCTCGGGGTTGGGTCGAAGGTAAAGGAAACATCAAGGTAATTTTCGCTGTCGACTAGTATTCTAATTGATGGAGAGTTATCTAAATTCGGAAAGGAGTCGCACACAATTTACACTCTGGCACACGTTCTCAAAGTTCGCTCGCTACTTTATCGGCCAATTTAACGCTGAATTAAAGCGCGCTTATTGGCAGTGATATCATTTTACAGGCGTTTCATTCAGCCAATTTCTTTAACTCTTGGACTTTACAGTCTGAAAAAATATCTTTTCCCGTTTATAAATTAGCGTCCTCACCAAAAAAGATGCAAAACAAATATTTTATTTCCACCGGTGTTTTCCCTTAATGTTTGTGGTTAAACAAATTGAAGAAATTATGTATGATATCAACTAGTTCGGAGATTTAGATAGAAAACTTATTTTTCTAGATCATGGCAAAAGAATTTCTTTTATCCCCAGTGTTTCTTAATCGAAAACACAATTCATACAAAATGAAGAGAGGATTTACATGAGATTAAAAAATCCTAGATTTCTACGGATATTAAGTACACCCTCAATTTTGGCTTCGTCATTTGATAGAGTAACTGCCAGATCACCGCTTCTAAAAAATATTACTGTCCACATTACACTATTTCCTACAGTAGGGCACCTGAATCAGAAGTTTTTAATCAAATCCTTTTATTTTTAGGGTAAGAGATTTTTAAGCGTTTGAGCCTTGTGTCCTATCCTTAGGCGTGTCACTAAATCTCTCTTCTATTCTTATTTTCCGAGTAGACGTAGGCGAATGTACCATGTACGTAAGATTTACTATCCCTTTACCATGCATGTATTGTGTTCTTATATCGCCAAAAAAAGACCAAACAAAGATGATGCAGCGTATAACCTGATAACTTTTAAAATGTCAACATTTTAAGGAATTAAAAAATTTGCACCTTTAAAAATATCATTAAAAACATGGACTGCCACAATATATATGCATACGAGTATAGTATGTAGACGAAATACTTGTAGAAAGGATTAAATACTTATCACCTTGAAATTAAATTTCCTTAATTCTTCCTTTGCATAGTTAAAAATGTCTATACTGCGAAAAATAATGGTTTTTATGACCAAGGATTCCAATCGTAGGAGACAAACGTGTTCTATATTTTGTGGTTATCAAGTGTGTAAACAGTGTAAAATGCTGGAGTCGATTTACTTCTTTAGAACCGAAATCGAAATAAAGCCATTTAAATCGATAGCTTTAGGGTTAACAATCTTATGGAGGAATAGAAAGTCAGTGATTAGTCTACGGTCGTAATGCATGGTTAATTAGGTCATTCAAGTGATTAAATCATGCATTTGCATCAATATTTACCATTTAATTGTAAGATTTCTCGAGAATTTATTGTGCAGTTTTTCGTGTGCCTTGGTGTGCCAGGCGTAGCGAGTTGTCCAAATCACTAAGACCAAGCTAGCGAGAAATATTTACTCTGCAGAGTTATAGTCTCTTACACCTTACAAGTTCAACAATTTGGCATATTTGTACATATATGTTGCAGATTTAAGCATATTTTTAAATTATGAATGCACGTTACACTCTAATTTTGATTGCCATATACTTTTGCAGTGGCATATTTAAATTATCCTCCGAGTTTAGTTTCTGGCATTTATATGCTTGGTTTTGCGCATGCTCCAAGGATATTTTGAAAATTTAATTAAATTCATTGAAATTCAAGCTTAATAATTTAATCCGCTTCAGTTGACTCCTTACCTCTTTTTGATAGACCCCACTATTAAACTTCAGATTACAGACCACCTTCCCTGAAGTCCTAATTGAGAACGGACGTTGCTTACTTAACAATGTTATGATGGGATCTTATCGATCCCTTAATACCATAGTTTCTCGGTCTCCCAGAGTTTACTTAGGGGAGAGGATGCTTTTATTAGCAAATGGTATCCCAAGTTCACCCGCAAAACCTTTCGAAGAGTAAATGGGAGAAGACGGAGGAGTTCTTTGAGGGCGTATACTCTGTGGATTTCCACTGGGAGGTATTGGAATGAATGGGTGAATGCATTTATCATCCCGCTGTGAGTCTATATCCATCCACTCGACCTATCGAATATTCGTATGCGATTCTCTGAGGAATGATTCAACGGCCACGTGCAGAAATATGCAAAACGATATATGCATACGCATACAGGGCAAAAGGGTCCCTTGTCGGGTGGGAGAAGAGAGCGATGGAGGAAATACTGCGAGCCGAATACAGCTAATAATTTCTGTTTTTAAGGAATGAGTTATGATCAGTCGACAGGAAGGGGAAACCGTTTTCTTTGGGGTTGGGGGGGGGGGGCGTTTGACGTCAAAATAATATATAGTATGGGGCACAAATGTGTAACCGGTGCAGGGGTGTGCCAATTTCTTTAAAATCGCATCTCAGATCCGGAAGTATTCTTTTCGATTCCGTATTTAAAATTGAAATTCTCTGTTACTTTACCTTCCATGCTGTTCTATATTGCTAACAATAAGACACTTGTTTTTTTTTAACCCGTGTTTCAAAAATCCCCCCGCATATTATTTCCTTGGGAAGTTGCAAACTGTAATGGTATTTCACTGTCGAAGGGACGAAATGGTTTACGTGTGTGGTTTTTATGAATCCACTTTCATGAAAAGTTTGTTTTCCAAACGTAAAAATCATTTAATTGCACTACTTTTCCTAAAATTCCCTTCATTCCATGGTCCTACTATTATTAAGAAATCCAAAATTCTTGTTCTCCGCTTAATTCTTCTTTCCTCTAACCTGCTCAGTGTTTCGTTCCCTCTCTTTGGCATTGTCATTATTTTTCTGCATACGTCATTCGGAGTTTTACTTTTAAAGATCTTTCCGTCCAATTTCCAAGGTAGCCTTCTATTTTAAATTTTTATTGTCCATTATTTATCAGTGGAGATACGGATGCGAGTAGTAAGATACGGATGGAAGTACTTTCAATACCACCGTGGATTTAAGTGGTGCTTCCTAATGTTAGAGAGCGTTTTGAGTGCAGCCTTTTAATGCACCCCACTATTGCCTAGAAGCTATACGTCAGCGTCATATATTTTCGCTAAGTTCCTATTTTATTATCCCTGATTGAAAGCGCTGTCATCTGCGTTGTTGACACAGTGAGAGTTTGAGAGTCATCAGTCAACGTAGGAGCCAGCATACCATCGCCTTTACAGCTGTCTGTTCTCGTCACAACACACCGTCAGCTGTCTCGCGTCTTATTTTCCATGGACTAGCTTTTTTTAAGAAAATGATGAATTACTTCTGTTTGATTTATGTTTTCCTCTGTTGAATTGAGCGAAAAAAAATAGTTAATGTTGGTGAATGATCACAATTTAGTCACAATTTGGCAATCTCAATTGCTGAGGATATCATGAAATTTCAGAAACAAGTTTTTTTTTCAAACATTTCTAACAGGCTCATCGATCTTCCGTTTGAAATTATTTAGTTGCTTATTATAATCCTAGCTCATCCTAATTACTCTTTTTTAATTATATTTTCAAAAGAAAGATAATCCCAAAAGAGAGAGTGTTAGTACCCTCCATATTTCAGTTTATATGATCAGGAAAGATATAAAGAAAGACAGAAGCAGAGTATCTACGGCTTATTTGCCCTACGATACTCAGTGAATGCGTTGAGTAAGAAGTACTTGGACCCTAATTCTGAAATAAGTTAGGATTTCGGTTGCGAAGAGCCGTTATAGGAGGCGTAACGAAGTAAATAAACTCCTTTTAGCCATCTCCAATCAAAATTCGACACGTTGATCCTAGAGCTTTGATGAGATCTACAGTGCCCAGCGCACGACATTCCCGTTTGTTTTTTTTATTAATGTTAATCTCTAAGTTTGTCAGTAAATTCAAGCAGTGAGAGGTGATCACAATGATCAACAAAGAGCCTTAATTACAGACACAAATAAAAATCTGAAATATGACTTGAAACGATAACTGAGTTATTTATAAGTAAATTTAACCAGCTCGTGGTCGAACTCTTTTTTCAATAGGTCATTCGTAGAAATTTGAGATGATTAGGGTTGAATGAATAACTCTGGAATGAATTTTTATTATTTTCCAATTTCATAACTATTATTTCATGTGTTTTTTTGTTTTTAGTCATTAAAACAATATATTTTGGTACAGAAATCCACCCCGATAGCAATTCACATATCCAAAAATACAGTCAAGGGTGAACTGTTTTAATTACATCCAAATGATTCTTTATTTCCAACAACAATTCACGCCAAGTACTGTTAGCCATGGGTACACCATGAGATTGTACATCAGCTTTAATCCCACCAAATAGCTCATGAAAATTGTCATGAAATGTTTCTTAGCATAAATATTATTTATCAAAAAGTCTATTTTTAGGTTCCATTTCTGAATATATTGCTTTATGAAGCATGTACTTACTGTATTTTAGATGTTTTCTTGCTTTAATTACAGTTATTTGTGCATAAAAATTTAAACTGTATGTGTTTCCAAAAACTTCCGCTAATTAAAACTTAAATTTTATGAGAACATTCAGTAAGTAGAAAAGTATCTGGTTGAATGTATTATCATTTTTAAAGCCATGAATAAAGTGCCTAGGTAGAGTTTTGTTTCATACGAGTGAGTATATTTCTAATAACTGTGTTGCAATTGTTATAATAACAATACTTAGGGTAGGGACCTCTCTATAAATAAAATTTACTAGAAAATCGAGGGTGGTGTTATCCGACTCAGCTTTGTATTTTTTATTGCTGGTATATTTATTTTTCTTTCAACTAAGACCTTTCATCTGCTCCTATTTGTCGAGATTTTTTTCGATAACGGCAGATTGAAGTTTCGCAACCAATGAGGAACTCCCCCTTTTGGAGAAATATCAGGTTTTTAGGGTAAATTGAGCCACAAATTGAGAGGTCCAAAATTAAATAGACATATATTTTCCTGAAGGTTAATTTAATCAATTTTCCACAATGAGCAGACATCAAAGTATCGTATTGCCAAAATAATAAATATTACGTAAACAATATTTTGAATTAACCTTTTTAGGCAAAGAATCTGAAGAGGGAATGGAGAATAATATAATGGTTCATGGGAATAAAAAAACGAGACGTCCATCAGAATGTATTTTTTATTTATTTTTTGAAGAGCCTTCGCAAATAATTTTCGACCGTCTATCGAATATCCTTGGGTGGCACTGTCAGTCACATTTACGCTACTGAATAAGGAATACGAACTTTCACTAACCTTTTCTTCTTTCCCGCTCAACGTTGTCACATGCAGGGACTGCTTTCTTTGTCAATCCTAAAGGCCATTTCTCTGAATATTCTACTTTTTAGTTATTTTCCCATTACTAAGCTTATATTTGAACTACAAAATAAATAGGGGGCAAGAGAAAATTGATATTTCCTGACTTTCCTCCTCTATCGCTGTTTTGATTCTCATCCTAACTCCCCGGTACCGGAAAAACTTATTTTATGTCACCCTAACATATTTAAACAAAGGTTTGATCATGAAATATTTTAGGACATTATGTTTTCCTAATTCAGTGATCCCCAAAATTGTGCACCGCGGTCAGTTGCGGAGGAACTTGATTGCAATAGGTAAGGTGTCAAAAATATTCTTAAATTAACAAAGGAAACCTTCTCAATTCATCTTTTTATTATTGAATTTTTTTAATTTAAAATTTTAATTGAAAATACTTTTTATTTATAAATCATTCTTTCGATATTTTTTTATATTGTTACACCAAATAATTCGTACATTTGTCAAATATACATACACTTAAAGATTTTCATATTTTCGTAATTCTTTTTTCATAGCATTCTTCCCTCTCGGCTGGAAACATTCTGCACCAATTCGTGGGATGTTTGAGATCAATGAATATTAATGGTAGCTCTTAGCTGGATAAAATTTACGTAAACATATTATTATTATCAGGTAATCTACCGGTTATGGTAGCTTTTTGGATTGACACAGCTACTAAATAAATATTTTTTAATTCCTAACAAAATACAAAATCCAGTATCCCACTCTACATTAGACCTCTCTTCATCTCTGAGTACTTTCTTCTTCCCTTCATCCCGTCCAACATCCCTATCCTGCTCCTTCCCTTTCCTCGTTTGCCTAACGTACATAAACAGATATATACATTTAATTATCTATGTACCTCGTGCATTGCAAATTTAGTTTGTGATTATTGACGAAAAATAATAGTTGCATGATTTTTGGTCTATACCATGTTATTTCGATCCTAATTAGTTATGCATAGCATTATGTGCATAATTATGCACTGATTATTCGTAATCAAAACATCAGTTGTGGTAGAAGTCAACTGGTTATGACAGAAATGGAAAGTGCTGCGACAAGCGTCTCTGTAAAACTGCAGTCATAACTTCCAATTGTAGCTCTCCTTACTCTTTTCATAGGGCTAAAACGCTTGAAGGTGTTCTAACGTCATGATTGGCATTGATTGAATGAAAATCAAAAATTTATTTTGTCGTTGAAAGAGAAATGGTTTGCAATTGCTGGCTGTCGAAGAGGTTGCTGAGGTGGGACCCTCATGAAGAAGGACATATCAAAAGACTAGAAAAGGTACATAGAAAGGCTGCCCGATATGTACTGGGGATAGGAGGATGGAGAGTGTGACTGACATGCTAAAAACGCTGGGCTGGGAACCTCTACAAACTAGAAGGAAAGTAAGCAGACTTTGTGGAATGTTCCGAATTCTGAAGGGGGAGAAAGCTTGGGTAGATCTTAGGAAACAGGCGGGGAACCCAAATTTTATAGGGAGAAATGATCACAAATTCAAGATCAAACGCCGGGCACAAAGGACGAATAAAAAAATGTTCTTTTCTAAATAAAACAATTTTTCATTGGAACACGTTACCAGCAAAAATATTCGAGCCCTTTCCTAACAAAGTGAATACTTTTATGCAAAGATGTAGGGAATATATGCAATAATTAGATTAATATGTGGAGTAAAATTATATGTAACAGCTTAATATTTTTTAATTTATCTTTTTTTTTCTTGCTGATCGATTGATGTTAATGAGATGGGGATTTTCTTGCTTTATGAAAGAGATTTGTGTTTTGAAGTTTCCTTTGAGTGTACTTTTGTTTAATGACTGATTTTACCATTGTGATTATTTGGGAATTGTGTGACACCTGACACTGTCTATCAGCACACGTGGATTTTTAATAATAATAAATTTGAAGTAGACATGGCAGCTTCCAGAGGAA
The DNA here is from genome assembly GCF_022747635.1 of Hetaerina americana. Lineage (NCBI taxonomy): Eukaryota > Metazoa > Arthropoda > Insecta > Odonata > Calopterygidae > Hetaerina > Hetaerina americana. The sequence goes on along the minus strand of NW_027286985.1, from coordinate 61,652,492 downwards.
AGGAAGGATGAATTTGGAGGTTGGATTACCTCCACGAATGTTGTTAACCATGTAATCTTACAACGTTTTCTCAATCTCATGGATCCAATCTCTGCCCGAAAATGGATTGTCTCATTAAAAGATTGTGGTTGTCAACGAATTTTTTTGTGGAGGACTTCCGCGTATTCCTCTGTGAAGAGAAAGGGGCGAGGAGTGGTGAACTGAGCCTTTACTCGTCCCTTGTACGTAGCTGCTCAATGACACAATGTACAAGTTTCATATTCGTCATTGGCAAACCCGAGGAGAATATGTGCTATTTGCATTTTGCGGAAAAAAAGTACTCGTAATTAGGTACGAACTCATCGCTAATCATTAAAATACGCTGGCAAAAGGCCCATAAGTTTTATTTCATTTGTATTGCGAAGTTGTCTAGAGCCATGAGACACATTACCACAACCCAGCGTCTCTTAAAACACAAGTTTAATACAATTTTGCACCATTTATTTTGTCTTCAATTTTTATTGCCAATAAGCACGCAGGTTTCGTTCGTAAAATTAAAAATTATGAATGCCGATATGTAAACTAACAAAGTTTTATTGCATTATATTATGAAGGAAATTGACAAATATTAGCCTATTTCTATTTATGTCACCCCCTTACGTTTCTCCGTCTAAATGGTGTATTTTTCCATTTAACGCGTAGTTTTTTAGATGCGATTTACAATATCGCCACTTCAAAGAAGGTGGGAGAGTAACAGAGGATTAAAAGTTCAATACATTTGCTTCAAGCAATATCTCTCCCCAAAGCATTAGCTACGTGTATTTCATGGTTTAAGTCTGTCGACTTTAGAAATAATAAAAGATTCTGCTTTAATGCCTTTTTACCTAAGAGGTAGAGGAGATCCAATCTTCTAAATAAGAAGTATGCTCAGAAACTCGTATATATGAGAGGAAGAGGAGGATCCACTTGGAGAATCGGGTTTGGAAGGTAGCAGGGAGAGGGCTTGCTCAGCAGGCAGGTTAAAAAGGAAGTGTATGTTGTGTATAGCAGAGAAATTTTCAAATTTATCTCGTGAAAACACAGGTGCTTGTCATGATGTGTGTGAATTTTATTCAAAAAATTACGCTTACTAATTGACGAAAATAATTCTATCAAAAAATCAATGCTTACTTTCTTTTTATACTCACTTATTTTATGCTTCCGAAAATAAATGTGACTCATCTTTCATCTCTTTCAAATTAGCCAAATAATAATTATTATAACCATAGATGTTATTTAGATAAATTATTGCTGAATTTTCTGTAACTCAGTCATTGTATGTGCGAAATGTCGCATTATATTCTGTAATTTTCCTGATTCAAATAAAGCTATCGGTTCGCAACAGTAAACGGATGATATTAATTTAAAGGGTCTACTTTCGGAAAATGGCTGTAAAATCAAAGGATCCAGGAAGCTATCACATTTACTTCGGCTTCTCAAAGAATTGAACACAGGAAATCAACGTCCTGCGTCTTTTAGATTGTCTTTTTTTTCGGTCCCCGCGGGCGGAGGGATGAGAGCAATCAAAGCGCCCGCTAAAGGAATCGAGCGAACCGTTCACAATGAATTCCCTCGGACGCTTTTGTATAACCTGCGGGAAGTCCCCCATCTCACGGAAAATTCCCATCCGATATCTCCCGATGCCTCTCGCACGTGTGATGGCACTTTCTCCCATAAATAACTCTCGCCGCGGGAATGGATCCCTTTTTATTTACCCTGGCTGTCCCGGGTTGCGCGCGAGGGTCCGACAAGACAGTCCTGATGGACGTCGGCAGGAAACCCTTCATATCCAAAACTGTAAATTATTATATCAGTCAGAGCGACTACCAGATATCGAGAGGTAGGGAGAGAGAGAGAGAGAGAAAAAGAGAGATAGAAAGAGTAGACGTCGCATTTTGTCCCGTTGTAAATTCAGGTTTGGGAAAGATCTCTATGGGATGGCAATCATCCACCATCTGAAGGACGTAAAAATTACGTGTTGCGCTGATTTCGGCTCTTAACTCCTGCTGGAGTATCTTTTTTTTCCCTGGGAGTGTATGCGTTTGTGTGTGTGTGTGTGTGTGTGTGTTTGTGTGTGTGTTGTTCCATATCCCTCTACTATCTATCTTTCCACAATGATTTATGGCGCTAGCGTGATTTATGATCAATGCATTCACTTGAACGCTTATTTCTCACTAAATAACCCGTGGGATCGTGAGTCGATCCGATTCCTGGCAACTTTTAATCGCACGCAGAGGAAATTTCAGTAATATTCCTGAGGGTCCTTTTAAAAATATTTTATTTGATTGTGAGGGAGGAAGAATTTCCTAGTCGAAGACCAGATTAGGTTTGTAATAAAACAGAATCACGAGAGAAATCGCTCTAGTCCTTAAAGTGCCCAACAAGGGGATGATGCGAAAGGGCCAATCAATATTAATTGCATCCATTGATTTTCATAAATCTTTTAACAATGTAGGCTGGCTTATTAGGTTGATTGTTCTAAGAAAATATGAGCGACCTACTGTAAGGAAATACCTATTTTCAGTTCGTAGGAAGTGTGGTTTACAGAGTATAAATTCATCTGCAGTACCGGCCTAGTTATAGACAAGAGTACGACGTGAATGATATTTTCTCCCAGGAATATGACTATTATAGGTAATATACGAGATAAGGTAAATTTTAGATGGACACCAACTACCAATTAATTCTCTTATTTTTCTTAACAAAACACAACCAAACATCCTCCTCTACAACAAGCCCCTCTTCATCTCCATATTTCCTTCCTACCTTCATTCCGTCCAACATCCTTACCTTGTATTTCTTCCTCTTCCTCGTTTGCCTAACATTCTCCCCTCTATCACAGTTTTCAACATTCCACTGTCAATCAATATGTTTTGCATCCATTTTTCCTGTCTCCTTAGGATTCTTCCCAGTAATTTCATCTCCTCCCCCACCATACCCAGCACTTCCTCATCCGTTTTCTGTCCACTTCACCATCTCCATCCTTCTCCACACCAATATTTCAAAAGATCAATCCTCCAATCAATAATTTCTGGAGCAGTGGCGCATTTTGGCCGGCCACTTCGCGGATGGTCATCTAACCCGCCCCGACCAAACTTGTTAATCCCCTTGGAAACAGTTGAATATGAAGGAGCAGAGTCCCCTAGAGTATTCTGATAGTCGACATGAATTTCCTTTGCTTTGATATCTTATTTTAAGAAGTATTTAATCACTGTTCGAATGTCATTTGTTTCCAATTTCACGAATCACTCTACGGAAACGACAACAGAGAGGCGTCCACACCACAGATATCATCCCAGAGCACTGACGCGTTAGTGTTTACTCACAAAGGATTACCTATTGTTACGGGAAACTCGTTGTGCTAGGTATGGCATCTGGTGGTGCTCATTCTGGTGGTGGTATGTAAACTATCTACTAGCCACTAGCTCTAGTTTTTGCCCTCCTATTTTAACGTTTAACTTAACCTTTCTCTTTCTGGAAAACCGCGAAACCGTTGTTTCATTTACATTTCTTCTCATTCCATATCTTTCGCACTGAATGTTCTATTCACTCAGCAGTGCTTGCCCCTTGGCTGACTGAGAAACTAAAGCTTCGTCATCAGCAAACCTAACTGATTTTATAAATTCCCCATCGGCTTTCATTCCTATCTCCTGTTCTTCCCATGCCTCTCTAATCATTTCCTCCACACGTACGTTGAATAGTTCCGGTGATAATGGACAACCCTGTCTTACACCTCTTCCTAGCACTGCCCATCCGGACTCTCCGACCACTTGATCAGTCTGAGACATGCACTGTTTGCAGATTAGTCTCCCATTGCATTATTATGCACATTTAGCGGATGACTCCGTTAAAATTTACTGTCACGCTATCTCCCGTAGTCTCTTAGAATTTGTCATTAATCTCCTATTTTCCCCATATATTCCTATTTTCTGCAATATATTCATTGGTTTTTCCCAATTCACTCTATCGAACGCCTTTTCGAAATGTACAAAATAGGCAAATATATCTTGATTGTATTCTATGTTCCTCTCTATTAGTACCCTAATTACCGCAATGGCATCACGCTTGACTCAACCCTTTCTGAACCCAAATTGATCATCCCCCAATTAATCATTTTCTCTACTCTCCATCCTCTTGTTGATGATCCCGAGCACCACTTTAGCTGCGAGCGAAATCAAACTTATTGGTCTGTAGTCCTCACATGATGTAGGCTTTACCTTTTTCGGAACAGGAACTAACATTGACGAAGTTTTCTGGCCAAATTCGATTCTCATAAATGCTACGAATTAGTCCACAAAGACTCTTCCTCCCTAAATTCAATATATCTTTATTATTATTAGAGGCAATAAATGAAATAAAGGAAAATTAAAATCAGGAATTTTTTTTAACCGGAAAATAACTTGCAAATTTTCTAATGACATTGTAATTTAATGTGAGAAAAATATCTGGTAAGGATATCCTCCTCTTTATCGAGGAGGTAATGAAAGCATTCATTGTAAAGCGATGCAGTCAATACGGAAACAACGGTTTGTGTAAGAAGAGGTTGAAGGAGACAGGAGACTATAGATAAAAAGGATTAGAACAAGCGGAAGAATCTTGGGACCAAGAAATTGAGTGTTCAAGATTACCCCGAAAAGAACGAACTCTACTAGAATAAAATTCCAATGACATGCTACACGAGTTTGAGAGCAAGGCAGAACTGAGTTGAGACAGACAGACAGAACATATAGCATGTATATTTCATAGCAGTGAGGCATGAGCAATGGCAGCAGCAGAAAAGATAAGAAAAGAAGCAATTTAAGTGTGATGTAACAGAAGTATGATGAAGATTAAATGGACAAAGGGAGCAACCAATGAAGAACCGCATAAAGGGTAGGGGAACAAAAGTTTTTGAAACTGTGGAGAAGAAGAGACAAACTCATTGGACATAACTCAAGCCACAAAAGCCGCCTGGAGATTGTAGCAGAAGGAAAAATGGATGGGAAGAACTACAAAGAAAGGCCACGGGTGCTATACGTCACGCAGATAATGGGAGGAAGAAATTCAAGGAGTTATTCAAAAATGGAGAGACAAGTTAAGAAGGTGAAAGACGAAATTTATTTTGTTTTTGGTAAATGGCAGGTGATAAGTAGTGAGTGAATGAATATAAACAAACACACTTAAACGAGTTAAACTACTGTCAAAAACGTATGTAGCCCATATTTACGTTCTAATGCCAATCAAATGACCAGTTAAAATTATAAGAAAGCCGTTTAATGCTATTCATATTTTTTTTCTACGTCTTATTGAGATATTTTCATTTCCTATCTCTACATCCGTTCTTTGCATGCCAGAAAATCCTTCCCCCTTGTATAATTCACCAATATAAATATTGTTTTATAATTAAAATTATTTTCTGTATGGGAATTAAGCCCTCGTTATGAATCAGGAGATCCCTCTTCTGTCTTCTTCCTTTGTAGGTTGGTGAAGCATTAGCATGGCCTTGGTGGCCTGGGAAGGTCACGCAGCTCCAGATCATACGGTTCCGAGGTCATATCTGGGTCATGTGCCCTATTTCTCGGTCTTTCGGTTTTGCAGGCTTAAAAATTATTTGGTAAACCATACGCTAAAAAATGTGCACGCCAATGAGAGCTCGAGCACAGCCTCCAAAGAGGCATGGGGAGAGGTTTACTTTGATGAATCTTCGCTCCGCTTCTATGCTCAACTGTTTCCTGGTGTAATTATGGGTAATTTCGTTATATCTGTAAAATTAATTGGTTTTTCGTCTTTTGTGCAAGTAATACTTGGATGACGAACAATTTTCACCGGAATATGGTATTTTTTCCATGCGTGTAGCTGATTATGAATGAAAATTAATAGGGTTCTGGCTATGGTTTATCATTATAAACACTACTAGGACACCGTAAAGTTATGTGCGGGTTGGCGAGCGGTTTTATCCCAGGACCGAAATGAGAAAGAGTAACACAAACGATCACCACATCGCGACAAATAAAATGAACTATTTCATTCCTGTAATGGAAATAACAAATTTATTAAAATTGTTTTGATTTTGCGATATTTAAAATATTTTTAGAGATAGACCCATAATTTTGAACAATATTCTCTACCTGTTGTGCATACAAGTTATTACTGCGGTGGTTTGTTTTTTAAAATGAAAGGTAACAATAGCTATTTCAATTAATTTTCTCCCCAACATGCACGAGAACTGCCGTCAATTCCTTTGGAAATAAATTCTCGCGGTATAGCGAACAAAGTGGCTCATACCTTTTACTTTTAATTTATTACCATTTTATGTGTTCCACCAGTCCTAATAAGGAATCTGTTTTTTCTTTCGTGTTACACAGAACACGGTTAATATTTAATACGATTACTTTGGGTGTTGTTTTCACATATGTTAATCCTACTGTCCTAATATCTCTCTAGTATAAGTATTTCGAAAAGAAAGTTAGAACAAAATTTGTGGTTAGGGCTGGGGAAAAATTATTAAGTCATCCTTCGTAAGAAAAGGGGGAAGCGAAAAAGAGATAAAGACGCGCGAGAAGCTTGCTTGAACATTCAGATCGCTGTAATTCCAAGATATATTGACGTGAGGGAAGAACTCGGTCCTCCCGTTAAGATCCTAGCTTTTTTATCCGAATTCTTCTCCCTTTCTCCTCTACGGGTCCCTGGAACTTGGGAAATCAATCTCCGTGAGGACATATGCGTAGCATTCCTTGGATCACTGGAACGCCGGAGAGGAAAAGAAAATTTGCCCCCAATGGATGGAACGCGCCGAAATTTGATCATAAAAAAACAACGAACCAATGTAAAAATATATGTCGAGACAGGGACTAATGCTAATCCTTACCGAATATATATATATATATATATATATATATATATATATATATATATATATATATATATATATATATAAGGTTCTTCTGGATGTTATACAATGAAAAAATTCTCTTCGGGTGCGAAAGACGAGAGATTTTGGCCAGAATTTGAGTCTTTTCTAGTCCTTGAGGAATATTAACGTCTTGATCCGTTAAAATAAAAACGTCTGAATCCGAATTTGTTAAACGTTTCACCGCATTTGCTAACTAAGTAGTCTCTGAACCAAAATTTTATCAGGTGATTAATCAAAACACAGTGTAATGTTGTTTGATTTACCCGTGAGAATAAATCATAATATTCTGTAAACCTGTCCGATATTGATGAAAGACCTTCTTACCAATTTTTTTATAGATAAAAGGGAGTTACAAAATTTGATTTTCAAATCGCTTTAAAACTGAAAAATGGATTTCCACAACACAACGAGTTGAACTAAGATTTGCAAAATTTTTAATAATATTTCCAAGTTATTCCTGACTTTTCGAAAATTATTGGACCTACGATTAAAATAATGCATTTATTCACTCATGAAGTATCATCAAAGAATCATGAACATTCCTTACATCCAGAACTCAAACACTTCTCCTTAGAAGGTTTCGAATACCTACGAAAGTGCGCGAGTGCTACGACACTAGCGATGCTATCGTATTATGAATAAAACCTATTTCTTTGAAGAACATTGAAATATGGATCCTGTTATGGTGAAATTCACCTGTGAGCGTGGTAAGAGGGCAAGATGTTTTCCTGTTCTACCTGCTGTTTCTCAGAGGAATCGGATACAATAATAAACCGCAGAGCTTGAGTGAGGATTAGTGGGCCCTATATGTCACAAGGAATGCCAGTGGCCCCTCTGGTCAGTAGCTGAGTGTTTTGTCCTCTGAATTAACCATCACACGCCCTTATAATTGTGTCCACGTGTCTCATTTCCGTTTCCCCGTTTATCTTTCTCCTCCAGGTGTCGACGCCAAGGTCTCGGACGTGGACGGACTGCCCTACACGACCCTTCTGTACGGCAACGGACCCGGCTACGGCCGCGAGAACCTCTCGGCCGTTGACACGAGCACCAAGAACGTGGTGCAGCAGTCGGCCGTGCCGCGGCAGTGGGCGACTCACGGCGGGGAGGACGTGCCCGTTTACGCGAAGGGCCCGGGCTCCTCACTCTTCCGTGGCTCCGTCGACCAGACGTACATCCCGCACGCGATCGCGTACGCGGCTTGCATTGGGGAGCACAAGGATCGGTGCCGACGGAAGCCGACACCTTCGCCGCCGCCATCCCTCTTGCCCCTTGCCACCGGTGGCAAGACTCACCGTGAGGGAACCTTCATGCGGGACCCGGAGGACTGCGCGGAGCCGCTGTCGGCTCACCCCGGCCCGCCGCCGGCCTCCGGCGCCTCGAGCGGCCCCCACCCCGCTTCGACCCTCCCCGACGGCTGGCGTTGGCTGGAGCGGGCCTCGCTGGCGGCCCTCGTCCTCCGATCCGCGAGACTCCTTTGCTGAGGGTTCTCACCCCCTCCCCCGCTCGGGGAGGCGGATTCCGCCGCTCTCTTATTCTCCTTCGCCGAGATTCTGACATATCACGAGGAGGGAGGGGGGAAGAGTGCCGAGGGATCCTTGACGAGGTGACTGTTTCCCCCGCACACAGTTTTTTTTTGTTTTCAGAGAGAGCGTAAGGTGAGTGGGGCGCTGGAAACGCTTGGGAAGGGTGGGAGGGGTGAGATATGAGGCGGCAGTGACAAGGGAAGGCCATTCGTTTGTTTAAAGAATAACATTTTGCTCAAATATCAACTTAGCAATGATACTTAGTCACCCGCAGGGTTTGAAGGGTCCCTTCCATTCCGAGTACGGTTGCGTGGATCAGCTTAGGTTGACTACAATAAATTCTCCGTACCAGGAAGCAATTTCAGGTCAGTGAAATCAGAGCAACCATCTTGACACCAGGGAAGAATAGAAAGAGAACAAGCCTTTGGAATATACAACCACTCCGTCCATGTCGGTAGCATTGGAGGAAATAGAAGATACTGTGAAAGGACAATGTTAACACGAGGCTCACGCCATTGAAGAATATCGGAGATATTTTCAAAATATAAATCTGTATGATACCCTCTGACTACATCCACCACAGATGCATGTAGGCGTAAAGGAGGTGACGTGTTGACGTGGGAACGTATAAATCAGCCAAAATGATGGGGCATTGCACTCCAGAATGCGAGAACACAAAAGAGCATTAACGAAGAAGCAGTTTCGGGTATCTCTCTTTGTAGAGCCCGGCTAGTTCAGGAAATTATCCACCTGGAATCGATTACGAAGGTATATTCTGATTAATTCGACACTTCCTTCAAGAAACCCAGCAACTTCAAACTATAGTACGCATACGCACTAGCTAAGCCATAGAAGAGGATGTTGAACCCAACAGACTAATTCGAGATCTCGGCCAATTGGATATCGCCGCTCAACTCTGGAGATAGTGAGTAAATCGGCCAAAAATCATCTACGTAGGCCGACGCTTGCTTTCAGTTGTCATCGTTCAGCCCGCTCCGAAGAGGTGTTTACATGAGGCGGTAGGTCCAGGACTTTGTTATATCATTGTTTTTATGTTCTATTTCGGCTGCGTAACGTTTGGATCGACGGTAACAAACCTTCATGAACCGAATGACGAGTTCTCCAACGTATCCGCCATAGAAGGAACCCAAAAGAAGAGTTGAACCCTAGAGCATGATTTCGTGTTTTACAGTTCTATTGCTATTATCTAGTATTTTTTTATCTTGAAATCATGGATAAATAAATTTTAAACCAAACGTCTATCGTAAGCGACCTGCGACGGTTTTATGACTTTTCCCTTTGCTTCGGGTAAATGTCAGACCGATACCCCTCCCGCGGAAAAGATGGTTTATACGAATGCTGACGTAAATATTTATTCAATCAAAATTGAGTTCACTCCCAAGAAGGATCTCCGTTCTACACCTTGGTTGCCATGGGTTTGTCGTTTTTATTACTACTTTTTTCTTCTTAAATTTTGTTTACTCGTGTTAAATTAACACATTTGCATAGATCTGAACGACAACCGCCCAGTGAAGATGCCTCTTGAGCTAAATAAACACAATATTTTAATCACTTCTAAAACAATTTTTCGAAAAATATCTTATTTACCAGGATATGATCTTCGTAATCGTTTCTGGGTCGATTTCTTGGTCTAGTCTGACCAACCAGGAGCCCCCTCAGAAGGAGATAGGCGCCACAGCTTCTTCTATACTACCCTTTGGTGTTCTTGCATTCTTAATTGATCTGTCTTGCCACATTGGTCAACGTATACCTTTCTACGTCAACAGGTAACTTCATTTGCAACTTCAAGCAACAGTGGAAACATTTTTTCTTTAGATTTCGATAAAACAACTATCAGTCTTTCATGTATGGTATTTGACCGCAACTCTTCCTGTACTATGCATGCTTATTTCCCCCCAGCCACACACCATGCCGGCGACTCGAGAGAGTATAATGTTAAATGCCTCCGTGATTTTTTTATGTTGTAAACCTCGGCCTGATGTTGTTTTCTGACGATACTGTTTTCTCACACTTTAATCGATCTTAGCTGGCCAACGCTATTAAATCAAATTGAAAGATGTTATTAACCCAACAATAATCGCAAACTATGCCTCCAATTATTTTTTAATTTCAATAGCCAATAATGAAGAAGATTTGTGGAATAAGGAACGGGAGAGGACTATGTAGTGAACTGGTAACTAACGGAACTCATTATTACGACTTGAGAATGTTTCGACGATTGGCGCCTCCTGGAATAGCCGGATTTTGGTGGTACGATCTCCTCAAGAGAAGTCTTTTCAAGTTTCAACTTCACAGTTTCGCAATATTCTCAAGAAAAAACACATCTTTCAGGAAGTCGGTCCCTCTCTCTTCATCCATCTGTGTGTGAATGAATGTACCTTTGGTTTTCCGGATCGATACCTGGTCCAATGGGCATCAGCTCCGTGATTAAATTCCCAGTTCAAGGATGTTTTTCTGCTTGGGATCATCTTCCTTCCAACTTCCCCCAATAAACTCGTATAAAATATGGATATATGTGTGTGTGTGTGTGTGTGTGTGTGTGTGTGTGTGTGTGTGTGTGTGTGTGTGTGTGTGTGTGTGTGTGTGTGTGTTTGTTTTTTTTTAAAGAGTTCAGGGGAAATGCTTTATGCACTGATAGACAAGAAACCCTCATGTTTCCTGTCCCTCGTGTCGGACTCCCACCGACTAAAACCCCTCGTCTCTTCCTCTATGGTCTTTGTTTTCTCCTGCGGTACTGCTGGTGGCTTATTACTTCACAGGAGAGACCATTAGCCGTAGCTTTTTCTCTAGTTCTATGCTTCCGTTTCCATTGTTGCGCTCCTGGCGCGCTCTTCTCTTCGTAGCTCCTTCATGATGGCGGTAATGAAGTCGCAAATTACGCTCCAGGTTGATTCCGACGAAATCATATGTTCCACCAAGGTATCTGGCGTGAGTTGAGTGTTTAACTTTAATACAAGGGTATCTCGCGATACACTGAACCGTGGGCACTCAAAAATCACGTGTTCAGCATTCTCCTCGACTCCTTGGCACGTTGGGCAATACGGCGAGTGTGTGTGTGTGTGTGTGTGTGTGTGTGTGTGTGTGTGTGTGTGTGTGTGTGTGTGTGTGTGTGTGTGTGTGTGTGTGTGTGTGTGTGTGTGTGTGTGTGTGTGTGTGTGTGTGTGTGTGTGTGTGTGTGTGTGTGTGTGTGTGTGTGTGTGTGTGTGTGTGTGTGTGTGTGTGTGTGTGTGTGTGTGTGTGTGTGTGTGTGTGTGTGTGTGTGTGTGTGTGTGTGTGTGTGTGTGTGTGTGTGTGTGTGTGTGTGTGTGTGTGTGTGTGTGTGTGTGTGTGTGTGTGTGTGTGTGTGTGTGTGTGTGTGTGTGTGTGTGTGTGTGTGTGTGTGTGTGTGTGTGTGTGTGTGTGTGTGTGTGTGTGTGTGTGTGTGTGTGTGTGTGTGTGTGTGTGTGTGTGTGTGTGTGTGTGTGTGTGTGTGTGTGTGTGTGTGTGTGTGTGTGTGTGTGTGTGTGTGTGTGTGTGTGTGTGTGTGTGTGTGTGTGTGTGTGTGTGTGTGTGTGTGTGTGTGTGTGTGTGTGTGTGTGTGTGTGTGTGTGTGTGTGTGTGTGTGTGTGTGTGTGTGTGTGTGTGTGTGTGTGTGTGTGTGTGTGTGTGTGTGTGTGTGTGTGTGTGTGTGTGTGTGTGTGTGTGTGTGTGTGTGTGTGTGTGTGTGTGTGTGTGTGTGTGTGTGTGTGTGTGTGTGTGTGTGTGTGTGTGTGTGTGTGTGTGTGTGTGTGTGTGTGTGTGTGTGTGTGTGTGTGTGTGTGTGTGTGTGTGTGTGTGTGTGTGTGTGTGTGTGTGTGTGTGTGTGTGTGTGTGTGTGTGTGTGTGTGTGTGTGTGTGTGTGTGTGTGTGTGTGTGTGTGTGTGTGTGTGTGTGTGTGTGTGTGTGTGTGTGTGTGTGTGTGTGTGTGTGTGTGTGTGTGTGTGTGTGTGTGTGTGTGTGTGTGTGTGTGTGTGTGTGTGTGTGTGTGTGTGTGTGTGTGTGTGTGTGTGTGTGTGTGTGTGTGTGTGTGTGTGTGTGTGTGTGTGTGTGTGTGTGTGTGTGTGTGTGTGTGTGTGTGTGTGTGTGTGTGTGTGTGTGTGTGTGTGTGTGTGTGTGTGTGTGTGTGTGTGTGTGTGTGTGTGTGTGTGTGTGTGTGTGTGTGTGTGTGTGTGTGTGTGTGTGTGTGTGTGTGTGTGTGTGTGTGTGTGTGTGTGTGTGTGTGTGTGTGTGTGTGTGTGTGTGTGTGTGTGTGTGTGTGTGTGTGTGTGTGTGTGTGTGTGTGTGTGTGTGTGTGTGTGTGTGTGTGTGTGTGTGTGTGTGTGTGTGTGTGTGTGTGTGTGTGTGTGTGTGTGTGTGTGTGTGTGTGTGTGTGTGTGTGTGTGTGTGTGTGTGTGTGTGTGTGTGTGTGTGTGTGTGTGTGTGTGTGTGTGTGTGTGTGTGTGTGTGTGTGTGTGTGTGTGTGTGTGTGTGTGTGTGTGTGTGTGTGTGTGTGTGTGTGTGTGTGTGTGTGTGTGTGTGTGTGTGTGTGTGTGTGTGTGTGTGTGTGTGTGTGTGTGTGTGTGTGTGTGTGTGTGTGTGTGTGTGTGTGTGTGTGTGTGTGTGTGTGTGTGTGTGTGTGTGTGTGTGTGTGTGTGTGTGTGTGTGTGTGTGTGTGTGTGTGTGTGTGTGTGTGTGTGTGTGTGTGTGTGTGTGTGTGTGTGTGTGTGTGTGTGTGTGTGTGTGTGTGTGTGTGTGTGTGTGTGTGTGTGTGTGTGTGTGTGTGTGTGTGTGTGTGTGTGTGTGTGTGTGTGTGTGTGTGTGTGTGTGTGTGTGTGTGTGTGTGTGTGTGTGTGTGTGTGTGTGTGTGTGTGTGTGTGTGTGTGTGTGTGTGTGTGTGTGTGTGTGTGTGTGTGTGTGTGTGTGTGTGTGTGTGTGTGTGTGTGTGTGTGTGTGTGTGTGTGTGTGTGTGTGTGTGTGTGTGTGTGTGTGTGTGTGTGTGTGTGTGTGTGTGTGTGTGTGTGTGTGTGTGTGTGTGTGTGTGTGTGTGTGTGTGTGTGTGTGTGTGTGTGTGTGTGTGTGTGTGTGTGTGTGTGTGTGTGTGTGTGTGTGTGTGTGTGTGTGTGTGTGTGTGTGTGTGTGTGTGTGTGTGTGTGTGTGTGTGTGTGTGTGTGTGTGTGTGTGTGTGTGTGTGTGTGTGTGTGTGTGTGTGTGTGTGTGTGTGTGTGTGTGTGTGTGTGTGTGTGTGTGTGTGTGTGTGTGTGTGTGTGTGTGTGTGTGTGTGTGTGTGTGTGTGTGTGTGTGTGTGTGTGTGTGTGTGTGTGTGTGTGTGTGTGTGTGTGTGTGTGTGTGTGTGTGTGTGTGTGTGTGTGTGTGTGTGTGTGTGTGTGTGTGTGTGTGTGTGTGTGTGTGTGTGTGTGTGTGTGTGTGTGTGTGTGTGTGTGTGTGTGTGTGTGTGTGTGTGTGTGTGTGTGTGTGTGTGTGTGTGTGTGTGTGTGTGTGTGTGTGTGTGTGTGTGTGTGTGTGTGTGTGTGTGTGTGTGTGTGTGTGTGTGTGTGTGTGTGTGTGTGTGTGTGTGTGTGTGTGTGTGTGTGTGTGTGTGTGTGTGTGTGTGTGTGTGTGTGTGTGTGTGTGTGTGTGTGTGTGTGTGTGTGTGTGTGTGTGTGTGTGTGTGTGTGTGTGTGTGTGTGTGTGTGTGTGTGTGTGTGTGTGTGTGTGTGTGTGTGTGTGTGTGTGTGTGTGTGTGTGTGTGTGTGTGTGTGTGTGTGTGTGTGTGTGTGTGTGTGTGTGTGTGTGTGTGTGTGTGTGTGTGTGTGTGTGTGTGTGTGTGTGTGTGTGTGTGTGTGTGTGTGTGTGTGTGTGTGTGTGTGTGTGTGTGTGTGTGTGTGTGTGTGTGTGTGTGTGTGTGTGTGTGTGTGTGTGTGTGTGTGTGTGTGTGTGTGTGTGTGTGTGTGTGTGTGTGTGTGTGTGTGTGTGTGTGTGTGTGTGTGTGTGTGTGTGTGTGTGTGTGTGTGTGTGTGTGTGTGTGTGTGTGTGTGTGTGTGTGTGTGTGTGTGTGTGTGTGTGTGTGTGTGTGTGTGTGTGTGTGTGTGTGTGTGTGTGTGTGTGTGTGTGTGTGTGTGTGTGTGTGTGTGTGTGTGTGTGTGTGTGTGTGTGTGTGTGTGTGTGTGTGTGTGTGTGTGTGTGTGTGTGTGTGTGTGTGTGTGTGTGTGTGTGTGTGTGTGTGTGTGTGTGTGTGTGTGTGTGTGTGTGTGTGTGTGTGTGTGTGTGTGTGTGTGTGTGTGTGTGTGTGTGTGTGTGTGTGTGTGTGTGTGTGTGTGTGTGTGTGTGTGTGTGTGTGTGTGTGTGTGTGTGTGTGTGTGTGTGTGTGTGTGTGTGTGTGTGTGTGTGTGTGTGTGTGTGTGTGTGTGTGTGTGTGTGTGTGTGTGTGTGTGTGTGTGTGTGTGTGTGTGTGTGTGTGTGTGTGTGTGTGTGTGTGTGTGTGTGTGTGTGTGTGTGTGTGTGTGTGTGTGTGTGTGTGTGTGTGTGTGTGTGTGTGTGTGTGTGTGTGTGTGTGTGTGTGTGTGTGTGTGTGTGTGTGTGTGTGTGTGTGTGTGTGTGTGTGTGTGTGTGTGTGTGTGTGTGTGTGTGTGTGTGTGTGTGTGTGTGTGTGTGTGTGTGTGTGTGTGTGTGTGTGTGTGTGTGTGTGTGTGTGTGTGTGTGTGTGTGTGTGTGTGTGTGTGTGTGTGTGTGTGTGTGTGTGTGTGTGTGTGTGTGTGTGTGTGTGTGTGTGTGTGTGTGTGTGTGTGTGTGTGTGTGTGTGTGTGTGTGTGTGTGTGTGTGTGTGTGTGTGTGTGTGTGTGTGTGTGTGTGTGTGTGTGTGTGTGTGTGTGTGTGTGTGTGTGTGTGTGTGTGTGTGTGTGTGTGTGTGTGTGTGTGTGTGTGTGTGTGTGTGTGTGTGTGTGTGTGCGTGCGCGTGCGCGTGCGCGTGCGCGTGCGCGTGCGCGTGCGCGTGCGCGTGCGCGTGCGCGTGCGCGTGCGCGTGCGCGTGCGCGTGCGCGTGCGCGTGCGCGTGCGCGTGCGCGTGCGCGTGCGCGTGCGCGTGCGCGTGCGCGTGCGCGTGCGCGTGCGCGTGCGCGTGCGCGTGCGCGTGCGCGTGCGCGTGCGCGTGCGCGTGCGCGTGCGCGTGCGCGTGCGCGTGCGCGTGCGCGTGCGCGTGTGCGCGCGTGCGCGCGTGCGCGCGTGCGCGCGTGCGCGCGTGCGCGCGTGCGCGCGTGCGCGCGTGCGCGCGTGCGCGCGTGCGCGCGTGCGCGCGTGCGTGCGTGTGTGCGTGTGTGCGTGTGTGCGTGTGTGCGTGTGTGCGTGTGTGTGTGTGTGTATATTCCTCCGTCATCCTACCGGAGCGGCGTACCAAAAGAACCCTTTCGCCCCCTTGTCGATAGCTAAGAATTTCAACCTCCATTTGCTTCTTAACACTCGGGCTTGGAGGTCAGAGCTGCTTCAGGGCAAGGCAGAATGGAGGGGGGGAATCGCCTGGGAACGCTGATTAGAATTTCCGACTCCACCGGCTCCGACAAGAAGAAAATTGGATTTCAATCTTTTGAAAATATAATGGAGAATGGTGGATTAAGTTAAAGCTAACAGTATTTAATTTCGAGATTATTTTATGAATCATCCACAATTGTAATGTTAATTCAATTGAATCAATTTAACTAGTCTTAAAATCTAATTAATTGAAGTAATAATTGTGTTAATGATGTTAACCGAATTAAAAATGATCAAAATTCTCAAGATGAGTCTGTCACATGTGTCTCAGGATTTTCATTAACAAAGGCATTTCAATAAGAATATAAATTTCAATAACTATATTACTGGATATTTATCCATAATAATTTATGATTTTACGCATAAATGCTAGTACATACCTTTTATGAAAAGGCCTACGGTGGAATAATTTATTTTTTCTATATCTCTGAATAATTTTTCGAGGATCCTTTATAATTGTTTTATGTTTTTCTTACAGGTGACAGAAGGGACTGGAAGTGAAAATTTTGTGATGAACCTTATAAAAAAAAGGATGTTAATTGTGTGAAAGTGTTGCAAGTCTTTCATTACTGTACTCTAAATGTGAACATTGGTGAACTTCAGCGGAGCCGGATTTTCTATAGAAAAGAATCTCATTTCGGAACAATTTCATTGATATTGTACTGCTAGCAAACGGTTTCCAGTAAGCACTAATTTTTTTTTCTTTTTGAAAAACGTAACAGAGATAAAATATAGACGGATAAAAATTTTATTGACCATGAAATTTTTTCGAATTAAAGGAGTGTTGAAGTGATGCATTTAACAGCAATTGTGAATTTTTCTAATAATCGACGAGAAAAAATTGTGCACCCAATGAATTCTTAACTAAAGCTTTCAATGTTTCCAGATCCCCAAAATACATGTGAGCACCTTTAACGACCAAATATTTTCACCTTTAAATTCAAAATGAATACAGATATTTTTGCAAAAACATTGGACAAAATGTTTTCAGTTTAAAAAAAATGTCTAATGAGAATGTAGATCTTATGTTTATCGTCTTATTTTTTTTGTTTTGAATATTCACATTGACACTTTGGTGAAACATTTTCACGCCGAAAACGTTGATGAAACAGATCAACTAGCATTGTTTTGATCGCATTGTTTAGTACAGTTCAAATGTATTTTCTTTAGTGGAGATTTTAAGTAACTGTAATTATAAGAATAATCATCCTGTTGGGTCATTCTTATTTAAAAATTTTCTTTCGCATTAGCAATCCATGGAAACAGTACACAAGCTTTACAGAGAAAGGAGAAAATGCAGGCACTGATACCAAATTGAGCGTAAGATCGCAATTTACCGTAACTGCATGCAAACCTGTTATTCGTTTGGCAGTCCATTCAGTATACTGTTATGAAAATTCAATGGAGAGACGGAGGCACTACTATAGATCATCAAAATCAGGTAAGTTTTACATTACACTTTTAGGGTTGGAATAATATATATTCAGTTTCAAAATAAACAAATCCAATAATCAATATGTTACTAACAGCATGACTTTTCATATGGAGTTTGAGGCAGCAGGTTATTTTCAATATTCTCTCATTTCCATTCCTTCTATTTTAATTAAATACTTAATATGAAATATAAATTCATTTATTTAGTAAACATTCATATATCCCAAATCATGTAACCACATCAAAAAAAACCAAAGCTATACAAATCGTGTTTGGATATAGGAAGAGAGTAGTTTTGACATAATATATCTATTCAATGTTGTTGGAAAATAACATGATCATACTTACTCGTGTCTTCTTCGGATTTGAATCACAAAAAAAACCGTGGGTTTTTCCTTTCCTCTGCTTAACACATTAGTTTACCAGAAACTGTATCAGCTATTAACGTTTCTGAACCCAACCAGAAATATTTTCATATCTTGAAACAAACAAGCCATCAGCAGTAAAAATATATTTAATCTGAATTCGCAAGCATCAAACTTATTTACAAAGAGTATTAAAGTTCTTCCAACATTGATAAATGCATTTCTTTGAATAGTGCAATAATTTATAGTTCTTGATGTTTCTTCGGGTGAATATAATTGGGTGTTGGGACCGAGAAAAATTCTTGACACCCGCTTGAAGATGGACGAATCCGGTTAACGGCTAGGAAAAAATGCGTTGAAAAAACAAACATTTCCATGGTGATCATCCATTAACGGATGAGACGGGAGAGAGGGTGGTAGGCGGCGACGGAGTTCCTCCGGCTCGAAAACAAAAGTTTTAAGCAGCGAAGATTAGTTTTGATGCATGTTCGTGACAGGCATTCAAGAGAAAACGTTTGAATTTTTCAAAAAAATATATGCATGCATAAATGGGCGAGGAGGAATAAAGGAGGAAAGTGTCCCAAATCGTATTTGCTCTCCGAATGTCGGGAAATTTATGTCTGAGTGCGGGCGAGCGACGGGAAATGCGATAGTGTCGGTCGTTTTCGGTCACCTTGGTGGTTGGATGTGACCGCACCGTCCCAAGGTCAGAGTGCCCACCATATCTAGAGTGCTCCACGATAGCCGCTCAAAGGGAAAAGGTACGTCGGGATAAGGTATCGATGCGGCATTGCGATTCGCCAGCCCCTTTGGATGATTGGCGATTGTAATCTCCCATTGGTGTCGCGTGGCTGTGGACAAATTTGTGGCGATGATTTCCACCTGGTATCAATTTTGTTTATGGAACCCTTCAAGCTTATCTGACGCCGATAAGGATAAATATCACTTTCAGATTTCACTTGTGTGACGAGGACGTGAATAGGATTTGCGAATTATCGTTACGGCTGCAACGCACGGAGGCTACATTCGAATCGGGCTCACATGTCGGGAATGTGAAAGAGAACTTTCAATAATTTAACGGCCTCATAATTTTTGCAAAATCTCAATTCATTAAAAGTCAAGTTTTAAATGTAGAAGTTTGCTATCGCGAATTATTCACGCAGATAACTATATTTATCTTAAAACTTTCACAGGGCTTATCAGTGAGAACTTTCACGATTTCAAATGAGTCATTTGATGACTTCTAAGATAAAATAGAAATATTAATATTTTCATGCTTGTGACATTTTTAATAATTGGTCATATTTTTTCATCACGAATTCTTAATTGCATATTGACATATATATCACCCTTGCTCTCTTCCTGAAAACCTGAGCTAATATACCACCGATGACGTCACCTTGAGATATAATAGGTTGTATATGTATACAATTCTTTATTTTGAAAATATACGCGTAAATGTAATTAAGAGTTTGATTATTTTTAACTATTGCCTAAAATACAAAATATGTTGGAGGGAGAGGAAGAATAACGTTGGAGTTTCAAGTATGGCTGGGAATAAGAGTGCCATGCGAGATGAAATTCGAAGAAGGCAAGTGGCTGGATGACGGGTTGCAGGGAGCTGGATTCTGTGGTAGATGGGAGAATATTGGGCACACTGTAAAATAATAAGCTTAATTAAAACAATGAAGGGCACGCAAAGAATTCCGGTAATGGACGCGTAATTTTAATAGCTATTACTTACTGCCAAAAACTGACTTTATTGGGTAGACTGTCGGTGGTCTGGTATCAAAAAGTGACGGCGAAAATAAAGTTGAGCAGATGAAACGAAAAGACAGCTTTATATTTAATTAATCCCAAAATTGATTACTTATAACGGTAAAATATATTACTCCATAAATGAATGGATATGCGAGCAAAAAATTATGTAAATTATCCTTATAATATAAGGTTTTCCCATTAAAAATTATCAATTCGTTATAATTTAACTGTGAAATCGTTAAGCGTAGATAAATACCCTTGTTATTAAATATTAAACTTATAATTTAATGCCTTTATAATGCTCAATTTTTCCTTCGATTAGACAATCAAAATTGCATTAAAGGAATACTTCTCTTCGAGCCTGAAACCTCTATTGCGATTCAACTACTTCATTTTAACACTAATATAAACTTTCTATTTACGTCACTGTACAGGTAATTACCCCCGTCATGCTTTAAATCAACCACGTATCTCATTTAAAAATAAAATTAAATAAATTTATGGTGTAATATTTTTTATCTTTTTCCTTTTTCACACATTTGCAGCAGAAATTATAAGCTGTTATTTACATTAAGAATCATTGCCGCAAATGTGCATTAATACACATTCTTTTAATGTTATGCCGTATTTTTATGGCTAAAACAAACCGCTGTGTTCATGTGCTGAAATTCAAACTTTTTTTTTTCAATTAGTTATGGAATATAAAATAATTTTACTGGTGATATTGATGAGCAGATTACTTTCTCGGGCGGTATTAACCCTTTGAGATGTCATAAAGATAAGCAGAATGCTTTTGACTTGCTTAATTATGAAGAAATGTTTTTAATAACGTCGACATGGCTGTATGTGTTATCAAAAATGTAAGTAACGATGTGAGTACAAAAATGTGAGTAAAAACAGTGCTTTAAGAAACTTGCGCATTAATGCTTAAGATGTGCTATGGTGAAACTACTCGCAGTGTTTTGGTGTAATAAGTAATAATGCTTTCAGTGACAAAGTATAAGGTGTGAGTAATGAGCAGACCATGCGTCCTAGCAGATGCTTAGAATAATTTTACGGAACAAGCGTGATGCGAGATTAAATTTACGGAGCCTTAAATAGTATTTTCCGCCAAACGAACCGTTTCGTGACACTGGCGCGAGCCGGAGGTAAGTGTTTCATCAACTGAAGTTTTCCCCGTCTCTGCTCCACGTAATGGCTCCTCAAGTTTCAAGATTTGTTTATTTGCGTCATGTATTCGGGCAGTTAGTGGGAAGGGCTAATTTGCTTTACCCCCTTGAGAAATTTGCTTAAAGGGACGATGGTGTCACTGGCAGACTTGATAGTGTCACAGGCAGAGGCGACTCCAAAGGGGGGTGGCATACACACTCACGGTAAATACTTTTAGTTTTATTCAAATTAAAAATAAATATTATTCAAGTCTGCGTAACTAATTTTGGTTGTCTGCTCATACTTTGAGCGTAAAACGATAGTGCAGGGTTCATTATGTTTTCTCAGTTAGTCCGAAAATTTTTAAATATAACATGATTTTCAAGTTTCTTTAAAATTATTTTGGCTTATGCATTAGTTGTATACCCGGCCGGTAATTGCTCGGAATCATTACCTCCCAATAAAAAATCATTTTCTTCTCGATGAATCTCCACCTTCTTTTAATTTTCAATTATCACTTGAAGATAGGTAAAATTCTGGCTAGGCTGGAAATTTTGTGGCCCGCCGACCAATAATAAATAAGTTTCGAGTATTGTACCAATGAATAAGGAAGAATCCCGAAATCCAGAAATATATTTATTTAATCAGTGCTTAGATTATGAAAACGTGTGGTGAATTTTGCAATGGAGAGGAATATACTTAGATCCGTTTTATGTTTTACTTTGTTCTTCGACTTCTGCGGTCACTTTGCAACGTTTACATAAGGGTTAACATTGAAAAGTAGTAGTCGTAAGTGGGCGGAAATCCGCTGATTGGCCTCTTTTGAGTGTTTTGAGGACTCCAGAAGCCATTTCGTGGAGAGTTTAAGTATTAACCGGTATTCAGTTCCGTTACCCCGAGTAACCCGCCAAGCATTCATTCACGATTTGTATCCCTTGGATTTTTTGGCGCCAATACAATTTTTAAGACGTGCACAATAACATTTCTGAAACATGAAAAGTGAAGGAGAATGCGAATGCCATTGGTGCGTGCATTCACTTAACCGACTGGGCAGAACAAGTGTCGCCTGCTGGTGATATGTGCAATCATGTCATCTCACTATTTTCAGCATAAAAATTACCACTTCAAAGACTAATTGTTTTGTCCCAAAATCTTTTTGTTATGATACTGGCTTTTCAATTTTTATGGATGTGTTGTATACACCTTTGATGTGGAATCTGTTTGGACCTTCTAAGTCGCCATGAGGCTGATTAGTGTCAAGTTTTTTATTAAATTCTACATCACCAGAGCTCAGCGAAACTTTGTCAAAGTCATATTCATTGCAAAAAGTATAGCCAGAGGTGGTATACCTGTATGTGTTCCAATTATAATTGAGACTCCAGTAATTCTGATTATGCCGAAATCGTATGCTCCTATTTTCCCTATAAAGCTAACACTTTTGGCCATGATGTGGAGGTCACAAACAACGGCTTACAGTTATTTTAGTTTTAATAAGACAGTATTTAAATTTTCTTTTAACCTCAGTCCCTGATTCTCAGGAATGTTTGAGTTTCCGAGGGCAGAGTAATTCAGTAAGGTGTATTCCTGAAACAAATGGCTAGGTGTTCAACTGCAACTAAAGCCGAAACAAAGAATCATAATACACTTCTTATGTCTATCTGGTAGTTAAAGCTAAACATTTTCTTTAATGGAGAGTCATCATACCAACCCTAAAAGAAAGAGAAGGCGTAGTGCTTCACATTTTCCCTGCTATCAAGATTTTCTTATGGCACAGAGACCTTATTTGTCTAAAATCCAGTAACCATAAAAGTTGATGAAATATAAGAATCATTATTATTTAGTTCAGTTATTTTTAGTAGTTTGTTAATTTGATTATGGGTTAGTTTAATAAAATCTCATTGTTTGATAAATTAATATAAAATTAAAGTTGCATTTATTTAATGAGCATATGCATAGCATACAATAATTAGATAACAAAATAAAATTAAATTTTTTGGAAGGCCTAATGAAAAAAAAACTTTATACTCGTATTTCCTCAGTTTTACCATATTATCATGTGGAACAACGCGTTTCACTCCACAGTAGCATATTCGTGTGGGATATGATTGGTGGAAACCATCGTTTACCCTTGGGAGAGAGAGGGTAATGATGAACAGGGGGAGAAGGATATGTGGGAAATGAGGGTGAGGACTTGCGGGATGGTCTACTCGTTGCAACAAAGTGCCCAGAGTTGTGAGCGTAGAGAACCAGGGAAAGAGGGACAAAAGGAGTATTCTTAAAGCGTAAGAAGGGTACAGGAATAGTGGTTTAAATAATGCTTAGGGACAATAAGAGTGATAAGTTTTTAAAAACAAAGTGGCGACATGTTTTAGGAATGGTAATGGGACAACCATTTCAACTATGGATATCCATAATTTCCATTAAATCAAGCCATTTTTTTTGAATAATTGATAATTTTGTTGACTGTCACGAAAATCTGATGCCCTAGTACATCAGAATATTTAGTTCTGCAACAATAGGACTCGGTACACTGTGGCGGGGAGGAGCATTATTTTTGAGTCCAAGGATACAAAAACTGTTCAAAAAGTATCGTGACTTTTGTGTTTTTTCAAAAATTATTTGCTTATTCATGAATATCTATTTTGTTCCCTTCAAAGTAATCCCCATTAGATATTATACACTTGTGCCAACGTATTTTTCAATCCTCGAAGCACTTCAAAAAATCATTTTTTGTGATCTTGCTCAGCTCCTCCTTCGATGCAGTCTTTATCTCGTCAATTGTAGCGTAGCGTCGTCCTTTCATGGGCCTCTTCAGTTTCGGGAACAAGAAGAAGTCATTGGGGGCCAGATGTGGGGAATATAACGGCATCATTACTGTGTTGTTTTTGGCCGCGCACAAGTAACGATGTGTGAGCAGGGGCGTTGCCAAAGTGCAAAAGCCAATTTTGGTTCTTCCACAAGTACGGGCGTTTGTGGCGGATTGATTCGCGCAAATTGCTCACAACTTGCAGGTGATATTCCTTATTTACTGTTATACCCTGTGCCAAGAACTCATGATGCACCACGCCCCTGCAATCGAAGGAAACTGTGAGGAAAACGTTCACATTCGACCAAACATGGCGCGCTTTTTTCGGTCTTGGCTCGTGCTGCAGCTTCCATTGGGATGATTGGGAGTTTCCACGTCATAACCATAAACCCATGATTTGTCACCAGTTATGACCATCTGGAGCAGATTTGGGTCGTCGCGGATAGAGTCCAACACCTCATTAGCAATTTTTTCATAGCGTTGCTGTTTTTGATCGAAATTGAGCAATTTTGGTACGGATTTCGCGGCGACCCGTGTCATGCCCAAATCATTGGTAAAAATCGAATGGCTCGATCCATGTTTAGATCCTCAGGACCTTCTCTAACGGTGATCCGACGATTGGCCAATACTATTTTCATCACTTCATCAATGTTTTCGTCTGTTTTTGACGTGCTCGGGCGTCCGGCACGCTCTTCGTTGTTCACATCTTCTCGGCCCTCGGAGAACATTTTGTACCACCGATAAACGCTGCTTCTGCCCAAGGTAGCTTCTCCACATGCCACAGTCAAAATTCGGAATGCGTCCGCGCACTTAATTTCGTTTTTCACAAAACTTTTGATACAGATTCTTTGATTCATTTTTTGCAACAGGCAAAAATCGAAGGGAAGCCAAAACACGTCCAAGCAAAACAGCTGTCAACTTTGACTGAACATTCAAAATGGCCGAACTTTTCGGCATAAGAGAGAGACATATGTGCCAACATAACGCCACAAAAAATTCGAAAATCAAATTTATGTAATCCGCGAGATGATCGTAGAGAATCTGCGGTGATATGTGAATAGCGGTCAATGACAGCCGGGATCCAAATATTATGTTCAATTCAGCATTCACTGATATTATGACCTAGAATATTTGGATCATGGACCAGGTATGAAATCTGAGTTCATAAAAAAAACACCCTTCATTTCGTGATCACTGTAGGTCTCTCTTCATCGGATATTTTCATTTAATTTGAACTGCTGACCCGATTTTCGCACATATATTCATGAAATACTCTTTTATATGAAAGGGTAACTCCCTTATTCCCTGTAGGGAGTCAGAATCATAATTTTTCCTAGTTATTCTACCGGTTAAGGTAGGTTCCGTATGGATACAAATGCCAAATAACTATCTTCGAACAAAACACCATACAGTATCCTACACTACAACAAGTCCCTCTTCATATCTGTGTGCTTCGTCCCGTTCAACGTCCCTATCCTATTCCTGTCCTTTCCTCGCTTGCCTAACATTCTTCCCTTATTACAGCCTTCAACATCTCACTGCCGATCAATAGGCTTTTCGTCCATTTTTCCTGGCTCCTTAGGATTTCTCCCAACACACCCCTCTCTTCGCCCACCATACCAAGTACTTCCTCATTTGTTTTCTTCTCGGTCCATTTCACCTTCTCCATTCTTCTCCACACCCACATTTCAAAAGCCTCCAATCTACTTCTACCCTCCTGCTTCAGTGATCATGCTTCCGCGCCGTACATAGAGCTACACTCTATATCAAAGTTTTCACGAGCCTTTCCTGAAAGTTCTTACTCAATGCCCCTGTCATTAACTCCTTCCTCTTTGAGAAACCCCCTTTGCCTAGCGCAATTCTTCTCCTGACGTCCCTACTACTTTGACCATTTTGGTCCAAAACACTTCCGAGGTAGGTAAATTATTCCACCAAGCTTAGTTTTTGCCCTCCTATTTTAATGTTTAACTCGGCCTTTCTCTTTCTGAAAAAACGCAAAAATTTTATTTTATTTACATTTATTCTCATTCCATATCTATCGCAATGAACTTCCAATTCACTCCCATGATAACAGGGACACTGAGTAAGAACTTTAAGAAAAGGCTCGTGCAAACTTTGATAAGGAGCGTAGTTATGAATAGGTACTACGAATCAGTCCATATAGTCTCTTCCTACCACATTTTCCTAAACCTTTTAGTAGTTCCACAGGAATGTTGGCTACCCCCACGGCCTTATTTGATTTTATTTACTGTACCTTAATGCCCTTTCTATCTCATTATCGAGTATGCCTGGACCCAAGCCAAATTCATCAATGTCTAAGCTTGTTGGCCTAAGTTCTTTGTAATCACAATTATAAATCAGAAAAAGAAAAACCTAAAAATCAAACAATCTAGATTTAATGTAACAGCAGACCATAGTTTAACCTAAAGGAGCATGATATTTTTCAACGTCTGAGAGACTCGTTATTTTTCAAATAACTACTTGATGTGTCACGACAGTTCATTAAACGACCGATGTTCATCGAAATGCAGGAATTTCACGGTGTACAAATTATTCTCCATACCACCATCTGCATTGACTCGATGGATATTTTTCACGGATTGGCTCGGTTTCAGTTTTTATGTTCACTAGAGCTCTGTGTCCGCATTTCCTTTGCCCGTTTACGAGAATGATTAAACGTAGAATACTTAAATAACATAAAATTATTGGGAATCGTCGCAGAGAGGAATGTCAGGAAAAAACTGTCGACTTCAAGTGCTTTTATATAGTCATTGAATATAGGAAGAAAGTATGCCCACTGCTCTTATGCATTAAAAGCTAAAACCATGACATCACGAGATCATAACAATTATTTTGATATAGTATGCCGAGCAATTCTCAAAAAATCCACATTGACCAAGAATTATATTAATATCTTTTAATATCTTAGTATTCTCGTTTTAAAATGGAAAAATAATACCAGCTCCTATTTAAATCCACGAATATGGAATTCAACTTTTTAAAATCATATTTGCCTGTTCAGGTCTGTTCAGGAAAGCAAATTCACAGTCTTCAATTAATTGAGAAACGTGTATGAAATACTACAGTTCTTTATTTAATGGCAAAGATACAATCATAAAATTTCAGTTAACATAAGTAAATGTAGATATGTAGACATTGTATCATTTATACGTTGAAACCTGCAATTTACGTTTAAAATCCTGGGTGTCTTTATTAGCTTTCCTATGAAATAAGATGGCGCATTTGCTATTTCAATAAGATGATGTCTTCTACTGCCAAGTCTCAGGATTCTTCAAAAGTGAATGGGTACATAATAGCCAGAAAAATATTGAGTAATTTTTAAAAAAAATCAGAAATACTGTCATATTTAATTATTTTGTTGGTGAACCGAGTAATAGGGGGCCGATGACTTTAAAATTGATATGATAATCTATATCAGGGGCTTTTTAATCATAAAAATCATTCAAATTAACTTCTTAATCTTCCTCCAATGCCAAACATGCCGGTGGCTCCATAGAGATTATAAAAATGATAGCGCATGAAGGATTGATACAGATAATTAAGAATCAGGGATCGAGCAATCATGCACGTCAATCATGCTCCAAATCAACGGTCAATAATTTCAAAATGAGGAACTATAAGAGTTGACTAAACTGTAAGTGTAATACCTATTCGTATTTTTTAGGGCAAGTGACTCCTGATAAGTAAAAAATGCTCGAAACCAAATCTGAAGGCAATTGGAACATGCCTCAGCCCAATCCCGAAGCACAAATGTCTCACTTGATTGTTTAACGAAAGCGGCGTCAACCTTCCGTTTCTAATCCATCTCGAATGCGAAAAACGGTTTCAAATTGTGGAACCTCGAATACACCAATAAAAGGCTCCAGGAATGTTCATAGCAAATGAAATGTTCCAATAGAAACGCCATATAAAGTTTGTTTTCCATTAATTCTGAAACAACCAGCTACCAGTCGAGTATCGGCATTCCTTCATAGTCCCTTACACTGATAAGTTCCATTTTCTGCTACTCCTTCAGTCATATTTAGCATTCTAGCCAGTTGATTAGAGAAATAAAAAGTTAAGGGAGAATGGCTTCGGCCTCTGCATTATGTTCGAGAAATTAGCCTTCGAGTATTCATGGTTTCATGTTACGGAAAATGTTAACCGTAAATATCTTCTCCCATATCGAAGTACTCTCTGGTACTTACATAAGTAACGCGAAAGCTTTTGCTCAAACATTCCACGACGGTCGTGCACGTGTTATACCCTCCCCTGCTAACCTAATTATGGGTCGGAAGAAATTAAATAAAGGACATCAATAGAAGGTTTGGCTTTAGTGTCCCTCCAAACCATCCTTAACCCGTCAAATCTTTTGATTCCTTCACAGCTCCTCAACTACTCTCACTCCAGCCCTCACCTTAGATACAGTGCGCTTATAATGGGCATTCCTATGCAACTCCCATGCCTAATACTGCGCATTCCGACCCCTATTCTCTATTCTCACTTCAGCAGTCTTGAACCTGTACATGTTCCAGAC
The DNA here is from genome assembly GCF_022747635.1 of Hetaerina americana. Lineage (NCBI taxonomy): Eukaryota > Metazoa > Arthropoda > Insecta > Odonata > Calopterygidae > Hetaerina > Hetaerina americana. The sequence goes on along the minus strand of NW_027286985.1, from coordinate 61,624,468 downwards.
CGCACAGATGAGGATGGCGAATTGAGCGTCGGCAGAGGAGCGTGAAATTAATATCAAACACATTTTTTAATAAATAAATTCTTTAGAGCCTATATATATATATATATATATATATATATATATATATATATATATATATATATATATATATATATATATAGGCATATAGGCTTGTCTGTTGGTAGTAGAGCGAACGATGACCCAGGTGCATTCGGGCGAAGATACAGTCGACTATCGACTTCATACTACTACACCGTTATTTTACAACAAGACTCCATTATATCTCCGTGCACGCTGTATTCTTTTGGCAAGTTTCCCCGCTGGCCTGAGGCAAGGCTCGCTGGGCTTCTACCTCTTATCTGTCTCTCTTCGTAAGTACCCCGTATAGATTTTTGTTCAATGGCGTTTCCTTCTCCATTTATACTGAGGTCTTGAAAACAAGTCTTTTCCTTAAACCTCTCTGATTGCTTTCTATTCCAACAGTGAAGACCACAGAAGTGACGCCCCCAGTGGCCTACCCAGGGCAAACTCACCACTTGGGCACTTCTACAGTACTACGGGTCTTAGCCTGGCGCGTGAAGGAGGAGAGAGCTGGAAGGTAAAAAACATTTAAAATTCCATATCTATATATTCAAACTAAGAAATTTAAACTTCCATTTTCACAGAATACTATTATACGTTGTAATTGCAGGCAAACGTATATGAAATTAACTTAATATTATTCACACTAAGCCAGTCTCATGCTTCTGCTAGAAGCTGGGAACACCTTGACCACAACCCCAATTCTTTGGACTTTGAAAGATAAGGGATTAGTTTTCAAGTACGTCTCTCCGACTTTTTAGTCACCTCTTACGACAGGCAGGGATACTGCGGGAGAATTCTCAATAACCCTACCCGCATGAGGTTAGGGGAATCGAGAATCTCTGCTCTGACCTTCCATCAAACCCACCCTCCCCATTATCTGCAAGGTGCTATGCCCTTATGTAATAAAATGCAAGAAAACTAAGGAAATATTCAGGTTCATACTACCTACTGAGGAATAGTAATCGCCAATACATTTATTTTACCGAGTTCCTGATTAAATTTTCCTTACAGCAATTTATCGCTAATTTAATTGGAACTCCCAAGTTATTTTCCGGGTCGCAAGGCGTTAGCATCATAATTGGGCTCATTTACTTGCATGTGTGTTTCGGCGTGTATTTATATAGTCATGGACTAACAATGAGACCAAAGTCTGGATTCACTGAATAGTCGCACGACGGCTCGCTTAATGACGCGCGCGTATTTCTGGAGGGGCACGCTATTGCATCGTTGGCTGGTGGTCTTGGAGGAAGGTATACGTGCACTCGGCACTCAAGCTATCAGCGAGGAAAGGAGCGGTTAACTGCAGAACTCCAGTTCGCTCCGGTGCAAAGCCCTGCGAAGATACGCGAAATGCACACTTTCGGAATTGAAATGGGCTAACAATTCCCTCCGCCTCCTTTTCCATCGTCCCAATTCGACTTCACTCTCTCTTTTGCGAAGTCTCCCCGCTAGCGAATAAACCCCCAAGCCTCCCCGCCTTCCCCTCAAAGTCCCCACCTTACTTTCTGAGGGGCATTTGGTCTATCCAGTTCGTTTTGAGAACCGCGATGAGCCAGCCTATCGAAGCGGATGGACTCATCGCCATACCAGTTTGTGAAACCAGCGAGGGCATATCGTCGAGGTACTCTGGAGAAGACTAGGCGGTCGACATCACGGACAGCTGTATATCATTGGTGAGTGGTGATTTAATACAAGCCCACATGCAACACACTGTGGTAGATTAGGTTTCTTCATAAACGTGTTCAGCGTATCAATTTTCTAAAGGTAAGGTTTAGATTATCTAGATATTAGGGCCACTTTCCAAAATTGACAGTTGCATGTTGGTGCGTATGTAGTCAGCCTGCAAAATTATTTTGAAATGGCCTTTGTCTTGCGAGCATCCGTATATGCATACACTGAGCAATCTGTGAAAGTGCGCGGCAAATCCGATCTTCAGCTTGGCTCAATTGTCGTTGGTTACTGTCCTGGGGATGTATTAAAGATGGTACTGTAATCGTCTTCACTGGGGATGATAATTTGGCGCCTGCCGTTAAGATTGGATTTCTGCCGACGTCCGGTCTTCACCCTTCCACCTTTCTCATCCACCTCTAATTGCGCCAATGTCCTCCGCTTTCGGCCACCTCTCCCAAAATTACAAATATTGTCATTCCTCTGTAATACTGAGGTTGCAATCATGGCCGAGGTAGATTTAAATTCTCGTGTGTGCGCACACATTGAAATTTCGATTGGCGTCGTCCAATTCTTCGTCGTTGTCGACGCCCCACAATTTATAATCTGATTACTTTCTGGTCTAACCCTCGCTTGGTAAGTGATTCAAAATGGGGAGGTCTGAAATTTCGTAAGGGAAAATCAGTGGATAAAAATTTCACCTGAAATTCGTAGCATAATTCCTTCGTATGCGACAGTGATGCCCTAATTAGTATCGCGCTCGCAAGCAAAGCACAGAGGCTGTACGCCCAAATCTAGCGTCGGCCTCGCGAGCGACTGCAATGCATTTCCCAGGAATCCTTATAAAAAACAAAGCGCTCAAGCTCAGTGAAATTAGCCACAAATTCCTTAATTTTGTCAGCCTTAAAGAAATACTATTTGGAAATTGCCTTCTCTGCAGATAAGTTTCAGGTGAGGTCTCTCCTAGGCTGAAACATGTCAGTTCCCCACGTCTTTTCATCTTGGGCCTATTGCAGGAAAGTCACCTGAAAAAATCTCCACCTGCTGCCGAGAGCAGAAAATATGGGTAAAATCTTACAATTTAAGATTGCTCTGGCTCTACTGAGACAATTTGCCAAATATTTTCACTCACTTTCCAAGCCGAGAATAAATGATTACTCTGTATTTTCCACAAAACTTTATATTTGCGACAACTAGTTTCAATGCCAAGTAGTAATCCCTGGGTACCTTCAGATGACACCAGTGTGTTGAAATTAGATGTTGCAAATAAATGTTTTGTGGGACATGCATCGCATCCTCCCTTCATTAAAAAATGAATTCACACTCCGTTAAGCCTGATATTGAATGTATATAAGTGGAGAACGTTAGTCAAGGCAGGGTACTGTAGGCATATATTAGAGATGTTGGGTGGAGTGAAGGGAGGTAGAATGAATGTGGAACGGAAGGATTTATTGTAGTGTGTGGTACCAGGTATTCTTTTTTTGGGAAGGTTGAGAAGTGGTCGCTGTATTTTAGTCTTGCCAATACCAACTTTAAACTTTTATTCACCAATGAACTAATATATTATTTGCAAGTTAGTTTTATTTTTTAATAATACTAGTTCATATTATGTTTTACCTTTTTTGTGAAATATTTAACCTAATTATAAAATAATTCCACAATGAAAACTTATAAAATTGGCACCAATTTCTTGTGGTGGCTAAAGATTTAGAGATTACTCCTTAAATATGTAGTGTCTGCTAAATCAAGTGAGTTTATGTAGATTTTTTGTATTAACATGACTAGGAAATTTGTTTTATGACACCCAAGAGGCAATTACAGATTCAAATTAGCTTTTTTTTTGAGAGTAAAGTAGCGCATGTTGAAAGCATCAAATCTTTGGTAAAACAATCCAAAGAGTAATCAAAGAAACCCTATTTTTAATCATCCCAATGATGCAGGATTGTTGATATCTTATTATTTATTCAAAAAATTTATTTTTCAGATTTCACCATTAAATTTTCATAATCTTATGATGGAAATTTAGTATGCAATTATTTATTTTGGGAGCTGTGGTACCCAAGGGTTTATAGAATTCAGTTGAACTCTGAAAGGCCAGGCATCATTCCTGGTGACTTTGAAAAATTCCCAGCTTGACCTTAATTCTATTATTTTTAGGGTGCTCAACATACAAACCACAGGCAGCCCAAGGAAATGAATCTCTTCTCCATTCCTTAATGTTGGCATGATGCCCTAATTTTCCTTACACCTTTGCAACTGGGTGTGAGGTATTCTGTCTAACTATTAAACCCCACGTGCCTTAGGTCTTTGTGAGGTGAGCTGCACTCTCATATTTATTAACACTCAATCTTTGTACTGATCACTGGGCTTAATCTTGTGTAATCATTTGGTTAGTTTGCTTTTCAAATTGTTTTCAAATTTGACATTAAGTATAAAGGATTTGGGTGAAAACATAGTAAATACTAAGCTATTACTGACTGGGATGTTATTTTTATTTTATCCATCAGCATCATTCAACTTTTATATTGGCTTTGATTTACTTCACCTAGTAATAAGCAGAATTGTATGTGGCATTCACTAATCAACAGGGTAATAATGGTGCCCAGTACCTTTTCTTGGACTACTTGGTGGTTTCCCAGATAGATCTGGTTCCAGAAAAATCTCACGGCATGGATGAAGGGCAGAGGGTCTCAAGAGGCATCACTCTGAATCAAATCCAGGCCCCCAGGGCAGGTAAACAATAAGCTACCCATTGGACTACCACACCCCCTGCTTAGTTAGTGTAATATATTTTTAAATGAGTTCAGTTAACCAATTTAAAATTTCAGTAAAATCAGAATTAGCTATAATTCCTCACCTTAATTTAACAAAAGTATTTTGACCCACTGTAAATGTTATGTCAAGAACTTGATCAATTTTTCTAGGAGATAAATAAATCATTATGAAAGCTAATGAAAATTTAATATTTTTTTAAATATTTAATATTTAACACTATCTGGTTATTGCATAAGTGTCTAGAGGTATTAAAACTCGTGTATCATGCTACTTTTTCTCCAGGCGAATCATATGGAATAGTGTTCTGGGGATCATCTGTATACTTAAAGCACAAATGTATCTTCAGTATTTCTCTTCGGTCATTCAGGGCCTTGTTCAAAAAATTTAAATTTTCTTACCATTCCTTCTATGTAACATTTACATGTGGCATGTGTCTTAATCACAAATAATATCCATATATTGCATGAAAATAGCAACATTCATTCATATTCTAATAGAAATCATAACATCCACATTATTTATCATAAATCAGCAATTTCATATAAAAACCCCATGATTATGGGCATAATAATTTATTACACTATACCAAACTCATTGCAAATGAGGGAGAAATTATGTAGTTTCAAATTGAAACTCAGGAAATTGCTTCTAATGGAGTATTATTTTTCATTGAATGACTTTTTAAATAGCAAATAATTCTAATGCTTCTCTTTGCATTTCCGGGGTCTCCATTCTCATTGATTTTCTTTTGATGACAGTTTAGTTGCCTGCCTCCTCAGGTCGAAGTTATTTTTCGAAGCTTTCTTGTTCAAGACCAAGAAATATCAACATGGACGATGGATATCTATTAAACAGTACATTGAAAAAACTATCCAATCAGTGCAGTACTTGACTACCAGCCCTATATAAAAACTGTTTTCACCAAAAGACAACCAATGAGAATGGAGAACCCAGAAATGCAAAGACAAAGCAATTCAACGCCGTGGAAACCTTCGCACAAAGTTAGTGTAATGCATAGTTTATATTACATAACTGCAGTATGTATGCTTTTTTAAGCATGTTCAATGTGCCAAAATGTATTTTTTAAATTTCTTTGTTTGGAGACTCCAATATGTACATGATCTGTATGTTCTGTGGGCAATGAAAATATTATTGGGCACTCATACCTTGAGCTACTGTATGCGCAAATACTTTGTTTCATTCTTTTCTGTTTTTGAGGTTATTTGTGATCTCAACAGATGGCTAAAAGTTTCTCCTGTGAATGATGTTCTTCCGTGATGGAGACTTTCTGCTCTCGATGTTGACTAGTGGTTTTCCTCCTGTGATGTCCATTAGGTAACTTCTGTCAAGACTGATGTTTACTGGGTGTCAGGTATTTCCCCACACAAGTTTAACACCTACTTACAATTTCATCCACATTAATTATGTGCCTTTAAATTTACTTGCAAGCCTTATTTTCTTAAATTATTAGACAAGCTGCAAAATGACCTTTTCTGTTGATGCACCAATAAAGCATTCCCAGTCAATATGCCCTACAATTATTCCCACTTTCATCAAATTATTCCCAAAAAACTTCTCCCCCCTCGCCTACCATGCCACAAACTTGTTTAAATTTCATTCCCATTTTATTTTTTTCTCATCTCCATACCAATTCATAAGCTTCCAATAAATGCTTATCCACTGGCAATAGCAACTGTTTGAAGTGATGATATAACAAGATAATCAGTTTAAATAAGTGCTACTTTCCTCTGTTAAAGGATAATAAGCAAGGTAGATGCCATGATTGATAACTGGCGACACATTTCCTTGTTTCCCACCTCTTCCTGCCTTGGACTCGCTTAATATACACTCATCTACTTTCATTCTGTTCTTATTCTCACATCCCAATCTTCTTTATTCCTTGGTTCATGTTTGGTCACCTTTTTGGGATATATAGCTCACATGGGCAGGTGAGGAGGGTGGAAGGGAGGCTAAGTGGTGGTTGGAGCTCTTTTAGGAAAAAATTATGAATCTATGAATAAGTCTACCAAAATATGTTATGAACTTGATTATTAGCCCAGGTGATTTTCCATTAAATAAACATATTTGAAGCAGTAAAATATATGCTGTTCCATGTTCCATTGTGTACATCATCTCCCTTTTCTTGAAAGTGAAGAGTCCATTGTTATTTTAACTTAATCTCATAATTTCCACATTCATATGACTAAAGTTAAAGATATTTTGAAATTTTTGAGACATGAATGCCTTTAAAATTTCATTTGATCAACATGCACTAACAGTTGAATGCATTTTGTTCAAATTTCTTACATGGTGTTTAGGAGTAACAATCAGATTCATTTCAGCAAGCCATTCTTAAGCATAGTTTATCATAGATATATTCATTTCAAGGTGTCCAACCCACTAGTTTTAGATGAATGAATAAATTATTGAAATCAATTGAAATATCAGCAATTGTGTATTAAATAATTTCCCATTAATTGTCATGGATGAATTGCATCAGTTTCACTAAAATACTATTGGATGAAATTCATTTCCATTTTAATTAAAGCTTAATAATATTTGATATTTATATGTGGCTATATGCATGGATTTCAAACGAGTTTCCATTTTTCTAAATTATTAAAGGGGAACCAATCTTTGTCTTAAACCAGTACATATTTCTTTAGCCCCATTGAACACAAGTATCTATATATTTGCTTAACTCATCTTAAAGCAGTTTTAGAAAACCATATTACCTTAAAATTCGTAATCATATTTAAATTGTTTTCTCCCATGTCTTTCACTGGATGCTTACGCTAGGTGAGAAGAGCCGCATCCATGGGAATCAAGGTTCATCAGCAGCTTTCTCACCAAAAGGAATAAGGAATGAAGGCATATATTTCCTTGCTGGTGCCAAGTTGGACAGTGCCATCAGAGCCTAAAGAAGAGCACTTCATGTGGGCATCTGCCTTATTAAATGAGGCCTCTGAATAGACTGAAACTTCTCCAAAGCAGACTCTGTGGATAGTGGCTATGAGGGTATTTTAGTAAAATGTTTTTGTTAAAAAAGGATATTTGGAATACTATGCAATTTCTAATGCAGATTTATCCCAACGAATGTATTTATGAATAATAAAGATGAAAGAAACAATGAATGCTGTCTAATTTTTAAATCTTGAACTTTTGAAATACTAATTTTGCCTTAATATGCTGCTTGAGAATTAAAAGGAAAGATAAAGGAATAAATATAAAAAAAGGTATTTTTTCTGAGGTTAAAATTTACGTAAAAGTTGATTTGATTTCTTACCTCAAGTTCAGATAACTGGGATTGAATATATTCTGATAATCTCCAAAATATAATGGCGGTCTGAATATATTTACACCCTCTGCCATACATTCGGCAATGCGGGTTATTCAATTCGCCACGAATTAAAACGGAAATACAAGCAGATGTATCTATTAGAAACTTTGTTAACGAATTTATTGTTTAAAAGCCAAAAAACTGTGAAAGAGGCATTGTGTCAATTAATTATCAGCATGTAATAGTTTATAAAAAATTTAGTAAAAAATATGCAGTCTAGCATATGTAAAATATGAAAATATGCCTTAATCCGTACGTTGATAGCTTAAAATGTTGTCTAATTATGCTAAATAAACATTTGAGCTACGTTTGCTCGCACCGGGTCAAAAATTACGTCATGCACCGAACTGAACGAAGTCCAATAATTAGAGTTAATTGGTCTATCACATGCGAAAAAGTATGGTATCGAATGTTTTCTAAGATCCGGCTCACTCTCCCAAAAAGAGTAGCTCCATCGACGGCCAACCGCTCACGAGCCGTCTCGGATTACCGTGAGGCCCAAGGTGAGGAGGTGCTAAGCCTCCACGAAAAAATATTTTCAAGTCCCGAGTCCACCCAGCGAAAAATATTCTAAGTCCAGAGCCGCTCGCCAGACGAGAGAGGCGTCGAGGCAGGCAGAAGCCTCGGATTCGGCAGGGGAGAGCCTTGCTGAGTTCATCGAGTCGATTTTGAGAAAAAAATGGCTAAGTCCGTAGTTTTGTAGAACATACTATAGTTCCGACCTCGAATTTCATAAGAAACCCAGTAGCCTGGGGGATAAGAGGCGGGATACGGTGGCGAGACTATAGGACATGCTACATCGATTTATTTTTGCAGCCGAAATTTTTTTTTTTGCAAAATATTTTCGATTCACTAATATGCACATAACTGTCACCAGAGATTTTGACAGTAGGTTCAGGATGCCGCGGGAGATCAGGAAAACAATTAAATATTGAATATTTGTGTGAAAAGGGCTGCCATTTTTTCCAGCCGGGCGGCGGGGCCCCGGAAAAAATGGCAGCCCTTTTCACAAAAATATTCAATATTTATTTGTTTTCCTGATCTCCCGCGGCATCCTGAACCTACTGTCAAAATCTCTGGTGACAATTTTGTGCATATTAATGAACCAAAAATTAATTAGCGGATTGGTTGAGGATCCAGCCAACAGATGGCGCATGTCTTCACTTGTTGAAACCTCCTCAAGTACCAGCACATCCTAATACCTCCTATCCCCACTAGAGACACCAACGTGTAATTTCGAAATTCAATTTTACATGGCCATACGAAATGCATTGTGGGATTTACAATATGAATATTCGCGATGCATTGTGGGATACAATGCCATATTTTATGGCTTTCGTTCGATCTCAGGGCACAGTTTACATAAAATAAGACAACTTTTCCAGTACTTCCTGCTCATTATTGGCTGCAATATTTCCTAGTTCATATTTATTAATTTATATAATTTTTTATTTCAAGGAATTCGGCCATTTTAACTATAGAAGTTAATTAAGGTTGATTCCTCAAGAACTTTATCTCAACACTGTTTCAATGGTGCAGTTGATCTGTCCAATTCTATCCACTGCACTGGTTGTAACTTTCACGTACTCTTTATTGTGCAATCATAGTAGTTGACATTTTAGTCGTCAGTAAACATCATTAATGCAAGACTATATTCAAAATCTTTATTAATTTCCAAATCATAGAATACACAAGTTACTAACCAAGTCTAATTTCGTCTCAAGCAACGCAGCAAACAAAACTTTCTGAAAACGCCTTGGGTGTGTCCAAACCCATGTCCCCGATATTTCAGGGGTAAATTTTATCTCATCCTTAATTAATTTTCTTTGACTTTCACCAAATTCAAATTGTGTACATTTTGAAATCTTCACAGAATATTTCGTCTGCACGAAAAGTTGATGGAATAATTTACTCTCTTACATCACAAGGTGGAAAAACTATTCCATATTCTTTCAGTTGTACCAGAAAATTGAATTACTATCCATACGTCGCATAGTAAGTCATATTCTAACATTATTTAAGTTTACCTAAAAACGGGATTCTTATTAAAAACCAAAGAAAAATTCTTTTGCTTAGTAGTACAGGCATTAGGAATTTAGATTGTAATGAGTTTACAAACTGCATATTATTAGCCCACAAACTAGGAAGTACTATGAACCATGGGAGAGGAGAGGGGATTGCTGGGAATAATCAGGCAGGAAATGTGGATGCAGACCTTTCTGATTAGCAATGGGGTGCTGCAAATGGAAAGAGGGGTGAATTTTAGGAGAGTAGGGGTAGTAATATTAGACCGAACAGAATAAGGAAGTATGCATAAATTGCTGATGGATTTAATGTATTGTTGGATGTGTAGTTGTTCAGTTAGTTTAGGCAAGGAAGTTGTCCCTGTACTATTTGGTAACTGGTTTTTATCATAGACCTACCTTTAGTGGTAGATTAATATAATTATTAGACCCATGTTAAAGAATAGGAAAATGTAGCAATGATATGAAAATATAATACAAAGTAATTCAAAATAAAAAGATTATAATTCAGTAGTAGGTTTGATTTGTATGGAAGGTGATATCAAAACAAGGATTGACAATTGGGTAACTGTTGATCTAAACTTTATTAACAGTAATTTATTGGACCAGATTTACCTGCCAATTACAGAACTAGATAATATATCACTGCTGATGGAAGGATTTTAAAATGAACTTTTTGGGAACCTGTGACTCAAAGTAAGAGTGTATAATGCTCAATTACATCTAAATGCTATCAATGCTCTCCATATTTCATTGCACCTCTCCATTCAGATTCACCTGTCCAGTTTGAAAATTAAAAACCTGGACCTTCAGAAACAAGTGGGGAAAAGAAGAGGAGAGAAAAAGCCTTAGGCAGAATTGGAGAACAATAATCTTTATGCCTGGCAACTGCTAATCGGAAGAAACATTTGAAATTAAGATCAAATCAAAGTAAGCCATCTACATACAGGAGTGATTAAGGCTCTTTGGGTTATGTGGATCTTTAAGGACCATTTCCAATGACCACTTAATAATCTATTCTTCACTATGGTTACTTTATTGCAATACACTCGTTGGTTTACTGTTTTTCCATGATGAATAATTCAACACATTAACTCACTTCAATTTTACCAGGTGAAATTCATTTTATCAAAGAACACTACCTACCTTTGTTCATTTGATGAAACAGCTGGTTTCAGTATTTAAAAAATGAATGGCTGCCTGTTAAATATTTTTTAGGACATTTAATTACTCTATATGTAAATAGGAGGTCTTTATTTAAACATTTAATGTTAAATATTGATTACATCAAATGGGGATAAATCTATTAATTATAACAAAAAAAGAATAATCATGTCATGTCATGAAAAACCACTAAATACGTTCGATGCTAGGTCCCACTGTGATATAAACAACAACAAATCACAGTAATCAACCCAAAGGTCTCTTTGGGTAGTGATGGTAGAGTTCACTCGATACTTAGCATGATGAGGCTCTAAATTCACACTTCAGAGTAGAGAGGTCAGTGCCCTTCCCTGTGCCCTATATGGTTTCCCAGGAAGATCTGGTACCCAAAAAATCCACTTCCTGGATGGAACTGAGGGTGCCTTTGGAGAGATGCGAGACTTCAAATCGAACCAGGCCCTCCAGTCAGCAGTCCAGCACTACTCCTGGACTACCACATGTCCCAATGTGTATATGCATTTGATTTTACCGGCATAGCAGAGCAAATTTTTGGCACTCATCACAAATGTTGGAAGCAATTAGTTTATCAGCTGACACTGGCCCATTTTCTGTAAACAATACCTTTTGTGACAATTAAAAACAAAATTTAGCATCACAAATGTTCATGTTTGAAAACCGTATTTCATTCGACATTCTTCATAGACTTGAGGAAATGGATTAATTACATGTGCGATTTGTCAGTTAACCAGATCTCCCCAGGAAACCAGAGATGGCTCAGGGAATGGAACTAGCCCTATCTTATTATCCTGTTGTGTGAATTTCACACACTCCACAAATAATATTAATTTAAGTGGATCTCTCTTATTAAACTAGCCTTCAAGTAGAATTGCATTGTTTTGATTTCAGATCAATGAGGCAGTTTCTCACACACAGTAGAAATTGAGTATAACAGGAAAGGAAGTTTTCAAATCTCTACAGGTCCATCCATCTTCATTTCAATTTATTATTGTCCATTATCATTTTCGAATATACATTTGAGAATCTCTCCTTGGTATTTGGGTCCATTTGGGTTGGACATGGAACTAAGCTTTGTCAAATGGAACTTAGCGTTGCCACAGTTTTTGCCATTCATCAGATAGCAAAAATCTACCATTCCAAAGACAATTATATCCTTCTGGAGGTATTACATGGGGAAACAACCCAAGGTTCAAATGAAATAAACGATATCCCTCTGCTAAAGCTCTTGTCACGGAACAAAAGGGAGGGTCTCACCATATATGCCTGAATCTTAGTTAATCACATGCTCTAGTCGGCCCCCGAGTTTTTACTAAAAATTTCCACTATTGCAACTCTCGTGTAAGTGGTGTTTTGTAATTGTTGAATGTTTACAAGTTCACTCCAGTGAATTAATTTTAATTATGACTTACGAACTTTCATGAAATGCATGTTCTCAACAAGGACGAAAAGAAATTTAATTGAGCACTTTAACAGGGGTTATCAAGTTATAAACAGTCATATAGTTGGATTTATTTAATAAAAATTAAGACCCACTTCCTTCAAAAATTCACCATTGCTTGCTTTTACCCCCATTATACTGCAACAATCAAGATTCAGAAGCAGCTGCAGGACAAGTCATAACCATGGCTTCACTCTACAAAGCTACAACAATGAATTTCAAAATCATACTGTGTTGAAGCGTAACTCTGATAGCAACTATTTTTTTAATTACCACAAATACCCTCTTGCCTATGTAGGTCAATCCTTTACTTTTGTGTTGAAATTTTCATTTAATGACCTACCTGGTGAAAATTTACCAGCATTCATGGGTACAAGGTTGTCCAGAGAAATTATCTTCATGATTCCCTACAAGCGTATTAGAAATGGAAAGTCAAAACTTTCCCCTGTCAAAGTGTCAATATGAAAATATATCATGATTATGTTCCTAGCAGTTGATATGACACCAAACAGCACCAATACCGTCTATCACCAATGATCTCTCGAATTGTCCTGATGAAGGGTTTACAGAAGACAGGAAATGCAATAAAAGGGAGAAATGGAAGGAATGGAGAAAAATAACCAGTGATTGAGAAGGTGCCCTGCCAACTGCATCCCATTTGGACCCTCCAAAGTCCCGTGACAAATATTCCACCTTCCCTTCTGCCTTCTCCATTCAGCCTTGTACCAAAATAACTTGCCCTCTCATGCCCATAAACTATTCAAATAAAACAACACTTGGGGTGTGCTAAAACATTTAAGAACACTTATGGAGGACATATCCAAAGCCAGTAATGTCGGGAGTAACAAAGAACTCTTTTCCCTCTTAAAAATGACAGAAAATTTGCATTTGGGATTGTCTTAATGGGTTTTAAACACAAAAGTTTCAGGTTTAACTTTGTTGAATTCCATCGTTTAAGGGTAAAAAGAAAAAGCATTTCCACCAAAACTATTTAATATTTCACAACCGTGGTTTTGATGCTGCACATCACCAAGGAAATGTACATCAACATTATTCAACTTATATATTCTGGCTCCAAGAGGGGAGAGGGGGTAAGGAAGGGGGAGTAAGGGAGAGGGGGGTCAATGTCAAACCATTTTAGGCAAACATCACCCAGATTAAATGTGGAACACGTTTTTTGCACTGCTATTTCCTGAGAATGATTGAGTGTTACATTGCGTTTTTTTATTAATAATCACTAACTTAATTTAAACTTTCACAAGTTTGTGCCAGTAACCTTCCAATACATAGCTTCCCCCTACCCTAGACTGCTGTACTTAAACTCAACTTACCCCCTCTCCTCTTCCTTACTCTCCTTTTGGAGCCAGACCATAGAAGTTGAATAATGTTGACGTATTACCTGATGATGCGCAGCATTGAAACCATGGTCATGAAATATTAAATATTTTTGGTGGAAATGTTAAGTTTCTTTTTACCTTCATAAATTAATGGTTTTATCTAATATTATAAACTATGATATTTTTAAAGCATGATGCTGATTGAAATCCAGATTGGTTGAAAACCATTATCATTTTTAGACTATTTCTGCTGGCAATCCCACATAAAACCCTTCAAAGCCCCATTTGGGGGTCACAATCCATGGGTCCAACAGAACCTGAGTATTAACATCTATAGACAACAGATTTGTAGTTCAATAATTCCTTTGGGTGATTAAGATTGAATAATTCTCTCAAATCAGATAAAGTTATAACTCACTCCAGGAATGTCAGCATAAATGCCAGTAAGAGTGGAGTTTGTTAATAACAGTGAAATTGCAATAGAGGTAAGCTATAATTAATCATTGCTTTCAATGCAGCCATGCAAGTTCCAGAAAACATCACTTGAAAGTCAAAACATCTTGTTCATTACAGATCACCCTCCAGTGAGATTCCACAGCAGGTGAACAGACTCTTGGACAACTTGATCGAGCAAAACAAGGTAATGGAAAATAGGAAAGTACAGAGAAAAAACCACGATGAAAGAAAGATGTGGAGAGAAGAGGCTGGGGCTGATACAGAGGTAAGAAAATGGGCAACAGAGGGATTTAAGGTCTTAATTGCAGTAACTTAGGGCTCTGCAATGACTGGGAAATAATGAATCAATTCTCCTGGGTTTTCCACTGCTTTACTTTATCTGGTCAAATCAGTTTTGCAATTAATCCAAAGAATATTGCAACTAAAATCATCCCACGAGGCATTTGCAAGGTGAAATGTGAATGCAGCAAGTCTGACATTGTCCATTCCTACAGAACTCAATTGTCACTTGCAATAACACAATAGATACATTGAAAAAACAATCAATTCTCTTTGTTGGTGATTGCATCATATTTGGGGGGGCCCCATTACATGTATATTGGAGGGGCAAAATTAATGGCCATTGAGAGCTGATTCTAACTTGAACTCATCGTAAAAGCCACAGAAATCATACAAATAAATGAGAATTTCAACAGAGGATGCCCACCAACTCATGGGAGTGTAAATTCAAACTGCCAAAACTAAGGAAAACCAGGGACACCATCTTCACATCACTATGGGTCCATGAAGGCCATTGAATTTAATAAATACACTCAGATTATTTTACCTTTTTTCTAAAAATAACTCACCCTAACCAGCTCCTTCATTCCTTTGAACCAGTGCCCCAACCATATTTTAACTCATTGGAGAGAAAATACCCTAACCATAACCCCTCAATCAACATAACGTTCACTGTGCTTTTTGAAATAAATTAAAAGACAGTGTACCACACCTGTATTCTAACAAATTTATGCCAAAGTTCAAAGAAAATATTTAGCACTGACATTAGATGACTCATCTAACCAGTTAAAGGGAAATACGAGATTGATTTGGCAGACTTTTTCTTTGATTGAAAGATTAACTTAAGAAAAAAGAAAGCTCAGTGCAAATTTGAATAATAAAATGAAATGTTTTCTATTTATTGAGACACAAATTGGCTTGAGACATGCCACTAACTGTATACAACTCTCACTACTTCTTGTAGAAGCACTGCAAAGATCTTGAAATCAAATATTTTCCAATTTTTAAAGAAGGGATAAAATATAGAAAGAATTAAAATAGCTTATGTCAGTACTTGCAGTGTGAATCTTGCTCTCTTCTCTTTCTCCTCTTCTTGCTCAGCAAACCTCATGTGGTCGAGCACACACAGCGTGGCCTCTTTCAGTTAAGAGTGCAATTGGTGGCCCTAAAGTTATGCTGTTGATGAAGAGGAGATGTTTCCGACATCATAAAACAGTTTCTTCCAAAGTGGAGTCCATTCTAGGCTTGGGGTTTGGGAGTTAATGTCCATCAATATTATTTTCAAATAATAAGTACAAATTTAGATGAGTACAGCAATGGGAGGGGTGGCAGCATTGGGGAGTTTGTGATTAAAAAAGGGTCATTTAACCACATGAACAGCTTGGGGGTCAAGGCAACAAAAAAATTCAACAATAAGCTACAGGACAATGAACATGTGGTTAAACATTACCCTATTTTTGGAACTGTGTGGTTCAACTATTATTACTTTTTTTGTACATGGCATCAGAACTGGATGGCAGTTGGTTAAATGATTTTGGTCAAGATAAAAATAAGACAATCTAGTAAGAAAAGTATGAATTTGAAATGGAGATTGATATGATTGCAGAGTTTTTAATGGTTTTCTCTAGATTCTTCAATACCTTTGTTAGAGTAATTTACCATTTAAGCTTTTTAATTTTAGAAACAACTATCAGCTGATTACATTGTTTGTCAGTAATGCTTTGCAATCACTATGAAATTCAACATTATGAAAATTCATTAAATTTTGATTTACTCATTCTATGATTTATTCATTTAAATCATTCGCACAAAATTTTCCCAAGATGACTGCCAAATTCTTGAGTACAGTGAAGTACTGCACTTCTCCTGTTATATCTTGCATGGGACTCTACATCTACTGTAATAGTGGCAACATTTATTCACATGTGCTCATATGTACCTGAAGATTGCATAATAATGTAAGAATACTTTTTACATAGTAATAAAAGCAGCCAAGGTGGAATGGTATAAACCATGGGCAAGCTACCACTCAGTACATACATTTTGGCTGATAGAGTGATAGTGAAAAAGAAGCTGCATAACTTGCACAGATAGGTATATGATAGGCTGAATTTAAAACATCTCTGACCTGATATAAATGTCTGAAATATTTCATTTTAAGCCGCATTGATCATTTGAAGAAAATCAAACAAGGATCACAGAGTAGGTTCATCTCCATGACCAATATTGGAGGTATAAGTTCATGATTCTTCTCATTTGTGCTTTAATAAATACCCTAGGATATCAATCTGGGAATGAGGGCAGGAAGAGGATGTCATTGTCAGCATTAGTCTACTATAAGGGAAAGGCTCGAAGGGGTCAAATACTTTAATGCTCCATTTGATGGATTAATTACTCCATTATAGCATATGGCATCCAAGTAGGGATCAGGATATCTTGGAAAAGTTATGCCAGCACTGTGATTTGAACTCAAGCCTTCATCATGGGAAGCCAATACACACTGCACCAACCGAATCTTGATTGAAGCCATGTTATTTATCCAGTAACTAAGAATGCGAAGACATTCTAAATATTTGATATTATGTACCGATGGTTATAAGTTCCAAATTTCTACCAGGTTATAATTACGTGGCATCAATTTTCAATAGCATGCATTACTTGACTGAGTAATTATCTTCACTTAGAACGAATTTATCTTAAGTAAATGAGAAGAGATAAGAATGAGCAACTTATCTGCCTGGATCTTTCCTTGCCTAGTAAATGCTCCAAACATTTGATGTACACATTATATTAATATAACTAATAAAAATTATGCGACATGGTGGTCTAAAAAACCAATTTTTTACTTACTGTCAAGTGGTTCCCAGAATGAATTCCTGGTCCATATATTTGGAGAAATCTGAAATTAAAATAAGAATATTATTTGGTATTCATAAATTGAGGAAAACTATATTATAGAGTAGAGATATGATTTGAATGTTCCCATTCACTGGATTCTAAAATTTCGTGTGGGATACGAGTTAATCGTGAGATGTACAATCATAGTCATCTTTCAAAAAATCCCTTTGGATCGATTACTAAGGTATAAATCGATGGCGAGAGTTGGTAAAACTAATTCAAGCCCACCTGGAATATGCAGAACAGCATCCAGTAATTCCATTGACCCACTGGAACAGCTCTATCTTCCCTCACTCCAACATTCACTCCTCATCCTCCCTCCGCAGCTATGAACGGGATGTTTCCAGAGAGTTCCACTCATGCCCCGCTCGAGAGAAGGAAGGCTGCCAGGAAAAGAAAAAAGCAATGTAGGCAAGATAGAGGAATGCAGGGAATGAAGAGCTGGAAGATACAGTTACAGGAAGTGGTGGAGAGCGAGCAAGTGTAAGTGCAAGAGGAAATAAGTGGAGGTTTTGGAGTGATTTCATTGAGTACTTTCGACCTTGGAAAATGCAGCGACATTGTGTTTCAAGCCAAGTTCAGAGTTAGTGCAGCCCTTCGAAATGGATTGAGTTTGTGTGCTTAACTTAAATTTGGCAGGACTTTTAAGGGATGGTGGTGTGGACCATTTCATTATGTTTCCTTATTTTGGACAAGGGTGGGGTGCAACATGCAAGAGTGTTTCATACTAAGTGGGACTCTACAGTATTTTTAAACTTTTGTTGTCCACTTTATATAGGGCTGGTGGTCAAGTACTGTGCTCCAATTGGAAAAACATTTTCCACGTACTGTTTAATGGATATCCATAGTCCATGTTGATATTCCTTGGTCTTGGACAAGAAAGCTTCATAAAATACCTTCGCCCTGAGGACTCAGGCAGGATGGCCAGCGGAACTGTCGTCACCAAAAGGCAATCAACATAGATGGAGAACCTGGAAATGCAAAGGCAAGAATTACAACTATTTGTTACTTACATTATTCAATAAAAAATAATGCTCATTAAAAGGAATTTCCTAAGTTTCAATTTCAAACCACATAATTTAACACTCATTTTCAATGAATTTGGTATGGTGTTATAATCTATTACACCCATTGCCATTGGGGTTTTATAGGAAATTGCTGGTTTATGATAGCTTATGTGGATGTTATGATTTCTAGTACAATATTAGTGAACATTGTTATTTGCATGAAACATATTGATACCATTCGTGAATAAGGCAGACGTCAAATATATATCACATAGAAGGAATGGTAAGAAAATTTAAATTTTTTTAATAAGGACCTATATGATTGAAGATATATTTGTACAAGATGCAAACAGGTAGTAGTGTGGCATGTGATTCCCTTGGGGAAAAAAGTATTGATTAGAAAGATTAAAAGAGATTTCAGTCTTTCAATATGGGCTACTTTAATCTCAAAAATAAGCTAATTTGAATCTGTCATTACATATATGGTGTCATAAAACTGGTAAATTTTTAGTCATGTTAATACAAAAAATGTACATATACTTACTTGATTTAGCAGACACTTCATATTTAAGAAGTGGTCTCTCTAAATCTTTAGCCACCACAAGAAATTTGTGCCAATTTTCCGAGTAAGTTTTCATTGTGGAATGATTGTTTATTTAGGTTAAATATTTCACAAAAAAGGTAAAACACTTTTAGGTCATGTTACTAAATAGTAAAACCAACTTTAAAATGAGTAAAAATGAGTTCATCGATAAATAAAAATTTTGTATTGGAATGACATTAAAATACAGTCTTCACTTCTCAACCTTGCCATAAAAGAATACCAGACACCCCACACTACAATAAATCCTTCCGTTACACATTCATTCTACCTCCCTTTATTCCACCCAACATCCCTAGTATATTCCTACAGTCACCTGTCTTGACTAACATTCCCCCCTTATATACACCATGTTAGGCTTGATTTTGTGGAAATTTATTTTTTAATGAAGGGAGAATGCGATGTATGTCCCACAAAACATTTACTTGCAACATTAATTTCAACACACTGGTGTCATCTGAAGGTACCCAAGGATTACTACTTGGCATTGAAACTAGTTGTCGCAAATATAAAGTTTTGTGGAAAATACATTTATTCTCGGCTTGGACAGTGAATGAAAATATTTGGCAAATTGTCTCAGAGCCAGAGCAACCTTAAGTTGTAAGATTTTACCCATATTTTCTGTTCTCGGCAGCAGATGGATATTTTTTCAGGAGACTTTCCTGCAATAGGTCTGAGATGAAATGACGGGGGAAGCTTGACATGTTTCGACCTTTAAGTGACCTCATCTGAGGCGTATATGCAGAGAAAGGATTTTCAAATAGCATTTCTTTAAGACTGACAAAATTAAGGAATTTGTGGGTAATTTCACAGAGCTCGAGCGCTTTGTTTTTTTATAAGGATTCCTGGAAAATGCATTCCAGTCGCTCGCCAAGTCTACGCTAGATTTGAGCGTACAGCCTGTTTGCTTTGCTGGCGAGCGCGAGACTAATTAGGATGCCGCCGTTGCGTACGAAGGAATTAACTACAAAATTCAGGTTGAATTTTTATCTACCTTACAAACGATCGAATTTGCAGTCGCTCCCCATTCCGAATAGTATGCCAAAAGAGGGCTAGACCAGAAGGTAATCCGATTAAAATTGTGGAACTTCCACAACGACGAATAGAAATTTCAATGTGTGCACACACGAGTTGGAAGCTACCTCGGCCGTGATTGCAACCTCAGTATTGCCGAAGATCGACAATATTGGTAATATTAGGGTAGGTGGCCTAACGCCGATGTTATTAGCGCCATTAGGAGTGGATGAGAAAGGTCAGAGTGAGGAGAGAAACCAGACGTCTGCAGAGTCCACTCTTAACGAAAGTCGCCTAGGGGTCCGCAGTTTAACGTCCCAAACGACGGACAGTGTACTCATTCAAAGCCCATTCCACATAGCACCTTCATCATAGGGATCTAGACACCACGGAAAAATACCTGCCACCTCTAGGATTGAAACTTAGACCCTCTAGGCGTGAAGCCAATACGTAACTCACCGCAACACCCGATCCCCAGGGAAGACAATTACGGGACCATCATTAGTACATCCCAGGACAATAACCAACGCCAATGGAGCCAAACTGAAAATTGGATTTATCGCGTACTTATAAATCCTTTGCTCAGCGTTTGTATATACGAATGCTCGCAAGAGAACGTACATTTCAAAATAATTTATATAGGCTGACTACATAGGTACCGACATGCAACTGTCAATTTTGGAAAGTGGCCCTAAGATCAATATAATCGAAACCTTACGTTTAGAAACTTGACACACTGAACACGTTTATGAAGAAGCCTAATCTACCACTGTGTTTGCACGTGGGCTTGTATTAAATCACCACTCACCAATGATATACAGCTGCCCGTGATTTCGACCGCTTAGTCTTCTCCAGAGTACCTCGACGATATGCCCTCGCGGGTTTCCCGAACGCCGTGTTAGCGATGAGTCTATCCGCTACGATCGGCTGGCTCATCACGGTTCTCAAATCAAACTGCTGAGACCAAATGCCCGTCGGCAAGTAAGGGGCGGACTTACGGGGGAAGGCGGGGAAGGCTAAGGGGATTTATTCGCCTGGGGGGAGAGTTCGCACAAGCGAGGGTGAAGTCGAATTGGGACGATGGAAAAGGGGGCGGAGGGAATTGTTAGCCCATTTCAATTCCGAAAGTGCACCTTTCGCGTATCTTCGCAGGGCTTTGAACTGGAGACCTGCAGTGAACCGCTCACTTCCTCGCCGATATCTTGAGTGCCGAGCGTACATATAGCCGCCTTCAAGACCACAAGCCCACGAAGCAATTGCGTACCTCTCCAGAAATGCGCGCGGGTCATAAAACAAGCCTTTGTGTGGCCATACAGTGAATCCAGACTTGGATCTCATTGTTAGTCCATGACTATACAAATACATGCCGAAGCACACACGCAACTAAATGAGCCCAATGATGATGCCGACGCCTTGCGACCCGGAAAATAATTTGCAAGTTACAATTATATCGGCGATAACTTGCCGCAAGGAAGATCCTATCAGGAACTCGGTAAAATAAATTTGTTGGAAATAACTATCCCTCAGTAGGTAGTATGTTCCTGAACATTCCTAGGTTTTCTTTGAGTTTATTGCATAACGCCATGGCAACTTGTGCATAGCGGGGAGGGTGGTTTGAATCGAGGGTCAGTGGAGAGGGGGAGGGAGGTTGAGGTACGGGTGAAGCAGCATTGCCAATCCTGCCTCGGATGTGCGATGAGTCAACTGTGTCCCATCCGACGGACTGTGCAGAACACTGCGATATCCTTGGGTAGCATTCAATTCCTCTTTCGCGGTGACTCAATCATCTCTTCGGTTGGTCTCAATCCCCCTACCCTCATGCGGGATTCTCCCACAGTATACCTACCTGTCGTTAGGGGTGACTAAGAAGGTGGGGAGACGTATCCAAAAAATATCCCCTTGTCTTTTCAGTGACATATTCAACTCCGAAGTTGATTTAATGAAGTATTTATAATTGGATTTTAAAGAATTACTTAACATACTATAACAAAGATCTCATCATCACAATTTCTCCCAGCGATAAGTCCAAAGGAGTGGGCTACTGGCCCAGGTTTCCCCAGCTTCTAGCTACAGCATGAGACTGCCTAAGTGTGAATTACATTAAGTTAATTTCACATACGTTTGTCTAAAATTACCACGTATTGTATTATGCGGTGAAAATGTACGTTTAAAGTTCTTAGTGTGAATATAAAGAAATGGAATTTTAATTGTTTTTCATCTTCCAGCTCTTTCCTCCTTCACGCGCCAGGCTAAGACTCGTGGTGCTGTAGAAGTGCCCATGTGGTGAGGTTTCCCTGGGTTGGTCACTGGGGCGTCACGTCTGTGGTCTTCCCTGTTGGAATAGAAAGCAACAAGAGAGGTTTAATGGAAAGGATGGTTCTCAAGACCACAGTATAAATGGAGAAGGAAACGCCATTGAACAAAAATCTATGCGGGGTACTTACGAAAAGAGACCAATAAGAGGCAAAAGCCCGTTCAATAGGCCAGCGGGGAAACTTGCGCAAACAATACAGCGGCCACGGAGCGGATGGAGTCTTGTTGTCAAATAATGGCGTAGTCGTATGAAGTCGATAGTCAGCTGTATCGTCGCCTGAATGCACCTGGGTCATCGTGCGCTGAAACACCAACAAACTAATATATATCCCCTCCTCGAACTACAACCTTGACGTGGTGGAAGGGCTTGTGCGTTCCGATGACCCCTAGAGCTGTGCTGGCGGGAGTAATAATTGTTGCTCCTGGTAGGGTCACCCATGCCAGATAGGTCAAAGGTTAGGAGCCAGAAGAAAGGTAGTCCACGCAGCGTCTGTTCCTCAGTGAGGCGGCTTCAATGGCGTCTGACCCCAGTGGGGCGGCCAGCAAGTGATGGTGTCACGTTAAAAACACTATTGAGGAAGGCAACGGGAAACCAACTCAATTATCATTCCCAAGATTAACATGATGGACTAGACAGATATTTTGAGTCCTAACAACTACGGGGCTCGGCCCAATCGGCCGTGTGTCGTGCCCGGCAGCGGGAGAGGCAAGGCTTCTGCGGTCATCATCCCACGAAACCCTTGCCAGGGAATAACCGCAGCAGTAGGACAGAAGACGCATGAGAAGAAGACAATATTAGTTAGAATAGGAACGTGGAATGTTAGGACAATGATGAGGACAGGGAAATTGGAGAATGTTAAGCGAGAGATGGAATGGGGAAATATCGATATTTTAGGTCTGTGCGAGGTGAGATGGAAAGATAGCGGGGATTACTGGAGTGATAGGTATAGAATAATATACAGCGGCGGGTACGAGAGCCAACGAGGGGTTGCCATAGTATTAAATGAAGAGGTAGGAAGAAGCGTAGTCAACATAGAGCAGGTAACGGATAGAATACTACTAGTAGAGATAAAAGCAGAACCGACGAACT